>NC_136072.1:199420032-200620032 GCF_964261635.1 Lissotriton helveticus
GTGTTAAGAAAAACAATTCACAGATTCTGTCCTCAACTCCAGCATGATGAGGTACTAGAGAAGGACATGGAAACATACTGAAAAATCATTGTCACATATGCATTGATTCTTTTTTGTGTTGACATTTTTTATTGAATTTTATAATGAGAATACATCATGAGAATAACATCGATAAACAAGGAATTACAGGAATAAATAGCATTTATGAAATATAATATAGTATTTGGTATACACTATTGATATTTAAATAGATCATGTAGAAAATGCTTATGAAGAAATATGATACAAATAGGCATTTCGATAAGTGAATATTAAATGAATAAACAATTAAAACATACACTAATACATACTGAAGGATAACCTACATGAAAGAAAAGAAGGAAGAAAAGGAAATTGCATAAAAAGTAAGGATAAATGAAAATGTAGACAGTATAAATATTTATTATCACAAGGAGGCATTTGTTATTATAGAAAATTAAAGCAAAGTTTATTCTGGAGGTTAATATAGAAGAGTTTATATATGTAGAAAGGAATATATGAGAAGATAAAAAGGTAACCAGACATAAACTGGAGTATGAGCCAGGATATGGGAAAAACAGGAGAAGTAAATAAAGAGAAAAAGAGGATAAAAATGAAAAATGAAAGAGGCAGAATAAATAATCGGACAGAGTAAACAGAAAAAATAGAAGCAAATTAATCTGCTTGGGTAAAAGTGTTGGCAGGGGGATCAATAACTTTGGCTTTTAGGAATGGAGACCAGGATTCTTAACATTGCAATCAGGAAGGGTCTGCCACTTGTAATAGATGAAAGGATACCCCACAATGAGAAACTCTCTCTTATATCATACCCCTAGACTGAATGCAGCAAGAGCCTCTGAAGGTTGGTTCTTAGGACAGAGATTGTCAATAAGTATTTCTGAGATAAGCAACACATGATGGAATAATAAATGATTCTCACAATGGACAGCATTGCTAACAACATGCGCCTCTTTATTCAGAGTGGGAGCAAAGCAAATACATGACCATGGGCCACTTTTAAATTGTACCCAATGATAGCTTTGGCGACGAATATTAACAATTTGAGATGTATACAAATGTAGCATGAAATCAATCACACATCTTAACTGTATAAAATCTTAGCATTAGTCTACCTCCTCCTCCCTCGTGACCCACACCACGCGTCTCACTTGGACACCCTTTGGCTATGTTCGCACTTTCCCTATCCCGACTATGGGGCACCTTCCCTATCCTGACACCCTTTGCCATAAGTATTCTGCTTATTCTCGAGACCTCCTAACTCTCCGCTAATGGCAGAGCAGACCTACTTTCAGAATAGGATATCCGGACGTCTTCAGGAGAAAATGTGACCCGCGTACAGCCTTTTGACACACCTCCAACATTGTGTATTTGTAAATTGGCAGTTTGTCTGCACAGGTTGGAGATAGTAGTAGCAAATCTGTTGCCAGGTCAAAAAGAGTTCTGTGGGCAAGCCTGTGTGCCGCAGAGTCAACCGTCACAGCCAACAAGTGCAGTGACTGTTGGACATATTTCAGCCACACTTGGTTTCAGGGTTTCAAAACTAATGCTTATATTGGTGTTGAAAACACTTACCCTCCGATCCAGCAGCTGAATTTCTGTCACTTGCCTTCGTTTCTTTCATAACATTGTCATCTCTAGCTTCATCAGCTGGCATTGGTTCCTGTTCCCTTTTTTGGCCTTAGATCATCAACTTAATGGCTGGTAGTGTTGGTTGGTCTAATGTCTGAGTTAGTGGTCTAAGGGATTGGGGCAACTGGTGCCTGGTCACTTGTCCCTCAGTTAGACCGTAAATCTGTTGACTTGACATCACATCAGTGTTTTATGGTCTGCTAAGCTTACTGTATCCCCACAAAGTGAAATTGAATGTATGTCAGGGAGCAGTGAAACACACTTTGCTAAGTATACACATTCCATATGGAGCAGTGAAACACACTTTGCTAAGTATAAACATTCCATATGTGTTCAGATGACACAGGAATGTCCCTCGTGACCTTTTTTTTTGTTGTCACATAATTCACACTTGTGTGCGATAACCTGGACATGTAGCCAGGGTACATATAGTTGGAGTACATGTTCCACGGTGCAATGTGAGCCGAGACATGTACTGAAATGGGATAGTTGGTTCATGGCCATAATAAGTGCTTGTTTCGGGGGGCAATGTTGAGCTGGACATCTTTCATTGAGTTTTTGTAATTCTTTTTTACATGTTTATTTCTTTAGTTACATTATTGAGAGAGGCTGACCTAGCATTTTGGGTTGAGGTGCAGATGTATATATATTATTTAATAATTCAAATGTCTCTGATTGAAAGGTGCTTTTTTTAAGTCCCTCCATGGCTTCGCGTGGAGGTTGTGTGTCTGTCTGCCCACCTACTGCTGTCACCTCCTGTCTTCAGGTGGCAAGACTCACTTTCATGCATGACCATTAGGTATACAAACTTTTCCAGATCTCTGATACTGTGCAGTTTGTCACCCTAGCAGTGTCATCAATTACTGTATGACTCCAAATGTCCTTTTTTGATGCTTCTAGAGCAGTTAGAAGGGTCTTTCCCAAACACCATGCATTTTTCAGCCACAAATTGTTCCAATAGTATCTTTAGTTCAGTGTCACCAAACTACTTGTTACTCCATGTGCCCGACTCTTCTTTGCCCTGTGGCTCCTGACTTACCGCAATGCCACACAAAAATGTTTTGCACAGGGGCGGCTCCTCCCTAATGATGGAGGGGCGTCGCCCCACTCGTCAGTCACAGAAAAATAAATGATGAAACATCTTTTTGTTTTTCTGAGACTGCCTTACACATGCGTGTAGTGCGGAGGGCGGGCCGTGAGGAGTGTTGGGCACTTAGAAGTGCACATGTAGGTTTGGCGGGGTGTCCTAGGCCGGCCAAACAGACATGCGCATTTCAATTTCTCTACCCCGGTTCTCTGTTGACAACTGGGTTGGAGGAACGCTGCAGGCTCCCAGGGACTGTCTGAGCGGCAGGGCAGGCCTGGTACTGCTCAGTCTCTGAATTGGGTGGGGAGCTTGCTTTCCCAGAGACTGCTGGGAAAGCCCCTAAGGCAGACGTCAGAGGCAGCAGCTGCTGTAGCGGTAGCAGAAGAAAAAGTAAGTTTAAAAAAATTATTATTTCACCCTTTTCGTGCCCCCCACCCCGTCCGTCCATCCCCTGTCCCCCCTTACACTTTCCATTCATGGCAACCACTACTGGTTTTGCAGCTATGCTCCTCTCTTCTGCTCCTCTGGGCACGCGGGGGCATATGTAGGTAATTTCCATTTTGCGATTCCCAAATAGCGATCTTTAAGGAATCGCTATTTGAGAATAGCAAAATGGAATGTAGGTAAAAATTCGCAATTTTTTTGCGAATCTTTAACATTCCTTATTTGCGATTAGCAAATTGCGAATCGCAATTAAGGAATGAGTGTGCCATTTATTCCCATGGACCAAAAGGCCCATAGGAGTGAATGGGGATACATTCTCAAATTGCGATTTTCTGTGTGAAAATCGCAATTTGAGAATCGCAATTCCAAGGGTGCCATGGTGTCCAAAGGACACCTGTTGCACCCCTGGAATGTGCCTGTAAGTACATGTGGCGCACATACATGCCCTAAGGGCATGTCTGTGCGCCACATGGCACATAGAATTTTTTTTAAAAATGCATTTTTGAAGGAAATCGCAAAATACCATCTACTTGAAGTAGGTGGTATTTTGCGATTCCTTATGCAAAAGTCACAATTTTTAAAGCACCCCTACATAGCATTTAAGGAATCGCAAAACTGCGATTCCTTAAAAGCTATAAGCAAAATAAGGAATCGCAATTTTTGGGATTCCTTATTTTGCTAAGTGGCACCTACATATCAAAACACCGTTTGCGATTCGCAAACGGCTACCTACATATGCCCCCTGGTCCCTACTGCAAGTGCAGTTCGTAATTCATAGATGTCATCAGCAATCTCTGATACAACTGTCACTATCTGTAACTAGGTTAGTATTGCCGTTTGCAATTTTTTTTTATTTTTAAATACTCTGCACTCCTATCCATTGCATATTATACGTTTTGTAAGTCTTAATTTATGAGTCACTGTGATTTGCAAGTTGGGAATCGTAATTTATGATGTTCGTACATCAGGCCCCAAATCGCCATGTGGTAGCCCCAGCACTTCACCACCCTTTGGTTGCATTCTGATTTAAAGAGCTAATAATTAGGGTAGACACAATGGTGTTTTGAAGTCTTGTAGTAAGTAAAATGGTTATTTTTACGAACGACTGTTTCTTATTTTTCAGAAGATATGTTTTCGTTAGAAAACCCAGCTGCTTTAATAAATGCATCCGTCACTTTGTAGTATAACTGCAGTAAGCTGTTTAAATGCCCGTTAAAAAAATCTCACATGAGCTAGGAAAAAGTAATTATTGCAACAACATTTAACTTGCACATCTTTCAAGATGGGTGGGGTTTTTGAAAATTAGTTGTGGGGCCTTGCTCAAGCCACTGCAGAGGAATTTCGTTTCAGGCATGCCAGGAAATGGAGCCCTCCTGACAAAAAGACAATTTCCTTTTCTAATTAGTAAAAGAACTTCTCTGGGACATCAATAGTAGAGTGACATCATTCTAACTAATAGGTGTCTGTGCTGAATAGGATTTTTTCCTTCAGCATGCTAAATATTAATGACAAGGAACTCGGCTTTAAAACGGAAAGCCTTATTAAAAGCCTGCGGTTCTGCTGAGCTGAGTGGTCTTGAAATCTGAACCCAGTCGCTACCCACGCGTAAACACACACTGTATACATACACACACACACCCTGACATACCCAGACACACACGCATACTCACATATCCACACACACCCTGACAGATCCAGACACACACACGCATACACACACATCCACACACACACACAAGTATACACACATATCCACCCACACCCACACCCACACACACACACAAGTATACACACATATCCACCCACACACACACTTCCATATAATTTGAAATAACGCTCTGTCCCTCTCTTGTAGAAATTTCAGAAAACTTGTTATAATTGTGTTTCTTGCTGACTATTAAAACATAAAAGGGAGCTTCCCTGTTGATTCGAGTGCATATTGGATTCAGGGCTAGTTGTATCAAGATAGCATTTTGCGATTCCCAAATTGCGAATCATAAGGATTCTCAATTAGGGAATCGCAAAATGCAATGTATGAAGGTGTATAGTACACCTTTTGTGATTCCTGGGGGGTTGCAAATGACCTATCTCATGAATATTAAGGAGTTAGGTCGCAATTTGCGACCCCTTTGGAATCGCAAAAACCACAGGGATGGTGGCCTGCTGAGATCACCACCAAGTCTGTGATAGCTTTCAAATAAAGCAATATTTTTTTTTCGTAAAGCAGCCCATTTTCCTTAAAGGAAAACGAGATAATTTACAAAACAAAAAAAGAAAAGTTTTCTTTTCATTTTTTAAGAGCAGGCAGTGCTGCTCTTAAAATGGTTTTACAAACATTCACAAAGGGGAAGGGGTCCATTGGAGACCCCTTCCCATTTGTGAATGAGTTATCACCTACTTGAAGTTGGATGATAAAATGCAAATGTTTTGCGACCTCAAATGCGGTCACAAAACATTCATACATACCGATGGGATTTGTTATTAGGAAGGGATGCCCTAAACCCGCTGCTTCCTAATACCGAATCGCAAACCCATTTTGCGATTCAGTAACAGATTACCA
The DNA here is from genome assembly GCF_964261635.1 of Lissotriton helveticus. NCBI lineage: Eukaryota > Metazoa > Chordata > Amphibia > Caudata > Salamandridae > Lissotriton > Lissotriton helveticus. Next base: position 199,425,792 of record NC_136072.1, read on the forward strand.
AATCGCAAACTTAGGTTTGCTACATCGGAAAAGAAATGTATGCATTCACAAATGGGCAGATTATTCTAATCTGCCCGTTTGCGAATGCAAAAAGGCTTGAATCATCTGTCCCTAGGTCCTTTATGTTAAATTGTGCCGTTTAGTTTCCGTTGGCTTGTATATGTTTTACCAGTAGGATTTTTCTTTTTTTTCTGCTGGACATATACATTCCAAGGTCAAAATGGTTGTTTTCTTCCTGATTCTCTCCTCCTTCTCAGAGCTCATTAGTTGTCAGCGCCGGGACACCCCCTCGGGGGTAGCCGAGCGCTCTATAAAATTCAAAAATAAATAAATAAATATATAAAATCCCAAATGCTGCAACTGGACACAGTAGAAAACATTTGTAAATTATAAAAAAGAATTTCCACCAAGGTGCCCACATTTTTTACTCACATAGGCTGCTGGCATTATGGAGCTTCCCCATACCACAGGAGCTACTCAAGTAGTTTTTAGAACACGCTGGTGGCTTGAGATTATCTTGCACGTTCCCCATGCATCTTTAAAAAATAGCCAAGATAAATTTAACTAGATCTTTTCAAAATCATTCTTCTCCAGACCAGCCATTATATCTACATAATCCCTTTTGTTAATATTGTAGGGAATTGGGTTATTGTTTGAGGGGGGTGAAAACTTACTAAAGCAGCAACCACAATCTCTGTCAGGTTGGGGCACAAGCAAGCTAACCTTAAATCAACCTACGCTCAACCCTCTGGTAGCTTTGCACAAAAGCAGTCAGGCCTAACTTAGAAGGAGTGCATAAAGTATTTATGCAGCACTTTAAACGGTAGTAAAGTGAAAATACAACAAAAGAAGAATCCCACACCAATTTAGAAAAATAGAGCAAAATATAATAATTTATTTGAGACCAAAATTACAAAAATCCAATCATTAGCAGGAGATTTCAAAGTTTTAAGTACAAATAGTGCCCAGAAGCACAACATGCCAACTCTTGCCATCTGGTTGCGCAGACCTGGAACAAAGTCACAAGTTCAAGCTGACCACGATGGGCCATGAACCGGATACAGAGACTAGGTTAGGCCATCTGAAAAAAGTACTTTAAATCCTGACTGCGGAGCAGGGCAAGATCCTGCATCGAGCATGTGTTATGTAGCGGGAGTTCTGAGGAGCTGCTAGGCTGCGATGTGGGGTCCTGCATCATTGTAGAGGATGCAATCAGTGAAGGGCTTGCGATGTGAAGTCCTGCATGGAAGGTGCATCGCACATCAGCGACTCCAAAGAAGCTGAGGGGCTGCAATGCGGAGTCCTTTGTCATCATCGAGGAGGCCGCCGATCAAGGGCTTGCGATGCAGTAGCCTCTTTGAACTAGGAGAAGGTCCTTGAGGTTTCTTCAAAAAGGTGCTTGGAATTTCCTGCCACGCTTCCCTGGCCCCAGATTGTCTTTATCTGGGGTCACAAAAGTCTAGTGTCAAACCTTTTGTGAGTGTGCTCAGGCAGCGCCTATGTGATGAGCAAGTGTGGTAGGTGACATCTTCTCCCCTTCATCAAGTCACATGTGGCCCATCCTGCCAACACCTATTCTCATTTGTCTCACTGTCTGGGAGTAATACAAAAAGGCCAACTGCCAGCTACACCTCATCATGCGACCCAGGATGCAGACTACATGCACAAAATTGTTTGGACAAGAACATGCAAACTTTCTAAAACTGGCATTTTCAAAATTGTTACTTAAAATCCGACTTTAGCATTCAATAAGGTTTTAAATTACAATTCTTAGACACCAAACCTGACATTCCTACTCTCTTCCGATTGAAAATTAGCACTTAGTAACTGCAATAAAGCAACACAATGTTTTTCTGTGGGAAGATTAGGCCTTGCAGTAGTGAAAAACTAATTTAAGAGTTTTATCACAACCAGCACATGTAAACGTTAAAAGTACATGCCCAATATTTTAAATACACTGTACCCTGCCCTACGGACTGTTTAGGGGTGGCTTATTTACGGGAAACAACCTTTACAACGCACTACCATTACAACGAAACTTTTACAACGCAACATCCATTACACCCCATGCCATTACAACGCAACCATTACAACGCATGACACTACAACGCATACCATTACAACGCATGTCATTACAACGCATACCATTACAACGCATACCATTACCATCCAACACTTACCCTACTGTTGCACCCCCCTGGAGTTAGAATAGTAATTTTTACCCCTACACTATCCAACACTTACCCTACTGTTGCACCCCTTGGAGTTCGAATAGTAATTTTTACCCCCACACTATCCAATACTTACCATACATGCAATGTAATGTTATGCGTTGTAATGGTATGCGCTGTAAAGGTAGTATGCGTTGTAATGGAATGCGTTGTAAAGGTAGTTTTTAAAAAATCGTTGTAATGGCATGCGTTGTAATGGAATGCGTTGTAATGGATGTTGCGTTGTAAAGGTATGCCTTGTAAAAGTATGAGTTGTAACATCATACAACCCTTATTTACAGTAAAGAGGAAGGTTTAGGAATGGCAAAAGTTTATTTTACCAGGTTGAAATAGTACTTTAGACCTGCACCCACAGGCTGCAATGGCAGGCCTGAGACATATTTTAAGGGCTACATAAATGGGTGGCACAATCAGTGCTGCAGGCCCACTAGAAGCATTTAATTTACAAGCCCTGGGTACATGTAGTACCACTTTACTAGGGACTTACAAGTAAATTAAATGTGCCAATTGGGTGTAGGCCAATTGTACCATGTGTAAAGGAGAGAGCATAAGCCCTTTAACCCTGGTTAGCAGTGGTAAGGTGAGCTAAAGCTCCTAAAGCCACCAAATTCAAAGTCAACAAAAGCAGGAGGATGGAAGTCAAAACGCTGGGGGAAAAACCATGCCAAGGGTGGCAAGTCCAACATTTATGAATGCTACTGACATTTCCATAAGTACATAAGCTTTAACAATATAGTCAATGGTTATTCATTAAATAAGCATACATTTAGTTTGAAGGTAAAACTATTCACTGCTTAGCAGCAACAAATATTGTGAAAAATTCAACTAATACTGAAAATAAATCAAATATAACAACATGAAATAAAATCGTTAACATGAATAGGCTATAATTTCTCTTTCTAACAAACCTTGAGAATTATACTTTCTGTGGCTTTGTGGTAACAATACATATCCTGCTATAAGCGAAATTTTCAGCATTTTTAATTAAAGTAGTTTAGTAGGTGAAACTGAAGATGCTGACACAGTAACCTTTGTAGGAAAGAGCCTTAGTCATGATGGGAGCTATCATTCTCTTCCATATGCCTCAAACAGAATGATTAATTTGTGTGATTAAATGTATATTTCAACAAGGGAAATCCAGGCTTGCCATTTGTATTGTGGCTTGAAAAGCAAAGGAATCCTTAGCTGTACAGTATAAAATGCGGATGATCAATATTTACTTGAACAGCAATACAGCCAAAGATGCAAAGAATATCCCTACACCAAGTCTAAAAAAAGATAAAAAATCAATAAGAAAAACAAAAAAGATAATGTCTGAAGTGTTGATATGTATAGAAAAGGAAAAAAACATAATGAAAGTCTATAGGAAAAATGATGCATTAAAAATCAATGTTAAAGAAAAACACAGAAAAACATTAACCAAATTAATGGAGACTGGTTATAGAAGATCCACCAAACACATTGTATCTTTATATATGTCTTCAGTGGCTTTTTCACTGAATTAATCGTCCTATATACAATAGATGCCCTGCAGTGAAGTACCTCTATTTACACTATAGTGTTATCCAAAGCGTGATGCTATCGCCAATAAAAATGGGTGTTGAGTAGGCATATGCTGGGTGAAAGTACTGCCACAATCGTTGGCCGAATTAAGTTATCAAGGTTCACTGACAAAATATAGCCTATGGAAATATCGCTTTGCCAAAATATTGTGACCAAAATATCGATGTCAAAAATATCATCAACCTATACTTATAATGACAAGTAGAAAAATATTGAGAACAAAAATATAATTGTCATTAATATAATTTTATTAAATATTGTAAAAAAATTATATATATATATATATGAAAAAAACTTCTCCACAGGAAGAAGACAGCAGCCACACGGGGGGATCCTTTGGAAGCAACTTTATTCTCTTCTCAATGGCGAATGCATTTCGGCAAGTTGTGCCTTCATCAGCGCCCAAGATGTGTTGCACGCGCTTCCAGTCTCGCTGAATGTTCATGCCTGCCGCCCCATCTTGATAAAGTGAGCGGCTCCGCCCCCTGATCGCAAATCACGCACCTGTTGCACTTCCCTGTGTGAAATGGAACTGCAACACCCAGAATGCAGTTCGGGATTCCAGGTAGGTACGTAGTGAAGTTTAAACACAATGGTTTGGGGCGTCTGTGTGGCTAACGAAGAAAGGAACCTTTGATGTGCAATCTTGAAAGTTTTGAACAAGGCGCTCGCTCGAGTCCCCACACGCCTTAGCCAGTCAGTCCAAGTGTTCATAGCCGCAGGGGCATGTCTGTCAAACACATTGCCCGAGGTCAGGTACAATACCTGAGCACTGCTTCATTACTTCCTGGACGTCTTGGCGGGCGATGGAGCAACCAATAACTTGGATTCAAAAACAATATGCCGAAGCTGTTTGCCAGTAATCTCCTCGCCGCTTTGGAAGGCGGGGCCACTGTAACCGCGTCTCTGGCCGACGCATTTTGAATGAAACAAACTTCTCCACAGGAAGAAGACAGCAGCCACACGGGGGATCCTTTGGAAGCAACTTTATTCTCTTCTCAATGGCGAATGCATTTCGGCAAGTTGTGCCTTCATCAGCGCCCAAGATGTGTTGCACGCGCTTCCAGTCTCGCTGAATGTTCAAGCCTGCCGCCCCATCTTGATAAAGTGAGCGGCTCCGCCCCCTGATCGCAAATCACGCACCTGTTGCACTTCCCTGTGTGAAATGGAACTGCAACACCCAGAATGCAGTTCGGGATTCCAGGTAGGTACGTAGTGAAGTTTAAACACAATGGTTTGGGGCGTCTGTGTGGCTAACGAAGAAAGGAACCTATATATATATATATATATATATATATGTATATATATTACCTACTGGCGGTCGCCAGTAGGTATATATAGTTAGGATTTTTTCTCTATGGGTTTTTTGAAAATTCTATGTCTAATAACTTTGGCGTTTGTGGACGGAATCGGCTGAAATTTTCAGGAAAATGGCACATTTTGTTTCTGAGCAGCCCTTGAAAATTTGGGGGGGGTTCGTCCAGTGGGGGCCGAGAAAAAAGGGGGGTCCCAAAACGTGTTTTTAACATTGAGTTTTCCATAGGGCGGTTGGCCTCACTTTTAGCCCGAACGGCTGAATGGATTTGCACGAAACTTGGCAAAATTGTAGGGACTGGTAGCCCGATGTGCCTTTTGTAGGTCTCAATATATGTGCTCCAGTGGATTTTGAGAAATTAACGTTTAAAAAAAGATATATATCTGTAACAGCGGACCGGTTAGCGCTCTGGTTCGCGGACTTTTCGCGCAACGGAGCTTTGTGAAGCGAAGCTGATTGGTTCTCCGGCGTCTGTCAACATTCCAAACAGTCCGTAGCGGCCGCCATCTTGTCTCTCGGTAGGATCGAGAGACAAGAGGAGGTCAAAACAAAGGGGGAAATAACTATAAGGGGGCATAGTAGATCCTCGCTGACCCCCTAGGTTTGATGTGGAGGTTTTAAAAGGGCCCCGCGGGGCAAAAAAAAAACAAAATAATAATAATCGAACGGCTGAATGGATTTGCACGAAACTTGGCAAAATATTAGGGACTGGTAGCCCGATGTGCCTTTGCTAGGTCTCAATATATGTGCTCCAGTGGATTTTGAGAAATTAACGTTGAAAAAAAGATATATATCTGTAACAGCGCTCCGCTTCGCGTACTTTTCGCGTTACGGAGCTTTGCGAAGCTGATTGGTTCTCCGGCGTCTGTCAACATTCCAAACAGTCCGTAGCGGCCGCCATCTTGTCCCTCGGTAGGATTGAGAGACAAGAGGAGGCCAAAGCGAAGGGGGAAATGACCATAAGGGGGCATAGTAGATCCTTCCTGACCTCTTAGGTTTGATGTACCATTTTGCCAAGTTTGGTGTAATTCCGTTCAGCCATTCAGGCTGTAGACGTATGTAAATGTCCTATGGAAAATTGCATGGGGAAAACACATTTGAAAGTGTTGAAATTTAGAACCAATTAAAATGTTACTTTGGTTTTGTATTTGTGTGTGATGAAAGTTAATTGGTTATGTATATATGTCAAATGAGAGGAAACCACAGCCATTTTGTGATACTACTGTCTGAGGTACATTTGTGAGGAATTTTTGGTGGTGAATTTCTGGTGTTTGATTTACACAGTACTAACACTTCTGCTACTTTTAAAAAGGTGAGTTGTTAATTTGTATGGGGAACTATGTTGTACACTTGAAGATAATTTGAAAAATGTTTTCTGTTATTTATTTGCAGTCCTTCTGTTATACTAAATACTTGATAAAGTTAGTTTTATATTATGTATTACTAAAGACGATAAATGAAAGTGATTATTTTTTTCTGCAATTTACAGCAAGCAATTTCAAAATAAAATGGCTCACAATGAAGAGACCGTGGCAATTTCTTTTGAATTGTCCAACACATTGATTGAAATTGAGAGCACCAATAATGAAATATTGTCACAAGGAGGACATGACTTGTATGATTCCATTAGATTGATTGAAATGGACAGCACCAAGAATGAAATATTGTCACAAGGAGATGACTTGAATGATTCCACTACATTGATTGAAATTGAGAGCACCAATAATGAAATATTGTCACAAGGAGGAGATGGCTTGTATGATTCCATTAGATTGATTGAAATGGACAGCACCAATAATGAAATATTGTCACAAGGAGGAGATGACTTGAATGATTCCACTACATTGATTGAAATTGAGAGCACCAATAATGAAATATTGTCACGAGGAGATGACTTGAATGATTCCACTACATTGATTGAAATTGACAGCACCAATAATGAAATATTGTCAGAAGGAGGAGATGACTTGAATGATTTTTTTGATCAATCTCTTGATGGCGAATTTATCGAGTGTTTGGAGACCATAGAGTTACAAGAATCATCATTGGAGACTTTTAATGAGGACATTGCTGATGAGGACATGTTACTAGTTCTTTCAAATTTAGAAAATTCTGAAGAATAAATTTATATTTAGAAATCAAAAATTGTTTGAGACATTATTCATTTTTATTTTTAATTTATGAGGTTGTAGCGAAGTGATTGTAGTATAAAATGAGACTTATAGTATAGAGTGCAACATTTTTATGTTACATGGTAAGTTTACTCATATTTACTTCCCTTCTGCCACTATATTATCTCCAATGTGTATTTGACATGTCTTCTTCATCTCCGGCCTCCTTTCTCTCACTGTGTGTCTCCGATGCATCTTATCGCTGCTATTTTGTGTAATTACAGAAGAGAGTAAAATAAAATAGTTCAGAACGTGAAAAGGGGGCAAAGTAGAGTACTCCTCACCCCCTAGGCCTTTTTAGGCGGTCCCAAAAGGATCAGTTTCTGCTTTCCTGAGAGATTATGGTATGAGTTCCATATACCACAATAACTTGCATTACAACATGCAAGATATCTATCTCCTATTACCAACTTTTGGAGATATTCGCGCTAAGCGCGAATATCTCCAAAAAGTAACACCTGCCCTGAGCAGTTCTTAGCCATGTTATCCAATGGGAGGTGGATAACATGGCTAAGAGTATTAGCTCGGTAATGCATGAATATCGCTGAGTTTTTAGCGATATTCATGCATTGCGGCCGTTTATTATCGCATTTGCGATAAACCTTGATAATAGTAAGGTTTATCTTCGATAATTTCTGACGATGCTTAGTGGTAAAAAATTGGTTGGTAAGCATCGTTAGCGATAAATATCGCTTAACTTTGGTAATATGCCCCAACGTCTGTTAACGTTCGATTCGAAGGAAATGAGGAAGTGTTGAAAAACATTGTCTGCGCCATCTTGCCTTTTTTGAAATGCCACACTTTTGTCGTGCACGGCAGCCATTTTAGATGTCTTGACCAGACCCACTCTCTGCACGCTGTCGATTCGTAGCATGGCTCCTCACCCTCGTAAGCATCTCCCCCAGGCACTGGTCACCACCGCTCTCTGTCTTATGCATGGGCAATAAACCTTCCCCCATCTGCGCTGCTCTTCCCTGAGAATCACACTCTGTGCCCGCCCGACACCTCCCTTTCGCCCTATTCACTACCGCACCCTCTGACACTCCTCTTCCTCTGTGTCCGATTGTCCAGGCTATCAGCTAGCCCTGCAGATGTAGTTTATGGCTCCAGCTGTAAAGATTCACCCCTCTTCAAAGGAGTTATAGTAGATCAAGGCCCACACCCGATGAGATCCGTCACACCACACGTGTTCCTACTATCTGAAAACCATCCTGTATTGTGATTGGTGAGGGGACCGAGCCTGAAGCGGATGATTCTAGGAATGACTCTTTGTACATCAAAGTTTTTACAATTATGTGTCACATTAAAAATATATAGCACTCCAACAAAGTAGTAGGAATATAAAACTTTAATAACATATAAATATATACAACAAAACAAAAACAGTAAAAACATTTAAACAACGAAGAGACCGTGGCAATTTCTTTTGAATTCCTGATGAGGACATGTTACTAGTTCTTTCAAATTATGAAAATTCAGAAGATGTTGCCTGGGGGTGGGTCGTCAGTAGCAGTCTGTTGTGCGAATAGTTCCAAGGCAGCAGAACGCGCTGAAATCTAGATGGCACGAAAGTGATGTCTAGTAAGTTGCCGCCCAGCAAATAACGGCGTGGGGCGCCGCGGGGGTGAGTGAGTCCAGTAGGCACCACAGCTATTCTTACCGGCATTGCAGAATTACTGCTGGGGACAATGCCTGTGCTGTAGCAGGGTCACAGCAGAAACAAAAAGGATTCTGTTGAAGATGTTGTTGGTTTTCAATTTGAAAACAGTTCTGGTGTCAACTGCTATGCTAATGTAGTGGTTAATGTTTTGTTTTCTCTAGAAAATGTAAAAGAGGGGGAGGCAGTCCAAAGTTCCGTTAAAAGGGCAAAGGAAAGGATCGGTGGTTTGAACTATCAGTCAAAAAGGGGAGGGGGTGCAATAATTTTTCCTACCGGGTCACACTGTGCTTTCACCGGAAGTGAGGTCTGCAGGATTGTAGTAATTCAAAGTGAGGCTGGCGCCAGCATGGGAGCGCCGACGTCCCGCGGATACAGTTTCGTCACTCCACGGGCGATCATGGCAGTCATTCCCCATCGGGGGTCGGAGACTCCCGCGGCTCCTCTAGAATCTTCAAGGTCGTGGAGGACTACGGTGGTGGAGTCAACCAGTGACCGGGCCATTTCTTTATGTTGGGCCCGCTCTTGCCAGGTCGACCGCCATTTTGAGAGTTCGGCAGCTACCGGCGATCGCGGGGTCACATGAGCGGACGGGCTCCACCCTGCCGGGCGAGACGTTGCAGCATGGCCACAGTGGAAGAACCGTTATCTAGGTCGTTCCGAAACTGTGCAGCACTGTAGTTGTTAGGATGCCACCGCCTGGAGCGCTGAGGGTGCAGCTGGGAAGCCTCCACCTGGGGAGGCGGGAGAGGCCTGTTCGCACCGTCTCTCCCTCCCAGTGCACCCCACGGCGTCTCGCTTGAGATTTGTTATGGCCGGACCAGGCGATGAGGACGAGGGGGGGGTCGGAGGCATGTGCAAGACATCCCCCTCCAGTGTTGTCGCAGCCATTATAAAAGAAAGAAGTGTCCCGTCCGTCTTCGGGCCGGGCTTCCGGTGGATGTCGGCCGGACGCCCCTGGCTCTGGCCCCATGAACGGGTTTCTTGGTTTATCGGCTGCAGCCGGATCCCGTCGGCCTCGGCCCCCCGACCGTTGGTGGTCGGACCGGAAGAGCATGTGGCGGGACTACCTGCAACTCTCAAGGGCCACCGCGGCCGGACTGGGAGAGAGAGGGGAGGGTCGAGGAGACATTCCCCCCCCCTGCAACTGTTCAGCGTTGTAAAGGCAATCCCCTGGCCGGGTCCCGCTGGTCTCGGCCTCTCCTCCGGCTACACCCTACGTTAGGATCTCCTGGCCGAGGCGTGGCAGCAGGACCTGCCTTATATGGGCTGCTCCCGGCTGGGCGTAGCCGGAACCCTGCCCCACCTTGGAAGTTTCCAGAGTGGGGGTGGATGTTCTACTGACTTGCATTTTCCCTAGTCTATCGATTTTTTTGGCGTGGCAGGCGGTGGGACAGCGAGGGGTGATTTGGTTTCTCTTACTGTTTTTCTGGTCTCTCACCACTGGCATATTTTAACGTTTTCTTGTTTCTAGGACATTAATAGGTTTTATCATTACGTTATGTTATCGTTTCTTTGTTCGTTGTTTAATAAAAGTTCATGTTCATCAGTGGCCTACTGATTTTCGTTTTCCTATTTTTTTCTTTCCAGGTTGTTTCATGGTAAAGTTTCTGTTAACAGGATACAGTGATCACTTCGTTATTATTGCATATGTCCTTTTCACTAGGGGTGCTCTCTGGTCGGGCCAGATGACGTATCTCTAGTAAATGGTCCGGGTGAAAAAGGTGCATCAATCAGTGGGGAGTAGATAGGCATGACAGATTACAACGGGGGAGAAAGGTCCGCATTACATACCCTTTCACTACTTGCAAAGATTTTCCTACGTTTATTTGCAAACAGGGAATACCTCCAAAAAGAACTAATTCCCAAACAGTCAATGTTCGGACAATCAATCAATCAATGAGGAATGAAATAGGTACGACGTGTTAAAGGCTTGCGTTACCTACCCTTCACTATCTGCAAAGGGAGATAGAATATTCCTATTCTTCCTCGTTTGCAGGTAGAGAAGATCGTTAAGAGAATTAACTTCGAACAATTCAATGCTCGATTGAAACAATCAACAAGGGGTACTGTGAACACAAATGAACGCCGCTTATATACATACGCATTGCTATTTTCAACAGGTTGTTCCTAATGTTTCTATTTTAGCGAGGTCAAAAGAGATCCCATTAGTGGCCTACTGATTTTGCTCGATTCCTTTTGTTTTTTTACACGATTTTTCGCTATCTGCAAAGAGTAAACAGAGTATTGCGACTCTGTGCTTGTTTGTAAATAGAGAATGAACCAAAGAGAACAATCAATCAAATGGAGAGAGAAGCAGGCACGACGGATTACAAAGGGGGAAAGGGCTGCGTTAACTACCCTTCACTATCTGCAAAGAGAGAGTACTCCTAATAGAAATGAGGGGTGGGGGGCAGCAATCAAAGCAGATCAGTGTGCATAAACACGAAAAAAAAAATTCTTACCACGTACTTGACATTCGACAGCTTATGATATTTGCTATTAAAAAACCATTGAAATTCACTGAAAAAACCATAGGTTATAGACCATATATAGTTAGGAATTAGCATTTACAAAACCTTGAAAATTCACTGAAAAAACCATAGGTTATAGACCATATATAGTTAGGAATTAGCATTTAAAAAACCTTATTTTACTCACACAAAACCATTGAAATTCCATATATAGTTAGTTGCACTAACTATATATTGCGCACCCGCAATCCACTGCTGATGATGTCACATATTACATCATTCATGACATGGTCAGTGACATCACTGATGACATCACTGATGACATCTCAAATGACATCACTGATGACATCACTGATGACATCTCATTTGACATCAATGACCACATCACTGATGATATCATTCATGTGACAATACAATGCATCTCCTCACATTTTAATATAACCTCTGTTTCACCCAGTGTTAAAAACAGAGTATAATTTTTGAAACCATTGACACACCAATACTAGTTACTACATACGTACTCACTGATTCCTACGTCTACACACACATTCACTCATTCACCCATACAATCATTCATACATACAATCACTCATGTTTACAACACAATCATATGCACTCATACACCTATACAGACACTCACACTCTGCCACTCATCCATGGAGTTACTCACACACCTAGTCAGTCCTGTAAAGAATCAATCACACTTCCATTTTCTACTCTATACAGTTAAACATAGAGCACCTTACGTTTTCAACCATATACTAACACATACTTACTCTCTTATACAATCATTGATACAAGTACACATTGATCTGTACAGAGTCACACACCTCCCAGCCAGCCACACACACACTCAGTCTCCCATGCAAATACTTGGGCAATCAATCAATAACCCATATAGTTACTCATATAGCTACTGATCAACACATGCAGCAGTTTACAGAACAACAGACATAATGATGCACAAATTAAGACAGTTTAGTCACTAACCCATGCACTCAGTGAGACACATTTAATCACTCACTCATACATTCAGTCATGCACCTACTAAATCCTTCGTCCAGACACTTATACATCCACTCATTCTTCAATATGTAAGACATATTTTAACTTTACAGAAACATAGTCACTGGATGTTGTCATCAGTGATGTCATCAGTGATGTCATTTGAGATGTCATCAGTGATGTCATCAGTGATGTCACTGACCATGTCATGAATGATGTAATATGTGACATCATCAGCAGTGGATTGCGGGTGCGCAATATATAGTTAGTGCAACTAACTATATATGGAATTTCAATGGTTTTGTGTGAGTAAAATAAGGTTTTTTAAATGCTAATTCCTAACTATATATGGTCTATAACCTATGGTTTTTTCAGTGAATATATATATATATATATATATATATATATATATATATATATATATATATATATATATAGCAGCCCGTCCCGACGTTGTCCGGGTATGAAATAGAATGTGTGTATTCAGATACGGTCATTCGCATGTTCCCCCGCTTGAGGCCCAGCTGCAGCCCTGGTTGATGTTAGCAGGCGCGTGTCCCCCTGCTTGAGGCCCAGCTGCAGCCCTGTGTAATTTGGTTTAATGTGATAGTTCAGTAATAGCGCGCCTGAGAGGCTGCAGTAGTTGTCCCCGCAGACACGCTCAGTCGCGTGTGCCCTCGCTTGAGGGCCAGCGGCGAGCGTCTAACAATTAGAATTGTGTGAGTCTTGAATGATTGTTTCCCGCTGTTCTTATTTTTTTATGACCCACACCGACGCTCTTCGGCCCGAGTGCTTTTTAGACGCACCCAGGCCAAGCCACACACTGCGTTCGTCCCTTTCAGACGCACCCAGGCCAAGGCACACACTGCATTCAGCACCCCCAGTATGTGTGAGACAACGGGCAGTCCCCCAAGGGAGTCTTGCAAATGCTTACTTACCACGCTTCAAAGTGAACGCCTTTTTGACGCCCCCAGCACACGGCCACAGCAGATGATCTGATTAATGTACGACCCGGATGGCATTAAGTGCGGAACGTAGCACACGCCCCCAGCGTGCCCCTTGGTGCGGCGCAATTACGACTCACATGGCATGAAGGGCGGAACGTACCACACGCCCCCAGCGTTTGTCACGCCCCCAGCACACACCCACAGCAGAATGCAGACACGCCCACAAGGGATTACTTTGCTGGCATGGTTCTTTTACCTTTTAAATGTATATGGTGGCCGTCACATAGCCTATGACCTTCTGCTGCAACTGCCCTTTCCAACGCTGTATTGGGTGTGGTGATTGGTGCTGTGGGTACTGAGATTACCCGCCTCAAAGGTTTGGGCTCTCTCTTTATAATATCAGTATGGATATATATATATATATATATATATATATATATATATATATATATATATATATATATATATATATATATATATATATATATATATATATATATCCATACTGATATTATATATACAAAAGTTCCACAGTTACCCACAGGTAGGAAGCACTCACTGTCAGCATACTCCAGTTAGGGGAGGAACCCATGCTCCTAGCATCAGCAGAGCCTGACGCGTTTCAGGATCACTCCCTTTCTCAAAGGCTTTTCTGCAGATTGAATGACTGCCAGCAAACACAACCATCAGCGTTTGTCCCTCCTTTAACAGCAGAGGCACACCCGTGACTATAGAATTTATTTACTGAATTACAGCCTTCAGCCCACTGGGGTATCATTGCAAAGACTACCGGTCCCAGAATGCAGTATGGATATGCTTACTCACCTGAGTGTTAATGTTGCAATAAAAGAGGGACAAACACCGATGTCTTTAGTTGGCTGTCATTCGGTAGCAGAGAAGCCTTTGAAGAAGGGAGGATCCCGAAACGCGTCAGGCTCTGCTGACGCTGGTTATGCCTTTGTCTCCGCTTATGTGGAACGCGCTGATGTGGGAGTGAGCCCCGCCCTGTGGGTAACTTGTGGACCTTGATTTGTACGGCTGACCCGGCCGGGGGGCGCACCGCCGCAAATACTTAGCGATTCTGCTGCTGGTTGAAACAACTGCGGATCAGGCCTATCTGGCGCAATTTTGAACGGGGGAGAACAGCAGAGGCACACCCGTGACTATAGAATTTATTTACTGAATTACAGCCTTCAGCCCACTGGGGTATCATTGCAAAGACTACCGGTCCCAGAATGCAGTATGGATATGCTTACTCACCTGAGTGTTAGTGTTGCAATAAAAGAGGGACAAACACCGATGTCTTTTGTTGGCTGTCATTCGGTAGCAGAGAAGCCTTTGAAGAAGGGAGGATCCCGAAACGCGTCAGGCTCTGCTGACGCTGGTTATGCCTTTGTCTCCGCTTATGTGGAACGCGCTGATGTGGGAGTGAGCCCCGCCCTGTGGGTAACTTGTGGACCTTGATTTGTACGGCTGACCCGGCCGGGGGGCGCACCGCCGCAAATACTTAGCGGTTCTGCTGCTGGTTGAAACAACTGCGGATCAGCCTATCTGGCGCAATTTTGAACGGGGGAGAACAGCAGAGGCACACCCGTGACTATAGAATTTATTTACTGAATTACAGCCTTCAGCCCACTGGGGTATCATTGCAAAGACTACCGGTCCCAGAATGCAGTATGGATATGCTTACTCACCTGAGTGTTAGTGTTGCAATAAAAGAGGGACAAACACCGATGTCTTTTGTTGGCTGTCATTTGGTAGCAGAGAAGCCTTTGAAGAAGGGAGGATCCCGAAACGCGTCAGGCTCTGCTGACGCTGGTTATGCCTTTGTCTCCGCTTATGTGGAACGCGCTGATGTGGGAGTGAGCCCCGCCCTGTGGGTAACTTGTGGACCTTGATTTGTACGGCTGACCCGGCCGGGGGGCGCACCGCCTCAAATACTTAGCGGTTCTGCTGCTGGTTGAAACAACTGCGGATCAGGCCTATCTGGCGCAATTTTGAACGGGGGAGAACAGCAGAGGCACACCCGTGACTATAGACTTTATTTACTGAATTACAGCCTTCAGCCCACTGGGGTATCATTGCAAAGACTACCGGTCCCAGAATGCAGTATGGATATGCTTACTCACCTGAGTGTTAGTGTTGCAATAAAAGAGGGACAAACACCGATGTCTTTTGTTGGCTGTCATTCGGTAGCAGAGAAGCCTTTGAAGAAGGCAGGATCCCGAAACGCGTCAGGCTCTGCTGACGCTGGTTATGCCTTTGTCTCCGCTTATGTGGAACGCGCTGATGTGGGAGTGAGCCCTGCCCTGTGGGTAACTTTTGGACCTTGATTTGTACGGCTGACCCGGCCGGGGGGCGCACCGCCGCAAATACTTAGCGGTTCTGCTGCTGGTTGAAACAACTGCGGATCAGGCCTATCTGGCGCAATTTTGAACGGGGGAGAACAGCAGAGGCACACCCGTGACTATAGAATGTATTTACTGAATTACAGCCTTCAGCCCACTGGGGTATCATTGCAAAGACTACCGGTCCCAGAATGCAGTATGGATATGCTTACTCACCTGAGTGTTAGTGTTGCAATAAAAGAGGGACAAACACCGATGTCTTTTGTTGGCTGTCATTCGGTAGCAGAGAAGCCTTTGAAGAAGGCAGGATCCCGAAACGCGTCAGGCTCTGCTGACGCTGGTTATGCCTTTGTCTCCGCTTATGTGGAACGCGCTGATGTGGGAGTGAGCCCTGCCCTGTGGGTAACTTTTGGACCTTGATTTGTACGGCTGACCCGGCCGGGGGGCGCACCGCCGCAAATACTTAGCGGTTCTGCTGCTGGTTGAAACAACTGCGGATCAGGCCTATCTGGCGCAATTTTGAACGGGGGAGAACAGCAGAGGCACACCCGTGACTATAGAATGTATTTACTGAATTACAGCCTTCAGCCCACTGGGGTATCATTGCAAAGACTACCGGTCCCAGAATGCAGTATGGATATGCTTACTCACCTGAGTGTTAGTGTTGCAATAAAAGAGGGACAAACACCGATGTCTTTTGTTGGCTGTCATTCGGTAGCAGAGAAGCCTTTGAAGAAGGGAGGATCCCGAAACGCGTCAGGCTCTGCTGACGCTGGTTATGCCTTTGTCTCCGCTTATGTGGAACGCGCTGATGTGGGAGTGAGCCCCGCCCTGTGGGTAACTTGTGGACCTTGATTTGTACGGCTGACCCGGCCGGGGGGCGCACCGCCGCAAATACTTAGCGGTTCTGCTGCTGGTTGAAACAACTGCGGATCAGGCCTATCTGGCGCAATTTTGAACGGGGGAGAACAGCAGAGGCACACCCGTGACTATAGAATTTATTTACTGAATTACAGCCTTCAGCCCACTGGGGTATCATTGCAAAGACTACCGGTCCCAGAATGCAGTATGGATATGCTTACTCACCTGAGTGTTAGTGTTGCAATAAAAGAGGGACAAACACCGACGCCTTTTGTTGGCTGTCATTCGGTAGCAGAGAAGCCTTTGAAGAAGGGAGGATCCCGAAACGCGTCAGGCTCTGCTGACGCTGGTTATGCCTTTGTCTCCGCTTATGTGGAACGCGCTGATGTGGGAGTGAGCCCCACCCTGTGGGTAACTTGTGGACCTTGATTTGTACGGCTGACCCGGCCGGGGGGCGCACCGCCGCAAATACTTAGCGGTTCTGCTGCTGGTTGAAACAACTGCGGATCAGGCCTATCTGGCGCAATTTTGAACGGGGGAGAACAGCAGAGGCACACCCGTGACTATAGAATTTATTTACTGAATTACAGCCTTCAGCCCACTGGGGTATCATTGCAAAGACTACCGGTCCCAGAATGCAGTATGGATATGCTTACTCACCTGAGTGTTAGTGTTGCAATAAAAGAGGGACAAACACCGATGTCTTTTGTTGGCTGTCATTCGGTAGCAGAGAAGCCTTTGAAGAAGGGAGGATCCCGAAACGCGTCAGGCTCTGCTGACGCTGGTTATGCCTTTGTCTCCGCTTATGTGGAACGCGCTGATGTGGGAGTGAGCCCCGCCCTGTGGGTAACTTGTGGACCTTGATATATATATATACATATATATATATATATATATAGCAGCAGAAATCAACAATTCCGTCGATAGAAACGGCAAGCACACGGGTATCCAGTTGCTAAATTAGTTTATTGCAAACCCCCTTTCACCCTTGAGAGACGCGTTTCGCAGTAAAAGCTTCGTCAGTGTCAGTTTGTGCAAAGAAATGATCGCCATTTTAAACCCCCCACACATTTCATTCGTCAGTGACATAGAAGATGGTGCATCTAGGTCAATGTTGTGGCCATCTTGGAATAAAGTATTTCACATATTATCCAGTGGTTTCTATGGCGAATATAAAGTGCTCTAGTGCAAATTAAAAACATTGTACAGCAACAAACGTATCATTATTACTTTGCACACTGCATTTAATTGATTTCATCTAATGCCCAAATTTCATTAGTACATATACACCAAACACATTTTCACTTGGCTCTCATTTTTGTTATGAAGGGGTATATCCCCTAAATATCATTTTTGATAGTTTATGGGAGCTAGGTAGCTATGTACTTAAAATCATGGTTTTGCCCTGTATGGGCTCAAATTCCTCCACAATTATATATTTACAATGTCACATATATTGGAGTTACTTTACGGAAAGTTATAGGTTTACTTGTTTCATTACCCAGTCTTGTACAGCGGGATAGCAATTTTTCCTTGGTTATAAATTCACCCACATTTCCTCATCATTATTAAGACCCCACGGTGTCATTGTTTTGAGGTAAAAAAAAAATCCCCCCCCCAAAAAAAAAAAAAAAATATATATATATATATATTGATACCCCTCGGTTCCTTTTCGCCAGAATTTGCAGCGCCCTCTCGCCGGTTCGTAAATCCCCGCGGCAGAACCACGCCGCATTTAAATCCACAACCAATTCTCCCAGATGGGAGAAAAACGGGACGAATTCACGTTTGTCTTCACTTATGTGCTTTTTTTTTTAATCCTCACAGCATGGAGTTTCTCAAGCAGGCAGGCACAAATCTACGCGTTTCAGGATAGAAAATCCCTTGTTCACGATCAATTTGGCTCCAGGCTCTCAGTCTCAATATAGTGAGTCACATTATTACATCATTTCCTGTTTGATGTTATATTGGCCCTCGGCCTTCTGGATGATGTTGTTTTTTGCAATTTCTTTATACATTTTTTTATCCGTTTGCATAGCCTATGTCCTTCTGCTGCAACTGCCCTTTCCAACGCTGTATTGGGTGTTGTGATTGGTGCTGTGGTTACTGAGATTACCCGCCTCAAAGGTTTGGGCTTTCTATAATATTAGTATGGATATATATATATATATATATATATATATATATATATAGGAGCGTGACCAAGCCGTAATGGCGAAACGCGTCGTGGAGATTTGTTCATCTGCCAAATAAATCCTCGAACTGAAGCTCTGGGTGTCTTGTTTTCTTCGTAATTTGGAAGATTTGTGGAGCGAATATATATATATATATATATATATATATATATATATATATATATATATATATATATGAAACAAGAAACTCCTCTCCAAGAAAGAAGCAGAAGCCACAGCGGGGATTGAAAGACAGCACCGTTTATTTCATATAAATGGCAAATGCATTTCGGCCGGTTTGGCCTTCGTCAGCGCCTTCGGTGGATGTGAAGGAAACCCTGACGTTCTGCAGTTCAAATGCACCCAACCGCACTATGATAGGTGCGAATGTCCGCTCCGCCCCTCAGCAATTATTTACTCAGGTGATAGTTCAGCCGGTCCAAGAAGGTCTACGGACTCAGTTTCCCAGGATGCAGCAGTGGCTCCCAGGTGAGTGATGCTCAGGGTCGTTCTAGGGGTAATCCAAGAAAATAGCGGGGGTTGGGTACTCTGCACAGCGTTCTGGAACCCCGCAATAGGAAACTTGTAGTGCTGCCTCGGGTCCCCTTTACCTCATCAACCAAAAGTCCGAGTTGCAAATTAACGTGGGCAGGAAGACAGTGCATCCCGCCCTGGCTGAGGCAATGCCTCGCTGTACCGCTTCAATTCACTCAGACTGCCGGCGAGCCTGGAGATTTTCAATAACTTGAAGAAACGAAGATTTGCCGAAGCAGGAACCAGATTCTCCGGGCCACTTGTGATGAGGGGGCTTCTGAGACGCGCTTCTGGAACACGCGTGACAATAATGAAACAAGAAACCCCTCTCCAAGAAAGAAGCAGAAGCCACAGCGGGGATTGAAAGACAGCACCGTTTATTTCATATAAATGGCAAATGCATTTCGGCCGGTTTGGCCTTCGTCAGCGCCTTCGGTGGATGTGAAGGAAACCCTGACATTCTGCAGTTCAAATGCACCCAACTGCACTATGATAGGTGCGAATGTCCGCTCCGCCCCTCAGCAATTATTTACTCAGGTGATAGTTCAGCCGGTCCAAGAAGGTCTACGGACTCAGTTTCCCAGGATGCAGCAGTGGCTCCCAGGTGAGTGATGCTCAGGGTCGTTCTAGGGGTAATGCAAGAAAATAGCGGGGGGTTGGGTACTCTGCACAGAGTTCTGGAACCCCGCAATAGGAAACTTGTAGTGCTGCCTCGGGTCCCCTTTACCTCATCAACCAAAAGTCCGAGTTGCAAATTAACGTGGGCAGGAAGACAGTGCATCCCGCCCTGGCTGAGGCAATGCCTCGCTGTACCGCTTCAATTCACTCGGACTGCCGGCCAGCCTGGAGATTTTCAATAACTTGAAGAAACGAAGATTTGCCGAAGCAGGAACCAGATTCTCCGGGCCACCTGTGATGAGGGGGCTTCTGAGACGCGCTTCTGGAACACGCGTGACAATAATGAAACAAGAAACTCCTCTCCAAGAAAGAAGCAGAAGCCACAGCGGGGATTGAAAGACAGCACCGTTTATTTCATATAAATGGCGAATGCATTTCGGCCGGTTTGGAGTTCGTCAGCGCCTGCGGTGGATGTGAAGGAAACCCTGACGTTCTGCAGTTCAAATGCACGCAACCGCACTATGATAGGTGCGAATGTCCGCTCCGCCCCTCAGCAATTATTTACTCAGGTATAAATACATATATATATATATATATATACAAAGAAAAACTCCCCAAGCCACCTCCAATCAATTCGATCGGGCAAGCATACATGGTTACATTTTTTTACACATTGTAAAATGGTGTGAATTGCTCAAGTCTTTTAGATCACATGACCATAGACATAGAAGATATGCTTTTCACTATATCAACCGATCAATCCAGTTCGGGGTCAATATAAAAATGCACAAATGCATAAACAGAAATGAAATGAATGGAATGTTAGTTGTTACCAATAGTAACAAAAATGCGTATTGCAGTTGTGGCATCGAACAGCTAACATGAGAAGTTAAAACAGGCTGCTCCCACTCGATGAGGAGTACCATTATCTTCCAGGATAAATCCCTACTGGCTCCCACCTTTCTTAAAGTGCATCATAAAACACATTCTTAACTTCAGCAAAAGACAAGAAAATTCTGTCGGGGGATTAAAACAATTTAAAGCGCAAAAAACAATTTTTTTGTGGGATGTCTGAATGACAATAATACCATTTGATAATTACAGGTAACAACTCTACTATCAGTGCAAAAACAGCTGTACAATTATAAAGTGCAAAAAATGTATTGAATTAAAGTACCATGTGTATGATGTAAAGATTTTTTTTTAAATATGTACAAATATGAAATAACAATTACAAATCGGTTTCAGCCAAAAATCATTGTTAAAATCACATGAATAACACATTTCTCAAAACACCCTACCACATCAAATTTCATTTAGAGTGAACACCCTATATAGAAGTGAATAGAGCACGAGGTCTCAAATATTAAATATTTACAAAAGAATGAAGCAACCATTGAGGCAACAGGGAACCTGACTACCTCAATAAGTATAAATGAATTTCAGATAACAATTACCAAAGGAGCGAGAATAATCCTGTATATTTCATACTAGGTAACAGGGAACCTGACTACCTGTAATTATCCGCTACAATATCTCTTAAAGCTCAGGGAAATGACGCCGTCCAGCCAAATGTAGTGGAACCCAGAATGACAGAAAGACAACTACAATACAGTCCTAGAGGTAGGTGAACATATCCTCCGAATTATTTAGACCATTTGTCCATTTACTGTCGAATTCTAAAATCATAGTTGTCTCCAACTGCCTTAGTATCTGTTCTCTGTTCCCGCCCCGGCGAAGTTTCGGTATAGATCCCACCACATAGTAAGATAGGCAGGCTACGTCATTGTTGTGTTTGGCCTTGAAATGACGTGCCACCGGGAAGGTGGGGTCACTATGCAGAATAGCCCTCAAATGCTGTAAGATCCTGACATGCACCTGCAATTTAGTACTGTTATGTTATGTTATAGCGTGTTTTGTATAGCGCTCAGCTACTCCGAAGAGTGTCCCGGCGCTTCTAACCCAATGCAGACCAAGAGCAGGCGATACATGCCAAACACTACTGAACAAAAAGCCAGGACTAAAGATCTTTTCTAAAGGATAACAGGTTGGCAGTCTTTCTCAGAGAGACCGGTAAAGCATTCCACAACTGAGGCGCCAAGCGTCTAAAAGAGCGGCCTCCCATGCGGGTTCGCCTAATACCAGGGACAGAAGCCAAGGCCAGCGAAGCTGACCTAAGCGATCTCGATGGCTGGTAGAAAGCCAACCATTTCCTGATATATTTGGCGCCAGTGTCATGGAGACCTTTAAAGGCCAAAGTGAGCGCCTTAAAAACAATACGTTTTCGAATTGGAAGCCAGTGTAGAGTTTTCAAAAGGTCTTTTGCATTGGCTCTCCGATGAAAGCCAAAAATGGATTGCGCGGCCGAATTTTGGACTATTTGAAGACGTGATAGGAGATACTCAGGAAGTCCGAGATAGAGCATGTTGGCATAGTCCAAACGAGAGCCAATTAGTGCCTGCACGGTGATTTTTCTAATGGCCTGAGAAAGCAAAGGAAGAAATTTCCTTAGCATTTTAAGGAGGATTAAGCATTTACCAACTAGGCCGAGAATCTGGGGCTTCAAAGTAAGGCAGTTGTCGATCTTCACTCCCAAATTCTTGGCCGTATCGGAAGCAGTGGAGGGAGGGAGCATGGCCGCAGGCCACCAAGACTGCCACCTAGGGTCGGAAGGACAGACAAAAAAGAGCACCTTGGATTTGTCCGAGTTGCACTTAAGGCTGTTGAGCTGGAACCATTCAAACACAGCCCCAAGGCAACCTCTGATACTCTCACCATTGAAGTCTGAACCCTTCTCGCAGGAGAAGAGGAGCTGGGTGTCATCAGCATACGAGACGATCTGGGCACCATAGGACTCCGCCAGTGCCGCCAAGGGGGCCATATAGATGTTAAAGAGAATTGGGCTCAAAATTGAGCCCTGTGGAACTCCTACCTCCAATGGCGGCACCGTGGCAGAGAACGGGGGGGCCCAGAGCGTTTGACGGCGGTCCGCTAGAAAGGACTCAAACCAGCCCGCAGACCGATCTCACTGAGTCTTGATAGGAGACCGCTGTGGGGGACGGTGTTGAAGGCCGCCGAGAGATCAAGCATCACCAACATCGCCTTTCCCCCCGAATCCAAAACCTCCTTAATTGCCTCCGTTACTTCTAGCAGCGCTGTCTCCATGCTCATGTTTGCACGGAAGCCAGACTGAGAGCAATGCAAGATGTTATTGGACTCAAGGAAATTGGAGAGGGAAGAGTGGACATGCTTCTCCACAACCTTGGCAAATGCTGGAAGGAGAGAGATGGGCCTGTAATTGGCATGTGCCAGAGGATCCAAATTTGGCTTTTTCAGAAGCGGCAGAATAAGGGCCTGCTTCCAGGCCAGCGGGACCACTCCTGTGCTGAGAGATAGATTAAGCACGGGATTAATTAGGGGATTGATCACTTGTGCTGTTCTGGCGAAGAATTTGGCCAGACAGGGATCCAATGGGGAACCAGATTTTAGTTTGGTGAGAAGGTCCAACGAGGCTGAACAGGAGAGAAAAGGGAACTCTGAGAGGGTAGGACCCATGGTAATCAGGGATGGA
Source organism: Lissotriton helveticus (assembly GCF_964261635.1). Classification (NCBI taxonomy): domain Eukaryota; kingdom Metazoa; phylum Chordata; class Amphibia; order Caudata; family Salamandridae; genus Lissotriton; species Lissotriton helveticus. The sequence continues at coordinate 199,449,261 of NC_136072.1, forward strand.
GAAGGGAGGACAGTGAAGCAGGAAGCTACCTCAGCACCCGCGGGCGAAAAGGAGCCCTGAATGGATTTAATTTTATTGGCGAAGAAATCGGCTAATTGGGTGACCCAAGATTCGGAGTGACAGCATGTAGGCGTGCTCATAGTAGGAGAGGTGAATTCCTTAACAACTAAAAATAATTCTTTACTGGTGTTGATAGCAGCCTCGATTCTTCTGGCAAAATAGGCTTTCTTTTCCTACAGAATATCACTGTGGTAGGATATAATGGATTCCCTATAAGCCGTCTTAGCAATGAGATCATAGTGGCGACGCCAAACCCTTTCAGCTTTCTTGCACTGTCGCCGCTCTTCAATCAAAGCAGCAGTAAACCAAGGGGCAGAGGCCCTACAGGCCACTTTACGAACGGTCGTCGCAGGGGCTAACTCGTCCAGTCTCTCCACGAACCATGTTTGCAGGAGATCGAGATCAGCCTCTAAACCACCGGACAGCTGGCAGGGATGGGATAAAAGAGCTTGTGCCAGCATGTCGGAGGAAACACGATGATAGGCTCGTGAGGACTGAAAAAGGCGGCTATGCATACTGGAGGATAATTTGTCCAAATGAAAGATCTGAAAATTCACTAAATAATGGTCCGACCACAGGATAGGTACTGGGGTGGAAATGCCTATTGGGATAGTGGAAAACATTTGATCGAGCGTGTGGCCTTTGTTGTGCGTGGGAGCGGAAAGGTAAGGGATAAGACCCAGGGGAGATGTAGTATCAAAGATCTTGATAGTGTCTAGACTTTCTCTCGTGTCCATGTGAATACTGCCTATATAATTCAGGCCACAGGTGCACGTCAGGACATATACAGCAAATTCTGTCTTGCAGTTGAAACTGCCTGAGATGGGAGTCTCTTTCTGTCCAAAAGGCGTTCGGAAGTGTGTTTTATTGATCCCCAATTTACATGCCCTACAAGTAGAACATTTCCGAAACCCAGTGGCAGGTTTTAGCCACATACTTTTTTGTCTGGTTTCTGGACTGCTTTTGTCTAGCAAAGACCCCATATTTCTCGCCCTACGGAAACTGACCAATGGTCTATCTGGTAACTGGACACCTAATATTGAATCAGTTAGTAAAATAGGCCAGTTCTTTTTAACAATGGTTCTGATTTTGTTTTCCTCATTGCTAAAAGCCGTGATCAGTCTGGGGCAATCATTAACTACAGCGGTGGGCCTCACATAATCATCTAGTTCCTTGCCCACCGAAATAGATTTGAAAAGACTTTCAAGTCAAGTCAAGTCAAAAAGTGCTTTATTCGAGTTATTACTCATAAAAGCATAGTATACACAAGAGTTGTAAAAAGCGAATTAAATTTACAATCAAGCACATTGACACAACACTATAAGGTAAAGATAAAAATACATTCGGTTATAAAAGGATTAAAACATTTGACAAGGATAATTTCCAAGATGTAAAACGCCGGAGTCTAAAAGCAATTATACAAGTGCAAAAAAACAATTAATCAAGACAGAGAATAGTTAGTTACTAGCAGTCTCTATCTTGATTCAAGATCATTGATAATTAAAAAAGCAGTAATTTCAAATTCATGGGGACCAATTTATCAGACAGAGAATAGTTATTTAACTAGCAGTCTCTGTCTAGTTTGTCAGACAGAGAATAGTTATTTAACTAGCAGTCTCTGCCTGAGCGTCCACGCCCAACCCAGATACTTTGCTGTGGCTATCAGGATCCAAGAAACTGGACTCGTACATATGATTCGCATAGCTACAGAGCTACATGATGTCCCAAGGTTCCTACACATAGGAGCTAACCACACTCGTCTTGGAATAGCATAAGATCTGCATGAAAACAGAAAGTGACCCAGAGACTCGCTCCCCAACCCACAGGCTGGGCAGGTGTTACTATCACCTGAACCCCATTTAGCTGTCAATGTTTTTATAGGAAGTGCACCAGCTCTCAGTTGGAATAAAAGCTTCCTATCACCTGGTTTGGAGATGATGTCCCAATATGGTTCCAGGACTGGATACATTTTAGCCTCAAGGAAATGCAAAGACATCGACCCAGAGTTTGAAGCATTTAAAATTTTGGTAGCAGCCCATTCCCAAAAAATATTTTTTAAGACACGCTTAGAAGGGATTGATGCCCCTGCCGGGTCCTGCCATAGAGAACTTAACCCTAGCTCAAACAGTATAGTTTTCAGAGATTTAAGCCAGCTTATCTTGTGGAAGCCATCAGCCTTGATGACATCCACAAAACCCGCGGCATAATGTGAGAGCTCAGGAGTGGTCCAGAGTCTGCGCCAATATAAGATCGGGCGTAATCTAGCCAAGTCCTTGATTTGTTTCCTTCCTAGGTCGTATCGGAGGGGTAACAGTGGAGTACTTTTGGGTGTACCGGTGAGAGTTCTTAAAAATTTATTTTCAGAGGCTTGCAAAAATGTAAGATTTTCAAAGCCCCACATTTCTGCGCCATAAAGTGCAGACCCAATAGCCTTTGCTTCATATACCAATAGGGCTGGTTTAACTGGTTTAGTTAGCGACTTCCTGTGTTCAGAATTAATTGTGCCAGCTATTTGTTTGTGTCGCAAGATAGCAATTTTTATATGCTGGTTCCACCTGTGGTCATCAGCTATTTGGATACCTAGGTAGGTGAATGATTTAACTAACTCTAAAGGCCCGCCGCTCATCATAATTTTGGACTTGAAGCTACGCTGCGGCTTAAAGCTCATTAATTTAGTTTTCGTAGTGTTCACCTCCAGTCCATGTTCCCCACAAAAGTTCTCAAAAATTGTCAGAGCACGCTGTAGGCCACTAGGGGTTTTTGATAAAATTAGCGTGTCGTCCGCAAACATTAGTATGGGGATTTTTAGGCCTGCAAGAGAAGGAGCATCCACATTCGCAGTTACCAATCGTGAAACTACACCGTTTATGAACAATGTAAATAGAGTAGGAGCCATTGAGCACCCTTGTCTGACCCCTTTTTCAACACGGAAATCAGGAGTGACCATCCCGTGGCCGCCCCACTGAATTTTTGCATAGTTAGACTCGTGGAGGCGCAGTATCATAGTTAATAACTCATCAGAGACCCCCAGACTATGCAAGACTTGCCACAGTTTCGCACGCGGGACCAGGTCGAATGCAGCCCGCAAGTCGACAAATGCCGCGTACAGGCTGCACCCCCCCAAAACCACGGTTTTCCACTGTAACAATTGGAAACGGAACACTTGGTCAATCGTGCTTGTTGCCCTTCTAAAACCTGCTTGGAATGGAGATAAGATATTAAAATCCTCAGCCCAGTCGAGAAGCCTATTGACCACCACACGACCCACAATTTTTTGTACAGTATCAATGAGGCTAATAGGCCTGTAGTTACAGGGCTGAGCACGGTCCCCCTTTTTGTACACGGGGATAATAACTGCACCCCTCCATGAATCTGGGACATCTGCTCCCTGAGCAATAGAATTAATAAGCAAATGTATATATTTGCACCAGCGTTCACTATCGTTTAAAAATATATCAGCGGGCACTCCATCTTGACCTGGAGCTCGCCCACATTTTACTGCACAAATAGCAGACATAATCTCTTTGTAATTAAAATTATTGCCTTCAAAAAAGTTCATAACAATGCTGTCCTCATCTGAGACCCGGGTATTAAGAGAGTATTGCGAACTAAAGAATTTAACCCATGCCTCCTGTGAGACGTTATTACTTGGAGACTCTTCAGCTCTCTCAGAACCCCATTTTACAATATTCCAGAATGCTCTGGAATCCTTCCTGTCACTGGCCTTTTTCAGTTTGCACCAGTGTTGTTCGTCCCAATCCCTCTTAGCTTTAGCAATGCATACTTTGTACTCCTTCCTGGCTAGAGGAACAGACACACAGTCTCGCTTCTTAATTGCCCGGCCAAGGTCGAGTCTTGCCTTCCTACAATCAGAGTTATACCATCTAGCATCTTTGCGGGTGATAGCCCCCTTGTGCTTGTCAGGTCTTAGGAAGTGCACTTTGATCTTAGCAAAGAGGCTATCATGTATTTTAACCACTTCCCCCAGATCCTTAGGAGAGGCATTAGCCAGTTCCATGGCAAGAATGGCTAGATCAGTTTCACTGTTAATAATATCAATAACCTGCTGATTTCTCGCTACAGTGTCCCATCTTAACCTGCGCATATTGTTCTCAGGGATAATGGGCGGAGGAACTAATTCATTCGGGCAGATAGGGTTTGACTCAGCAGGCCACCATTTGTGAGACACACATAAGGGGTTGTGGTCACTCTCAGGTCGTATAATGACTTCCATGTCACAAAGAGTAGGCCACAGATGCAAACTACAGATCACGTAGTCAATTCGACTTTTGTGCCTCCCATTGTCGAAAGTTGGTGAACCATTTTTATCCCTAGCTGTTCTCCCATTCATAGCTCTCAAACCTTTTTCCAGACACATTGCATTGATAGTTATTATATCCTCGGTCCATCGGGAGACTGGTTTCAGATGCAGCTCAGGGATATCCCAAAAGGAGTCCTCATCAGCACCAGTAAAAGCATCTCCCGCAACCAAAGGCTCAAACGTCCTATTAAGGTCTCCTGCTATAACAATATTATTTTTATCAGAGTGATCGTCGATAAGGTCGACCAGGGCTAATATTGTTTCAGAACGACCCTTGGAGCTCCTAATATAAACGTTGTAAATGTCAAGTGACCCTGTTCTGTCATTAGAAATCCTAATGAACTGAATATCATTGTGTCCGATAGCTATGTTTTTAACTGAGAAATTTAGTGACTGTCGAATCCATATAGTAAGCCCCCCCATAGGTCTACCTTTCGGGCCCTTGACAGCTGGCACATAGAAATTCAAGTAGCCTAAAAAAAAGACAGGATCGCATGCCCAAGTCTCCTGGAATATACAAATATCAAATTGGGTAACAAAACCAAGCCAGTCACCACAGTCGAGTTTGGATGTCAGACCAGCTATGTTCCAGGAGAGTAGGTTAGCAACCCCTAACAAACGTCCCTGGCCTAATCCAGGGAAAGAATTTAGTACACAGGCCTCACCATCTGCTTGGGCAACCAGGTTATTCAACGAATCGTTAGTAGGGCAATCAGCACTCTGGGCAGGTAAGCTATCCAGAAACTGATCCCCATTAACTAGTGGTACTGGGCTTAGTTTAATAGGGAGTCAATCACAGTCATCTAAGTTAGAAAAGGCTGAAAATCTGTTCTCCAAATTTAGACCCTACTCTGGCCGCTTGACTTCCCTCCGCCCTTTTGTTGGAACAACGTTCCATTTAGTTTTTAGCATTGTTTTGTTAGAGACTCTCCCACTACATTGATAGAAGAAGTCTAGAGTGAGTGGAATGATTTCAGTCGATCTCCGTTGCGGAGGTAGAAGGTTAGGTAGAATATTGGCCAAAACCTCTGGGTCAGAGAAATGTAGAACAACACAATCACCCTGAAACTTCTTTGCGCTATTGCCTATCCACCTCACCCTTCTGGCCTTTACTATTTCTTCAGCCAATTGGTGCTTACCCCTAGGAGTTATTAACATATTATTTGTTAACCAATAAAGGGCTTTAGATAATAGGGATGAGGTAGATTCTTCCTGACCAGGCTGCAGGAGAGGAGCATTGGCTAAAACCAAAACCAAAGGAGAGGCCTCAACTATCAGCTCTACCGAGCCATTTACAGATTCTGGGGCGGAGGATGCATCTGGAGGAACGTCTTTGTTCTCTGCACTATCTAGAATGGATATCAGGGGAGCCACCGGAGGATCTGGTAGTGAGGAGACCCCAGCACCCACCAAAGAACAAGAGGCCCTATTAGACTCAACCCTACTAGAGACAGCATCTGGTAGTTTACCTACTTCAGATAAGGTTTGATTCAGTAGACCCCCAAGGCGATTCACTTCTTTAGTGAGTTTATCAATTCTACCTAGCAGTGGATTAACAATGTCCTTTATCTTAATGTCTATCATACTCAGTAAGTTCTTAAATTGACCACTAGTGAATGACATAGAAACGTCATCTGAAGTGTCATCTTCTTCCCTCACGGATTTACTGGGAGGGGATGCGATCTTTCTCCGACTTGATCTGAGCCCGAATCGTTTTGGCTGTGGCTGTGGCTTTTTAGCCCCTCTGGTGGAGCGTGGAGCAGGCACCGGAGTAGGGGCTTTATCCTCAGGTAAATGTTGATTAGTCTCCGTCTCAGTCTCGCTGTCCAGCTCAATAAGAACCGACCGATTCGTTACAGAGGTATCAGCTTGGTCAGAATCATTTACAAGTGCACAGCAGGAGCTAGATTGCTCTGAGGGTTCGACTGGAACTGAAACCGGCGAAGTTGGTGAGCATAGGGCAGATGGTGAGCTCAAGCCAAGTGAAGATCTCCTGTCATTGTTAATTTTGGCAACTACCTGAAAGATATAGTTGTCCATAGTGTTTTTTGCAGGGGATAGCTTTTTGCCGGGCATGCTTCACAATAAAACAATGTTTTCAGAAACACGTGGCAAACCAGACGCTCCAAGAGAGAGACAATAAAATCAATAGCCCCCAGCTATAACACAAGCTCACCTCCTCAAATCAGGTTTTCATGCAGAGTAACTGGCCCAACCCAACCCTGGCCAACCTCGGACGGCCTCAGACGGCCCGCCCTTTGTCCGGGCTTCGTCCGGGCGTCCCGCGAAGCGGAGGGAGCAGCGGTTTTCTAGCGCCTCCGGGCGCGGTGACCCCCGCTGGAGTGTTTCCGGGTCGCTGGGCAGGCTGGGAGATGTAGTCTCCCTCCGCTCGGCGGCCGCTAAGGTGACTACAGCGGCGGCGGGAGGGAGACCAGGCTCAGCAAGGCTGCAGGAGAGGGCCACCCCCGCGCCGCACGGCCACCAGCTGCTGCGTGTGCCCCTCACTTTGCCCTCTGCCTCGCTGCCTGCCTCGCTGCCGGCTGACCCTGCTGTCGTTTGCCTTGACTTGTTTTGTCTGTCATTTGTGCTTGTTTTTATTATAGATTTTGCCCGTGTTAGCGTTTCTTGATTTGTTTTGTCTTTCACTTGTGCTTGTTTTTATTGTAGATTTTGCCCGTGTTAGCGTTTCTTGTCTTCATTTGTGCTTGTTTTCGAGCAGATCTTGCCCGTTCTGCCTGTTTCCCGCCTCCCTCGCCGCCCCCCGCTTCCCGCCACCACCGCGGACCCCGCCCCTTTTTTCCTTCTGTTCCCTCCCCGCTCCCGCCTCCCAGCTGCTCCGCCCACCCGCGCACTTGGCCTTATAAGGCGACCGTGCGACACAGGTGAGTGTGACCCACTTGTGGGACACCCCCGCGCCGCACGGCCACCAGCTGCTGCGTGTGCCCCTCGCTTTGCCCTCTGCCTCGCTGCCTGCCTCGCTGCCGGCTGACCCTGCTGTCGTTTGCCTTGACTTGTTTTGTCTGTCATTTGTGCTTGTTTTTATTATAGATTTTGCCCGTGTTAGCGTTTCTTGATTTGTTTTGTCTTTCACTTGTGCTTGTTTTTATTGTAGATTTTGCCCGTGTTAGCGTTTCTTGTCTTCATTTGTGCTTGTTTTCGAGCAGATCTTGCCCGTTCTGCCTGTTTCCCGCCTCCCTCGCCGCCCCCCGCTTCCCGCCACCACCGCGGACCCCGCCCCTTTTTTCCTTCTGTTCCCTCCCCGCTCCCGCCTCCCAGCTGCTCCGCCCACCCGCGCACTTCGCCTTATATGGCGACCGTGCGAACACGCAGCGTTAACGCGCAGCGGGCGCGCCGATTGTGCGCCGAAGGCGCGCCAAAGGTAAGCCCGTCTGCGCCCGTCCGCGCCTGGACCGCGCCCAGCGCCAGGACCCCTGGCCCTCGAAGACCTCGACCGACCCGCCTGACGTACTCCGCCACCTCCCTCATCGCTCTCAACACCGGCCGACTCCCAGATTGCCACCTAGCCACACCACGACGCACCCACGGACCTTTCTGCTGCCACGCCTGCAAATTCACCTGCATCCGGACCTGCCTCGCTCCAGCACCCGCCAAGTCGACCTCCAACAGCACCCACCTCAAGTGCATCCTGCTCAACACCCGCTCCGTCCACAGGCACGCCATCGAACTCTGGAACCTCCTAGACGCCACAGCACCTGACGTTGCCTTCCTCACGGAGACCTGGATGAACGCCTCTTCAGCTCCCGACATCGCCATCGCCATCCCAGAGGGCTACAAGATCGTCCACAGGGACCGCAACGCCAACCAGATGGGAGGAGGCATCGCCATCATCCACAGGAACACCATCCGTCTCACGACCAGCACCGACAACTCCCTGACCACTGCGGAACACCTGCATTTCCAGATCCACACAGACCCGAAGACCACCCTCAGAGGCACCCTGATCTACCGACCCCCGGGACCACGCACACAATTCTGCGAGGACATCGCCGACTTCGTCAGCCCGCATGCCCTCCCCTCCGCCGACTACATCCTCCTGGGGGACCTCAACTTCCATCTGGAGAACAACAACGACCGCAACACCAGCACCCTGCTCGACAACCTCGCCAATCTTGGACTCAAGCAGCTGGTGTCCACCCCCACCCACCTCGCCGGACACACACTCGACGCAGTCTTCTCCTCCAGCACAGACATCGACTTCAGCCACGCCACAGAGCTGCAATGGACGGACCACAGCTGCGTCCACTTCACCTTCAAGAGAACGACGACCCACCACCACCAGCAACAGGCCGCCCGCAGAAGCTGGAACAAGATCACAGCAGACCAGCTCGCCACCTCCCTGAGCCAGCACCCTCCTGCTGCCAGCTCAGCAAACCCCAGCCAGGCCGCCGACAACCTCACGAAGTGGATCAGCACCTGCGCGGACGAGCTCGCCCCGATGAGGACCCCGCCCAGCAGACCCGGCAGCAAGAAAGCCCCGTGGTTCACCGACGAACTCAAGAGCTCCAAGAAGAACTGCAGAGCCCTCGAGAAAGTCTGGAAAAGGGATCCTACACCAGACAACAGGACCACCTTCAAGCTGGCCACCCGGAAGCACCACCAGCTGATCCGCGCCGCCAAGAAAACTGCATTCAAGGACCGGCTGGACAACAACGCACACAACTGCAAGGAACTCTTCAACATCGTGAAAGAGCTATCCAACCCCAGCGCAGGAAACAACGACATCACCCCATCGCAAGACCTCTGCAACTCCCTCGCTTCATACTTCCACAACAAGATCAAGGACATACACAACAGCTTCAACACCCAAACAACGCACACCAAGACCGAACAACCACCCCCCACCACCACCCTGCACGCCTGGACCCCGATCAGCACCGAAGACACCATCCGCACGATGAACTCCATCCACTCCGGATCACCGACCGACCCCTGCCCCCACCACGTCTTCAACAAGGCCGACGCCGTCATCGCACCCCACCTGCGAGACATCATCAACACATCCTTCGACACCGCCACCTTCCCCGAGAGCTGGAAGCACGCCGAACTCACCGCTCTACTCAAGAAACCCACAGCGGACCCCACCGAACTCAAGAATTACCGCCCCATCTCGCTCCTCCCGTTTCCCGCCAAAGTCATCGAGAAGACCGTCAACAAGCAGATGACCGCCTTCCTCGAGACTAATGGATCCCTCGACCCCTCACAGTCCGGCTTCCGAGCCAATCACAGCACCGAGACCGCCCTCCTCGCCGCCACCGATGACATCCGAGCCCTGATGGACAACGGAGAAACAGCGGCCCTCATCCTCCTAGACCTCTCCGCAGCATTCGACACTGTCTGCCACCGCACCCTAGTGCAATGCCTCAGGAACGTCGGAATCCAGGAGAAGGCACTGGAATGGATCATCTCCTTCCTCGCTGGAAGAACACAGAGAGTCCGCCTACCACCGTACAAGTCAGAGGCCTCCGAAGTCATCTGCGGCGTCCCCCAAGGATCCTCGCTGAGCCCCACCCTCTTCAACGTCTACATGAGCCCCCTCGCGGCCATCGCACGCCAACACAACCTCAGCATAATCTCCTACGCCGACGACACCCAGCTGATCCTCTCCCTGACCAACGACCCCGCCGCCGCCAGAGCCAACCTGCACGAAGGGATGAAAGAAGTAGCCGAGTGGATGACGACCAGCCGCCTGAAACTGAACTCTGACAAGACGGAGGTCCTCATCCTGGGCTCTTCACCCTCCGCCTGGGACGACTCCTGGTGGCCTCCCGCCCTGGGCACCGCACCCAAACTGACAGACCATGCACGCAACCTGGGCTTCATCCTGGACTCCTCCCTCTCCATGACCAGACAAGTCAACGCCGTCTCCTCGTCATGCTTCAACATCCTGCGCATGCTACGGAAGATCTTCTGGTGGATCCCCACCGAGACCAGGAAGACCGTCACCCAGGCCCTCGTCACCAGCCGACTGGACTACGGCAATGCCCTCTACGCCGGTACCACCGCCAAGCTCCAGAAGAGACTCCAGCGGATCCAGAACGCCTCAGCCAGACTCATCCTCGACATCCCACGAACCAGCCACATCTCCGGACACCTGAGAGACCTCCACTGGCTCCCCGTCAACAAAAGAATCACCTTCCGCCTCCTCACCCACGCACACAAAGCCCTACACGACCAAGGCCCGAGCTACCTCAACAACCGGATCAACTTCTACGCTCCCAAACGCCACCTCCGATCAGCCAACCACGCCCTCGCCGCCGTCCCCCGCATCCGAAGAGCGACCACAGGAGGAAGGTCCTTCTCCTACCTGGCCGCCAAGACCTGGAACTCCCTCCCGACCGACCTGCGCCTGACCCGAGACCACCTCTCCTTCAGGAAGAAGCTGAAGACCTGGCTGTTCGAGCAGTAGCGGCACCCCCCCTCCCCCAGCGCCTTGAGACCCTACGGGTATGTAGCGCGCTATATAAATGTCATTGATTGATTGATTGATTGAACGACCAACAGCAAGGTAGTTTACCCTCAGAAAGACAGAACACCCGCTCCGCCGAGGGAGCAGCGGTTTTCTAGCGCCTCCGGGCGCGGTGACCCCCGCTGGAGTGTTTCCGGGTCGCTGGGCAGGCTGGGAGATGTAGTCTCCCTCCGCTCGGCGGCCGCTAAGGTGACTACAGCGGCGGCGGGAGGGAGACCAGGCTCAGCAAGGCTGCAGGAGAGGGCGAGCAGGAACGACCAACAGCAAGGTAGTTTACCCTCAGAAAGACAGAACACCCGCTCCGCCGAGGGAGCAGCGGTTTTCTAGTGCCTCCGGGCGCGGTGACCCCCGCTGGAGTGTTTCCGGGTCGCTGGGCAGGCTGGGAGATGTAGTCTCCCTCCGCTCGGCGGCCGCTAAGGTGACTACAGCGGCGGCGGGAGGGAGACCAGGCTCAGCAAGGCTGCAGGAGAGGGCGAGCAGGAACGACCAACAGCAAGGTAGTTTACCCTCAGAAAGACCGAACCAGACTTTCTCTGGGGCGTGTTTCTGCTTTAACTAACGCTTGCTTTATTGAAGCGTCTGAATAACCCGTGCTCTAAGTCTGGCATTCATTTGTACTACACATTTGTCGAAGTCATCGGTGGAACTACAAATTTGTTTCAAACGCAAGATCTCACCGAACGGAATGCTACTTATGGTGTGTTTGGGATGAAGGCTGGTAGCATGCAGCATTGTATTCCCAGCCGTGGGCATTCTGAAAAGTGTAGTCTCTATTCTATTGTTGTTAATGTACAATTTCACATCCAAAAACTCAATTTCTTGTTTGCTCATTTTGGATGTGAAATTCAGATTGAGGGAATTGTCATTGATTTCTTGCACAAACAAAGAAGCTTCCTCCTCATCTCCCTGCCAAAGAATAAATACGTCATCTATGTAACGTAGATATTTAACTACCTTTTCATTTACCCATATGCGATGTTAGGTGTTCAGAACCTGTTCCTCCCACCAGCCGACATGTAAACACGCATAGCTGGGGGAGAAACAGGATCCCATCGCTACACCCCTTAACTGTCTCCAAACATCTTTACCATTCAAGAAAAAGTTGTTGTGTAGGCACCAATCAATAAGGCTGATGATAACCTTATTGTGCTCATAGAATTCTGCCAGGCGTTTGCTGAGAAAATATTCAATTGCTTTAAGGCCACTGCTGTGTGCAATACTCGTATAGAGAGACTCTACATCTAAAGGGATCAATAACATATCATTATTCCACTCCAAATCCCCAATTTGTTTGCAAGAAATCGCTAGTATCTTTGACAAAGCTTGGCAACACCTTTACCATATCCTGCAAGAAAAAATCTATGTATTGTCCCACCTGTTCACTGGCGCTTTTTATAGCCAAGATAATAGGTCTTCTAGGAGTGGGGCTTATACATTTGTGAACTTTGGGGATTAAATAAAACACAGGGAGTACAGGGAAATCATTATGCATGAATTTGAATTCCTCCACTGATGTCAAACCCTCTCTGCGCCATTTGTGTAATAATTTGAGGAGAGTCTCTTTCGCCTTTTCATACTCTTTGTGAGTCGTTTTCTCATAACAAGTCTCATCCTGCAGTTGTCTGCAAGCTTCCATGTTGTAATCCTTTTTGGGCCATATAACAACATTTCCACCTTTGTCAGATGTTTTAATTACAACATCTGTGTTCTTACTCAGTTTGTTCATCAAGGTGGAATATTCTACTTGTTGTCGATTATACTTTTTCTCGGCTTTACCAACCGTGGATCTATACAGTTGCTTGATTTCATTAGACACACAGTCGTGAAATGTATCAATTGCATCTTTTGTTGCCAAAGGTACGAAACTGGATTTACTTCTGAATGGAGATAAACCCGCCCCTTTTTGCAATTTATTTATTTTATTCAATCTGGCTTGTGTGCTAAAATTTATATCAGGGCCACCTGGCTGTGAGTCTGTGGCATTGTGCAAGTCATGGAGAGTTAAGAGAGTATGGGGACATCCCCCGACGTGACACCTTCGCCCTCCACTGGAGCTCCAGATGGAGGGATCTCTGACTCCGCACTCTCTTTCAATTTTTGAATGGAAAAGAATTTCTTAAGTTTTAATTTTCTGATGAAACAAAAGACATCTATCCGGGTGGCTGCGTAGTTAAACAGTTCTTTAGGGCAGAAATTTAAGCCTAACGATAACAGTTGTTGCTCTGCCTTAGTTAATGTAATCTCGGATAGATTAATGACGGAGTTGTTGTTTATTTGTGTTTCTTCTGCCACCTTGTTTGTGGCTTCTTTTTTTGCTGTTGCTTTTTTGATACACTTATATCTTCTTTCACGTCTCCTTTTGTTTCTGCGGTTTTTGTTGGATTTTTTTGTTGTGGTCTCAATGTTTCCAGTCTTTCTTTTACTAAAAGATCCAATTCCTCTTCCAAATTCAGAATAGGTGCTGCATGTGACATGGAGTCTAGATCTGAATCTCGGCTGGAATCACTAGTGAGGGAAATAGAATCTATACTGGAGGGCTCTTCCTCTGTAATATTTGTCGATACTGAGGCAATAGAAGGGTTAGCTGTTTTGATCCCCTTGGTACTGTACTGCTGACGTTTCACCGCACTGTATTTGCGAGCAAACGTAAAAATCTGGCCCTGATCATAATCGGCCTGATTCCGTGCAAATGTATGTACTTTTCTGATTTTGATCTTGTCTTCATGTTTCTTGAGTCTTTCTGCCATAGTATCCTGTAAATTCTTTGCGACCTCCGTATCTCCGAGCTTGGCAATTTCTATGTTTAACCTGTCAATTTCTTTTAGAACCTCCTCTCGATCGATGGCTGCATATTTAATTAAAATATGCACTGAATTCATGGAGGCTGAAAGGTTACTTTGTCCCCACTCCTTCAACATTAAAGGGTTAGGTTTGTCGAAGCTAGGAGCAAACATTATCCTCAATCCTCTTGACACTCTCCCCACGTCTGCATATTTAGATAGCGAATAGTGTTCCCACCATTTGGTGATTTTTATTTTTTTATTTTTTTGAAGATCTCTGTATAAAGATTTGATGTTGGTATCTTCGTGTGCTTCATTCCTACTGGGAACGCTTTTAGAACCGGCTACTCCAGCCATTATATTCCCAAAAAGTTCTTCCGCCTCTGCTACTCGAGCACGGACATCTTCTGCCGACATGCTGCTGTACACCCGCAAACTACGGTAATAGTAATTCCTTATTTTGCACTCAGATTTGCTTAATACATACCATTTGGCCTAATTGCATTCGCAAACGCCAAAATTCTGCGAATTTCGGCGTTTGCGAATGCAATTTGGTTTGATACATATGGCCCCTTAATTACCCATTTATTCTTCCATTGACCTTTAGATATACATATATAAAAAATATTTATTTTTCAGAAATACACATATTCACTGGAGGATGTCATCAGTGATGTCATCAGTGATGTCATTTGAGATGTCATGAGTGATTTCATGAGTGATGTCACTGACCATGTCATGAGTGATTTAATATGTGACGTCATCAGCAGTGCATTGCGGGCACGCGAGTTATACTTAGCTGAACTAACTATAACAGGGGAATTTCAATGGTTTTGTATGAGTGAAATGTCCAGCTAACTATAACATGTGTGAAACCTATGGTTTTTTCAGTGAATTTCTACGGTTTTTTAAATGCTAATTCCTAACTATAACGTGGCTGAAACCTATGGTTTTTTCAGTGAATTTCTAAGGTTTTTTAAATGCTAATTCCTATCTATAACGTTTTTGAAACCTATGTTTTTTTTAGTGAATTTCAAAGGTTTTGTAAATGATAATTTTTAAATGTATTAATTGTTATATTTTTTATACTGATTTACTACATTGTTTTAATGTATTTATTTTTAGATATTTTATTTTTTAAATGACATTACATATTTTTCATATACATTGAAAAAAAATGTTTTTAAAAATATTGAAATTGTAATATTTATTTTTTTATTTTATATTTTTTTATTTATATATATTTTATATAGCAGGCAATGAAATCGTATGGAAGGAAATTCAAGTTACTGGTAAGTACGGTTAAAATTACTTTTCAGGAACAGTAGTGAGCTCAAAGATGCAGCACTGAGGTCTCTCCAGATAACAGGTGAGTAAATCGAAATCTGTAGATCGGCTGATTTTAGAGGAATTTTTGAAAGTTCCAAAACTCCACACTTAGAAGAATTTCCAAGTGAAACCAGTCAATGTTAGCCTATGGAAGGAAATTCAAGTTACTGTAATTATGGTTAGAATTACTCTTCATGATCAGTAGTGAGCTAAAAGATGCAGCACTGAGGTCTCTCCTGATAACAGGTGAGTAAATCGCAGTTCGGCTGATTTTAGAGGGATTTTTTAAAGTTCCAAAACTCCACACTTAGAAGAATTTCCAAGTGAAACCAGTCAATGTTAGCCTATAGAAGGAAATTCAAGTTACTGTAATTATGGTTAGAATTACTATTCAGGATCAGTAGTGGGCTGAAAGATACAGCACTGAGGTATCTCCTGATAACAGGTGAGTAAATCAGAATTCGTAGTTCGACTGATATTAGAGGAATTTTTTAAAGTTCCAAAACTACACACTTAGAAGAATTTCTAAGTGAAACCAGTCAATGTTAGCCTATGGAAGGAAATTCAAGTTACTGTAATTATGGTTAAAATTATTTTTCAGGATCAGTAGTGGGCTGAAAAATGCAGCACTGAGGTCTCTCCTGATAACAGGTGAGTAAATGGCAGTTCGTAGCTCGGCTGATTTTAGAGGGATTTTTTAAAGTTCCAAAACTCCACACTTAGAAGAATTTTCAAGTGAAACCAGTCAATGTTAGCCTATGGAAGGAAATTCAAGTTACTGGGGGGCACTGACCAGAGACACGCGCCGTGAGGGGAACGGCTTGCTGCAATAAACTCTGGGGAAACAACATCTCCTCTTCCCTTCCCGCGCCGTGAGGGCAACGGCTGCTGGCTACATTCCTGACGGTCCGGTCACAGCGGGAACTACATCCCCCAGCTGCCCCGGCCGCCGGCGCACCACCTGTGACTGCATCCCTGCGCCCAGAGGCGCTGCAAGTGTGAGGGGCGCCGAGCGAGCTGGTGGGGCACTGACCAGAGACACGCGCCGTGAGGGGAACGGCTTGCTGCAATAAACTCTGGGTAAACGACATCTCCTTTTCCCTTCCCGCGCCGTGAGGGCAACGGCTGCTGGCTACATTCCTGACGGTCCCGTCGCAGCGGGAACTACATCCCTCAGCTGCCCCGGCCGCCGGTGCACCACCTGTGACGGCATCCGTGCGCCCGGAGGCGCTACAAGTGTGAGGGGCGCCGAGCGAGCTGGTGGGGCACTGACCAGAGACACGCGCCTTGAGGGGAACGGCTTGCTGCAATAAACTCTGGGGAAACGACATCTCCTCTTCCCTTCCCGTGCCGTGAGGGCAACGGCTGCTGGCTACATTCCTGACGGTCCGGTCGCAGCGGGAACTACATCCCCAAGCTGCACCCCGCCGCCGGCGCACCACCTGTGACGGTATCCCTGCGCCCGGAGGCGCTACAAGTGTGAGGGGCGCCGAGCGAGCAGGTGGGGCACTGACCAGAGACACGCGCCGTGAGGGGAACGGCTTGCTGCAATAAACTCTGGGGAAACGACATCTCCTCTTCAATTCCCGCGCCGCGAGGGCAACGGCTGCTGGCTACATTCCTGACGGTCCGGTCGCAGTGGGAACTACATCCCCCAGCTGCCCCGGCCGCCGGCGCACCACCTGTGACGGCATCCCTGCGCCCGGAGGCGCTACAAGTGTGAGGGGCGCCGAGCGAGCTGGTGGGGCACTGACCAGAGACACGCGCCGTGAGGGGAACGGCTTGCTGCAATAAACTCTGGGGAAACGACATCTCCTCTTCCCTTCCCGCGCCGTGAGGGCAACGGCTGCTGGCTACTTTCCTGACGGTCTGGTCGCAACGGGAACTACATCCCCCAGCTGCCCCGGCCGCCGGCGCACCACCTGTGACGGCATCCCTGCGCCCGGAGGCGCTACAAGTGTGAGCGGAGCCTCCCGCCACGCGGGGCGCACGCGGACGGCGCCGGGCAGAGCCCGGGCAGAGGGCGGGCTGTCTGTGGCCGTCCGGGGCAGGAGGAGGCAGGGCTGGGCCACCCCCCTTCCATCTATCATCAGCATGGGAAAGTGCAAAAACCTTACTAACTCTGAGGAGGGTGTCAAAAAGCCTAAGGTCGCTAAACACTCCGAGTCGATTATTTCATATTTGGCCTGTGCGGTAGGGGCTCTGTCCAAAGAAATAGCAACTGCGCAACATGAGCTGGGTCTGTTATCCCCCACACCCATCGTAGAGCCTAACACACTGGAGTCAAGCCTCGCCCCTGGCATTCCCTTAGAGTCTGAAGTGATCGTGCTTAAATCTCTGTCTTGCCCGGGGGATGGTACCTGTCAAGCCCAAGACTGCTTTAGAGCACCTTTGTCTTCCAGCCAGCCTCTGGGGCCCGGACTTCAAACTATAGAGCCCACTAAAAAGAGGAAAAAGATGGAGGGTGATAAAGCTGGTTAACAGCTGGACATGGACTCACTTGGCGAGCATTTGGAAGCGCTATTCATGACACGGATTGGACCCCTGTTAGTAGACATTGCTAAAGACATTGTTGACACCATGAGTACATGCCTTGCTGGGTTATTAAAGAAATGTGCCCTGATTGACGATTTAGTTAAAAAACGTGATTCTGCCCTGGTTTGCAAGAAGGCGGACATGTCAGGAGCTGAAGTCACTACTGTGAAAGCTGCACTACCCCTGCTGCCCCCATCATCGTGCAAAGGAAAGGCTGTAAACACCACCAGAGATGGGGTACCCGATAACGCCCAAAGCAGATTGACTAGCACCCAGTTAATTGCAGTAGCCCCTGGCATCCCTCAGGGGGCTAATAGCCCAGCATTGGGGTTAAGGCCCAAGGAGTGCCAATTACATCTGGATCTCCCCCCGGCAGCTGCGCCCTTCCTCGCTGTGTTTACAGGGGTACCCCCATTAGCACATGGGGAGATAGAACCCACAGCGGCACTAATTCATAAGGCCAGTCTATGGTGCGCTGACACCAGTAGTTGGGGAACAGTAATCTCTAACCGGATCATAATGGCTAGAAGGGTGAGATGGATTGGACACCGCCCTAAATCTGTGAAGGGTGACTGCATCATAGTTAATTTTGATAGCTTACATCTGGCAGACAGGCTATTTTGGGACGGCTCAGAGATATAAGACAGCGGGAACATGAGATCAGTCCCTTTGGGCTTTTTTTATCTGCCCCCAGTTAGAAAACACCCTGTTATAGTCCCATACAGTAGGTCATCCCAGCAGTCTGCATATGGTAACGAATGGAGGGTGGTACCTAATAGGGCAACACAGGGCAGAACTACCCCCATAAGAGCAGGTTTGGATCCAGTCCTGTCTAATAGATTCGACCCACTCGCTGATATGGAGGACATTGACTGACAACCAGCCCCATTATCGTCCCCAGAAATTGGGCCCCAGTGGGAGAAGGAGACAACACCCTGTAAACTGATCAGCTGGTACGTTGCAGGCTTCAGAGCTAAAAGGGTAGATCCTTTGTGGGTTAATTTCGTTTCTAGCTATGATGTGAAAGCCATCCAAGAATCATGGGATATCTCAGCAAATTCTTGGTTGGATGGTTTTGCCAGCTTCTCCGTACCGGCGACACCCAGTACTGCGGGGAGAGCAAAGGGGGGCCTACTTCTCCTTTTTTTCCCTGCAACTCAGTGGGGCCTTTAAGCAATTAGAGTCAGGTTCCCCCAACCTCCTAATTGTGGAATGGATTGTTTCACCGGTCTGCACCCTTTTATTAATTAACTTTTATAACTCAAGGGAAAGGGCAGTAGTTACTGATCACATTGCCTCCCTGGAAAACTTTTTAAGTAAATTCAGTCTAAATAAATACACTAATGTTAAGCTCATCTTAATGGGCGATTTTAACATCCACATATATGATTCTCCCTGCCACTCAGATGAATATGAGGGTTTTATGGGGGCGACTACACCTCATTTTGAACACACAAAATCAGGAGAAGCGCTTGAAGTTTTTTTAGCTAGTTTTAACTTATATGAGCCTCATTACACGGGGGAAAGAGCAGCCACCTACAAGGGTACGAACCATGGGTCCGTCATAGACTTTATTTTTGCCTCAACAGGGCTGATCCCTAAGATTCGAAAATATAAGGTTATTGCTTCATCCTATAGCGATCACAATCCTTTGCTACTAGAGATGTTATGGGGAGACCCTCAGCGTAAACGGGTGGGCCGATCCCAGGTCTGGACGGCAGTGGTACCAACCGACCAGGGTAGACGGCTTAAGTGGGGCACGGTGGTCCCAGAAGATTTTATGGCAACTTTACTTCCTAAAATTGAGGGCCACTTAGGGTCTTACCTGGACCAAAGGGCCCCTAACCAAGTAATTATAGAGGCTTTTGAATCCATCTGCACACAAGTTTCGAGGGACTTGACGACAAATCAAACCCAGAGACCTCCCAAACCCTTCAAGTGGTTTGACGCCAACTGCTCGAGAATTCATAGGCGTCTAAAGCAAGCACTCAAAACCAAGCCAAGAGATAAGGTCCTCATCGCTAATTTGAGGAGGGAATATAAACTAACCTTAAATGGGAGGAAAAACGCCATCAAAAGCGATGCATGGAATAAATTACTTGCCACAGATGTCTTGCGAGACAGTAAGCAGTTTTGGGTTATCATTAATCAGCCGTTCTTTGCAGGGGTAGATAACACAGTCACTGACTGCGTTATCCCTGATGAAAGGTGGCTTCTCCATTTTAATGAGGTATATGGTGACAAGAATAGCCTAGTCCAATGTGATAGAGAGGCTGCTCGGGCTTTTGTTCCGGTAGAGTTTAATGAGGATGAGGTGTTGAAGGCGATCATAGAGACCTCGAAAAATAAGGCGCCGGGGCCTGACGGCGTACCTGGGGATCTTTATAGACATTCCCCGAAAATGTGGTCCCAGGTGCTAACCAAGGTCTTCCGTGCAGTCAACGATAGCGTATTTCCTGCCTCCTGGGTGACCTCCATTATAGTGCCAATATTTACAAAGGGGCAATGTGAGGATCCGGCATGTTACAGACCGATTTCCCTCCTTGACTCTGCCATAAAGATCTTGGGCAGAGTCTTACTATCTAAATTGAGGGAAAATCTCGAGGTCTGTGGGGGGCTCTCGAACATACAATACGGGTTCAGAGAGAAACGAGGCACCCTGGACCAATGCTCCAATTTGCATCTCATAATCTCCAAATACACGGTGGCCAGGGAAGGGTCACTTTTTTGGGCCTTTATGGACCTCTCCTCGACCTTCGATTGGGTGAACAGGTCCAAGTTATGGTCAATTCTATTGGAGATAGGGATAGATGCCTCACTAGTCTCCTTTGTGGGAGCTTTATGCAACAGTACGGGTCACAAAGGAAGGCAGGTGTACGCCTACATTTAGGTCAGAGAAGAGGGTGCGCCAAGGGTGCATTCTGGCCCCCCTCCTTTTCACCATCTATATCAACGGATTGGGAAAACATCTAGAGGCAGGGGTGGCAGACGTCCCGCGTGTAGGAGGAGTGTTTGTGCCGGCCCTCCTATACGCGGATGACGCAGTCTTAATAGCGTACCGGAAACGGCTTCCAGGTCTTACTGGACCTTTTTGGATCCTTCATGGAGAACCTTGACTTAAGAGTCAATGCAAAGAAATCGCATACCATGATAGTAGGCCGGCAAAGATGTAAGCCCAAATCTAAAACTTTCTTTTGTAAGGGCGAGGTGGTCTCAAGGGTGTCAGTCTTTCCCTATCTGGGGGTCCTGTTTGACGAGAGGGGGACGGGGACTCCTCAGATTAAGGCGAAGACTCTCTCCCTGGCTCGTTCCACGTCTGCCTTGCTGGACTTTTCAAGGAGGTTAGGGGCTAGGCCGATGGAGGCACTTGTGAAAATTTATAATAGCAAGTGCATTCCCATCGCATCCTATGGGTCCGTTTTGTGGGGCTATGCCAATCATGATAAAATTCAAACGGTTGAGAATGGGCTTATCAGACATTTTTTATGTGTCCCTAAATCCACTCCGACCTTTTCCATCCATGAGGAGATGGGCCTGTCCTATATTACGGACAAGCTGAACCTGGCTCCCCTAGTTTTTTGGGCAAAAACATGGCTCAACTCAGAACTAACTTTGAACCATGTAATTTTGGCGGACGTCGTTTCCATGGATCACGCTATGAAAGTACCTTGGCTGAACAATCTAAAAAACACCTTTGCATCCCTGGGAATACCTGAACTTTTTCTGGCACCACTTAGCATTAAGATTGAGGATGTTAAATAATGGATTAAGCACAATTTTTTGGAGAGGCACGCCTAGACAGAGAGGAGAAGGAACTAGCGAAAGCATCAGTAAGAACATACCCAGTGTTAACTACTACCCCCTCTCTGGAACCGTATCTTAAAGTTGTCACCAAACCCTTACACAGATTTCTACTGACCAAATTTAGGTTTAATTTGATTCATTATACATTAGGTTGCTACCATTTGTGGGCTAAACCAGAAGATGCACCCCCCTGTGATTGTGATAAATTTTCTAACCAAGATACCATGCATTTTATGATGTTTTGTGGGTTTTATGCTACCGAAAGGAAGAAATATTTGAGACCAGTCTTGAGAGAGGCTGGTTTTATTCAAGTCAGGCCTGCACTAATTTATCTCCAGATGCTGGGCAACACTTATACTATCTTTAGTGTTGCAAGCTTCCTAGCGGCAGCATTTAGGAATAGGAACAAACGAGTTTCACTGAATGTTTTATCCTAATCATGGCATCTTTTTTACAGATTTTTACTGATTTAACATTCATGTATATATGATGTCTAAAAACTAATCTTGTATAATAATGAACTGACGATTTCTTGAAATGCTTGTAATTTTATTGCGTTTTAAGATTTCTTGAAAATCGAATAAAGTGTATTTTGACCTGACTACTGTAAGTAAGGTTAGAATTACTTTTTAGGATCAGTAGTGGGCTGAAAGATGCAGCCTGAGGTCTCTCCTGATAACAGGTGAGTACATCGGAATTTGTAGTTTGGCTGATTTTAGAGGGATTTTTTAAAGTTCCAAAACGCCACACTTAGAAGAATTTCCAAGTGAAACCAGTCAATGTTAGCCTATGGAAGGAAATTCAAGTTACTGTAAGTATGGTTAGAATTACTTTTCAGGATCAGTAGTGGGCTGAAAGATGCAGCACTGAGGTCTCTCCTGATAACAGGTGAGTAAACCGGAATTTGTACTACAGGCAGTAAGTGCCACAGAGCTGCGTAGCAGAGAGATCTAAAAAGGGTCACGGCATGCACCACCTCTCTGCAACACAGCGCAGTGGCGCTTCCTGGAAGCAACTGGTGGACTACGTGCCCCCCATGGTCCCTCAGGTTTGAAGTTGAATTTTTTTCCCCAACTTAAAATGCCCCACAGGGTGTGTTTGCACACATCACGTCAGGCCCCGTCCCCTCCTTTCACCACTGTGTAAACGCGCCCTGTCACCGTTCTAAGTTGAGAGATTAAGTCCCCTTCAATCCTAAGGATCCCTAGGGTCAAACTAGCCCACAAGGTACCGCCAGTAAGCATCACAGAGCTGCGTTGCAGAGAGGTATAAAAAGGGGCATGGCCTCTGAACACCTGTCTGCAACGCAGCTCCCTGGCGCATACTGGAGATACCTGTTGGGCTATTTGGCCCTCAGGAACCCTCAGTATTGAAAGAGAATTAATTCCCCAACTGAAAACGCACAACGGGGCACGTTTGCACAAGTGCCCCCCCTTCCAAGGCCATAGTGTGCCCCGGGGACCCCATCCCCCGAGCATGGTCCTTTTTTAAATTTTATTTTTAATTAGGAGTTGGGCTGCTTTGCCCCCCTCCTGTGACCACTTTTGGCCCCGGCGACCCCATCCCCCGGGGCCAGACATTTATTTATTTATTTATTTATTTTTTGGGGAGAGTGGCCACTTCTGGCCCCGGTGACCCCATCCCCCGGGGCCTGGCCCTCCTCGTTGAGGGCCATGGGGGGGTCCCCCTGAGCCCCCCACGGTCCCTGCCGGCTCCCCACATCCTGCGCGAGCCGGCATTGCTTTTCTGCATGGGCAGCAGCTAACATGCTGCTCCCCATGCAGAAAAGCAGTCCGCTTTGGTTTTTGAAAGAGAGAGGAGGTTTCCTGCTCTCTCTTTCAAAAACCAAAGCAGTTTGCTATGGTAGGTCGGGAGCCACGGGGGTGGCGGTCCCGCAATTTTTTCAAAAATCTTTTGGCTGCCAACACTTCCTGGTTTGGAGTGTTGACAGACAATTAGCATAAAGCTCGTGCTCGGGAAGGTACGCATACCGTACTTCGTCTATAGATATATCTATGAATTTACTGTTGATTTTCTAAGGAACTTCTACTGAACGGATTTACACCATTTAACAAGAAGCATAATCTGCGAACCAAACTCTACCTTTTTGCCAAAGTTGGTGTAATTCCGTTCAGCAGTTCGGGCTGTAGCCTCACTTAAAGGTCCCTATGGAGAATTGCATGGGGAAAACACATTTTGGGACCCCCCTTTTTTCTCCGTGTCCCGCTTCCCGAATCACCCCGAAACTTTCAGGGAAGGAGCGGAGCAGGCCATTTGCTTGGAGAATTTCGCGTGTATTCGCCGACCGGCACAAAAGTTATTCCAAATAGAATGTTGCGGATTTCCTATGGAAACTAGGTCCTAACTATAACTACCTACTGGCGACTGAGAGAGAGATTAAATATATTTAAAAGTAGCATTAATTTAATAAAAAGAATATAGATTTAATATATTTAATCAAATACAATAATTTTTTTTACAGAAGTTAAAAACACATATATATTACAATACAAATATATATATTTATATATAGTTAAAAAACTATTATTAAACTGATAATTTTGATTTATATTATACTTTCAGAAGTTTTTTAACAAATGTATTAATATAACAAATACATATTAACAAATATATATATATATATATATTCACTGAAAAAACCATAGGTTATAGACCATATATAGTTAGGAATTAGCATTTACAAAACCTTGAAAATTCACTGAAAAAACCATAGGTTATAGACCATATATAGTTAGGAATTAGCATTTACAAAACCTTGAAAATTCACTGCAAAAACCATAGGTTAGAGACCATATATAGTTAGCTGGACATTTTATTGACATAAAACCAATGAAATTCCATATATAGTTAGTTGCACTAACTATATATCGCGCACCCGCAATCCACTGCTGATGATGTCACATATTACATCATTCATGACATGGTCAGTGACATCACTGATGACATCACTGATGACATCTCAAATGACATCACTGATGACATCATCCAGTGACTGTGTGTTTCTGAAAAGTTTAAATATGTTTTACATATTGAAGAATGAGTAGATGTAGAAGTGTCTGGATGAAGGATTTAGTAGGTGCGTGACTGACTGTATGAGTGAGTGATTAAATGTGTCTCACTGAGTGCATGGGTTAGTGACTAAAC
Organism: Lissotriton helveticus; assembly: GCF_964261635.1. NCBI lineage: Eukaryota > Metazoa > Chordata > Amphibia > Caudata > Salamandridae > Lissotriton > Lissotriton helveticus. Next base: position 199,473,742 of record NC_136072.1, read on the forward strand.
TGTCTTAATTTGTGCATCATTATGTCTGTTGTTCTGTAAACTGCTGCATGTGTTGATCAGTAGCTATATGAGTAACTATATGGGTTATTGATTGATTGCCCAAGTATTTGTATGGGAGACTGAGTGTGTGTGTGCCTAGCTGGGAGGTGTGTGACTCTGTGCAGATCAATCTGTACTTGTATCAATGATTGTATAAGAAGGTAAGTATGTGTTAGTATATGTTTGAAAATGTAAGGTGCTCTATGTTTAACTGTATAGACAAGAAAATGGAAGTGTCATTGATTCTTTACAGGACTGACTAGGTGTGTGAGTAACTCCATGGATGAGTGGCAGACTGTGAGTGTCTGTATAGGTGTATGAGTGCATATGATAGTGTTGTAAAGATGAGTGATTGTATGTATAAATGATTGTATGGGTGAATGAGTGAAGGTGTGTGTAGACGTAGCAATCAGTGAGTGCGTATGTAGTAACTAGTATTGGTGTGTCAATGGTTTCAAAAATTATACTCTCTTTTTAACACTGGGTGAAACAGAGGTTATATTAAAATGTGAGGAGATGCATTGTATTGTCACATGAATGATATCATCAGTGATGTGGTCATTGATGTCAAATGAGATGTCATCAGTGATGTCATCAGTGATGTCATTTGAGATGTCATCAGTGATGTCATCAGTGATGTCACTGACCATGTCATGAATGATGTAATATGTGACATCATCAGCAGTGGATTGCGGGTGCGCGATATATAGTTAGTGCAACTAACTATATATGGAATTTCATTGGTTTTATGTCAATAAAATGTCCAGCTAACTATATATGGTCTCTAACCTATGGTTTTTGCAGTGAATTTTCAAGGTTTTGTAAATGCTAATTCCTAACTATATATGGTCTATAACCTATGGTTTTTTCAGTGAATTTTCAAGGTTTTGTAAATGCTAATTCCTAACTATATATGGTCTATAACCTATGGTTTTTTCAGTGAATTTCAATGGTTTTTTAATAGCAAATATCATAAGCTGTCGAATGTCAAGTACGTGGTAAGTAAAAACATTTTCGTGTTTATGCACACTGATCTGCTTTGAATGCTGCCCCCCACCCCTCATTTCTATTTGGAGTACTCTCTCTTTGCAGATAGTGAAGGGTAGTTAACGCAGCCCTTTGCCCCCTTTGTAATCCGTCGTGCCTGCTTCTCTCTCCATTTGATTGATTGTTCTCTTTGGTTCATTCTCTATTTACAAACAAGCGCAGAGTCGCAATACTCTGTTTAGTCTTTGCAGATAGCGAAAAATCGTGTAAAAAAACAAAAGGAATCGAGCAAAATCAGTAGGCCACTAATGGGATCTCTTTTTGACCTCGCTAAAATAGAAACATTAGGAACAACCTGTTGAAAATAGCAATGCGTATGTACATAAGCGGCGTTCATTTGTGTTCACAGTACCCCTTGTTGATTGTTTGAATCGAGCATTGAATTGTTCGAAGTTGGTTCTCTTAAGGATCTTCTCTGCCTGCAAACGAGGAAGAATAGGAAAATTCTCTCTCCCTTTGCAGATAGTGAAGGGTAGGTAACGCAAGCCTTTAACACGTCGTACCTATTTCATTCCTCATTGATTGATTGATTGTCCGAACATTGACTGTTTGGGAATTAGTTCTTTTTGGAGGTATTCCCTGTTTGCAAATAAACGTAGGAAAATCTTTGCAAGTAGTGAAAGGGTACGTAATGCGGACCTTTCTCCCCCGTTGTAATCTGTCATGCCTATCTACCCCCCACTGATTGATGCACCTGTTTCACCCGGACCATTTACTAGAGATACGTCATCTGGCCCGACCAGAGAGCACCCCTAGTGAAAAGGACATATGCAATAATAACGAAGTGATCACTGTATCCTGTTAACAGAAACTTTAGCATGAAACAACCTGGAAAGAAAAGAATAGGAAAACGAAAATCAGTAGGCCACTGATGAACATGAACTTTTATTAAACAACGAACAAAGAAACGATAACATAACGTAATGATAAAACCTATTAATGTCCTAGAAACAAGAAAACGTTAAAATATGCCAGTGGTGAGAGACCAGAAAAACAGTAAGAGAAACCAAATCACCCCTCGCTGTCCCACCGCCTGCCACGCCAAAAAAATCGATAGACTAGAGAAATACAAGTCAGTAGAACATCCGCCCCCACTCTGGAAACTTCCAAGGTGGGGCAGGGTTGCGGCTACGCCCAGCCGGGAGCAGCCCATATAAGGCAGGTCCTGCTGCCACGCCTCGGCCAGGAGATCCTAACGTAGGGTGTAGCCGGAGGAGAGGCCGAGGCCAGGGGGACCCGGCCAGGGGATTGCCTTTACAACGCTGAACAGTTGCAGGGGGGGGAATGTCTCCTCGACCCTCCCCTCTCTCTCCCAGTCCGGCCGCGGTGGCCCTTGAGAGTTGCAGGTACTCCCGCCACATGCTCTTCCGGTCCGGCCACCAACGGTCAGGGGGTCGAGGCCGACGGGATCCGGCTGCAGCCGATAAACCAAGAAACCCGTTCATGGGGCCAGAGCCAGGGGCGTCCGGCCGACATCTACCGGAAGCCCGGCCCGAAGACGGACGGGACACTTCTTCTTTCTTGAATAATGGCTGCGACAACACTGGGGGGGGATGTCTTGCACATGCCTCCGACCCCCCCCCCCCTCGTCCTCATCGCCTGGTCCGGCCATAACAAATCTCAAGCGAGACGCCGTGGGGTGCACTGGGAGGGAGAGACGGTGCGAACAGGCCTCTCCCGCCTCCCCAGGTGGAGGCTTCCCAGCTGCACCCTCAGCGCTCCAGGCGCCCGGAAAAGGGTTCTTCCACTGTGGCCATGCTGCAACGTCTCGCCCGGCAGGGTGGAGCCCGTCCGCTCATTTGACCCCGCGATCGCCAGTAGCTACCGAACTCTCAAAATGGCGGTCGACCTGGCAAGAGCGGGCCCAGCATAAAGAAATGGCCCGGTCACTGGTTGACTCCACCACCGTAGTCCTCCACGACCTTGAAGATTCTACAGGAGCCGCGGGAGTCTCCGACCCCCGATGGGGAATGACTGCCATGATCGCCCGTGGAGTGACGAAACTGTATCCGCGGGACGTCGGCGCTCCCATGCTGGCGCCAGCCTCACTTTGAATTACTAGAATCCTGCAGACCTCAGTTCCGGTGAAAGCACAGTGTGACCCGGTAGGAAAAATTGTTGCACCCCCTCCCCTTTTTGACTGATAGTTCAAACCACCGATCCTTTCCTTTGCCCTTTTAACGGAACTTTGGACTGCCTCCCCCTCTTTTACATTTTCTAGAGAAAACAAAGCATTAACCACTACATTAGCATAGCAGTTGACACCAGAACTGTTTTCAAATTTAAAACCAACAACATCTTCAACAGAATCCTTTTTCTTTCTGCTGTGACCCTGCTACAGCACAGGCATTGTCCCCAGCAGTAATTCTGCAATGCCGGTAAGAATAGCTGTGGTGCCTACTGGACTCACTCACCCCCGCGGCGCCCCACGCCGTTATTTGCTGGGCGGCAACTTACTAGACATCACTTTCGTGCCATCTAGATTTCAGCGCGTTCTGCTGCCTTGGAACTATTCGCACAACAGACCGCTACTGACAAGAATGTTTCATTATTGGTGCTGTCAATTTCAATAAATCTATTGGATAATTCAAAAGAAATTGCCACGGTCTCTTCGTTGTTTAAATGTTTTTACTGTTTTTGTTTTGTTGTATATATTTATATGTTATTAAAGTTTTATATTCCTACTACTTTGTTGGAGTGCTATATATTTTTAATGTGACACATAATTGTAAAAACTTTGATGTACAAAGAGTCATTCCTGGAATCTTCCGCTTCAGGCTCGGTCCCCTCCCCAATCACAATACAGGATGGTTTTCAGATAGTAGGAACACGTGTGGTGTGACGGATCTCATCGGGTGTGGGCCTTGATCTACTATAACTCCTTTGAAGAGGGGTGATTCTTTACAGCTGGGGCCATAAACTACATCTGCAGGGCTAGGTGATAGCCTGGACAATCGGACACAGAGGAAGAGGAGTGTCAGAGGGTGCGGTAGTGAATAGGGCGAAAGGGAGGTGTCGGGCGGGCACAGAGTGTGATTCTCAGGGAAGAGCAGCGCAGATGGGGGGAGGTTTATTGCCCATGCATAAGACAGAGAGCGGGGGTGACCAGTGCCTGGGGAAGATGCTTGCGAGGGTGAGGAGCCATGCTACGAATCGACAGCGTGCAGAGAGTGGGTCTGGTCAAGGCATCTAAAATGGCTGCCGTGCACGACAAAAGTGTGGCATTTCAAAAAAGGCAAGATGGCGCAGACAATGTTTTTCAACACTTCCTCATTTCCTTCGAATCGAACGTTAACAGACGTTGGGGCATATTACCAAAGTTAAGCGATATTTATCGCTAACGATGCTTACCAACGAATTTTTTACCGCTAAGCATCGTCAGAAATTATCGAAGATAAACCTTGCTATTATCGAGGTTTATCGCAAATGTGATAATAAACGGCCGCAATGCATGAATATCGCTAAAAACTCAGCGATATTCATGCATTACCGAGCTAATGCTCTTAGCCATGTTATCCACCTCCCATTGGATAACATGGCTAAGAACTGCTCAGGGCAGGTGTTACTTTTTGGAGATATTCGCGCTTAGCGCGAATATCTCCAAAAGTTGGTAATAGGAGATAGATATCTTGCATGTTGTAATGCAAGTTATTGTGGTATATGGAACTCATACCATAATCTCTCAGGAAAGCAGAAACTGATCCTTTTGGGACCGCCTAAAAAGGCCTAGGGGGTGAGGAGTACTCTACTTTGCCCCCTTTTCACGTTCTGAACTATTTTATTTTACTCTCTTCTGTAATTACACAAAATGGCAGCGATAGGATGCATCAGAGACAGACAGTGAGAGAAAGGAGGCCGGAGATGAAGAAGAGATGTCAAATACACATTGGAGATAATATAGTGGCAGAAGGGAAGTAAATATGAGTAAACTTACCATGTAACATAAAAATGTTGCACTCTATACTATAAGTCTCATTTTATACTACAATCACTTCGCTACAACCTCATAAATTAAAAATAAAAATGAATAATGTCTCAAACAATTTTTGATTTCTAAATATAAATTTATTCTTCAGAATTTTCTAAATTTGAAAGAACTAGTAACATGTCCTCATCAGCAATTTCCTCATGAAAAGTCTGCAATGATGATTCTTCTAACTCTATGGTCTCCAAACATTCGATAAATTCGCCATCAACAGATTGATCAAAAAAATCATTCAAGTCATCTCCTCCTTGTGACAATATTTCATTATTGGTGCTGTCAATTTCAATCAATGTAGTGGAATCATTCAAGTCATCTCCTCGTGACAATATTTCATTATTGGTGCTCTCAATTTTAATCAATGTAGTGGAATCATTCAAGTCATCTCCTCCTTGTGACAATATTTCATTATTGGTGCTGTCCATTTCAATCAATCTAATGGAATCATACAAGTCATCTCCTCCTTGTGACAATATTTCATTATTGGTGCTCTCAATTTCAATCAATGTAGTGGAATCATTCAAGTCATCTCCTTGTGACAATATTTCATTATTGGTGCTGTCCATTTCAATCAATCTAATGGAATCATACAAGTCATCTCCTCCTTGTGACAATATTTCATTATTGGTGCTCTCAATTTCAATCAATGTAGTGGACAATTCAAAAGAAATTGCCACGGTCTCTTCATTGTGAGCCATTTTATTTTGAAATTGCTTGCTGTAAATTGCAGAAAAAAATAATCACTTTCATTTATCGTTTTTAGTAATACATAATATAAAACTAACTTTATCAAGTATTTAGTATAACAGAAGGACTGCAAATAAATAACAGAAAACATTTTTCAAATTATCTTCAAGTGTACAACATAGTTCCCCTTACAAATTAACAACTCACCTTTTTAAAAGTAGGAGAAGTGTTAGTACTGTGTAAATCAAACACCAGAAATTCACCACCAAAAATTCCTCACAAATGTACCTCAGACAGTAGTATCACAAAATGGCTGTGGTTTCCTCTCATTTGACATATATACATAACCAATTAACTTTCATCACACACAAATACAAAACCAAACTAACATTTTAATTGGTTCTAAATTTCAACACTTTCAAATGTGTTTTCCCCATGCAATTTTCCATAGGACATTTACATACGTCTACAGCCTGAATGGCTGAACGGAATTACACCAAACTTGGCAAAATGGTACATCAAACCTAAGAGGTCAGGAAGGATCTACTATGCCCCCTTATGGTCATTTCCCCCTTCGCTTTGGCCTCCTCTTGTCTCTCAATCCTACCGAGAGACAAGATGGCGGCCGCTACGGACTGTTTGGAATGTTGACAGACGCCGGAGAACCAATCAGCTTCGCAAAGCTCCGTAACGCGAAAAGTACGCGAAGCGGAGCGCTGTTACAGATATATATCTTTTTTTGAACGTTAATTTCTCAAAATCCACTGGAGCACATATATTGAGACCTAGCAAAGGCACATCGGGCTACCAGTCCCTAATATTTTGCCAAGTTTCGTGCAAATCCATTCAGCCGTTCGATTATTATTATTATTTTTTTTTTTTGCCCCGCGGGGCCCTTTTAAAACCTCCACATCAAACGTAGGGGGTCAGCGAGGATCTACTATTCCCCCTTATGGTCATTTGCCCCTTCGCTTTGGCCTCCTCTTGTCTCTCGATCCTACCGAGAGACAAGATGGCGGCCGCTACGGACTGTTTCGAATGTTTACAGACGCCGGAGAACCAATCAGCTTCGCTTCACAAAGCTCCGTTGCGCGAAAAGTACGCGTACTGGAGCGCTGCCCGGTCCGCTGTTACAGATATATATCTTTTTTTAAACGTTAATTTCTCAAAATCCACTGGAGCACATATATTGAGACCTACAAAAGGCACATCGGGCTACCAGTCCCTACAATTTTGCCAAGTTTCGTGCAAATCCATTCAGCCGTTCGGGCTAAAAGTGAGGCCAACCGCCCAATGGAAAACTCAATGTTAAAAACACGTTTTGGGACCCCCCTTTTTTCTCAGCCCCCCCTTGACGAACCCCCCCCCAAATTTTCAAGGGCTGCTCAGAAACAAAATGTGCCATTTTCCTGAAAATTTCAGCCAATTCCGTCCACAAACGCCAAAGTTATTAGACATAGAATTTTCAAAAATCCCATAGAGAAAAAATCCTAACTATATATACCTACTGGCGACCGCCAGTAGGTAATAACTAGAGGGCTATAAATTACAAGTAAAGGCAATCGCTGTAGGAACACCATCAGTGTAAAAGTGTGCCTGGCTTACCTTTGAGAAAGTTCACGTTGGAACGAAACGCGTCAGGACTGCCACTACCAGATATTAAAAGTACCTGTCTGCAGACCCCGTGAATGCAACTCTGTTTCTTAATTTTATGGAGAGTTTGGTGGAATATTAAGCGGCATGGATCAGCCGCGGGAGTTACGCACAATCAGCAAGAGCGCCAGCTTTCCTGACTGGAACCTTAGTTTGTTATTCGTGAAGGCGGAAAAGGGAAAGCAGCTGCCACCGAAGACTGTCTCCGATATGATTCTCTAGCTGCTTTAAAAATGGGCTGCCATGGAGCACGAAGGTTTGACAGACTTTGCACAAAATAACATTAAAGGAATTTTAATGCACCACCCACCAAAGGGTTTAAGAGTCACTGTTGGAATGTACTACAGGTACCAGAATGGCGCAAAATAATAACATTGACCTCTAGAGGGCTATAAATTACAAGTAAATGCAATCGCTGTAGGAACACCATCATTGTAAGAGTGTGCGTGGCTTACCTTTGAGAAAGTTCACGTTGGAATGAAACTCGTCAGGACTGCCACTACCAGATATTAAAAGTACCTGTCTGCAGACCCCGTGAGTGCGGCTCCGTTTCTTCATTTTATGGAGAGTTTGATGGAATATATATATATATATATATATATATATATATATATATATATATATATATATATATATATATACACTGACGAAGGCTGACTCCGAAACGCATTTGTTTGTTGACTTTTGCAAATTTAACTGAGACCGCTGAGAAATTTACCACCTCCTGAGTGCTGTTGTTCCTTTCGAGTGAGGGGACCTTGAGCGTTCATATATATATCTATATATATATATATATATATAGATATATATATATATATATATATAGATATATATACATATATATATATATTTGCCTCCGTTTTGATCCAAAACCCAGGCTTCCGGGTGCTCTCAGGCGGTGCAAGCGAAGCGCGGCGGGACCCAACCGCGTTTCAAATCAATTCCATTTTCCCAACGGGAAGTTTACATTCATGCACTCTCGGGTTTGCCAATTAAACCACATGTTTTTTAGAAGATTTGTTCCTTTTATTTCATTATTCACAGCGAGCCAGCAACACCTTACGCGTTTCGGTCTCTACGGAGAGACCGAAACGCGTAAGGTGTTGCTGGCTCGCTGTGAATAATGAAATAAAAGGAACAAATCTTCTAAAAAACGTGTGGTTTAATTGGCAAACCCGAGAGTGCATGAAGGTAAACTTCCTGTTGGGAAAATGGAATTGATATATATATATATTTATATATATCCAACCTCAACTCCTCCTTAAGAAAAGATTGTCCGGGCCACTTGCAGTTACAAATGCGTGTTTATTTGCAGAAGGCTTCGCTCGACGCGTTTCGCAGGAAAAACCCGGTTTCTCACGAGCTCGTGAGAAAGCGGGTTTTTCCTGCGAAACGCGTTGAGCGAAGCCTTCTGCAAATAAACATGCATTTGTAACTGCGAGTGGCCCGGACAATCTTTTCTTAAGGAGGAGTTGAGGTTGGATTTGAGGGGATTCGCTATCCCGTCGGAGGCCCGCCATTGCAAGCGGCAGGGGTCCTAAGCGATTTTGTATGCTGGATATTTATATATATATACACGTATCCAAAATCACCAGCACTCCTTCCTGACTACAGGGGTCCCGCACACTCCTGTGGAGCACACCGGCTGTATTAATCCTTTCACCTATTTCACTCGTAAGCGCGCTCTCAGTCAAGGAAGACTCCGTGTTCATCAGATAAACTGCTGTTTAATCACAACGTGTTTCCCCTAGCCAAAAGGCTTGATCACGTGAAAAGTGCAACCAATGCCAGCAACACTTGTAGTTACTTTGGTAATAAACATCGAAAAGGGGACTGACACACAGTCCAATGGCAGACATCTTGAAATGGTAAAAACAATGTACAATACATAAGGCTGTGTAGTTAGCGTAAATTGTAGGGTATGTAAATAAAATACGTATACTTCATTTCAAAAATATTATCACAGTGACTAAAGGCATGTATTGAGCTATACGTGCCATGTATGGGTCCCCATTCATGAAATTGGACCGCCAGTACACACCTAATTGTGTCTGGTGCTGCAGGTAAGATAATCCCCGTAGTGATGGGTCATCCACTATGTATCATGCCGCAGTCAATCAATCAATCAATCATGTCATTTGTAAAGGGCACTACTCACCCGTGAGGGTCTCAAGGCGCTGGGGTGAGGAATGCTGCTACTGCTCGAAAAGCCAGGTCTTGAGGAGTTTTCTGAAGGTCAGCAGGTCTTGGGTCTGCCGTAGGTGGATGGGGAGGATGTTCCAGATCTTGGCGGCAAGGTGCGAGAACGATCTGCCGCCGGAGGGCGCTCTTCGGAAGTGGGGGACTGTGGCGAGGGTGAGGTCGGCGAAGCGGAGCTGGTGGGTGGGGGTGTAGAAGCTGAGTTGTCTGTTGAGGTACGTTGGTCTGGTGTTGTGGAGTGCCTTGTGTGCGTGGGTGAGGAGCTTGAAGGTTATCCTCTTGTTGACCGGGAGCCAGTGCAGGTCTCTCAGGTGGGGTGTGATGTGGCTGCGGCGAGGGATGTTGAGGATCAGGCATGCAGAGGCATTCTGGGTGCGTTGGAGCCGTCTCAGGAGTTTGGCCGAGGCTCCTGTGTAGAGGGCATTTCCGTAGTCCAACCTGCTGCTGACGAGGGCCTGGGTGACCGTTCTTCTCATTTCAGTGGGGATCCACTTGTAGATCCTGCGGAGCATGCGGAGGGTGTTGAAGCAGGAGGAGGAGAGGGCGTTGACCTGTGTAGTCATGGACATTGTGGAGTCGAGGATGACCCTTAGGTTGCATGCGTGGTCGGTGGGTGTTGGGGCGGTTCCCAGTGCGGTCGGCCACCAGGAGTCGTCCCAGGCCAAAGGGGTGGATCCGAGGATGAGGACCTCTGTCTTGTCTGAGTTCAGCTTCAGTCAGCTGTTCCTCATTCATTCAGCGACGGCCTTCATTCCTTCATGAAGGTTGGTTTTGGTGGTGTGGGGGTCCTTGGTGAGGGAGAGGGTCAGCTGCATGTCATCGGTGTAGGAGATGATGTTGAGGTCGTGCCGACGGGCGACTTTTGTGAGCGGTGTCATGTAGATGTTAAACAGAGTTGGGCTGAGAGATGAGCCCCGGGGTACTCCACAGATGATCTCGGTGGCTTCGGAGCGGAAGGGGGGAAGGCGGACGCTCTGTGTTCTGCCGAGAGAGGATAGAGGTGGTCCAGTCCAGGGCCTTAACTTGGATCCCGGCGTTGTGGAGGTGTGTTCGTAGTCTGTGGTGGCAGACCGCGTGGAAGGCGGCTGACAGGTCCAGGAGGATGAGGGCCGTCGTTTCTCTGTTGTCCAGCAGGGACTTGATGTCATCGGTGACGTCGATGAGGGCAGTCTCGGTGCTGTGGTTGCTGCGGAACCCGGACTGGGAAGGGTCCAGGATGTTGTTTTCCTCGAGGTAGCGGGTCAGTTGTTCGTTGACGGTCTTCTTGATGACCTTTGCCGGGAACGGGAGCAGGAAGATGGGCCGGAAGTTCTTGAGGTCCTTGGGGTCTGCCTTGGGTTTCTTGAGTAAGGCGTTGATCTCTGCATGCTTCCAGCTCTCCGGGAAGGTTGCTGTTTTGAAGGAGGTGTTGATGACTTTCCGGAGATGGGGTGCAATAGCTGTGCTGGCTTTGTTGAAGATGTGGTGTGGGCATGGGTCTGACGGAGATCCGGAGTGGATGGTGTTCATGATCTTGATGGTGTTGTCGTCGTTGATGTTGGTCCAGGAGAGCAGGCGGTTGGTGCGGATGGTGGTCGTGGGGGCGGAGGTCTCAGTGGTTGTCGGGGCAGTCGTGGCGTTGAAGCTGTTATGGATGTCTGCGATCTTGTGGTGGAAGAAGGTGGCCAGCGAGTCGCACGGGTCTTGCGAGGGTGGGACGTCGTTGGTGTTGGAGCTGGGGTTGTAGAGTTCCTTCACGATGTTGAAGAGCTCTTTGCTGTTGTGTGCGCTGTTGTCTAGGCGGTCTTTGAAGGAGGCCCTTTTGGCAGATCTGATGAGGTGATGGTGTCTGCGGGTGGCGTTCCTGTGGGCTGGGTGGCTGTCTGGTGTTCGTTCACTGAGCCAGATCTTCCCCAGCTTTTGGCAGGTTTGCTTGGAGGACCGGAGGTCTTCAGTGAACCAGCTGGCTTTCTTGTTGTTGTGACTGTTGGATGGTTTCTTGATTGGGGTGAAGGTATTAGCCAGTTGTTGATCCACTGTCTAAGGTTGCGGGCGGCGTTGTCGGGGTCCGTGGGGTCGGCGGGTGGGCTCTGCGCAAGGGTGGTGGTTAGCTGGTCTGCTGTGACTTTGCTCTAGCAGTGGCGAGGCATCTGTTGGGTGCGGTGGTGTGTGGTGGCTTTCTTGAAGGTAAAATGGATGCAGCGATAGTCATTCCAGTGGAGTTCGGTGGTGTGGTTGAAGGAGACGTGGGGCCTTGCAGAGAAGATGGGGTCTAGTGTGTGACCGGCGGAGTGGGTGGGTGTTGTGATGAGCTGTAGATGAGGGTTCATCTGAGGGTGGTGTTGGGGTTGGTGTGGATCTGGAAGTGCAGGTGTTCGGCGGTGCTGAGAGTGTTGTCGGTGCTGGTCGAGACTCTGAGAGTGTTCCTGTGGACGATTCCTCCTCCTGCTCCGTTGGTGCAGTCCCTGCCGGTGATCTTGTAGCCTTCCGGGACGGTTATGGCTATGTCGGGTGCCAATGCGGGGTTCAGCCAGGTCTCCGTCAGGAATGCGACATCTGGGGAGGTTGAGTTGAGTAGGTCCTAGAGTTCAACAGCGTATTTGTGGGCGGCGCAGGTGTTGAGAAGGATGCATCTGAGGTGGTTGGGTTCTTTCCTGGTCGGCAGCATGGTGGGGCAGATGCTTGTGAAGCTGCAGTTCCGGCAGGTGAAAGCTCCGTGGGTGCGCTTCGGGCGGCCAGGAAGCAGGTGTGTGATTGTCCGGTGTTGAGTGCGTGGAGGGTTCTGGCATCGTAGCGGTGTCAGGCGGCGTGACGTTCACGGGGTCCAGGGATCCTGGTGCTGGGCGCGGTCCAGGCATAGATGAGCGCAGACGGGCTTGCCTTAGGTGCGCCCGCTGTGCGGCCTCCATATGAGGGGATCTGGGAGGGAGGAGCAACTGGGAGGCATGAGCGGGGCGGGATGGGATTGCAGGGGGGCAGGGACGCAGGGACGCAGCGGTGGGAAAAATGGGCGGGGGCCGCGGGAGAACTGGGCACAGGAAGGAAAAACAAGTTTGGGCAAGAAAACAAATACAGGCACAGAGGAATAAAAACAAGTCTGGGCAAGAAAGCAAGTACAGGCACAGAGGAATAAAAACAAGTCTGGGCAAGTGGTGGGTGATGTCCCATATTTGATTTCTACTAAGCTCTGCCCCAGTGGGACCCCATGGACTCGCATCTCCCCAGTGGTCTCCCAGTAGGGACAATGCAAGTGCCCCTAGATAGGGGCACGGTGACGAGGGGGATGGTATCAACTGTCAGATAGCTAATGGCACTCCCATCCCAGGTAATGTCCCATAGCATGTATTAACGAGTGCCAGAGGTTATCAGTGAGGACATAGCGGTTGCGGGGGTGGTATGAGGCAAAGGGTAGAAAGTGTCCCTCCCACCCCAAGTGATGACCTGTTATGTGTGCAGGCAAGTGCCTCTGCATTGGTAGATGCAATATCAAGTCAAAAGGATATACAGAATTACCATGAACCCAATAACGGTTGCCGGCCTGAACCAAAGTGTTCCAGTGCTCGTGGAGAGAGAAAAAGGGTAGGGAGCCTGTGCTGCTGAGTACTGGTGAGTGGGCCCCTTCCTTTCCTCCTGTGAACAAAGAAAAAACAGAACACAGTGATTAAAAACAGGATCCCAATACCCTGTACTATTGCATATTTCTAACACACAATCTGCCATATCACATCTCAGGTTCTGGCCAAATGGACAAAAAGAGAGAGAGAGAGAAGAAAGAGAGAAATAGAGAGCAAGATAGATGTCTCTGAGTATATATGCAGGAGCAGATACTAAACACACACGGGTGGGAGAAAAACTGGCTCTGCACTCTGTTGGTTCCACACGAGCAGCCCACTACCAGTAGTGTTCCTGGAGGCTATTGTTCTTTCAAATGTATTGAAAGTTCCTCCTCTTGGTTCAATCCCCTCAGGGTCTTGGTCTGGAAATCAATTATGTATCTGGATTCCCTCTGTCTAAGATTCAAGACTATGTTGCCAACCCTGGGATGTTTGTCAATCTGTTCCAAGATAAGAAAGCTCATCTCTCTGGTGTTGGAGAAATGTTTCTCTCTTAAGTGGTGTGCTAAAGGGTACTTGGGGTCACAATTGGTGATGGCTCTACTGTGCTCTAGGATGCGTTGCTTGGCCATGCACGTGGTGCTACCTATATACCATAGTTTGCAGGTGCATTCTATGGCATAGATCACAAACGTGGAGCTACACGTGAGGAATTGGGTAAGTTCTTTGCTGACTCCATTGTAGCTAGCCTGTTTGTGAAATCTGCTGTTGTTGCATGCTTTGCAGTGGCCGCACGGGTAAAAACTCTTGAGACCCTGCAGTTGTCTTTGTGGATAGGTGGTAATGTCAAATAGAGTCTTCCTTGATTGAGAGCGCGCTTACAAGTGAAATTGGTGAAAGGATATATACATATATATATATATATAAGTTCAAGTAAAAGATCCTACACCTCCAACTTGTGGCGAACAAAGACCAGCGAATCCCAAAGTAAGGCAGGAAGATTTTATTTCACCAGAGTTCGAAAAAGCAGCAGCAGACTGACGCGTTTCGGGCGGATGCCCTTGCTCACAGTGAAATGTAATTAAACAAGCCTTATTCTTATATGCTGTAGTGCACACCATGTGACTTATAAACATAAAGAACATACTATGAAGTGAACATGGCTCCATTAATGGAAAGACAAACGGTTCCCTGTCACATTGATTGATATTATATCACAGAAAAAAACATATTCATGAATGAATTCATTAGTGGCAATTAATACCTGCATATATATATATATGGAAAAAGCAGCACAGAACAGCCAGGCACCAGTACCTTGTAATTTTTTTTTTATTATTTAATTATCACCATCGGTGCGAATAGGAGACCTGCGCATTTCACCCGTAGCCTTCAATAGGGTCATAGAGTTCAAATGTGCAAACTGAACTTTTAAAGGGACCCACCCTCTAAAACACCACCATTAAAAACAATGCATAGACAGCTGTATATTCTGATCAATGGCACAGTTCTTCCCACCCTATTGAATTTTAGCACATATATAACTGACATAATATCTTTGGAATTTTATATATCATTCTCAGTCCTTTCACACTTTTTATAAATATGTGTACGTAACACTAAGATCCATTTATATTTCTTCAATCTGGTATTTTTGTATTTCAGACAAATTGATATAAGGTTGTAGTGCTCAGTCTTGGTAAAGTACCCTTATTCAGTTCATATAATTACTCCACCTACATTCCATGTAAAGTGCAATTTTCCTCCCAGATCAGATCCTAATGTCAAAACATATTCGTCTTAGATACAAAGAAGGTAAAAAGAGACAGCAAATAAATAGAATTATATTAAAGGAGAAAAATAACTGAAAATGAGAAAAAAGAAGAGATTTAGAGGGGTTATGTGTGTTCTTATTGTTCGGTTTCTTTCTTTTGTTTTTTACCCTAAAACCGATTATGAATTGCTTGCTAACCATAGACAAACATATTCATCTTATGTAGGAGAGAAGTATATACTGTACTGAATTCAGAATAGACTGTTCTTATTGATACATCTGCCTGTGTATTCCACACCTTTTGAATTACCCCTGTGCCAGCATTTCACGGAAACTTTCTCCTTAGATCTTCCATGTCGATGAGGATGCCACAAAAGCACAACTCCGCTCGCGAATTCGTATTTCATCATCGGAGCCATAAGAAGACCTCATCAGCATGTTGAAGTCAGTTCCCTTTTTTCTGCGCCGCCGACATGTAACGTTTTTTTTTCCTAGTGCTCTTCATTTCTGTGTAGTCTTCTTTGTTTCAATTCTCCCAAAACTTTTTCTTTGATCATGGCTGCTCAGAAAAAGCCTGACTTTAAGCCCTGTAGTGAGTGTGGGGGTCATATTTCGGTTACAGACCCACATGAACACTGAATTTGGGGTTTGATGTCAGACCACGGCGTCAAAGAATATACTTCATGCCGCCGGATGAATCCAAAGGCTTTAAAGGAAAGGCAGGCTGAGCTGTTCATGGCTCGGGCAAAGAAGTGGAAGAGGGGTTGGAAAAGGACCAAGTCAAAGTTGCCGACTCCACACACTTAACGGTCGTCTAATAAGCATAAGAAAAAGAAACGACACAGGTCCAAGCATCGTTCCTCGAAGGAGAAGTCATCGAAGTCGAGGTCTCTGGTCCGACACCACCATAAGAAAGATGATGTCTCTCCTTCTCCTAACCCGCATGTGTCACTGGTGCGCTCTTCGACACTGAGGGTTCTCCGACGCAGAGAGACTCTCCGATGCCCAGAAGAGAGTCAACTGTGCCTGTGGACGCTCCGATCCTGAATCCGGCTTCTCTGGGTCCGCTTGTCAGGTGGTTCCGGATCCTACTTTTCCAGGTGCGGATCTATCGCATTACCTTAATGCGATGTATGGCAAGTTTGTCAGGGCGGATAACCCATTGGGTGTGCCTCCTGGCCTGTGGGTCCGCTTTCTTTTAATTTGGGCGCTCCCCAACACTATGCCCAAGCTCCATTCCTTCCTTTCATGCAATGACTCCAACCTGATCCCTCCCGACGTTGATGTTCTCAACGCCTATAGCTTCTCATGAGGGAAGGATGGACTATACTCTGGCGCCATTGCACTCCATTCCAGTGCCCATTCAACTTCGGTCGGCGTCTATGCCCAAGGCTGAAGGTCTTCCATTGACGCTGGCTCAGAGATCTCCGGTGCGGCGTTTGGCACCAGCAACGCCGGCAATGAAAATTCGTTTGAGGAGAGAGGCCCAGAGAATCCTGGAAGAAGAGGAATTTCAGGAGCAACAGGAGCAGGTCAAGGAGGGTGAGATTTTGGACCCCACAGATGATTTTGCAAAGCTGCAATAGGCCAGTGGGTTTGATACTGCTCCAGAGTGGGAGCTCTCATCCCTAAAGGCTCTTCCCTCTCAGGATATGGCCTCTTATCTTTCAGTCATTAGGAAGGCTGCTGACCTCCTATACTTGCAATTACCAACAGCGGAGGTCAAATCTAATATCTTGACAGAGGTGCTGCAATCTCCTTCATCAGTAGAAGAGCCTTTGCTCGCCTTCAACGAGGCTCTAACAGGTCCTATTTTGGATGTTTGGCAGAAGCCAATGTCTTCCCCTACTGTTTTCTAGATCAGTGGCAAGGTGCTATAAGGTGGCTCTGGGAGACCCAGCACTTTTATAATCGCAACCTTCACCTGGGAGCCTTGTGGTACAAGCGTCTTGTTCTTCAGAACAGGCTGCTGGCTCCTTCCCTTCTACTCGGGGAGATAGAAACTCTAAAAAGTTGGAGCAATCCACGAAGAAAGTGTTTTTGTCGGCCAGCATGGCTTTAAAGTCAATCAATACCACATGTTTACTGGGGCGTTATATCCATGCTTTGATGGACTCTGCCAAATAGGTGATTCCCAAGTTGCCTGAGGATGTCCAGGGTCATTTTGCTGAGTTATTGGATACCCAGGCTGCTACTTGTCATGTCATCCAGTCCAGCTTGCATACAGCTGACTCCATTGCCAGGGTGATGGGTTCTTCTGTGGTGACCAGGAGACATGCTGATTGAAAGGGTCAGTGTTCTCTCCTAATGTCTAGGCTACGTTGATGGACCTTCCCTTCGACGGATCAAGGCTCTTTGGAACCAAGGTTGATTCTGCTTTACAGCATTTTTAGGAAAGCAGGGCTACTGCAAAGTCTTTGGGCTTGCAGTCACAGCCTAGGGGCTTCAGTTTTTTAATTTTCCGGGGCATTGGGAAGATGGTGCCTTTTTGTAGCCAACAGCAACAGCAACAATAGCAGCAGCAGAACCCTTTGTATCAGTCATACAGGGGAAAAGGAAGAGGTTGTCTGCAAGGAGCTGCTCACCAGCAGATGTCTTCCTCCTCCTCCCCTGTCCTGTGGAAAAGTAAATTTTGCAGATATGTCCACCTCTAGTATGCCAGTTTCCAGTTCTCGTGAATACTACGAATATCAGGCCTATGTAAAGCTACGTTGCCACGTTTCTCAGTGTGCACGTTATTCCATTGTAAAGTCCCCGTTTCTAGGCCTCAAAAGGGCCTGGACACCAGATTCAGCTCCTGTCTCCTGAAACCTCGCTGAGGAGCGATACAGCCCCCACCTGTATCCTCGACCCTTCACTTACTTCCTGCCTCGCAGTGCCCGGCTCACCCTGGCTCAGCCTCTGAGTCTGCCAAGAATATGTTATGATTCCAGTTATCAGTTCAGTCCTCCTTCTCTGCATTCCTAAACTACTGAACCGCATCAATAGTTTCCGTCATTGTCTAGCCTTCACGTCTCCACGTTAGAGAAATACTGTATTAACGGTCATTCAATATTCTTCATCACGCACTACATGTAGAATAATGCATGGTCCAGTCTTAGAATCAAGTTAGCCTTTCCCCTCCTGACTTATAGTTTATATCAACATGTTCTCTAAACATCAGATACTAGATACTGTTTAGGTACATGTCGCCCTGACTCTCCAGACTTCAGTCTCTGCTCCTAGCACAGAGTTCATAGCCCCCAGCTTCTCCTAGTGATACGTCATTGCTAGTTTGCGCGCACCATCAGGTTAGAGGTCCCGGCTCCTCAGGTAGCCCCCTCCATGGTTTCCGCCCCATTCATGACATATTCTGTTACGTTTGCATCACATGTCTATGTATACGCCCTGTTACACCCAGTTACACCTACTTTCACCCTTATCTTTCGCGACTGCTACGCGTCACACCTTCTGCTCCACCCACTGCTACGCCTATTGCAATGTAATGCTATGTGTTTGCGTTATGTATATATGCTCATGCACTGTTATTAAAAAAGTCATCCTTTTCCTTGTCCCGATCCTGACACCAGCAGCGCTGCTGGGCCCTGCCATCCTATTCCTATGCAGGTTGTCCTGTTCCTGTCCTTTATGCTGTAATAAACCTGCGAAACTCCTACTACCTCGAATCTTGACTCTTATTTATTGAGCTATCTGTTATTCATTTATACATTCAAAAATAGGGTATTATTTATTTATTTACCACATAATGGCGCCCGAACAGGGACTTGCCCTTTCCCCACGCGTCGGTGAAGCCACGCCGACCCCCTGACCCTCTGCAGTCGTGACGGAACTCTTCTGCGCACCGGCAGATATTTCTGCTTCAAGTATCCCTCAGGCCCACGGAGGAGACGGAGGAGGCGGTCCAGCATCCAAACGAGACGGTGGAGGAACGCGGCGAGTCCCGACCAGAGCCCAAGCCGAGAGTCCAAGGTCCGAGGTATCCGGAGGCCCACCCGTAACTGAAGTCCGAAGTTCGTCGTCCGTCGTCGTAGCAGTCCAGTCCAGTCCGAGGCCTTCCGTTCTTGCTGCCCGGTGAGTACCGTTACTGGGGTGGTATCTAGACAGGGTCAATCTAATTGACTCTGGTCCGTGGGTTGGTGGTACACAGACCCACAAACGAAGTATCCACTTCGGTGGATGCGGGTCCTGACGTGTCTCTTTATGAGACCGGTAAGTTTCGTACTGTTTCAGCAGTGCATCTAGTTTCTGTTCTAGTCAGTTCAGTTCTCGAGAAAAATTCATGCATTCTGTTTTCCTGTAATCCGTATTCCAGGTGGTATTCTGTTCGAACTGTTATTTATAATGTTCTTCATGTATCTTGATGTCGTGGTATGAATGGGGAATAAGTATCGTGTTTATTGTGTATTGTATTTTGTCCAGATTATAGTTCAGTCATGCCGCTCTTTTCGAAATTACGTCAGTTAAAAACCAGAAAAGGTCTGCTGGAAGCAGCAGTTCCAGTTCCGCCTAGGGACAGTCCAGGTCACTTTATGTATCAGAAGCATGGCATAAGCGCCATATTATATCTAGATTTATGGGTAGAGTATACCAAGGAGCTAGAAGAAAAGTATAGATGGCCCGTATCAGGTACGTGGGATGCCGAGTGCATCATGCGAGTAGAAGAAGCATTATGGAAAAAGAAAGCCAGACAGTCACAGAAAGATGCCATCGAGTTATGGCGCAAAGAAGCTCATAGAAGAACTGAAAAGGAAATCAGAAAGTCAGAATTAAGTAGAGAATCCTTAGAACGAGCACAAGAAAAAGAACTAATCGAGATAGGTGAACAAGTCAAAGCCGAACAGTCAGACAGACAGAGGCATGCCCTTATTAGGGGTATGTATCCTCTCTTTGCCGAGGGCTTGCCAAAAGCGACCCCAGAGGCATCCAGTAATTTCCCGCCACCATTAGTTCCGATCAAGTTACGTCACAAACAGACCGCAGCTGATATTTTTATTTCGTCCTATTTGGACGACACAGTCCCGGAATATGCAAATCCTGTTCGCGCTCCGCCAGTCCCTGTAAATCAGGCACTTCCCGCTCCTCCAGACACCGGAGTACCTGTTACGGTACCCCCGGTCCAGCCCGCCATACAAGTCCAGCCTACATTTCCATTTCCCACTCTGCCAGGACGAAGAGCCTCAGTAGACGACTCTAGTTTAGGGGCCGCAGGGGGAGGTACTCCTCAAACCCCGCCGCCACACAAGCGTTTAACGACAGCCGAATTACATGCACAAGCGTCCCAGCGTACGCCCAGACATCAGACTGTAGCAGAAATAAGAAAATCCCTTGCCGAATGCGGCTATGATCCAGTCCCAGGCGAGGATAATATGGTTTTATATTCATTCCGCGTAAGAAAGGTGGCCGAGTATCTAGTCACCTTACCGAATATGAAAGAAGATCTAGACAGAATATATCGTTTCATCCGTACAGGGGATGACCCAGAAAGCATTAGCGAGGCCATGTCTCAAAGGAAAGCCGAGATCCAGCTCATGATATTAAAGTTTCTGATCAATTGTCTAATAAGAGAACAAGATTACCCGTCTAAAGATCAAGCCGAAATGAGAACCCTGACAAGGTGGAGTGATAATATAGCCGAGGGTAAGCACAAGACCGTCGGTGCTATGGAGAGTATGTACAAGAAAATCCGTAGAGAAATAATAAAGATACACGAACAACGTAAAGCAGCACAAGTAAGCGAGAAAGAAAGTAATTCTGATACTGAAGAGATAGACGACAAAGAATCCCGCCAGAATAGCGTATGTAGGAAAATCTAGATTTCCAGATCGCCATTTTCGTCTAGAACCCAAGTCTACTTTCCATCATTCAGCACCAGAACAAGGTTCCCTAGAACAAGTATTTCAAGCTACCGATCACATTCTAAAATCACGAATCGGTTATAGTGAGTTAAGTACCATGCATGAACAAGAACTAGCCCGATCAGCAGTCCGATGGACTACTGATTCTACCACTTTTCCAGACGAAATAGTGGCACAAATGTTTCTGAAAATGCCCCCAGCCGAGCAGCGAATGGTGGGTATGTATATGATTCAGCACCTCATTACTTTGTATGAGGGTCAACACTCTGATCCAGGCCCGTTACATGATATCCTGAACGAGTTACTCCAGTATAGATGGAAAGGTCTAGGTACCGATTTAATTAGTGTCATTCTAGAACAGCGTCACAAATATAGAACGTTTCTGAACCCGCATTTTGTTCATGTCTCACCCCCAGAAAGTAAACCATTTTACATGGAGAGACAGAATCCGTTACGAGAAGTCCACCCAGTTAGAGGAACGGGTGGCGAACTAGAACGAGTGTTTGTTTACACTCCAATTACAAAGATGGAACTCCTCGAGATGAAGAAATTAATTCCCTGTCATGACAAAGATCCAGCAGGGTTCCATAGAGAATTAAAAGACATGCTCCGTATGGGAGAATACACGTATCCAGATATAAATAAAATGTTAAAAGTTCTGCTGCCCGCAGGGGTGTATGAAAAGCTCAAGGAAAAAGAATGGGAGGTGGGAGAGAAAAAGATCGATTGGGCAGTTCTAGAAGCTGAAGATAAGGCACGAGTACCAGGTACCGGTCTCGGAGACAAATGTAAAGAATTACCGGAATTATTAATACAAGTTTTACCCAGATTATTGACAACTAGAAAAGAAGACTGGGATGCAATCTCAGCCTGTAAACAGAAACAAGACGAAGATATTAGTGATTTTTATTCTAGATTTGAAAAATGTTTTAGCATCAACAGTGGCCTCAAGACAAGTAGTGAGTCATACCCTCACCTTTTTGTTACTAAATTAGTCGAGAATTCAAGCCCACAAATTAAAAATCGAGTTCTGAAAGTCGAAAGTACCTGGCAAGCTAATACCCCGTCCCAGATGTTGCAGATGCTCCAATACCACCAGAATAGAATCAGAGAAGAGCAAGAACACGAGAGAAAACGTATGAAAGACACGAAAATGAAAGTACTAGTTGCACAATCTGTTCCTCAAGACAGTCAGAAGAGGGGTCCGAATCAAGCCAGTCATCCTGCAGCTCCCGTTAAAGGGAACTGCAATTATTGTAAACAGCCAGGTCATTTTATAAATGAGTGTGCAGTTCTGAAACACAACATAGCTACTGGTAAGACTAAAGAAAGACCACGTCCGCCTAGACAAGAACAAGTTTCACAGATTCCTCAGCCACAGAATGCACAACAGACAGTTACAGCACCGCAGCCTATTGCTGCAACACAGCACGTCACACAGCAGATGTACCAGTATGCACAGTCTGAGTATCCAGAGTACCAGCAGTATTCATGAAACGGCCTAGAGAGGGAGGTAGGCTTGCCTCTCATCGAGATACCTGTAGATCAAGAAGGTCCCTATGTTCATAGTCAAGTATTAGGGAAAGACAGAAAGTTTTTGATTGATACAGGGGCAAGTAGGACCACAATCAGTCACGCCGAAGTTCCAGGGGCTCCGCTCTCAGGCTCAAGAAATGTTTCCCTTGGATTTTCAGGAAAGCCTATCATAAATGAGATTTCAAAGCCAGTTACTCTAGAAGTGGGTCCATTGTCCCGTACTACTGATCTGTTACTTACTAAGTCATGTCCAGAAAATCTATTAGGCATTAAAACACTGAAAGAGTTAGGTGCAGTTATATGCTGTTCCCCAGAGGGAATACGATTGTTCCTACGTGACTTCAAGGGTCACTACGTATTACGAGATTTTGATTCAAGACTGTCTAATGTTCCACAGCATCTATGGGCGCAAGGTCCAACTGATGTAGGTTACATGCAAATCACACCCTATCGTGTGACTCTCAAGCCAGGTGTAGTGTTACCACGAATCAGACAGTACAGATTGCCACCTGAGGCTGTAGCAGCCTTATCCAAAATTATTGACGAGCTCATGGCTCAAGGAGTGGTTGTAGAAACTGACTCCAATGTATGTAATTCTCCGATCATTCCAGTCATGAAACGTACTGATCCAAATGCACCCCCAGTATATCGATTAGTGATTGACCTACGAGAGCTTAATAAA
This sequence comes from Lissotriton helveticus, assembly GCF_964261635.1. NCBI lineage: Eukaryota > Metazoa > Chordata > Amphibia > Caudata > Salamandridae > Lissotriton > Lissotriton helveticus. The sequence continues at coordinate 199,496,729 of NC_136072.1, forward strand.
TGTATTATTCCGCAGTACCCAGTTGTCCCAGACATCTCTTCCCTATTGACAGCCATTGATTCCGAAGCCACGTTCTTCACTGTCATAGACCTCAAGAACGCATTTTTCAGTGTTCCTATTCATCCAGACAGCCAGTTCCTTTTCAGATTTTGTTTAAATGGAAGGAGCTATATGTTTACACGAGCTCCTCAAGGTTTCACAGAAAGTCCTAGTATTTACAGTCAAGCACTCAAGAGACAACTAGACAACATTCACATGCCAACTGACACTGCCCTGCTCCAGTATGTCGATGATCTACTGATCACAGCCCGTTCTGAACGTGCTTGCGAGCAAGCATCCCTTACAGTCTTGTATTTCCTAGCCGAGATGGGGCACAAGGTGTCCCCTTCTAAGCTTCAATTCTGTGTCCAGCAAGTGGTCTACTTAGGACACTTGCTGTCCAAGAGGGGTAGGCAGTTGACACCAGACCGTATCCAGTTAATAGCTAGTCTTCCTCAGCCCAAGACCCAGAAGGAGGTACGTGCTTTTATCGGCCTCACTTCTTACTGCAGACAATGGATTCCTCAGTATGCATTTCTAGCCAAGCCACTGATACAGTTAACGACACAGGAGGCAGCCGTATCGACTGTCCTCCCTTGGACATCTGAACATACACTTAGTTTCAATGAGTTAAAGAAAGCCCTATGCCAAGCTCCAGTTCTAGCAACACCGAACTACAGTAAGTCTTTTACACTTTTCGTAACTGAACGGGAAGGTACAGCATTATCTGTTCTCACACAAGATCAAGCAGGACAATACAAGCCCTGTGCTTATTTTTCGAGCACATTAGATCCTGTAGCCCAGGCTCTGCCTGCGTGCCTCAAGTCAGTTGCAGCCACAGCACTAGCTATCAGACAAAGTGATTCCATAGTCTTAGGACACTCCTTGACAGTACAAGTTCCACATTCCGTGGAAGTTCTTTTAAACCGAACACAAACTCAGCACTTGACAATTGCACGTTTAACAGGTTATGAATTGACACTGTTCCAGCCACACATAGAAATCAGACGCTGCAACGTTTTAAATCCTGCTACACTGTTACCATCAGTTAATTCAAATCCAGCCACACATGATTGCGTGGAAGTAGTTAACATTACGACAAAGCCAAGACAAGATCTGACAGATACTCCGTTACCAGACCCCGACCTGACACTTTATGTGGATGGTTCATGTATGAGAACAAGTACAGGAGAACTAGTCGCCGCGTATGCAGTGACTACTGACACCGAAGTCATTAAAACACACCGTATTGATACCCTGTCCGCTCAAGCAGCAGAGCTAGTTGCTCTGACACAAGCCTGCATACACGCCAAGAACTTGAAAGTTAATGTTTACACAGATTCACGTTACGCATTTGGAGTTGTACACGACTTCGGAGTGCTCTGGCAGGAGAGAGGTTTCATGACTTCTCATGGAACCAAGATTCAGCATGGTCTCCTTATTCAAGCTCTGTTAGATGCCATACATTTACCGACATCTATCGCTATCATGAAATGCAAAGCACATACGAAAGTTACTGACACCATTTCTCAAGGTAACGATCTAGCAGATCGCACAGCCAAGCTTACAGCACAGACTCTAGACATTCCAGTTAACATGACACACACTCCAGATCCGATTACATGTATGACAGTTAAGGACCCTACACAAGATGTCATAGATATCCAGTTACACGCTACTCCCGAAGAAATCAAGAAATGGTCCGAACAAGGAGGGGTCCAGACAGATCAAGGATGGTTAACGAAGGGTAGAGCCACATGGTTCCTCCCCGACTCTATGGTTCAAGTCATTATTAATACCGCACATAGTCCAGCACATTTAGGAGAAAAAGCTATGTTAGACAGTATCCAGAACATCTGGTTCAACAAGCATTTACGAGCTGCAGCCAAGCAGAAAGTCCGTACCTGTATGATATGTTGTCAGTTTAATCCAGGTAAAAGTGTCCCGGTGGAACAAGGTGGATTCCAGCCCCCTGACCACCCTTTTGAAGTCCTCCAGATGGATTATATTCAGATGGAGCGATGTCGAGGTTTCAAGTATGTCCTTGTAGTTGTATGCGCTTTGTCCAGGTGGACAGAAGCATATCCAGTCCCAGATTACACAGCCGCGACCACTGCCAAGCAGTTGGTTCGTGAGTTCTTCCCCCGTTATGGACTCCCTAGAGTCGTATATTCTGACAACGGTCAGCCATTCTCATCTGAACTCATGAAGCATGTTTCCCTTTTGTTAGGGTACCAGTGGAAGTTTCATTGTGTACGCCACCCTGAAGCAGCCGGTCTCGTAGAGAGACATAACCAGACTCTGAAAATCCGAATTGCAAAAGTGTGTAAAGAGAAAGGTGTGGACTGGCTAGTAGCTCTGCCAGTCGCTTTATTTTATATGCGCATGGTCGCACATTCCAGATCAGGTCTGTCCCCGTATGAGGTCGTTTTCGGCCGCCCCCCTAACATGTGGGGTACTCCTAGACCCCGAAGTATTACCGATGTTTCAAGTAATATGCTGACAGATTACCTAGCTTCCTTGATGTCTGCCCTCAACTCATGTCGTTCACAGGTTGCCGCCGCATTTCCAGACAATACCGAGGTGGCACCGCATGAAATCGTTCCAGGATCCATGGTGATGGTGAGGAATTTTGACAGATCAAGTCCGCTGGAGCCTCGCTGGAAAGAGCCCCGACAGGTCCTCCTCACCACCCGTACAGCCGTGAAGTTGGAAGGTCGCAAAGGCTGGGTGCACCTTTCTCATGTAAAACAATTTAATGGACTGAAACCCGTCTTAAAGAGCATTTCCCAGGATTTGAAGGATTGCCAAAGCATTGTTCTCAAGGACTGTCCCGCAAAAGACATTGCTACAAACCCTCCCCTGTTAGAGAAAACTCCGCAACAGGAGTATAAGTTAAAACTCCGGTCTAGTAAAATAAGTCAGTCAGTTTGATTGTCTAAGTCCTCCCCTAGGTGAAACGGTTAGACTGTTTCTGACATGTATAAAATAGACCCCCATAGTGAGAGAGTTAGTCAAAACTCAATTCGATGTATCGTTTTTCTATGTTTCATATTGTTTCTCAGCATTATGATTTCCTGCACCAGTTATGCATTTTTCTTGTATCTCCCAGTTCTTCATGTAAATAAGTCTGCTAATGCTACAGTAGAGCACACGTTTAGTGATCTGCCTCCTCATGAACTCTCTTACCGCCTCGCTATGCGAAATAACTCATTCATCCGCATGTTACATTACTCACACCAGTCCAGCAATACCACTAATTGTTGGGTGTGTGGTCGACTCCCCCCTTTCCAGACACCGAAGGGAGTTCTGCCACTTTTTCCTTATCCATTCTCACATAATGGTTCGTGTGGAGCATGGTCCACGTTAACGTCATCCTCAACAGATATGTTTTTTCTTAACAGTACATGTTTTCCAGACAAGCAAGGTCTTCCCCACAGAACAGGTTTAGATCTAGAAAATGAAGTGTATAATTTAGGTAATTATTCGTCGAATTTCATGGTCCTGAATGTTCAGTCTGATACTACTCCAGACTTACCTGCTATTTCAGTACTGCCAGTCAAAGGTGAATTATGTGTCCGAAATGATGGTTCCGTACATGTAGGACATAGTGATTGTACTACTATTGTCAAGTATAGTGACAGTGGGAAATCTATTTTTAAAGCTTCACGTCATTCTTATTTTATTTGTGGTCAAACCGCATATGTTCGTCTGCCCCTCGATTGGGAGGGAACCTGTTACATTGCCTTCCTACTGCCACCAGTTTTCCTAGCCCCACCTGATTATCATAGAAATACACATCTAGTACACATTAGACATAGAAGGGAGTCCCCAATTGTCGATTATACTGAAACTGCTCTAGAACAGTATACAGATTTCAACAGAGGTTTCTTTTTCTTTATAGGACCTATCCAGAATAGTAAACTGATCCGTAGGTTAACCAGAACCCTCGAAGCTGTAGTAAATGAGACTGCCTCTGCTCTAGGTAACTTAACCGAAGAGCAATCTGCTATGAGATTTGTCGTTTTACAGAATCGTCTCGTCCTTGACGTCATACTGGCCGATAGGGGCGGGGCTTGTAGAGTCATCGGATCTAGTTGCTGCATTTTCATTCCAAATAACGCGCCGTCTGTTTATTCAGCTATAACCAGACTCCATAAAATTGCCCATCTGATACACCAAGATCCAGGCACCTGGACATGGTCCGGTTGGTTCTGGAATATAATTTCCGCATGGGGATGGAAAATATTGTCCTTCCTAGGTATTGCAGTAGCGATCATATTCAGCTGCTGCCTCTGTATACAATGTGGCCCTGCGATTTGCGGCATTTGTGCTACCTCTTGTATTCCTAGTCCCAAGCCCCGTTCTAAATCCCGTTCCAAGAAAATTCGAGACGAGCAAATGATACTGTATGAAATGATAGACGGTATCATGAACATTGATGTTTCCTGATGGAAACGTAGTGACAAGGAGGGAATGTGGAAAAGTAAATTTTGCCATGTTCTGTGTCCCTACGTGTCATCCATCATATGTTATGTGTGCATGATTAAATATGCATATGCATTCCCCATGTCTGATTAATGACGCAATTACAGTTGTGTCCACCTCTAGTATGCCAGTTTCCAGTTCTCGTGAATACTACGAATATCAGGCCTATGTAAAGCTACGTTGCCACGTTTCTCAGTGTGCACGTTATTCCATTGTAAAGTCCCCGTTTCTAGGCCTCAAAAGGGCCTGGACACCAGATTCAGCTCCTGTCTCCTGAAACCTCGCTGAGGAGCGATACAGCCCCCACCTGTATCCTCGACCCTTCACTTACTTCCTGCCTCGCAGTGCCCGGCTCACCCTGGCTCAGCCTCTGAGTCTGCCAAGAATATGTTATGATTCCAGTTATCAGTTCAGTCCTCCTTCTCTGCATTCCTAAACTACTGAACCGCATCAATAGTTTCCGTCATTGTCTAGCCTTCACGTCTCCACGTTAGAGAAATACTGTATTAACGGTCATTCAATATTCTTCATCACGCACTACATGTAGAATAATGCATGGTCCAGTCTTAGAATCAAGTTAGCCTTTCCCCTCCTGACTTATAGTTTATATCAACATGTTCTCTAAACATCAGATACTAGATACTGTTTAGGTACATGTCGCCCTGACTCTCCAGACTTCAGTCTCTGCTCCTAGCACAGAGTTCATAGCCCCCAGCTTCTCCTAGTGATACGTCATTGCTAGTTTGCGCGCACCATCAGGTTAGAGGTCCCGGCTCCTCAGGTAGCCCCCTCCATGGTTTCCGCCCCATTCATGACATATTCTGTTACGTTTGCATCACATGTCTATGTATACGCCCTGTTACACCCAGTTACACCTACTTTCACCCTTATCTTTCGCGACTGCTACGCGTCACACCTTCTGCTCCACCCACTGCTACGCCTATTGCAATGTAATGCTATGTGTTTGCGTTATGTATATATGCTCATGCACTGTTATTAAAAAAGTCATCCTTTTCCTTGTCCCGATCCTGACACCAGCAGCGCTGCTGGGCCCTGCCATCCTATTCCTATGCAGGTTGTCCTGTTCCTGTCCTTTATGCTGTAATAAACCTGCGAAACTCCTACTACCTCGAATCTTGACTCTTATTTATTGAGCTATCTGTTATTCATTTATACATTCAAAAATAGGGTATTATTTATTTATTTACCACAGTCCCCACCACTGGTTCTGCAGGGAAGCAGCTCTAGATCCCCCATCTTGTAGCATGTTGGTCCTGTTGGCGGTTGGGTGTCCCTTTTTCTACAAGATTGGAAATCTGTCACGCCAGATCTTTGGATTTTAAATCTTATTGAAAACGGGTACGCCCTTCCCTTCTGGGAGTTTCCCCTTCCTTACACTCCTGTCCAGGGCTGTTGTTCGGAGGCACATCTGATGCTTCTGCAATAAGAGGTCCAGTCCCTAATACAGAAAGGTGTGATAGAGAATGTTCCGGAGCAAGAGAGGGGTCAGGGATGCTACTCCTGATATTTCCTGAATCCCAAAATGGACTGTCGATATTAGACCTCAGGAGTTTGTATTTGTACCTCAAACAGGAGAAGTTCAAGATGTTGACCCTAGCTCAGGTTCTTCTGGCACTGCAGCAGGAAGACTGGATGGTGTTGATTGATTTACAGGATGCGTTCTTCCACATTCCCGTCCTGAAGTCTCATCAGAAGTATCTCCGTTTTATGGTGGGATCTCAGCATCATCAGTTTGCTGTCCTTCCCTTCCATCTTACTTCTGCACCTCGTGCCTTCACAAAGGTGATACCGGTGGTGACAGCTCATCTCAGAAGGTTGGGTATTCCTGTTTTCCCCTATTTGGATGACTGACTGCTCAAAGCAAAGTCGCCAGAGATGGTGCTGCATCATCTGCATATAACAGCTCGGCTGATCTTCTACTTAGGTTTCTCAATAAATGTGACCACATCTCACCTGGTGCCCTCACAGCTCAAGCTGTTCATAAAGGCAGTACTGGACACTATTCTGAGCCATGCTTTTACGCCCCCTCAGAGGACTTCAGACATTCATGAAATTATCCCGATGTTTCAGGATGGGGCAGCTTTTTCAGTCCTGAAGGTCTTATGCCAGCTCGGCCTGTTTGCTCCCTGCATACTGTTGGTAAGCCACGCACACTGGCACAAGAGGGCGCTCCAGTGGTGCCTTCACAGGCAGTGGTTGAAACACCATGGAGATCTCAGGGAGGTGATCAGAATCTCCATGGACACTGCAGTAGAGCTGTTGTGGTGGAGTGTTTAAGGCAACCTGTCTCAAGGGACGCCTTTTCAACCTCCGTCTCCAGTGGCCACAGTGATAACGGATGCATCCACTCTAGGGTGGGTGCTCTTCTGGGGGATCAGGAGATCAAGGATCTTGGGTGTCCAGTGAAAAGATTGCTTCATATCAATCTTCTGCAATTGTGGCTGATACGTTTGTCTCTCAAGGCCTTTCTTCCCTCCCTTTGTGGTCAGTCGGTCCAGGTCCTGACGGACAACACTACCGTGATCGGGTACATCAACAAACAGGGAGGAGTAGGGTCGCGTCGCCTCTGCAGAGAGGCTCTGCGACTCTGGTCCTGGGCCAAGCACCATCAGATTTGCATGATTGAAAATCATTTGACCAGGGTGCTGAAGGTGCGTGCAGACAGTCTCAGTCGACAATACTCGCCGATCAGGAGTAGCGTCTTGATCCGGAGGTAGTCCGTCACATTTTCAGGATGTGGGGATTTCCGCGTTGGACCTGTTTTCCACTCACAAGCGCGTGCACTGCCCATCATTCTGCAGCCTCCAGTATCTGATGCGGGGAGCTCTGGGGGACAGTTAGGTTGGTGCTTACAGCTTCTTTACATATTTGCTCCCATACCCATGATTCCTAGGGTTCTGAGGAAGATTCACCAAGTTCAGGCCCAAGTCATATTGATCACCACAGATTGCTCAAGAAGGATGTGGTACACAGACCTTCTTCATCTCTCATCATACCCTCCTCTCTGTCTCCCTCTCAAGGCAGATCTCCTTTCACAGTCACAGGGGCAGGCTCTATACCCCCAACTCCACAGCCTGCACCTACATGCCCGGAGATTGAATGGTGCAACCTGAGTTCTTTCTCTCTCCCGCCGGACGTGGTGGATGTTATTTTATCGTCCAGGAGACACCCCAACTGTCTATTCTGGTAGGTGGTCCAGATTTGTTTGGTGGTGTGGAGAGAGTTCAATTGATCGTTTGATGCCCCATTTGTCTGATGTCCTTACTTTTTCTGTTTCTTTAGCCCAGCAGGGTTGTGCTGTGGCTACTGTTAGAGGTTAAGGGCTACTGTTAAGGGCTATTTTTCGGATGTATCTGCCATCCTTTGTTTGCCAGACCAACCCATATTGTTTAAATCTCCCATCATTATGAGGTTCATTATGGGTCTCACTAACAAATTTCCTCCTACTCCTTTTATTATGCCTCAGTGGGACTTAAATGTTGTTCTTAATTTTTTGATGGAGGGTCTCCCTTTGACCCCCTTCAAAGTTGCCTGTTGAGGCTCCTTACTTTTAAAACAGTTTTCCTGATTGCTACTACTTTTGCTAGGAGGGTAAGTGAGTTTACCACCATCTATGCGGATAAGATGGTTCCCCGGATCAGAGCTGCTTTCCTGCCTAAGGTGGTTACTCCCTTCCACTTGGGACATTCTATTACCTTTCCTACTTTCTATCTACCCCCTCAACCTTCCAAGGAGGAAGCGAGACTTCATTGCCTGGACCTCAGGAGGGTGGTCAGTTTTTACATGGACAGAACCAAGGACTGGATGACCAGCTCTTCGTTGGTTATGTGGGAAAAATGAAAGACAAGACTGTCCACAAGCTAACGCTTTCCAGGTTGATCATCTTGTGCATCAAGATCTCCTATGCCTTGACCAAGAAGGAGCCTCCTGGAGGTATTAGGGCTCATTCTACTAGAGCTAAGTCTTCTTCAGTTTTGGCTAGACGTGTCCCTTTGGTACACATCTGAAAAGTGTCAACTTGGGCCTCCCTCCACACTTTCGCAAAGCATTATTGCTTGGATTCAGAGATGAGGAGGGATGGCCATTTTGCTTGTTCTATTCTGCAAGAGTTTTTGGTATAGGTAGGCTGATATCCTCCTCCGGGAGCAGGACTGCTTGGGGATTCAATTCAAAAGGTGAGGAATCCACAGGTAGATATATCCATCAGAAGAACAAGTTATTTACCTTCGGTAATGATTTTTATGGTGGATATAGTATCTGCCTGTGCATTCTTCACTGACCCACCCACCTCCTTGTTGTCTGCCTTCCTATATGAAAAGATTTTTGAGTATAACACGACTGGTATTTCATTGTTCTATGAAATGTTATCTTTCTTGTGGCTATGATATGTCTGGCATTTTCAGACTCTTTTCCTCATTGAAAAATATACTGTGTTTATTGGTGCTTGTATTGTATACTGTATATATTTACAAAATGTTGTTGTTTCACCCGTTCACCTCGAAGGCACAGAAAAAATGGGTGGAACTGAAGTCAACACACTGATGAGGTCTTCTTATGGCTCCGATGATGTCATACGGAGACGTGTGCGGGTCATGCTGGTTTGGCGTCCTCGTTGACATGGGAGAGCTAAGGAGAACGTTTCTGTGGAATGCTGGCGTAAGGGTAATTCAAAAGGTGAGGAATCCACAGGCAGATACTGTATTCACCAGGAAAAGCATTACCGAAGGTAAGTAACTTGTTCCTCCGAATATTAGAGTGCATGTTACTTGGCATTGTATGTTGTCTCCAATTCATGAAAAAATAGCATAAATATTGCAAACGTCCCACTGTTAAAGTGCATCTTCATTGTAAAAAACAAAACCTCTTCTAGTTTGTGCAAAGGTTGCATACAGTACATTGATATTAGAAAGCATTTTACTTGGAAATATACGTTTTCTCCAATTTGTCAAAATATATATACATATACCAATAACATAAAAATATTTAAAAAACAAACCATTTGAAATAAAATAGAATAGTAAACAACATACATTTCTTAAAATTTTATAAAAATATTTTCCACATAAAAAATAATTATGCGTATTATATAATTTAAAACAAGCAAAAACATAATAATATAAATTGTACCACTATAAAATAAGTTGTATGGTTTTACATTTACTATATATACTATTCCCACTACAATTTATGCAAAAGTATGCAAACTGTTCTACTAAAGATGTATAAAATGTACTACTCCCACTTCAGGAAATGCAACAGTAGCAAAACTGTTACATCACACACGGGTAAAATGTACAATTCCGACTCCAGTCAATACAGCATTAGGAATAATGTTGTATTGCGTAAGGGTACATTTTACTATTCCCACTCCAGTCAGTGCAACAATAGGGAAAATGTTGGACTGTTACGGGGTAAAATGAACTACTCCAGTCAGTGCAACAGAAGAGAAAGTGTTGGATTGCAGAGTGGTAAAATGTACTATTCTAAGATCAATACCTTCAAAAGTAGAAAAAGTGTTGGATTACGGAGGGGTAACATTTACTGTTCCCACTCTAGTGAGTGTAACAGTAAGGAAAGTGTTGGATTTCGGACAAGTAAGATTTACTATTCCCATTCCAGTCAGTGCAACAGTAGAGAAAGTGTTGGATTGCACAGGGTTAAAATGTACTATTCCAACTACAATAATTTCAACAGTAGGAAAAGTTGGATTATGGAGGGGTAAAATGTACTATTACCTCTCCATTCAGTGGAACAGTAGGGAAAGTGATGGATTGCGAAGGGGTCAAATTTACTATTCCCACTCCAGTCAGTGCAACAGTAGGGAAAATGTTGGACTGCAGAGGGGTAACATTTGCTATTACCACTCCAATGAGTGCAACAGTATGGAGAGTGTTGTAATGAGGAGGGGTAAAATGTACCATTCCCACTTCAGTCAGTGCAACAGTGGGGCAAGAGTTGGATTGCAGATGGATAAAATGTACTATTCCCATTCCAATCAATGCAACAATAGGGAAACTGCTGGATTGCGGAGGGGTAAAATTTACCATACCGACTCTAGTCAGTGCAACAGTAGGAAAAGTGTTGGACTGTGGAGGAGTCCAAGTTATAATCACCCCTCTAGTCAGTGCAAAAGTAGGCAAAGTGTTGGATTGTAGAGGGTAAAAATGCACTATTCCCACTTCAGTCAGTGCAACAGTAGAGAAAGTATTAGATTGCCGAGGAGAGAAATTTACAATTCCAACTCCAATAACTTCAACAGTAGGGAAAGTGTTTGATTACGGATGGGTAAAACTTACTATTCCCACTCCAGTCAGTGGGACAGTCGGGAAAGTGTTGGATTGCGAAGGTATAATATTTTCTATTCCCACTCCAGTCAGTGCAACAGTAGACAAAGTGTTGGATTGCAGAGGGGTAACATTTACTAATCCCACTCTGGTCAGTGCAACAGAGAGAGAAAGTGTTGGATTGCAGAGGGGTTAAATTTACTATTCTAAGTGCAATAACTTCAATTGTAGGAAGAGTGTTGGATTACGGAGGGTAAAATTTACTATTCCTACTCCAGTGAGTGGAACAGTAAGGAAAGTGTTGGATTTCAGAAGAGTAAAATTTACTTTTCCCACTCCAATCAGTGCAACAGAAGGGAAAGTCTTGGATTGCGGAGGGGTCAAATTTAATATTCCCACTCAATTCAGTGCTACACGCAAAAAAATGTTGTCTAGCAGAGGGGTAAATTTACTATTTCCACTCCAGTGAATGAAACAGTAGGGACATTTTGAATTGGACAGGGGTCACATTTACTATGCCCACTCCATTCAGTGCAACAGTAGGGCAACTGGTTGATTTCAGATGGGTTAAATTTACTATTAAGCAAAAGCAAAGGGGATGATGGACGGAGTATTGAACATTGCAAGCACTCACCCCTAGTCAACTGATCTGGGTTTAATCCATCATCATTCTTTAGCTCACTCCGCCACCCCAGTTCTCACACGGCCATATGCAAATTAGTCTGTCCCTGTGCCTCATGGTAACAGTCCAGTCCAAACTGCCAAGCCATGTCTTCCCTGGACCGGAACCAAGCATTTTGGGACCGGTTTCCGGCTAATCAGCGGTCATCAGCCAGGCTAGCTTGAATCAGTTGCAAAATGAGCAAGGGACCCACGTCTGGGCATACCCTGCCAACTTAGGGTGAACAAAGCAAAACCAAAGGGGATGATAGACGGAGTGTTGAACATTGCAAGCACTCACCCCCAGTCAACTGATCTGGGTTTAATGAATTCTTCATTCTTTAGCTCACTCTGCCACCCCAGTTCAGACACGGCCATATGCAAATCAATCTGACCCTGTGCCTCATGGGAACAGTCCAGCCCGAACTGCCAAGCCATGTCTGTCCTGGACCGGAAACAAGCATCCTGGGACCAATTTCTGGCTAATCAGCCGTCATCAGCCAGGCTAGCTTGAATCCAGTGGCAAAGTGAGCAAGGGACCCACGTCTGGGCATACCCTGCCAACTTAGGGCAAACAAAGCAAAACCAAAGGGGATGATGGATGGAGTGTTGAACATTGCAAGCACTTACCCCCAGTCAACTGATCTGGGTTTAATCCATCATCATTCTTTAGCTCACTCTGCCACCCCAGTTCAGACACGGCCATATGCAAATCAGTCTGACCCTGTGCCTCATGGGAACAGTCCAACCCGAACTGCCAAGCCATGTCTTCCCTGGACCTGAAACAAGCATCCTGGGACCGGTTTCTGGCTAATCAGCCATCATCAGCCAGGCTAGCTTGAATGCAGTGGCAAAGTTAGCAAGGGACCCACGTCTGGCCATACCCTGCCAACTTAGGGTGAACAAAGAAAAACCAAAGGGGATGATGAACGGAGTGTTGAACATTGCAAGCACTTACCCCCAGTCAACTGATCTGGGTTTAATCCATCATCATTCTTTAGCTCACTCCGCCACCCCAATTCAGACATGGCCATATACAAATCAGTCTGACCCTGTGCCTCATGGGAACAGTCCAGCCCGAACTGCCAAGCCATGTCTTTCCTGGACCGGAAACAAGCATCCTGGGACCGGTTTCTGGCTAATCAGCCATCATCAGCCAGGCTAGCTTGAATCCAGTGGTAAAGTGAGCAAGGGACCCATGTCTGGGCATACCCTGCCAACTTAGGGCGAACAAAGCAAAACCAAAGGGGATGATTTACTATTCCCACACCAATCAGTGCAACAGTAGGGAAACTGTTGAATTGCGGAGGGGTAACATTTACTATACTCACTCCAGTCAGTGCAACAGTTGGGAAAGTGTTGAACTGTGGAGGGGTAAAAGTTACAATTGCCCCTCTTGTCACTGCAACAGTAGGGGAAGTGTTGGATTGCAGAGGGACTGAATGTACTATTCCCACTCCATTCAGTGCAACAGTAGGGAAAGTGTTGGATTTCAGAGGGGTGAAATTTACTATTCCCACTCCAATGAGTGCAACAGTAGGGAAAGTGTTGGATTGCAGAGGGGTAAAATTGACTATTCTAAGTACAATAACTTCAAAAGTTGGAAAAGTGTTGGATTACAGAGGGGTGACCCACGATAATGGGGCAGTCTGACCACAATTCTAGATGCCGGTGGGACTGACACAGACGGTACAACGGTGTTGTTCCCACCAACATCGTAATCAGCCCAATAGAAATTTACTATATGTGAATTTTAAAAAGTGAAGTTCATAGTGCGAACACATAGGATTGGGAGCTGACTCTCCTTGTTCCTTATAGTCTCTTCTCACTTTTGGATTCAGAATGATAAGAAAGTAACTCTCTGAGAAACTCTGTGAAATATAGGGTGCTTCCTTCCTTCCTGGATCCTAGTTGTCTGAACTGATACACTGATGATTGTAAAGTTTAGGAGTTAGGAAATATTACATGAATTATATGTATTGTGGAACGTTACTTTGATTTTACTACCCCAGTGTAGAAAAGAATTATTGGCTCACCCAAGACAACTACTTATCAGCAGTTGCAAAGTTTGCTTTTTTTGTTGTTTTATTCAAAGATACCAGACCGGCTGATGATAAAAGCCTATGTTCCGAAAAAATAGGGCCGAACAGGACATGAACATAAATGTAGGAGAAAGCAACATCTGTACCTATATGCTTAAATACAAACAAAGAGTTGACACAATGGAATTGCTAATTTATACTGACTAGAGTGAAACCACTGGCATTGGAAGGGCTTGCAAGCGGGCTGTTTGGTATGTTATTCTTTCTCCTTTGGCGTGTATGCATTGGAAAGCAGGAGGCAGTAATATACAACGCAAAAGTGCGGTAAATCATACATTACATTTTTTTTTGCCCGATTCACAAAGGTGGAACTTACACTTTTGTGTAAGTGTACTCTTTTTCTGTATTCACGAACTCTGATTTATTAGTAAATTTACGACTGCGAAGACTCTGCTGTCCTATTTTTATGTGAGGAGTTCTCTGCCCCAACAGCAGAGTCTCCGTAGTTATAAAGTTACTATTTAGGGGCCTATTCCGATGTTGGACGGACCTGAGTCAGTCCGACATCGGTCAGGAGCCGTAACCGACCGACCTGATGTGGTCGGTTACAGCCCTGCTAGTACGATGCAACCAAACCCTGTTTGGTCACATTCGTATGGTGCACAATGCAAGCATGCATTCCGAGCGTAATGCATGCCTGCATTGAGAAAAGCAGGGGTGCAGTTCATCCCTGCATCCTGTGGCCGGCACCCCAAGGTGCCTGCCACCGAGTGCCGGGGTCCACAGAGGGGCACCATAGGTGCCCCCAGGCTGCCATTTGGCAGCCTTGCACCCATGGGGGCCCCAAAGACAGTTTCCGACTGCCTTTTCGTGCCGGACAGATCGGCACGAAAAGGCAGTGAAAAACTACCATCGTACTCCCTCGGTCATAAAGAGGCGACCAGGGGAGTACTGGAAGATTTCCGGGTGGCAGACGGGCTCTCTGAGCCCGTCGTAGGCCAAACCCGGAAATTCGAGTCAGATTCCTTTCCAACCAAGCCCATCGGAATGGCTCGGTCGGAAAGGAATCCGTCCGACACGTACCGATTAGGTCGGAAGGCCTCCGAACATGGTTCGGATCCCTTCCGACCCGAATCGGCCCCTAAGACTGAGTTTGTGAGTACCCAAAAAGAGTAAACTTACACAAAAGTGTAAGTTTACCTTTGTGAATCAGGTCATAAATCGCATATATGAAGTTTATACAGACGTCAGTCATTTGTGTTCTGTTTTTCACTAAGGTCTGGGCCGACTCTTGCTCAATAGCACCCAGGGGAGAAAGAAATGTGCTGCCCTCACTACTGCTGGTGAATAAAAAACAATAAGGCACCAGGGGGCCCTTTTTCAAATGTCAGCCATTAGCTGGCTACTTCAAAGCAGCAACTTGCCTCATAACACACATCTCAGCACCTTCCCAGCTCACATTAATCACCCATAGCTTCATCAGACTGGTTCCAAGTTGTTTGTTGGGTAGGGTAAAGGGTGTTGATGTGTGGTGGCAGGGGATGAGAGATAGATGGGAATGAACGGTAGAGGGCTGATAGGGTGCTAAAGACAGCAACTGCAGCACGTTAAAAACAATTAGAAGCACTTTAAATGGAACCTCTAGAGCCAAGGTAGGGGCGTTTCTGTTTGCAGGACATTTATGCAGCCAGTTCTTTTCGCCCTTCTGGTCATTGCCGCCCTGGGCTTGGGCCTAGCAGACCTATGCCAAAAGTCAACCCTCACTACAGCAGTTTTTTAAAATAAATATTTTGTCAGGACTCAAAATGCAAGCCAGACCTATTGGCTTTCAAAATGTGTGGTAAAACTCGCGGGAGGAGAGGGTGATAAAATATCATCAAGAAACATTGCACAGCTCGCGTTGTATTCGCGTTTGTTTGGAAACTGTCAATATGTGAGAGTGAAAACAGTAGTTTAAGTGATGTCTGATTTGCATTTCAGATTAAACTCCCAAAATGCATGAAAGCAGCCCAGTAGGCATAAAAGGTGGAGCTAGGTGGACTGTCTGTGTCATTGATAGTCCATGAGAAATGCGGTCTGTGACAGCTCTTAGGAGATCTGTGGGATGCTAGAAATACATCCATCAGCTGTGCCATCATTTGGACAGTTCAAAAGATACAAAGAATTCAATTTAGACTTTGATGTGGTCCTTTGCTGTTGTCAGAACACACGCGGAACCAGCATGACTGACATTTTTTGCAGTGTTTTGAGATTCAGAGATTATTGAGATGTACCAGTATGTACCTAAAATAAAATATAACATGTGCCATTAAGTTCGGACTAATTACAGTTTGGAGTGTTCCTGAACTCCTTTCTCAACTACTGTCTAAATCATCTGTCAACCCTCTTTCTCTCTCTCTCTCTCTCTCTCTCTCTCATTCTCTCTGTGTCTCTCTCTCTCTCTCTGCCTCGGTCTCTCTTTCTCTCTCTGTCTCACACTCCCACTCTCTCTCACACTTTCCCTCTCTCCCTCCCTCACATTCTCTCTTTCCCTCTCTCGCTCCATCCCCCTCTCTCTCTCTCTGTTATCTCTCTCCCTCTATATGTTCTCTCTCTTTGCCTCTGTTTCTCTTTCTCTCTCTGTCTCTCTCTCTCTCTCTCTCACTCTCCCTCACTATTTCCCTCTCTCCCTTTCTCTCTGCCCCTCTCTCTCCCTCAAACTATCTCTTTCTCTCTCTCTCCTCCTCCTCCTCCCCCCTCTCTCTCTCTCCCTCACACTCTCTCTCTCTCTCCCTCTCTCTGTCGCTCTTTCTCCCTTCCTCTTTTCTCATTTGAACTCTGTAAAATATCCTGTGCTTGCCGACAGCTGTCCATATTCAGGAATACAGTAACCATATTTGCACTTAGTTCGACCTAGCCCTCCAAATCACAACAGTAAGCAACCGACTTAAATCCGCACTATAAATGTGCAGGCACTTACCTCAGTGTAAATAGAATACGTCGATGAAGGGAATGGTTGAACGTAACGAGACCAGTGAGAAAAAGAATGATGGTGTGGGCTGATACTTTAGAACAAGTATTGTCAAAGTCAATATGCCTGATTTTTATGCCATCGTTTTGGCATTGCCAATGCACTTCCCCTGAAGGAAACTACTTTGTGCGAGGATGAGCTATTTGTGAAAGAGTAGAATGTCGTCACTTACTGTAAAGTTAGCAAGTGGTTGAAGTGGCCTGACCCACTGCCCATTACTGTAGTGGGTGGAATCAAAATGTGAATGACACAACAACAGACAAATGAGGCTGACGAATACTGCCTGAAACACCCCTTAAATAAAAATATTACAGATACAATTTTAGCAAAATATGAGGTTCTTGTCTAAGGCCAGACCTACTAACAAAAGCAGTAACACATGATTCATGCATTCCAGCCATTAGAACGGCGCTCTTCTCACTCTAATTGAAGCATATATGCCCAAATGTGGTAGCTTTGTGTGCCCATATGACTTATGTTGCACCTTACCGATCAGGCCAAGTAATGCTAAAACTGATGGGGAGGCTTGTCTTCCTATTAGCAGGTGGCACGTCAGTAAGCTCAGCATCCATCCCCCCTTTTCAGGTACTGGCAACATTGTTTTCCATGTGGTTGCTCTATTTGTGTAATAGTTAAAAATCCAGATCCAGCTTCAAGGTACAATGATGGACGAAAAATGTGGAATGGATTGGTATATAGAGCAATGCCAGTGGTTAGGACTAATCCAAACAGGCCATTAATCACATTTGTAAGAATAACCTACCAGACAGTGCAGCTGTCTGGTTGAGAAAGACGCATTGTAAGCTTACCAAGAACATACAGGCGTTTCCAGCCCACCCATTACTTACAATTAGTTTGCTTTCCTGT
Source organism: Lissotriton helveticus (assembly GCF_964261635.1). Classification (NCBI taxonomy): domain Eukaryota; kingdom Metazoa; phylum Chordata; class Amphibia; order Caudata; family Salamandridae; genus Lissotriton; species Lissotriton helveticus. Next base: position 199,514,140 of record NC_136072.1, read on the forward strand.
CACTCGTATTTGCCTACTTCCTATTTTTATCCCAGTTTGTCAATATTGTGCTCGTCCCACCCATGGAGCATATCGTCTTTACCATTTCTTTTGATTAGCTGGCTTCTGTGCTTCCACTGCTTGCTTTTGAAGCACTACGTTTTTCTTTTGGACTAAGCACTCCATGAGATTGTATGTGTTTTCCAGCTGTATCTCCTGTATTTTTCTCCCCCTGAACTTTGTGTTGGTCTCTGTCACCTTGGTGCTTCTGTCCCCTCCTGGTTGTCCTTGTGTTCAGGTACTTCCCCCATTACTTTCTTGTCAGCTGCTTCTCCTCTCCACCCTGCACTTCATTTTGCTTCCCCCACCCACGTCCCCTTCTTTCTTATCCATTGCTTTCCCTCTCTGTCTTTGTCCTCTGTGTTCCATCCATTTTTCTGTATTGCTTCCCACACCTGCACCCTCAGTGTTGCTTCCCCATACCCCATCCCTCTGTGTTGTTCCCGCCAACCCGCACCCTCCACGTTATTCCCTCTAACTGCACCTAAAAGAAATGCTTTTGCACATTTTTATTTTTTTCAATTTACTTATCGAATTCGTAATAGTTACTTATGGGCAGGGGTTTTGGAGGGGTAAGGAAGGATTCAGAAAAGGACATGCCAATACAAATACTCAAAAGGCCATTGGCATTTACAAACTACACTTTTAAAGTTATTACAGCCAAAATGGCAGCAGTAAATTAACTCAAGCTCAGACCTGGAGCAAATCTAGAACCACACATGGCCATTGATAGGTATTGCAACACACTAACATAGAAAATAATGATGCCAGGGATTTAAAAATAACACACACCCCATAGTAACTGATTTTAAATACATATCATTATTTTAATCTTTATAGATGCGTATATATTTTGTTTAATGTGAAAAGTTATAATTATTCTATAATATCTATTATTTTATCAGGTATTAATGGACGAATTTTTAAAACAAAATGAAATGAAACTTTTACAATTGTGTTAAAACAATAAAAAAAATACATGAAATATATTACCCCACTTAACTTACAATACAATTTAGCATACAAAAAATAAAAATAAAAATGCTACTGTGTGGGGGATTTAGTTATTAGCTATGAAATATTTTTTATAAATTAAATAAATAAGTTTTAATTAATTAATTGTTGTATATTATTTCATTTAATGGCTTTTGGTGCTGTTATGTTATGTTATGTTAGGGTGATTTATTATGCGCACAGATACTCCAGCCAAGGAGCGTCCCGGCGCAAAGACAAGGCAGAACATAACACAACAAAAAATAAAATCAGAACAGCTAAAACAGGAAAGTTTTTATCGCCCTCCGGAAGGTCAAAAGGTCCTCCATCAGACGGATTTCAACGGGGAGGGAGTTCCATGCTGATGCAGCCATGACCCTAAATGAACGGCCTCCCATACGACTGAGCCTAAATCTGGGGACCACTGCAAGAGCCAGACCCTGGGAACGGAGACTGCGGGTGGGGACATAAAAGGAAAGGCAGCTCGACAGAATTTCCGGGCCGATACCTCTCAGAATCTTAAAAGCAAGACATAAGATCTTAAAAAGAATGCGCTTCCTAACCGGAAGCCAATGTAAAGAGCGAAGGACACCTGCCACAGAACTGAATCTGGGCAGGCCAACAATCGCTCTCGCCGCGGCATTCTGAACCCGTTGCAAACGGGTTAGTTCGGCCTGGTTAGCCCCAGCCAGGAGAGAACTGGCATAATCCAGGCGAGAGATGACAGTAGCCTGGATCACCAGTTGCCTGGTTGGGGCATCAAAGAACTTGAGTACTGGTCTCAAGCCTCTTAGAAGTCCAAAACAACAGGCCGCAGTCTTTTGTGTGTGCCCTACAAAAGAGAGGCCGGCATCCAACCATACCCCGAGATTTTTCACCTCCGACACCGGAATCGGAGTGGGTCCCAGCTCTGAAGGCCACCATTGGTCGCCCCACAGCTCCACTCCCTTACCGACGACCATCACCTCCGTCTTTGTGGCATTAAGCTGAAGGCAGTTGCCTGTCAGCCAACTAGCCACCGCCTTCAGTCCAGACTGAAACCTGGGGGCCGCAGTTTCCACGTCCCCGCTGAGAGTAACCGCCAGCTGTGTGTCGTCGGCATATGAGACCAAGGTTAGGCCCCACTGCCTAGCGACATCAGCCAGCGGTCTCACGTAGAGATTGAACAACGTGGGACTCAGCGAGGACCCTTGCGGAACCCCCATGGCCAGCGGTTGGTAGTTGGACTTGAAGGGAGGGATGGCAACACAGAAGGAGCGGTCGTCTAAAAAGGAGCGGAACCATTGCAGCACCTGACCACCAATACCAGTCTCCTCGAGCCGGTGCAGGAGGATGCTGTGGTCCACCGTGTCAAAGGCGGCGCTAAGGTCTAACAAGATAAGCGCCGCCGTTTGACCAGCATCCAACCTTGCCCGGAGATGTTCCACCATCACAAGTAACGCGGTTTCCGTACTGTGCCCAGCACGGAATCCGTTTTGTGTGGGATCGAGGGCATTGGTTCGTACCAAATGCTCAGACAGGGCCAGATTGACGTGGGCCTCAGTAATCTTGGCTGGCCAGGGTAGCAACGAGATGGGGCGGTAACTTTCAGGCTTGGATGGGTCCAGAGTGGGCTTTTTAATAATTGGGGACACCACGGCTTGTTTCCACTTGGCTGGAACTACTCCCGTTTCCAAGGACAGATTGACAAGGGAGCATATAGCTGAACGCCCCATAAAAGCCTGATCCCGAAAGAGAGCAGGCCTTACCGGATCGGATGGAGATCCGGATTTAACTTGCAATGCAAGTTTGTCAAAGCCGTCCGAGGTGAGGGGGGGGAAAACAAGCAGAGTAGTCTGATGGTGAGCCCCATTGGTACTTTCCTCACTGTGCCCTGTAACAGGGAATGTCCGATAAATAGCTTGCACCTTCCCTAAAAAGTAGGATGCAAGGGATTCACAGTGGGAAAGAGAGCTTTCGGTCGTAGAGGTGATCCGCTTCGTCGTAAGATCTTTAACGGCCTTAAAGATGGCTTTCGACGGATTAGAACTGTTCCGGAATTCAGCGGCGTAGAAAGCCGCACGGGCTCGGCAAATAGCTCGATGGTAGAGCTTGACAGACCTGGAGTATGCGGCTTTTAAGTCAGCCCCATAGGTCTTCCTCCAGGCCCTCTCAGCCCGTCTACAGGCACCCTTTAAGGCCCGAAGGGCGCCATCGTACCAGGGGCTCGACTCTCTAGAATTGATTTTAGTGGATACAATAGGTATCAGAGAGTCCAAGGCCCTGGTGATCCAAGAACAGAAGAGGTCATACCCCTTTTCTACATCCGTCAAAGGGCCGAGCGGCTCCTCTAATAGAAGACGATGAAAGTCTTCTAACCGAAGCTTTTTCCAAGCCCTCTTCTGAACCCATCTAGCCGAGGAGATGGAAGGGGTGGCAGAGACAGGGCATAGAATGGATACCAAAAAGTGGTCTGTCCACTCCACCGGTGAAACAGAGATAATTTGAATCCCCGGCAGATTAGTGAACAAGGGATCCAGAATATGCCCCCCTGAATGGGTAGGCTGGGAAACCATCTGAGGGAGTTGAAAGGCCTCCAAGTCAGAGGAGATGGAACGTACCGTCAAGCCAGAGAGGGTGTCGAAATGCAGATTTAAATCTCCCATGATAGAAAAGTTGGCACAGTCTGCAACCAGAGGGCCAACTATATCAGGGAAAGCTTTCCTAAACACCACATCACTGCCGGGTGGACGATAGACGACCATACCGGACAGGGTAAACTCAGGGCTGACAGAGACCTTGAACAAGGCACTTTCACACCCAGAGATGCTTAGGGCAGTCCAGACACAAGGATAGATGGATTTTACCACTAGGGCTACACCGCCACCCCTACACCGCCTATTCAAGGTGTACATCGAATAGCCGGGTGGGCAAGCTAGATTAGTAATAGCGGTGTCGGCATCCTGTAGCCACGTTTCAGTCATGGCAAATATGTCTGGAACTTCCTCCTCCATGAGGTCATAGATGTTCTGGTAGTGTTTCAACGCCGACCTCACATTCAGGTTCAAAATCTTCAGGGTAGAAGGAATATCGGAAGTACGGCAAGTCTCCGAGGACAAAGTCCCTGAGAGAGAACACGGAGAGTCAAGAGCCCACCCATTACAGGGGCAATGGTATGGACCACGCAATGGGTGTACCGGTGGAAGGGTACAACAGCGGCTTACCTGACCAATGGCCAACAGGCAGTCCCGTGTGTACGTCCGCATGATGGACCCAAGGCGGAGTAATAGTTAAATAGTCGATAGCCAGAGCCAGCCACGTCCAGCACGTCCTGTCGCGGACGGGCGCAGACGGGCGCAGACGGGCGCAGACGGGCGCAGACGGGCGCAGACGGGCGCAGACGGGCGCAGACGGGCAGGACTCTGGCACGACTCCGGCCACGCGAGGACACGCCCGCTACGCGATCCCGCTACGCTAGAGGAGGAGCATTAAGTAGGCGTCCTGTCTCCGCGCATGCGCAGTCACGCGCTGGTCAGAGTACCTCCCCTTGCCCAGGCCAAGATGGCGACCACCCGGGAACCAAGCCCGCCAAACGGCGGTGGGGGCACGAATTAAAATGCAGGTGAGTGGGTTTTTAAAAAAACGGAAACACCCCGAGGCCAATGCCCTCGCAACACAAGTCTAAATTAAAATGATACACGAGCGCGCGAGCCGCTCTATACCGTTGTGCGCTCCGCTGCCTTGTCTAACAATAGTTGACAGGACTCGCCTTAAGTAGGCGTCCTGTCTCCGCGCATGCGCAGTCACGCGCTGGTCAGAGTACCTCCCCTTGCCCAGGCCAAGATGGCGACCACCCGGGAACCAAGCCCGCCAAACGGCGGTGGGGGCACGAATTAAAATGCAGGTGAGTGGGTTTTTAAAAAAACGGAAACACCCCGAGGCCAATGCCCTCGCAACACAAGTCTAAATTAAAATGATACACGAGCGCGCGAGCCGCTCTATACCGCTGTGCGCTCCGCTGCCTTGTCTAACAATAGTTGACAGGACTCGCCTTAAGTAGGCGTCCTGTCTCCGCGCATGCGCAGTCACGCGCTGGTCAGAGTACCTCCCCTTGCCCAGGCCAAGATGGCGACCACCCGGGAACCAAGCCCGCCAAACGGCGGTGGGGGCACGAATTAAAATGCAGGTGAGTGGGTTTTTAAAAAAACGGAAACACCCCGAGGCCAATGCCCTCGCAACACAAGTCTAAATTAAAATGATACACGAGCGCGCGAGCCGCTCTATACCGCTGTGCGCTCCGCTGCCTTGTCTAACAATAGTTGACAGGACTCGCCTTAAGTAGGCGTCCTGTCTCCGCGCATGCGCAGTCACGCGCTGGTCAGAGTACCTCCCCTTGCCCAGGCCAAGATGGCGACCACCCGGGAACCAAGCCCGCCAAACGGCGGTGGGGGCACGAATTAAAATGCAGGTGAGTGGGTTTTTAAAAAAACGGAAACACCCCGAGGCCAATGCCCTCGCAACACAAGTCTAAATTAAAATGATACACGAGCGCGCGAGCCGCTCTATACCGCTGTGCGCTCCGCTGCCTTGTCTGTATCGATTTATTTTTGTTAGTTCTATGATCATTATATTTTTTTAAATAGTTTTATAGTTATATATCATGTTAAAATAATGGTAATACATTTTACAAAAGAATAATAAACTTTCATATTTTTGTCTATACTTTCCCAAAGGAATATCTCAGCCACAATGGCGGAGATCTCCACCTATGTGTGGAAAGTTTGTAACAGCAACTTTACACTCATAAATCCTATTGTAGGAGGAGCCACCAGTGTGTGGAGACATTTAAGTCTACATTTAGGTGTAAATCTACACTCACAAATGATGAATAGCACAAAAGTATAGATTTACACCTTGGTGCAGGAGTACTTTTACACATGAGTAAATTTACATGTGTAATGTACCTTTATGAACCATGTCCAAATGTGAGTATTTAACTTTGTGAAAAGGCCCCATTAAATATAGTGATATGTGAAACACAAATTTTTACTCACGTTATGTGTCCAAACCTGTAACAAATGTCTTTATCACTAATGTAAAACAAAAAACCCTCACTGCGAAAGTGATGAACTGGTGGACAAACTAGTGGCCTTTGACCTACGGATTTCCTAGATGAACCCTACAAAAATCAGGATGAAATATAATTCCCCGGCTACTGCAAGCGACACTAGATCCCACAAACTTATTGCAAATCATATGGAGGGGTCTCCCTTATGTGAGGTGGCTTGATGGAAGTGGTGTCCTCTCCAGCAGCCTCAATCGGAACAAGTATTGGAGCTCAGTGATGAGGTCTCGGGCCACTAGTAGCATTAAGGATTATATAATTCCCTCTAATTTAGAAAATAAGGAAGGCAGCCTATATGAACCAAATGAGTTTACAGAGTTGACAGTCCCCCAAGAAATACACCAGATTTCTTATAATTCATGGAATATTGCAGGTTTACAGTCAAAGCTGGAAGCTTTGGAATGGTCTGAATTCGTAGAAGCCCAGGATATCTGCATATTCCAGGAAACATGGTCTTTAAATCCCATATATCGCCCAGCTTATCTTAATTTTTATAAACCAGCAACCCAAGGGCAGAGGGGCAGACCAACAGGTGGCCTAACAATATGGGTTAAACATGATCCACGGTACAGGATCCAGGAAGTTAGCATTGATAGCCCGGAAATTATAGCCATCTCTTTACATACTAGCTCTCCAACCCAAATAATAGTCCTCAATGTGTACGCAAGAGGTCTTACAGGTGGCAGAATGTCTGAATCAGTCTCTCTGCTAAAGGACTTCCTGGAAAGTAGGTATCGAGCTGTTAACTTTCTAATTGCAGGGGATTTCAATTTACCTTTGAACCCCTTGGCCAAGAAGATGCTAACCTCACAGAAGAGGAAAATGCACAATGGAGTATTCCGCTATTAGAGCTACCCTCGATTAAGAGGTGGACGGAGGCTGCATTATAACTTAAAGCTATGTGTATGGAAAAGCGCATTAGGGCAGTACGTGGGAGGACCCCATCAGACAGATCAGGCTCAAATACATTTAATAATGGTCAAAGTGCAAGTCGTATCGACCACATCCGTATCAATTTGGAACAGTAGCCATCACTCATCGACATGGAGGTCCAAGAAAGAATAGAAAGTGGCCACAACCCCTTAGTAGTAAAGATGAAAGATGAAAGCCGTAGGGTCCAACATGGTTCCAACTCAGGCAATGCATTGTACAACAAACAACATCCTACTAAAATAATGGGTAATGACCAAGTGCTTTCATCAATAAGGGAAGATGTAACTAGCACTCTGACAGAGTTAGATTCCCCCTCCCCCCCCCCCACCCGGGTAAAATTAAATAAAAATGTAACCCGAGCACATGAAGATTTATTTAGGAAATTTAAGACATACTTTATAAAAACCCTTAGGCACCGTAGCAAACAGAAAGAGATACAAGCCAACTGGTACAATAAGGCCTGTAGAGATGTATAAAAATCATTGGCGGCAGCTATTAAATCGAAAGACCTGGTTAACATTGAACAAAAATGCAAGAGGTACAAACCAACACAACTGAAAGCCAAAAAAGATTGGGATGAGAAGAAATGGCTAGATCTCTACCAGGCCTGCCCAGAGAGAGATCTCCAAAACTTTTGGCAATTGGTAAAATGGGGGAGAGGAGGACAAGCACCAATACCACAAAACTATGCAGCCCCTGATGTGTGGGTTTCACACTTTTTGTCTCAATTTGCAGACGATGAGATGGGGAAACTGAAGACATATTCCAAATTCTGACACACGACTTAGTCCTACATTTTGATATAAGGGAGGTGAAATAGCACTTGATGCAGTTACCGGAGGAAGAGCGCCTTGCCCCGATAGTATCCCAGCAGATCTATTCCTGTATGACAGAGGCATCTGACATAGGTACATACAGCAGCTTGCAAATGCAATAGCTAGTGGAGCTCCATTCAGGAGTCCTGGCGGGGTGCAGAGATTTTACCAATATATAAAAAAGGTGACCGATCCAGCCCTAGTAATTACAGGCAAATCAGTTTAATTGATTCTATACAAAAGATAACTGCAAGAATGGTGTTAAATAGAATTCAGGAATGGATTACAGATAATGATATATTGGCACCGTTTCAAGCTGGATTTTGTGCTCATGTGAGCACCATCGACCACGTGTTCCACTTTGCATTAATCTATTGGCATGTAGTGGTGATTGCAGGCGGTACCATGTATGTTGCATTTGTGGACCTAAAGTCCACATTTGATTTGGTGCCACGCAACAAACTTTGGATGGGCCTAAAAGACCTTGGCATGCCACTAGACGTATTGTTTTAGTTATGAGGCTCCATGATGAAAATTTTGCACAGGTGCGCTGGGGCACACAGGGCAATAATACATGCCGATTTCCGGTCTCCAAGGGGTCCGCCAAGGGTGCCTTATGGCCCCAACACTATTTTCATTGTTTTTAAATGGGGTTGTAAACTTTTTTGCTTCCTATCCGACTGACGCGCCAACACTTGCAGGCATTAAAGTACCCATACTCATGTTGGCTGATGACACACTTGTCATCTCGAAAACACAGAGCGGCCTGCAACGGGCACTAACACATTTTGAGGACTTCTGTAAGGTATGCGGCCTTGTGATAAATACGAATAAAACCATATTTATGGTTCTTCACAAGCGCCAGGCAATAAAGGGTAGTATTCACTTAAATAATGAGTCTCTTGACCAGACTGACGTGTTTAATTATCTAGGGATTACCCTGCAAAAAAAACTCATGTGGAAACCGCAGATAGAAACTATGGCCATGAAGCTTCGCCAACTGGCGGATGTGCTGCTGAAAGAACATAAGACTTCTCACTCTAAGCCCATAAGTCCAGCCCTGAAGATATATAGCAGCAAAGTCACAGCTTCTGTACTTTATGGTGCAGAACTCTGGGGCTTTGATAATTTGGTACCATTAGTATTAGCCCAAAATTAATTTTTGAGAGTAATCACGGGGGTCCCATCTAATACTCTGCTTAAGCCTTTAAAATATGATCTAGGCTGCAATCAATTGGATGAGATAACAAGATTTTGTCCGATAGCGTTCTGGCAGAGACTATGAACCACCCCTGAGCTATCACACTATGCTAGTGCATAGTGAGCCGACCTTTCACATAAGATCATTTTGCTGCAAAAGATGAAAAACACACTTGTTGACATGGTTTCTGAGATACTTATGGGAAGACCCAGCGGGTCAACGGTTCCCATCAAAAAAAATAATGAAGGAATACTATTGGTCCATGGTTGCAATGTATACCACACAAACCAGTGTGAGCTCAACAATGACAGGCAAATTCATTGAGTTCAAGCCCAGCCCCCAGTATTATGAATCATATTGGGATGTTATATCCAAGCCAATAGATAGAAGACTCTTTTTTCCAATTTCGGGTGGGCTCACTCCCAATAAAATCATTAACTCATAAATGGCACAATGCCAATGACAATGGATGCCATGTATGTGTAGAACATGCAGAGACTTGCTCACATATTTTGTTTGCTTGCCCCGCCTACAAGGCTCCCCGGAAAAAATGGCATAAACCGTTATGCAGAAATGTGGGTACCCGGTCTAGTGCTACCGCATTAAGAATATTGCAAACAAATACTAATGAACTGTGTGTTATTCCAACTGCTAAATTTCTGAGTTGGATGTGGGCAATTCGTGAACATTTTTTAAAAATGGATACAGCCACACACAATAATAGTCAACAAAATGAATAATATTAGTGCTCAACTTGCTAGGTTAGTGTATCTATTAAGTATGCTATGTCTAATAATTATTTTAGTCCTGAACATGAGTTGCTGTATAAATGGATGCCCATGGTCATTTATTGTCATATATGCTACTGTGTACCTGCCAGTTATCGCTAAACCATTATAAAATCATTGTAGCTCCCTACTAGCAGCATTGGGCAAATCATATATTGTATATATAATCAAATAACTACACATTTTAATTATATATATATTTTTGATCTTATTTCAAGTTTTATAAACATGAATGATATGGTTTTAAAGAATTTTTTTATGCATTCAATTTAAAATTATCATCATTATCTAGTAGTCATTTTATAATAATTTTAAATAGATGTACATATGTTGAGCATTAATGTTAAATGGGTGTGCTTTTTCATAACAAAAACGTTGCACACACAATGTGAATGTCTTTTATGATTCTGATGATCGAAATAAAGATTATGAACTGAACTGAAAGTGATTAGTATTGTGCTGTAAGACATTGGGTTATTGGGATGTGAGTCCTTCACAAGTAATAAGACCGTAGGGGGGCTGATTCCTTGACAGAGACACACGCCGTGAGGGGAACGGCAGTCCGTGGCGCCATCTTCACCCTTCAAGCGCCGTGAGGGAAACGGCCGGGTTAGCGAGGCTCCCTTTGGCTTCCTGACTCGCGGTGAGGGACTACACATCCCAGGTGCCCCGGAGGCAAGTGGCGCACCTGGAGCGTCATCGCCAGCGCCCGGAGGCGTGATTTAACAGCGGAGTGCCTCTCGCCCCGCGAGTCGCGCGCGGGAGCGCCCGAGCAAAGCCCGGGCAAAGGGCGGGCCTCTGAGGCCCTCAGTGGTCGGGCGGGCCACCCATCTAACGTCTATCCAAAGGTGAGCCTGTTGATTCAAATATGGGGAAACGTAACAACATTACTTCCACCAGCACACATACACAGGCCATTGCGGATCCCGCTTCTTCACAACTCTCCTTTGAGAGCCTACTGGATAATGCTTTTAATGAGATCGCTGAGACAGAGAGGAGGTTGTCACTGGGCTCCTTTAACATCAATCAATCTACTATTACAGTTAGCCCTAAACACACTATGCCTCTGCTTCCAGAAGTTATTGTGGTAAAACCTATCCCCATGATCAGTTCATCTGACTTACCACAAGAGGGAAACACCCCTGACATATCTACTGATACTCATCAAGACCCCGTGTCACCCCCCACAACCACAACCATGAGCACCAAGACCGCCGGCGCAAAACGCAAAAGGGGACCAGCTAAGACTACAATAAATAAGAGGAAGCAACCCCTAAGGAGTAACAACCAGCCAACTCCACAGAGTATGTGGACTAGGGGGAAGAACGAATCATTAGGGGCTCAAACAGTATGTTCTGTCTCAGGGGAAAATTCTGGTATCGTTATACCAAACAAGGATATAAATTCAATTTGCACACAGACTGACTTCCCTAACGAAAGAACTCCCCGATCTAAACCAAATGGAAATCTTATAGAGACCATTGCTGATACAATCTTCAAGCAATTGGAAGACCAAATGATTAAACAATTCAATCTTATCTTTAAGAGACTTGATAGACTGGAAACCCTCGTGAAAAACGAAGAAGCAAAGAGGAAAGGTATGGCCTGCCTAGATCAAATTAGAGGCGAACGTCTGTTAAAAGATTTAGAGATTATCACCAGCGCCCTATCTAGTGGAGGCTCTGCCATAAACTGTAACACAGTTATAGCTAAAGGGGTACTTAACACCAGTACCCCCTTTACACCTACTTTACTGCCGAAGGAAGTAAATAAAAGGCAAAAGCCTCCAACCTCAACTCCGCCATCCGTCTCTTTGCCACCTTCCGGTCCATCTTGTACTACAAACTCCATCAACAACACCCAGAAGAGTAATCCTCCCAGAGGTACAGTTAAGCACAAGGTATTCCCCAACCTCGGCCGGGACAAGGGACAACCGGAGGACAACAGGCCGATAAAACACCAAGGTCCTGCTTTACATCTTCCTCCTGAGGCTTGCCCTTACGTCTTGTTCCTGGCTGGCATACCACCGCTTATGGAGGGTCAAGGAGAATCCTGGGTCCAGTTACATAACAAATGCATTGACTGGTTAACTAAACATAAGGGGGTCGGCTATGACATATCTAATGAAATTCTTTCTACACGCCGGGTGACCTGGGTCGGACCTCTGTTCAAAAACATCAACGGAGATTGTATTACTATCAACTTCAGGAACCCGGGCATAGTAAAATTCTTACTAAATAAGAATTATAACCAGCACGGCCCAACCACTGTGGTGACCCCCTTACCTTTGAGTTATTTTTACAGACCCCCACATAGAATGTTGCAACCACCCCCCTTGTTTCCGTTATATAATAGATTCTCGGCACTATCTGACCAGGGCACCTTGGATTGACTGTCAGCCACCCAGGAAGATTCAGCTGCAGCGGTGTCCGACTCTGAATTTTCGCAGAGAGTAGAGCCTGTGGGGTTTTTGATACCATCTGACCTCCCCCTGTTACCCAATGTACAAAGTGATCCATTAGCCAAACTAACAGCTATTGCCCAGGTCTCCGACCAGGATGTTCGTCCACTGCCCAACGAGGACTTGTCTATTATAAGCTGGAACATTGCTGGGCTGAAGGCTAAAATGGTAATTAAAGATACCACAACCTCTGAGGCGGAAGCCGGAGGCATTACTTGCTCGTTTTTTTAAAAATTGTATAATTTGCTGTAACTGATTTTAATACTTATTGACCTCACCCTGAGCTCTTATTCAGGCTGATCGCCAAGCAGGCACCCCACAATCAGCGGAGCTAGCGCTGCTTCGTGGGACAGTTGTCTTGACGGCCGCCATCGCTGCACACGCGAGGCCACGCCCACCTGACAGGCCACGCCCACCCCCCCGCCTATAAGAAACGCTGAATGATAGCGCACACATCAGATACCACAACCTCTGAGGCGGAAGCCGGAGGCATTACTTGCTCGTTTTTTTAAAAATTTTATAATTTGCTGTAACTGATTTTAATACTTATTGACCTCACCCTGAGCTCTTATTCAGGCTTATCGCCAAGCAGGCACCCCACAATCAGCGGAGCTAGCGCTGCTTCGTGGGACAGTTGTCTTGACGGCCGCCATCGCTGCACACGCGAGGCCACGCCCACCTGACAGGCCACGCCCCCCCGCCTTAATGTGCCTCCCACGCAAGCGCAGCGGACGAGCGCAGCGGGAGCGCCGTTTGCGCGCCGAAGGCGCACCTAAGGCAAGCCCGTCTGCGCCCGTCTGCGACCATACGCGGCCCAGGGCCCGTCCCCCTGGCCATACCACCTCAGACCGGTGTGGGATGGAAACTTATACGAGGCAGGCGTTACTACATCTGCGCAAGGTGCTGCCGCCGGAATGCGCACATATGCTGCACGTGGGGCAATGGCCTCTGAAATGTGTGGGTTGCGGCTACACTATCCTCAGAGACCAAGAGACGAGTAAGGAAGGTAATGAACTTTCTGCCTTACTACTGAACTGTCGATCGTTGAAACGTCATAGCTTGAACATATATGACATGCTGATAGATGACAACCCTTACTTGGTCTTTTTGACAGAAACATGGTTGGATGAGCAATCCCCCCCTGATATTGTAGAGGCCCTTCCCTCCGGCTATAACATTCTCCAAATTAATAGAGGGATTCAGAGGGGGGGGGGGATAGCTATTGTCCATAAAATCGAGCTGCCATGTTCTCTTGAATCGACTGCCATTAATAATTGTGAAGCTGGACTATTTTCCATCTCGGTTGGCCCTAATTGCACCATTAAGGGCTACCTTATTTATCGCCCTCCTGGTGTGGCGACCGCGTTCATTGAGAGCCTCCTGGAGGCTCTAACGCAATCTGCTTTACGCCATAATAAGTTCATGATTGTAGGAGACCTCAACGTGCATTTGGACGATGTCAACTGCAGAGAGGCTGTATCCCTGATTAATTCGCTGACAGCTCTTATGTTTGTTTTGGCCGATAACAGAGCCACCCATCAAGCGGGGCATTTGCTGGATCCAATCTTTGTAAATTGGGAAGATATAAGCGTATCTGTCCCGATTAAGATCCTGTGGTCGGATCATTATTTGATCCCTTTTAAACTTAGAAGATTGCCCAACAGGGGGCCTATACAGAAACCCCCCGCTATTAGGCGCAGGGACTGGAGGAAATTCAGTCATGATGTCTTCAGTCAAGCCCTAGGACAGGAACCCCCAAAGCTCGGCGACAACTTGGCTGAGGCGTGCAGGATGTATGATGAATGGGTCGAGGGTGCACTGGATAAAGTTGCCCCCTGGACTCAAAAAGCCATGGCACGGAGCACGAAATCTGCTCCGTGGTTTACCGCTGAGCTGCGCGCCGCCAAAACCAAATGTAAGACTCTGGGGCGTAGATGGAGAGTGGAATATGCCCCCTCACTACGTGAAGTCTATAAGAGTGAATTAAGGTCTTATCACAGTCAGATTAGGAAATCTAAAAGAGATTACTATAATAAGAGGATTGACTGTTCAGAGAACACATCCAAAGAGCTCTTTATGATTTTGAAGGAACTCTCCGCCCCTCTAGCGAGTTCAGGGGAAGTACCCCCTCGACAGAGTCATGCAATGAGATTGCAGACTTCTTTATAGGGAAGGTAGAAAAGATCTATACATCTTTCCAGACTAACTCAGTACCCACTAATTCGCCAGACCCTAACTGTGAAAAACAGGTTATGAAAACTCTCAGGAAGTTTGTGGTCCCCCAAGCAGAGGAGCTAATGAACATCTTATCGGACATTCACTCTGGCTCTCCCTTAGATGCGGTCCCAGCGAGGATTCTTCACAGTCATCTTCCCCAGGTAGCGGAGCACATTGGTAACATGGCCTCTCTTTCTTTCCATGAATGTCTAGTTCCGGACATCTGGAAACTGGCCCAAGTTGTCCCTATAAAAAAAGAAAGCCCATATTAGCATAACACAACTAGACAACCTTAGACCAATCTCCCTCCTTCCCTACTGTGCGAAGGTAGTAGAGAAATTGGTTAACCGACAGCTGGTGAGCTTTGTGGAGGAAAATAAGCTCCTCCACTCGTCTCAGTCGGGATTCAGAGCCAAACACTCGACTGAGACCGCCCTCCTTCTATCTACGGAACTGTTGCGGTGTAGGGCGGATGAGGGTCACACGGCCGCACTGGTCCTATTGGACTTAAGTGCGGCGTTTGACACTGTATCGCACTCTGTACTACTGGACCGTCTGAGTGAGTAGGGTATAACCGGGCCTGCTCATGAGTGGTTGGTTTCCTTCCTTAAGAACAGGAGATTTCAAGTGCATTGTCCACCATGTAAATCCAGTATAAGATGTCTTAGACAAGGGGTTCCACAGGGCTCGATTTTGAGCCCCACGTTATTCAATCTGTACATGGAACCCCTTGCCAAACTGGTGGAGTCATATGGTGTTGCCATAGTCTCTTATGCCGACGATACACAACTGGTGAACAACTTGTCCCGTGATCCAGTTGTGGATGCTGAGAATTTCTTGGCCTGCTTGGTGGCACTTGATGGGTGGATGAAGCAGAACTATCTCCGCCTCAATGGTAATAAGACGGACGTTCTTATCGTTGGTCCCTGTCCTTCCATCTGGACATCTGCCTGGTGGCCTATAGAACTGGGCTCTGTCCCTGCCCCGGTGGACACAGTCAAAAACCTTGGCATACTTCTTGATTCTAATCTAGCCTACACTAATCATGTTGGTAATGCTGCCGGTAAATGCTATGGCATTTTGAAGGTCCTGAGGAAAATCCTTGACCTACTGCCTCCCAGCACCAGAAAAACAATGGTACATGCCTTGGTCACCTCCCATTTAGACTATGGGAACTCCCTCCTATGTGGACTCAGTAAAAAAGGCCTAATGCAGTTGCAACGCGCCCAGAATGCAGCTGCCAGGCTTGTCCTGAACCTCCCTAGGAGGGCCTCTGGGAAACATGCATTACGTTCCCTGCATTGGCTTCCAATAAGGGAACGAATTAAATTTAAAACTATGTGCATTACCCATCGCATAGCTCACAAAAAAGCACCTTCATATCTCCAGGATTTGCTTCCAATCTATCGTCCTTCACGCCCTCTTAGGTCAATGGGCAGCATGCTATTAGTGGTTCCACGGATCCACAGAGCAAGGATGGGAGGACGGTCCTTTAGACATCTGGCTAGTAAAGACTGGAATGACCTGCCCATCGAATTGAGGATGGAACCGTCTGAAACAAGGTTCAGACAGAGGTTGAAAACCCATCTCTTCCCCAAGACACAATCAGTATAGGTTCCCCTGGCCCAAGTGCTCATCCTCCGTGAGCTAAGCTGAAGAGATGTTTAGTGGGATTGTCAGCGCGGGGACGCACTGTTCCTTGTGCAACCATGCGCTTAACAAATGTCATTAATAATAATAATAATAATAAAGACTGGAAAGATTGGGTAAACCATTATGATGTCTTAATGTTCCAGGAAACCTGGTGTACAACGCATTTGCTACTTGAAGGGTATAGTTGTCACAATAGGATTGTACCAGCCCCTTCTTTAGGCCGTCCTAGTGGGGGATTATCGATCTGGGTAAAGATAACCGCAGATGTAAAAACAGAAGTAATACAAATTAATGACCCTAGTTTTATGGCTTTGATATACACAGGAAGGGTAAAACTGTGTCTAATCAATTTCTACAACACTGATTTTATATCTCACCCTAATAGTAATTTTTTAAGCTTGTTTAATTTTATTGATGAAATAGTGGAAGGACGGAAACATGGGAAGTTTGATGGTATTTGCATAGGAGGGGATTTCAACGCACACATTCATTTAAGAAATCCCCCTTGTAAGAGAGGTGTAGAATTATCTAACCTCCTCGCAACCAGAGAACTCGTAAACACTATGGAGTTTGCTGGTAATTGTAGAAGTACTGCCCCGGTCCCCACTTATATCGGTCATGGGAGTGCAACAACAATCGACTATATATTTGTCTCTCCCTCCCTTGCGGATGTTCTATTAAAGGCAGAGGTAGGTTGTAACGTATATAGTGATCACTACCCAATTGTGATTTACCTGAAATCATTAGGGAGAAAAATACCACATAGTGTAATCGGGGCAACAAATCTGGAAGCCTCGACGGATAGATTAAGAGTTGTCTGGAGGGGGGTAGATAACAAGGGTGTATTGGCCAGTGTGATTAAGAAACATCCAGCACTGATCTCGGACTGTCTTGCTATTGACAGCTGCGGGGGCAATATTATTAAATCATTTTGTGAACTCTGCTCCGCAATAAAAAGTGAGATCTCTAGACCAGCATCTAGGAATATTGAGGAAGCTCCAAGATGGTTTGACACCCCTTGTTCAAAAGCAAACCGGGATTTAAGGGTTGCTCTCATGGCCAAACCGCGGGATATTTCCCGGGTAAGGTTGTTGAGAGCAAGGTACAAATTCCATTTACGTACCAGATCCAATGAATTAGTTAAAGATCAATGGGAATCCCTTGCCCGTATGGCTGCCCTAAAGGATACCCCAGCGTTTTGGAGGGAGGTTAAGAACCTAAGATCTCTCGGTTCAAACATAACACCAATTAACTGTAACATCACAGGGCCTGCGTGGGTTGACCACTTCTCGAAGATCTATGCCGCATCTGGCAACCCCGCAGAAACTGTTCCCCCCCAACACCTTTGAATATTACATTGCTTGAGGTAGAGGACGCCATTGCAGAAAGTGCCGGAAATAAAGCCCCTGGCCCTGACGGCCTTTCTATCGACCAACTAAAAAGTGAAATTGACTTTTGGGCCCCGTTGCTGTGTAATGTTTTTAACAATTTAACCCACGAATCTATCCCTGAAACATGGTCCAGTAGTACCATTGTACCCATTTTTAAAAAAGGTGATAGGCTGGACCCTGGGTGCTATTGCCCAATATCATTAATCGATAATACTCTGAAAGTTTTAGGTAGGGTTATCTTTAAAAGAATTAGAACCTGGGCAGAGGAAAGTACTATTTTACACCCAAGCCAGTTAGGTTTTCGAAGCAACGTGGGCACAGTAGAACAATGTTTGAATTTGAATTTAATAATGGCTAAATATACCATTGCTAAAAAGTCCCCCCTATATTTTGGTTTCATGGATTTGAGTTCTGCTTTTGATTTTGTAAATCGCTCACGTTTATGGTCCGTTTTACTTAATTATGGTTTAGATGATTATTTAGTTTATTTTTTATCTTACCTTCATAGCGATCTAAAAGCCCGTGTGCGTATTAACCACACGGGCGAAGTTTCTAATGACATTTTAATTGGCAGGGGGGTCAGACAGGGTTGTGTTCTGGCCCCTATGCTTTTTATCCTATACATTAATGAGCTGAGTAGTTCCCTGAGCACCCTAACAAAAGATGTTCCGCATGTAAATGGCACTCCCATACCTACTCTTCTTTACGCGGACGATGCGGTCCTAATGGGCCGCACCCCAAAGGCATTGCGTATTTTAATTTCAGGTTTTGTTAATTTTATGGCTGATTTAGGTTTAACCACAAATTTTTAAAAATCACTTATCATGACCTGTGGTCCAAAAAAGTAAAAAATTATTGAGATCATGTCAGGGGAAAATGTTTTAAAAAGCACATGCACTTTCCCATACTTGGGGCTGTTGTTCTCTAACACTGGTTCCTGGCAACCACATGTCTCTTACGCGAGGAATAAACTAGGTAAAGCGATCAACTCAATAATTTCTCTGCGCCAACCTAATCACGCTGATGTGATCCCGTCTTTACTAAAGATCTATCAAACCCAATGCATTCCAACAGGTACCTATGGCGCAGAGGTATGGGGACATACAAACTGTCTCCATATCCAGACAGAAGAAAATAGATTCTGCCGGAAGGTGCTAGGTGGAGTCATTTGTGCTTCAAATTATATATGCCACAGTGAATTAAATATTCCTTTTATAGAGGACTTTGTTAGATCAAGACCGGCCCTTTTCTGGCTAAAGATATGGCAGAACCCTGCAGCCTCATTGACACGTGACATAATTTTAGATTGTTTAAAATGTGACAGGGCACACTGTATACCATGGTTGAAAGCTGTGAATGGATGTTTAACAAGTGTAGGGCAGGGACACTTGTTTACTTTTCCCAATCTTATAGACCGCTCACATAAGATTCTGATTCAAAGGGCTATGTATAACATTTATAGAGAAGAGCGAGAAACGAATGATTTTAAAAAGTGTACAGTTGCAAAGTATATGGGCCATTTGGAGCCTCCTGCTCGTTACCCTGCCCCGCCCCAGAAATACCTATGTTTAAATCTAGGTAGATGGAACAGGAGTTTACTGTTCCGTTTTCGGGACGGGAGCATCGTAAATCTGTTAAACTTTCCTTTGGGTTATAACAGACATTTGGAAACCTTAAGTTGTCCGTGTAACTCGATTAAGAAACAAAGTCTCATGCACTTTATGTTCTTCTGTGGTTTTTATAAATTGTTCACTGTCCATTATTTAATGCCATACTGTCGGAAACATGACCTGTTGGACTTTAAGATAGCGTTGAGGAATCTATTAATGTTAGGATCAGATGAAATAATATTTAGAGTGAGTTGTTTCCTCAAAGCTGCTGTTCGCTCGCGAGCTACTTTGCACATTGACTGATAAAATTTGCACATTGCATTTTGCACTTTGTATTGTTTAATAACCTGCACATCTGCTATTTGCACATATATCTGTCTTGATTTTATCTTTTGTCTTTGTCCCACATCCTATAGTTATCGCTATTTTTAAATGATGGTATTTTTAAATTATACATATTTGTCTTTTTTAATATGTACAAGCATTGTTGTAGAGCTGGATAGACTGAATTTGGTTGCTTACTTTTGTATTCATTGCCATTGTATTTGTTATGCACTTTTATGGATGACTTATTTCCGAATAAAGATCTTTGAATTGAATTGAATTGAATAAGACCGTAGGTTTTTCTTTACTGGGAACCAAATACCCCATTGTAGCACTTGAATCTGTCAGAGTAGTGAAGCAGAGCAGACTAAGGCCTATTCAATGGCAGGGGAGTAGGATAGTAACCACAGCACAGCAACACTCAATCAGATATTGCAAAATCAAAGATTTTTCATTAAACAAATAAAAGTACATGTATTACACATGCACTACTAAATACTATGTGGCCGATCACCATGTCGGTCGTAAAGCCTCCAACCTTATGTCAGAGGCTTTATGACCGACATCGTAGGTTTCACTTCCGACTAGTTGATTATGATACAAGCAGTATACATTGAGTTCAAAAGGCACTTGGCTTCCTTTTCCCACCAATGATAATAAAAAGCATAATATTGTCTGCACATCTGCATGTATGATTTATACTGGGCCATTCTGTGATGTGTGTTAGTGTAGTATGCTATATTCTATGGTTATATCCAACTCTATATGACCTATTATGACATATGAGTGTTCCATGATTGAATGTTCATGTTTAACTGAACAGTTGGTCTTGAGGCAGTTATTCTCAAGGGAGCTGTGGAATTGGAAACCAATACAACTACTGTCTCCTGTTAGCATATGCCTCAGAATTACTACAAAAAATTTGATGACAATTTAGCATCAACTCCATCCATTTGTGTTATGGAGTGACACCTGGCCATCATTGTAAGCATTTGAGACAGTTGGCGTATTCTGACTACTACCAAGATAGCTACAACCTTCATGGGACAGTTTCCTTACAATATTTGAGAAACGTATCACCTGACTTTTATACGGAAGGCATGTGATTTGCTCCAGTTTGTTCTGAGACGAACACCGCATGCTGTTTAGTTACTCACAGAGCTCGAACTAGCATTTTGCAGCTGTTTGAATGGTGATGTCAGCAATTTGTTGACAAGTGCTAAACAAAATCATCACTGTGCATCACAACACTTGGAACGCACTGCATGGTTTTACTGGAGTGCAACGTCAGCAGAAGGCAAAGTCAATGTGAAACGCATTGCACATCATGGAGGAGCCTAACCTCAGAGGAGGACGTCAGTGTGAAATGTACTGTTATTCTGCAGTGAAACACACCACTCATCTGATGTGGAGCACAACATCGGCGTGGGCCAACATTGGTGTCATAAAGCCAGGAGTGTAGAATCTTCAAACTAGCATGGAGCTGAAAGCTCATTAGGAAGTGAGGCAACAATGAAGGCAACAAACACTGTAATGTGGAGCAAAGTGTGAGAGCAACTGGAAAGCACACTTGTGTTTTTCTAAACAGGACATTCAAAATTACTGAAAGATCATAAACCACTTTATCTAGAATTTGAGTGGTCATTTAGGTATAGATCACACTGCTAGGATCACCCACTTACGTTCAAACTACTCCAATACAATTTCAAAATTTAACATATATCAGGGGGAATATGATTCAGGCAGAATATTTGTTTAGGTCACCTTTGCCCCTGGAAGCGGTAGATAGTTCCTTGCATGATGATGTTGAAGAGTGCTTAGTCACAACTGTTGATGTTTATTCAGTTATGGATTTTCAGAAAAAGAGTAGTTTGTTCGGTTGAGTTTAGATAAAGTACTCACTACTGTAAGTGACTAAATAGTACAGGGCTGGCCTAAAGAAAAACACCTACCAATAGAAAAACATCCATATTCCAAAATTGATGATGATTTGTCATTAGGGGAGGTAAATATGATTATGGGGGTGACAAGGTAGTTCCATCAGAGAGGTTGAGAGGACACATTGTTGATTTAGAACATGAAGGTCACCTAGGACAGACTAACACAAAAAGGAGAATTTGGAAAGTTTTTGGGTGGCTGTCAATGCATAATCTGATATAGTTAAGGAGTGTGTGATATGTTGAACAAGTGGCAAAGTGACTAAACCTTTACTCCACTATGTCAAGCTGTGGAATTATCAGAAAGACCAAAGATGAAACTTGCAGTGGATTTTATTGGGCTACTTTACATATAAATATTGTGTGGTGGTTGCGGATTACTATAGGAAGTAGTTGTGGGAACATCGCACCACACATAATCATATGTCTGTGAAGAGACTAGTTGAGATTCTGAAGGGGAGAGTAGCAACTTTTGAAATATGTCCTGTGTGGATGATGAAGTGGGGTTTGAGTATTTTGCCTGTTGATGAAATTGAAACAAAAATTGATCTCAAAGAATAATGTACAAAATGTCAAGAGGAAGCATCAAAACTTCATGTAGATGACTGGGTCAAGACCAGGCATCCTCACATGTTTGCTAAAGGTTTGCCTAAATCAGTGTCACCAATAAGAGTGGATGCTGTATCACACTACACAGTGAGAGTCAATAAAAAAGGATTGGTGGAATATATCCAAAGGGTACAAGTTATCTAAACAAATATTTTTGAAAATGAATGGTCAAGCGGAGGAGACTAGTGTTAAGGATGTTGATGAACCTAATGAACCAAGTAGAAGTAGCAGGAAGATGAATCCTCCAAAACGTTTTGGATGGCAGTAGGTGGTAGGCTGTGTTCATATTCATTTAGGGTGTATTAATATTCCTGAAAACATGTTTATAATAAAGTTTAATCTTTTTTTAGAGCATGTTTAATATTAAAGCTTATATTGCCTTTATGCTGTTCTATTTCTTTTTTTTTTTTTTTTTACTCATTGTTTTTATGCTATTTGATTGTCGGTATATATGTGTGTGTATTCATACATTTATATATATGTATATATATTTATATATATATATATATAGATATATAGATATATAGATATATATTCACTCCACAAGTTCCGCTTTGCCCAGGAACCACTCGGACGCTACCAGATGCTTGCAAAGAAATTTATTTTGGCAAGGGAAAAACGACGCGTTTCGGGAATTAACCTTGATCACGCGTGATCAAGGGTTAATTCCCGAAACGCGTAGTTTTTCCCTTGCCAAAATAAATGTATTTGCAAGCATCTGGTAGTGTCCGAGTGGTTCCTGGGCAAAGCGGAACTTGTGGAGTGAATAATTGAAAAGCGCCGGCTATTGTGACTCGGACCGCCCACGACAGCCTACTTCTCTTTCCTCATCCTTTTTGTTATTTATTATGCTTTTGGATAGGTGTTAATAGGTTCTGTTGAGTTGCTAATGAATACATTGTTTGTAAACCTGCAGCCCTATTCTATTTTCTGTATATCAAATGAATTGTTTTTACTTTCCGATAAATTATTTTTTCTATACACTTGGCTTGTGTTTATGTTTGTCATTTATGTAGTTATTTATGTTTTCTGACTTATTCAGTCGAATTGAATTCGTATGGGGATTATTGATTCATCCTTGCAAGTTACATTGAAATTGTTAATATTTGTTTAAACGAATTCCCTTGAAGGCACCTTCACCCCTCTACTTAATTACCCAAGCCCTCAAGGGTAGTCTGGGTTGCTCACTGTTCGAAATTCTACTTCTCTTTCCGGCATTTGTGGAGCGAAAAAAAAACAAATATATATATATAGTAAACTACCTCATTGTTTCTTAGCTTATTCTAGAACAGTATATGTTCCATAAAGCATATATGTGCATTTCTTGTTTTTGTAAAGAAATGAAATGATGTACTATGCTATACTCTATGGTTATCTCCAGCTCTATGTCATCTATTATGACACAGAGTTCAGTGGTGGCTGGCACAAATAATATATTTTTTTTAACGAACACTTACCTGAAGATGAACACGACATACTTTGCTCTGAACGTCTCCTTCCCTTGCAACTCCCCTGATCACTCCTGGTGCTGCTGTCATGCAGCATGAGAGCAGCACCGTGATTGGAGGGAGTGGCCCTTTGTCAGCACTCCACACCGCTCTGGAGACCTGCACTTGCTCTAACCCAGCTGTCTTAACTCGTTGGCTGCTACCGTCGGCCAACGGTCGTCGCGTTCACTACCTTGGTAGTGCTGTGCACGTTCATTGGCCAACGCTGCCCCACCCATTTTTCAAACGTTCAGCACTGGAGCTGAACGTTCGTCGCAGCCAATGGGTTAAGACAGCTGGGGCAGAGATGTATAAAGTGTGAATGTGTGTCTGGCTGTCACAAGACGGACAACCAAAAAGACAAGCGCCCTTTAAACAGTGCACAGATAGCCCACTTTCCTTCATGCTGATGTCATTCAGCAGGCCCCGCCCACATCCTGATTCTCTTTTCAGGACGGGGATGATAAACAAAATGGTAATGAATTACCACTGTATTTTTCTTCTTTGGGGGTAAATTAAGTGGGGTGACGCTCCAGCAGAGGAGCTGCTCATGATAGGGTGTTCCATGATGGAATGTTCAGGTTTAGCTGTACAGTTGGGCTTGGAGCGGTTATTTTCCTGGGAGCTGTGGAGTTGGAAGCCAATAAAATTAGTGTCTCCTGTGAATATGTGCCTCAGATTCGTATTACAATTATTTATACACATACGTTACTTAACCTGAACTATAACACAATCTCATTGTATAGGTACATAATGAGAATCAGTGAGGATCCGTGGAAGGAGCTCAAAAATCAGAAGAAATCCACGTAATATGGTAATAAGATGGGATTTGACCTTTATGATAATAATAGCTTGAAAACGTATTTGTTAAAGACTTGTTCCAAATCCCATATTTTATTAGGCTAAATGTATTTTCACTGGCATGACATACATAAAATGGTTATAAACAACATCATTCAATTATAATTATGCATTTATCAGGCACTGTGTAATATTTGAAAATAATAGAGTGGGAATAGATCATATACAGCACATGGATGCCCAATAACTATATCATATTGGCAGCCCTGTACTTTCTCAGTGCGTGTGGAGGATGAACGGTGGTGATTTTGTATGAAGAATCTTTTACAGCTTCTGAATGCTAAATTGTCTGCAGCATTGCAATTTTATTTCACTCTGCAGTGTGGATCATTTCTCTCATTACCGTCCTAAGATAAGGCGAGTCATTTTGATATATCACTCCTTGAATCCCACCACTTGCAGGTGGCAGGTTGCCAGCAGACTGCAGAGTGGGTCAAATCTGAATCAATTATGTATTGGCCTTGTACAGTATTGTTCCCTAGTCACGTTTTAATGCATTACTTGCTTTGCACTGTACCACATACAGCAGGTTTAACAACACAACCGATAATGCAAGAATAAGAAGTCTTGGTTGGTCTAATGTTATCTTGAGCACATCATCTTTGGCTTATAAAATCGAACATTAGTAGCATTCAGTGCTTAATTTGAGATGGTGGTTGCAGGTGTGGCCCATTGGCACTCATATTTGGGGACCGGCGCTTATTTTTTCTCATCAGGCTTTGATCCAGGGAACGAGAGAGTTAAAAACGAAAAAAGGCAATAAGAAAAAAGATAAAGATGGAAGAAACGTGAATAAGGAGAACGAAGGGATAAAAAAGAACCTGGAAGAGAAAGATAATGGGCAGGAATTATCTGGTGGTGGACTAAAGAGGCATGAGGTGGAATCAAGAATACACAGACTTGGTAGTTAGCAAGCTCATATCCAATAGCGCTGCTAGTGGGCACCTGCGCCAAATGTTGGATTCTGCACTTATGTTTCTTTTTACAAATTAAGCACTGCATGAAGCAGCATGTTTTGAATTTTAGATAGGTATATCCAGCAGTTAGGAGTAACCTGGTAAAGGGTAATATCATTTTCGCAAACTTGTAATGGTTTAATGTTCTTTTACTCTTTAATCTTGATGTGAATAATTAAATGTGAGTATGTATGCTCTTCCTAGGATAGTGGTCATATCACTTTACTATTTACAGTACTTCTAGAAAAGGGGGAATTTATCCAGAGTGGTGTATGACCCCCATGGATGTTTTGATCCACCACTTTATTGCTATTTTCACATATATGTGTCTTCAGAGTCCTCTCAAGCTAGTCATTGAGTTGCTGTGCTCTCCTGTTGCTCAAAATTACACTTTATTAGCCTTATTTTATTAGTAATAAATACTTTCTTAACTACACTATATGTAATACACAGAGACTTTGAACTTGTATGTTAATGTATCTTGTACTATTGTAATATGTCTTCGACCTCTAGAGACTTTATAACCCGTTCCTTGGCCGGAGCGAGCTCTACCGGTCTAGTGCTGCGGACGACTGTTGACCGACGCAGCCCCGCCCCCTCTTTAGAACTCCCGCACCGCAGCGAAATTCGCGCCGCGGTTAAGGAGTTAATTTGTTCCTGTTTGGAAGTTTTTACGTTTTTCATTTGATTTGTACTTTTATGATCCTGGAGATTATAATAAAGTTATTAGCATGATGATGATGGGATAGCTATACAGAAGTACTTTTACAGTTCATGCACATTAAAAAGGGCTGTTTTTAAGTTCGGTTGGAAAAGTGATGTCATTCTGTTGGAATCCCAGGTGATACTTTAAAACTTTGGCACCTGAACATCAAGGCAGGCTGCCCCCCAATAAGTGGTGCATTTCGGGTTTCCCTAGTTTTATCTCGTAACCATATTGTCTCTTCAAATTAATCTTTTTGTAAGTGAATTTCTTTGGACATCACAGATCATTCCACTGATGACATACCAAATAGGCTCACCATTAACATTATCGATGCCACGACAGATGACATCACACACCATGTCACATGTGGCCAGACTCTCTGCTGAGATGCAGAGCACCATGAGGTCAAGTGCAAATGAAGATGAAGGAAGGACTTGTCCTTTGACCAATGGAATGCCGCACCTTAAAGTGCAGATCATAGCTAATGCACTACTCATGGCCTCACGCATTATAACAATGATGACATCTCAGGTGACAAGATTGTTTGCATCTAAGGATATATATATATATATATATATATATATATATATATATATATATATATATATATATATATATATATATATATATATATATATATATATATATATATATATATATATATATATATCCTATCTGTTTATATGAGTACACATCTACCAATACTCCCACTCGTTTGCACTTTCACTCTTTCCGTATCTGTTTTTCTTTCACCTTTACTCACTGTTTCAGTCTATAAGCCTGCTCTAATTCTTTTCGTTCATTGGGTTTTTTAGCTTTCTCCATCTTTATTTATTTATGTATGGTATTTGTAGAGCGCAACACTCGTCCCGAAGAATATCAAGGCGCTTATACCAGTACTGAGACTACTGCGAGCTGTACTGTGTAGCACTCTTTTCTTTCCCTCTTTTGCTCTTATTTCCCTCTGTTTCTATTTAGCTCCATCCTTTTTCCTCACCTTTATTTCTCTTTTCCTCTATTTCCCCATATTACTCCCCTTTGCCCCTTTTACGCAGGCATATAATTCGTCTCTCTTCTGCTCCGTCTTCTCTTTCTCAGTATTTCGTTTCCTTCCTCTCATCCTTCGGAGGCTTGGCGCACATTGCAGCCTTTGGGCGTAGGCAAACAGACAACATGATTTCTCTTTCCCATTTTGCAATTAGTGTGAAGGAAGCATGTCCTTCAGTACGCGGGTTTCTTTTGAGTTCATTTTGTGAATTAGTTGACAAAAGATATACGGAAACGACAAGGAAAGCTGAAAGTGCCGGGACGCTGCACTCACTTAAGTAAATCTTGCTGACCAATTAAACATCCTGTTCAAAAATACACATGCTGCCATGGGGCTGCCCCACGACCTTGTGTTGTACTTGTGCTGATAGCAAAGTGATGGGAAATAATGGGAAATACCCCCTGACCTCTGCATGTATGCTTTGCATTGATGTTTAACAAGCCATGATCACATTTTTATAAGCTGTTGAACACGATGTGGTTATATATTTGTGCTGTTGCAAGCTCTTTTTGCGGAAATTTCTATTTCTGCAGGGATATACTTTGCATATGGTTATAATGACAACAGAACAATTCAAGCGAGGGAAAGGCGAAGCACTTACATGGGAAAGGTGAGAAGGGTTGAAGTACAAACATTCATGAGAGAACGCGACCGAGGCAATCACTGATTTAGCTCAAGCTTCATTATATGCAATAATAAAAAACCTGCATTTGTATGTAGGGGTTTCAGTGGTTATACGTGCATATGGCTCCATTGTGGCTTTTAACATTACATCCGGGGGAGCAGGGACCTGCAACTGTATCTCATTTAATCAATCATCTTAAAACCTCACACTGGCCCTTTCGTTACCTGCTGTGTGGGTTTTGTGTAGACCATCAAATTGATCGGTCGAATTGTACCGCAAGTAATTCTTAGCACAACGGGTTTTGTCAAAAAAGAACAAAACAATTTTTAATTATTGAAAACCGATATAAATGGGAGGTGATGTCCTTTGACTGATTTGGTGTTATTTGACCTCTCTCTTTTTAATACTTTTTTGCCTCAGACCTACAGTTTTTTGCTGGATCTCTTTGTGATTGTGGCCTGCAACAAAAACATGCTAGGTGGTTTGTAAATGTAAATGTAAATGTAGTATACTTGTAAAGCGCACAGCTGCCCCAGCAACGGGGCGTCCCGGCGCTGAATAACTCTGGGGAACCCGTCCTGGCTTTCCCTGTGGGATGGTCCCTTGCTGGGAGTCCCCAAGGTGGAGCCAGGCATCCCCGGAATTGGTGGGGCCGTTGTGGAGATTAGGCAAGCTAATGCCCAGAGTTGCCGAGTGCGACCCCTGATTAGAGTAAGCACCGAAGCGAGAATTATCGAGTCCGCTGACCAAGGTCCATGACCCTGCCGCGTCGGGAATTGAACCCTGGTCCCAGGCTGACTTCTGCTCTCGGGCCTGCCGCCTCTAACCAGTGAGCCACACTACTCCAGTTTGTGCAGCACATCAATCAAGCAAGAAAAAATGCAGTGAAAGAAAGACATTAGATGCTCTGTCCACATTCAGGTAAAAACTAAGAAATTAGGAGCAAAAGATTAAGGGCCAGATTGATCAAGATTTGATGCAGCAAAATGCAGCAAGACAACTTGCTGTGCTGCGCTGCGTCAAATGGAGAGGGCAGGAATGCGCCATATTTACTAGAATGTGGTGCATTCCTGCTCTTTCTCTGCACTGGTGCACTTGTAGTGCCAAGCCGTAATGCGGGCACCCTTGTGTCATGGTGCAAGGGTGCCTGCGTTACACCCAGGATTGTTTTTGTGCAGGAAGGGACAAGTGTTGGTAATCAGGAAATGTGTCAAAATACCTGGGTGGATGCGTGGGAACACCCACTTTCTACCCATGTAACGACTTGTGTTACTCCAGATTTACCAACCATGCGGGAACATGCAAGGTGTCTTTGTGTGGCATGGTAAATCTCACTTAAGGCCTTGTGTTGCCCTTACATCACCTTGCCTGGCACAAGGCCAACGCAAGCCCTTGATAAATCTGGACCTTAATGACAGAGGATTATGAGGCAAGGGCTTCAATTAATATTTGTAAATGCATGCAAAATCCACTGCATCGATCGGTGTTCCTGCATTCAAAACGACAGGCTAGTCAGGATCAGGCAAAGCAGAATTCAATATGGCAATTCTGTTCGATCTGATTCGTAATACAGGCCTTCGGACTTGGCACTTTCTGCAAGGTGATCCCCAAACTTTTTTCCCTTCACCCTCCTGTTTTATTAACCTGTTTTTGTTGGCTCTTGGGACTGTGCACATTTTACCACTGTTAACCAGTATTAAAGTGTGTGTGCTCTCTACTTAAAACATGGTAGAAATGACGTATACTCAATTGGAAAATTAAATTTACTTGTAAGGCGCTAGTAAAGTGGCACTACCTCTGCCCAGTGGCAGTTAATTAAATGCAACTAGTGGGTGTGCAGCACTGATTGTGTGGACATGTACTTTTACGTTTTACATGGCCTGGTAGTGACAAACTCTTAAATTCCTTTTCACTACTGCAATGCCTATCTCTCCCATAGGCTAACACTGGAGTTGCCTTCTCACATTTTATAAGTGTAATTTCCAAATGAGAAGAGATAACTGGTTCATGTTTGGTATCTCTCAAATCCTAATTTAAAATCCAAACTCATGGTAAAATCAGATTTTAATTTACAATTCTGAAAATTCCACTTTTAGAAAATTGGTATTTTCTTGCCTTGGCCAATTGGTGCCTGCAGCCTGTCTCTGGTCACATTACTGGGTGTAGTTGGCAATTGGACTTTGTGTATTTGCCATAGACAGCCACACACATGGGAGCTTCGGTGTGACTAGATGGGCCATCAGTGGCAGGATGGGAGGGAGAAGCTGACCCCAACCTTACTACACCTGAATAGGAAGTGTTCTGCCTCCACACAAAGGGGATGTGTACCCCCTGTAGTTAGTCTGGAGCCAGGACAGGGAAGACAGGGCATCTATGCACTTCAAAGGCATGCCTCTAGAAGCTTCTCCCCCTTCAAAGGCACAATTGTGTATATAAGAAGAACTTCAGACACCACCACTTCAGTATACTTCTGGACCTGTGGATACTCTGTCTGGAAGAAGGACTACTGTGCTGGTAAAAGGACTGCTACTTTTCTGGATTGCTGCTCTGAAATAACTGCTGCCCTGCTGTCCTGCCTTGCTGCCTGCTGCCCTCTAGCCTGAGTGAGAAAGTCAGGAGCTGCATCTCTTGAGCCCAGTTCAAGGCCTAGCTGGCTGGTATACTGATCTGAAACCTCGGGGGCAAAACAGGCTTCCAATAACCTTGCATTCGCTCCTGGACTCTTCCACCCGTAAGTCTACCCTGCCAAGTGGTGCCACCCCATTCCTGAACCCTTGGAAGTGGGCTTACGGTGATTTGCCAGCACCTGTTGATCCAGAGTAACCCATGCATCTCCTCTACTGCGCGGTGCAATCCCAAGCAGAACGGATGCATCTCCACTACTGCTTGGCTTGGATCCATCGCAAAGACTTGCATTGACGCATCGCCTTTGGAACCACCACTACGTGATGTATCCTCGTCGCAGGCCCTTGCATCTCTCATCAAAGGTAGCATCAGCGATGACAACAGACTCCTCCTAGCAACTCTTCAGAACCAAAGCATCGCACCAACTGCTTGCTGCATCCACGATGCCGGGCTTTGCATCACAAGCCTGACGAAGGGATTTTTGATGTCATCGTAAGAGGACCTTGCACTGCAGCCTTGCCGCATCTCGCAATTGATGCATTGCCTTGGCTGCGTGAAGCAGCTTCGACTTGGAGCCATGCTATGCTCCACAACCTGGATTTCAACGTGATTTGTTCAGCGGGCCTAAGTGGGTCCCTGTAGCTGGCTCACACTACATCGCGATTGGCCTGAACATGTAACTTTGTACTGGTCCGTCATAGCCAAATAACCACAGTTGGGGTTTTGTGCTTTCTGGCGCTATTTTGACACACAACTTTAAAATTAATGTTTCCTGTTCTACTAATTGTATTTTTATAGTTTTGGTCTTGTTTTATTTATTAAAAAAGGCTCTAGTTTTCTAACTTGCTGTGGGGTTCTTTATGTTTGGTGTTTTCACTGTGATACTGTTTGGAGTGTTGCACAAATACTTTACACATTGCTTCTAAGGTAAGCCTGACTGCTCAGTGCCAAGCTGCCAGGGGGTTGAGCACAGGTTAATTTGGGGTTTGCTTGTGACTTACCTGACTAGGACTCTGGTTGCTGCCTGACCAAGGCTCACATCCAAGTCAACCCGTAACCCAATTAGAACACTAATCTTTGCTATAGGAAACTCTTTCGGCTGAACGTACTATTGAACTGACCTTTGAGGCCAGCGATCAGCATCTGTGCCTAATCAATGCCTGTCCAACAACTTTTCCATAAGTTACCTTAGACATTATGGACAATGCTAGAAATGTAGATATTCACTATAAACAGTAGGCAAGGTTCCCAAACCTGTAATTGTAACCCAATTGAACTGTGTAATATATTGTTTTGTTACAAGAGTACTTTCATTTGAACTGAAAACAGGCACCGGACTGGACAATGCATTATTATCTATGTTGGTTGCATGCTGTGATCTGAGTTCTTGTCCCCAAACTACCTCTCAAAGAAGCCTTTGACTGCTCACCTGCACATTGAGAGTCAAGAGTGGAGAGTGTGTACGTGGACCAGTTTGCCGAAATCAGAGGCAAATGACACAAATTATCTCAGTTGGGTACTGCAGTACCTGTCTACCTTGAGTCCCCTGGCACAGTTGGGGCCACCAGTGCATGTCTACCGTGAGGCCCCTGAACAAGGCCTGGCATAGAATTTCACACCACCAGTAAAGGATGCTCTACCTCATTTTATGGTAGCACCAGCCCTGCTCACAGATTTATGCAACATTAACTACGCTCAGGGGCAGACTGGCTGTAGCGGGCATCAGACGTTTCCCCGGTGGGCCAGAGAGGTGGGGGACGGTTTTGTACCCGTGGGGGCTGGTTTTGTTACTGGGGCCGGTTTTGCAGCAGTGCTGCAATATCGGCCCCCTGTAACAAAAACGGGAGTGGTGCTTCTCAGTAGCAGTGGCATTTTAAGTAATTATGTAAGAACTTGGGGGCATATTACCAAGGAATAGCGATATTTATCGCATTTTTTTTTACCGCTGCCTATGGCTGGATATGTTAGCGGAGAAAACATGCTATTAGCAACGTTTTTCTCCATTGTGCTAAAATATCCAGCGATAGCGGCGAAATGCGTGAATATCGCTGAGATACAGCGATATTCACGCATTAGCGACGAAATGCTCTTAGCCATGTTATCCACCTCCCATTGGATAACATGGCTAAGAACTGGTCTGGGCAGGTGTTAGTATTTGGAGATATTCGCGCTTAGCACGAATATTTCCATCGCTACGCCTGCCTTGCTAATAGGTGATAGCGACGTTAGCGACTGCTTTCAGTCGCTAACTGGTTGGGTACGCCCATTTTGCATGTTATAGCGATAAACATCGCTGACATGCAAAGCGGGCCCCAAACCGCTCGCTATAGCCTAAAAGCTGTTGCTAACATCAGTTAGCGTCAGCGTGCTAATAGGGCGACAGAATTATCGCCGCTTAGCGGCGAAAACGGACGCTAAATCGGCGATAATAGCCTATCGCCCCCTTGGTAATATGCCCCGTCATTTTTATAAAGTGCAAATTCTGCACATGCACTTAAAAATCATAAGCTCATATATTTTTCGAACACGAGTGTTGACAAGGATTATATGGGATCTATTTCCAAAATGTTTTTATTGTGGATCGTTTAATGAAATAATTAATGTGCGCAATTCTCAAGGTCTGACTGGCCTATAGGGCAATCAGGCAGTGGCAATGTGCTGGACTGACAGTTCATTGTGTGAGCCGTTTTTTGGGCTGCTTGTGGGCCAGTTTCATGATTTTCTGGACCAGATTTTACTGGTGAGTTCTCTGATATTAATAAAACACACATTGCCTGTAGCAAGCTCAAATCCATTCATTCTTCCATATTTTGCAAAACACTTATATTGCGTGTCTTTACAAGCTCAAAGCTGCCCCACTTTGCAAACATTGGACACTATTTTGCTTTTTAATTCACTAAGGGGCCACTTTTGTTCCTGTGCCCAGGCCCATTTTGTATCCAAAACGGACAGTGGCATTTTCACAGATGACCAACCGCAAAAGATAATGAATAAAAGCGTAAAGGAAAAAGGAAAGAAAAAAGTATACATAGAAAACCAAGCATACTGTTACGTAAGAAATTCTGTTTTAGTAAGGAGGCTGGGGTGGAAGAGCACAGCAAAGCGTGCCCCAAAAGAAAACAAAGATCACAAGAAGCATGTCAAATGTTTTTTCTGAAGAAAATCTAAGCCCAAGAGCTGATTGCAAAAGTAAAAACAATTCATGCTTCAAAGGGATAGAAGTGCTTTGATAATAATCAAGACATTTTGGGTGTCTTTAGAGGGCCTTGTAGATTTATAAAGGATTTTTTTTAAAGTACAAGCACTAATTAGCAATGACAGTTGAAATTAGAACGAACAGAATTAAGTCACAACGAGACACACCCAACAGAGATCGTATTGAGTAGAAGAAACTGCAAGCCAAAAGTCCAACTTCAAGGTGAATGTACTGTAAAACACAGTCTAGAGAGAGGAGGCCTCATACATGTTTGAGCCATATGCATTTAAAAGTACAACATAGATGAGAGGATTTTAAATTGTAAAAATTATCTACCTGCTCTCTGAAGAAACAGAAAAAGTACAGTTTCTTCTTAATTTCCTCTGAAAAAAACCCTGTTTAGGGCAATGGAGATAAAAAATCTTTCGAGCACTGTTGTATTTCATGGATATATATTTAAATTTGAAGCACTCTAGATGATCTATGACGCAGGCGCCTCTTGGCTCCAATACTATCTTCCCTATACACAGGAGCAAATGACTGAAATATTCCCATGAAATAAGCAAGGGATAAAATCATATTACAACAGACACATAAGTAATATTTCCCAGAAAATGTTTAATCCATGAGCCTGGAATGCTTTCAATCTTTCTAAAAAATTGAATATTTTAACCACTAGCATTGGCAGAATATCTATCAAGTATAACCATCCCCAATAATACCACCTTAAATCTATTTTTTCAAATGTATACGCCTGACACTATTTAGCATAAGCCTTTCTCTTTATCCTACATCGTCTAATACACACATGTTCCTTTAGTTCTATGAATTTAAATGCCTCGATTCCAGGGGTCATGTGTTTTACTATAATAATTATGTTAGGCATAACGTCCTAGACATTGTTTTAAACCTCAATTTATAAGTTAGGTCTGTTGTGTACCCACTGTTGCATATCAGGTTATCTCCGTTATTTAAACACAATTGCCGGGGTGCCACTGATATCATCTGCACCAGATTGCTTTATGTTTATAGAGTTTCTGTTCAATTTTTAAAGCATGTTAAGATTACATTTTTCGTCCAATTTCCCTTATGTTTATATTCTAGTGAATGTAGCATTCATTGGTTATAATATCTACTATTGCAGGAGGAACAGCCCTGGCCAGCAGCATCGTATAGTGCAGCATTGCTCTTACGAGAGACAATTGACTGAGGAACGTAGCGGCATATGATCAAGAACAGCGTTAAAGATTATCGCTGGTTTAGCGGCAGTTCGGCGATAATGGGCTTGATAATATGCCCTTGAGAATTCCAAAAGAAGCCCATGTTCCGGTGTGAACATGGCTTCTATTGAAATTATCAAGTCCGTTATCGCCGCTTTAGCAGCAGTTTTCTGCCGCTAAATCGATGATAATTTTAACGCCGTTCTTGATAATATGCTCCGTAAATTCAATTTTGGAAACCTAAGCATCAATTTTATGTCCTTTCGCTACCCTGTTTCCCTTTTCCTCTTCCAGCGTCGTGGTATGGAACCACCCGAATATTGGTCGGCTGTCCCGCCTGCATAATTTGGATAGGGCGGTAAAAAACATACATTTTTCAATGGCAGATTGTGCTGCGTGCGGGAAAGGCCCGCAGCACAATCTGGCATTGAAAAATGTATGTTTGTAAACATCCCCGCACCATGTGACAGGCGGTGGATGTTTAGGGGGGCACCATAGGAACCCACAGGCCCCATGGCGGTGGCGCATGGGGAAAGGGGGCCCTGCTAAGGGACCCCAAATTCACTTTCCCGACAGCC
The DNA here is from genome assembly GCF_964261635.1 of Lissotriton helveticus. Taxonomy (NCBI): domain Eukaryota; kingdom Metazoa; phylum Chordata; class Amphibia; order Caudata; family Salamandridae; genus Lissotriton; species Lissotriton helveticus. The sequence continues at coordinate 199,549,517 of NC_136072.1, forward strand.
TTTCCATGTTGGAAAGGCCGACATGGTAAGGCTGTGGGAAAGGGACATCATAATCCCGATGGCGGCGCAGCCATTTGGGAATTATTTGTCTAACCGACGGCCCATCAGGATCTTCAATCCTGTCGGAGGCGTCGGTCTTTTACACAGACTGCAGCGGTCTGACCTACTGCATCGTAATGCGAGGCCAGATTGCTGAGTCTGATGTCGGGCGAATCTCCACCAATAGACTGTTGGTGGGGGTCCACCCGAAATTGTAATCGGGCCCAAAGTTGTTCATTTGTTAATCATGTCATGTAAGTGGTCATTATGATGGTCTGAAGTGAAATGATTACATGAGCAAGACCTTAAAGTTCTGCTGCTTAAGTGAAGGGAAAATGATGGCTATGCAAATGTGTGTCCACGGAGAGCTGAGTGGCATCTGCAAGTTAAGCACAGTTGGTCCCTCCCAAATCTAGGATTCCTAGTAGAGTGTTTTAGCAGAACAGACACAAAAAAACACAAAGAAGGAGGTCTTAAAGCAAGTGTAAGTTTTGTTGATGCAGACATTCCTCTGAAAAAAATAGAAAGGCAAAGACTATTTCTCCATACTTTGATGGTAAGCTGGGCCTGTGCTCATCTATTAAGTGAATCGGAGAACAAACATGGATGCCTGCCACTCATGGAGAGAGCTCACCAGATTTGGCACCCTCGGCAGAATTTAAGGGACAGCTGAGCCCTTAAAGGGGGATGTTCCTTGCTAGAATTATCCATTTTAGGGAACAGTTGGTCTCTTTATCTACTACAAGTTTTAACTCAGATTTTCAGTGCCACATGCATTAGAGACATCACCTATGCCACTCAAGTGTATGTCGATGAGATTTTAGAAAATGTGCCTGAAGTTATGAGCGGATCGGTGAAAGCTATTAGAAGCTACCCGCATACTGCAAAGATGGACCAAAGAGGCGGAAAAGTTGAGTAGTGGATTTTACTTCAAGTGTTTATAATCCACAAAAGAGAAAAGGCAATGAAAGATTGAGCCCCATTTTAGGCCACAGTGCTCTCTAAAAGGTCATTGAAAGGGACACTCAAGATGGCACACTTGACTTAAATCTTGCTGCGATTAAGACTGAATGTTATTCCTGCATTTGAATTATGTATATTTTCATGTTTCCAACTCTTTTCACACACAAAAAACACCCAGTTTGCAAGTGATGGTAAGTCATTGGAGGGATGTGGAAATAAGCCTACAAGGAGTCAGTGATGGCAGGCCATTGGAGGGATGTGAAATAAGCCTATAAGGAGTCAATGATATCAATATCACCTCAAACCTAATTTCCACCAAGCACATAATCGTCAAGAAAACTAACCACAGGTAAATTATGGCGCAAAATTCAAAAAGCATGAGCTAGCAACCACTGATAGGAAACAGAATGTAGAACACTTGCAATGGAACACCCAGCAGGTGAATGTAAATGAAAGAGAACATTCCAAATTACACATGCTGACTAATCAATAGGTTTAGCTCCTTATTGTGTAAAATAGTAGTGTGTTGAAAATAAAATTGTTTGGTATTTTAGTTTTTCTGAGATTAAGTGTTTCGAGATGTGCAGTGTAGGTATTTTAGGTGACACAGTTTGTTGGAGGTGCAGTTTAGGTGTGGAACTCTATTGTTATGTATTTGAAATACTTGATTTCCCATGGCAGAGCCTCAGCTGGCTCCATCATTGAAAACCTTTAGGTGGAGGCCCATCTGCCACAGGGCTGCTGGCTACTATACGTTGGAAGTTCTGTTATATGTAGGGCTGGTCTTCTAATGTAGAATTTTCATGTACCCAATCACCATGAAAGGCCCAGGAGTTGTGAACAGTAAAAAACTATGACCTTCCACTCATTCACAAGTTAGGGAGAAACTCCTGGCATCTCGGGGAGATTATTTCTGCAATACAAAAAATGATTAACTGCTGCTGCTTAAATTTCATTTTAAACACTGGATTAAATCTGCGAGGATCAAATCCTCAGAGGCAATAACTGCTTCTGATCCTGAATTTACAAAAACTGACTTTTTAGGTGTCTGAGAAATCACTTGTCAACTCATATTAACTGTTTTAATTTAGCCCTTTCCCATAGATAATCTGAAATAGAATACATTTTCAAATCTTCATATAATTTGGTATGACCCTCAATGTACATAGAGCAAACACTGTCTTTCTAAAAATATTAGAGTACAGATTAGACAACCAAATTATCCTGAAAAGAGATGCACAGTATGCTTCTGCCTAGGGGATTACCAGGTGTCCATGAACCTAAAAAAAGGTGTGCACTTGCACCATGTTTGTTTAAGTTTTAACCTGCTGACTTGGCAACAGACCTGCCAGCCTTTGGTGTGTTCTTCCCCCAAACTGTTTGCCTACACCCCTCCTGTTTGTTGAATTTCGTTTTGGCTGGCTTCAGGACAGGAAGTATGTGTGCTCTTACCCTAAAACAGGTACAATTCTCCTACACCTGATTGGTGCATTTAATTTACTTGAAAGTCCCTTGTAAAGTGGTACTACATGTACTCAAGGACTGTAAATGTAATGCTACTAGTTGGTCTGCATCACTTATAGTGCCACCTGCCTAATTAGCCTTTAACCCATTGCGTGCATCCCGACGTCACAGTGGGCGTGTGTGGAGGACAGCTGGGGGCCGTCCGAAACACATCCACTCCTTAATTCTCCAGCACCCCAGCGGAATTTGCGCCGCGGTCAAGTGTTAAAACATGTCTCAGACCTGTCATCACAGCCTGTGTGCAGGTTTAAACTGTTATTTCAACCTGGCAAAATAAACCTTTTCCAGGCCCAAATCTCTCTTTTTAAGACATACAAGTCACCCTCTAAGGTAGGCCCTACACAGCCCATAGGGCGGGGTGCATTTTGTTTAAAAGTTTCGACAGGTGCGTTTAAGTATTATATGTCCAGGTAGTGAAAAACTCCCAAATTAATTTTTCAATACTGTGAGACTTACCTCTCCCATAGAATAATATAGGGTTACCTTATTACTTTTAATAAGCGATACCTTTTGTTTGGAAACAGTTAGAGATATCTTGTTTGATCTCTAAAGAATTGTAATTTGAAATCTTCTCTATAGTAAAGTCAGATTTGAAGCCACAATTCTGAAGAATCCACTTTTAAAAAAGTGCTTTTTTTGTCTTTGACATATGTGCCTGAAGCCTTTGTCCTGGGTCCCATGACTGTGATTAGCTGGAAGTTGGCCTTTGTCTATTCCCCCGAGACAGTGTAACAATGCGAGACTAGATGTTGGCAGGATGGACCTTCCTGCCAAGATGTGAGGGGCAGAGCTGTTCCCTGCCTCACTTACATTTCAAAGGGACTGCCTCCAGCTTGCTCAAAGAACTTGACAACAGTCTTTTATTAATTACCCTAGACCTCCTGGGGCCTGGGGAGGGGAAGGAAGGAAAATTCCAGAACCAGATGTGGGAGGAAAAACTAGAAGTTTCTCCTGCTTCAAAGCTAGCACCAGGTATAAAAATATGACCCTAAGAACCACTCAGGACAAACACTCAGGAGGCCTGCCTTCTTTTTCGGAGGACTGCCCTTCTGCTTGAGACCTGCCATGTACCTCAGAGGACTGTTGTGCTGCTACCAGAGGACTTCCATGCTGCTTGAAGCTTCCTTGTAGCCTTAAAGGATTGCCCTGCTGCTTGAGGCCTGCCTTGCTGCATGAACCCAGGACTACCCGAGTGAATCCGAGGGCTAGTTGGCTGGCATCCTTGTTTGAGTTACAGGGACACAAAAGCTCCAACAATTTTAAACCTGCACCTGACCCTGCCTAAAGTGAGTCTACCCTCCAAGAGGTGCCCACCCAGTGCTGGACCCTTGGAAGTGGTGATTATTGTGGCCAAACACCCAAAAAACAAAACTTGGGACGTAGAAGATTTTCAGCCAAAAACCTCTCTGAGAAGCGGCAGGTGACCGGGACCTACCTACTTGCTGTTTTCCACTCAAGGTGCCAGCAGCCTGACTTTACGGTAGGTCCCGCTACGTTCTTCTCCGCAGCAGCAAATCTTTTTAGCTGCTCCACTTGTCAGGGGCATCTAGCCTCATTGAGCTTGCAGCTTTGTCCCACTGGAGATGTTGACTTTAAAAAAGTAACAATGCCTACAAAACTCTTCTCTAAAACTTCTTCCCAGCAGCTCCCCAATGACGACGCCTACTCCTCAGACACCTCCAGCTTCCTTGCCCTGCTAAACTTTACCTTCTCATACATTTTTCTTCAAATATTCTTCTAAGTTGAAGGTAAGCCAACACCGGCCACAATCCACTTTTTGTATCCGAACCACACTTCATTGCGATCAAGCATAACTTTCAACTTTGCTCCGGTGTCACGTGACTAGATGCCTGCGATTGCTGCTTTGATCTTTTAGGCGTTATTTTTTACTGAAAACTAAAAAATGAATAACTTGGGTTCTACTGGATTAAATTTGTTTTTAGGTCATATTATTTGTAAAAATTTTCTCTATTTTTATAAACTGGTGTGGGATTTTTCTTGCATTGTATTTTCACGTTATTACTGTTTTTGTGCTGCATACATATTTAACACAGTGCCTCTAAGTTAAGCCCGACTGCTTTTGTGTCTAGTTTCCTCAGGGTTAAGCACAGGTTAAATTAGTGACTTTTGCAGTCCACCTTGACAAGGATTGTGGTTGTTGCTTGAGAACAGTCAACACTCATCTCAACCAAAATCCCAGTTTCTAACACTTTGCCTCTTATCCAGCAAAGACTCAGTGGGTTTAATTCTAATTTCAATACTGTCTTTTGCAGATAATCTTATCCCAATGGACAAGACCTCTATTGGGGCCAGATGTAGTGTTAGAAGCGGCTGTCTCTAGTTGGCAGAGGTATACACTTCTGACAAATAGGGACACACCTTTTCTAGTCAGGGCAAGGGGATCACACACTTAGATAACCCCTGCTCACCCCCTTGGTAGCTTGGCAAAGCAGACAGGCTTATCTCAGAGGCAGTGCGTTAAGCATTTATGACCACATACAGTAATAAAGTGAATACACTACAAATGGACACGACACAGTAGTATTATAAAAATAAGAATGTTTATATAAGGCTTAGCACAAGACCAAATAACGACAAAAATATACCACAATCTTAATAAATACTCTTGGAAGGAAAAATAACAGTTCAAGTGTAGTTTCTTCTTAGCACAAAGTCTTTAGCAACAAAAGCAACTCTTCTTCTTTAAAACACAGTTCTTGGCAACAATGTAACCCACACGGGAGTCACACGACGTCGAGGCAAAGTTAATCCAAAGGTTCGGCGTCGACCGCGAGGAGCGCTACGTCGAGCCCGGAGTCGCACAGACCCCCACAACACAGTACCTTGGAAAAGTGAAGCACGCGATGATCAGCGGCGTCGAGATGTCCGGCGTCGCATCTTCGGCGTCGATCGAGCATCGGAGTCGGGTCGACCTGCAGTGGTGTCAACAGATGTCAGGCAGGAGCAGCGCTCACGAGGCGAAGCAGGATACGGCGTCGTCGTCGATGTCGATGGTGATGTTGCAAGAGTGAGCAGCGCTCACGGGGTCGAGAGGGCTCGGTGTCGATGCGATCAGCAGCGGCGTCGACACAGGGTCACTTGGAGCTGGAGCCGAACTCGCTACTCACTGGCGTCGCTACTGGCGTCGATCGGGCCCGGCGGCTGGCGTCGAAGGTGCGGGACACGGGAGCTGCACTCACGATATCGAGCTGGATTCGGCGGCGGCCGTCGGCGTCGGGATTGCTGGATTCTTCAGAGGTGCTGGATTTTCAGGTTCCAGCAACAAGCACTTTCAGCAAATAAATGAAGTCCTTTGACCCTGTGACTTCAACAGGAGACTGGCACTCTTCCAGTCCTTGGAGATTTTCCTTGGCAAAGCTTGAGAGTACACACACAGTTCCTCTCTCCTGGTTCCTTGGCAAAAATAAAGAAGCAACTGCAGGATTCCCCCAACAAACAGCACACTGGCAGAAGGGGTAGGCAAGTCCTTGGATCAGCAGGCTTCTTGTCCTTGGTTCAGGTTTCCTTGTCAGAAGTGATCTAAATTCTCAGCTCAGGGGTCCTTCTCTTATACCCCTTTTTGGCTTTGATCCCTTTGTCCATGCAGGGGAATTTCCCCCCATCCTGGGTTTGTTGTGGGTGTTGCCAGGCCGAGGCACCTGGCCTATTCACTGTGCAGGGCAGAGTCTTCAGCCGCCCAGCAGGAGTGGAGCCAGCATTGTCACTGGCAGGGGCAGGGCCATCAGTCGCCCGGTAGGAGGTGGGCCAGGATCGTCCCTGGCAGGCACAGAGCCATCAGTCGCCTGGCAGGAGGTGGAACCAGCATTGTGTCAGGCAGGGCAGGCTATCAAGAGCTACTCTTCCCCTACTCTCAATGCAAATGTCCCATTCACCCCACACTGACTCATTCAGACCTCTGGAGCCACCCAGCTCCTGTCACACGCACACCAAACCAGCAGAGACCAGTAGACAGTCAGACAAGAAAATAGCCACTTTCTAAAAGTGCTATTTTCAAACACAGAGTCTAAAAACCATCCACCCAAACGGATGCGTTATTAAACCCTGAGTTCAGGGGTACCAAACTCGACATTTCACCATGCTCCCCGAGCCCGCTAGGATTATAGCATTAATAATCCTGGCAGCCCATTCTAACTCATGGAGAGCAGGTTACCTTACAATAGTGAAAAACGAATATGGCTGTAATTCACTATTAGGACATGCCAACCTTGTCAGGCTTGTCCTACCTTATGCTTACAATACACCCTGCCCGTTGGCCTACCATAGGGGTGACTAACATGAAGTTAAGGGAAGGTTTAGGGACTGGCAAGTAGGTGTACTTGCGCAGTCAGTGTGACAGTACCAGACTGCACATAGGCCTAGCAATGGCAGACCTTTAGACATACTTTTACTAGGCCGCTCTTGTGGGTGGCACAACACGTGCTGCAAGCCCACTTGCAGCATTTGTATTTACAAGCCCTGGCACTCCTGGTGCGCTCTACTAGGGACTGACAGTAAACCAAATAAGCCAAACATGGAATCCAATCAATACATCAATTTCACATAGGGAGCACTTGCACTGTGGCACTGATCAGCAGTGGCACAGTGCCCAAAGCAATATACCAGCAAAAACATCGTAAACAGAGGAGGCAAACAGAAAAAAATGGAGGAGAGACTCATGCCAATGATGCCAGGTCTAACACGTGTCCCCTCCAGCTGAAATGTGGGGAGAACTACCCTTACCCTAGGGAGTCCTCATCACTAAGGCGGAAAAATACGGACAGACCATCAGCATTGGCGTGATCTGTACCAGGGCGGTGTTCCACCGTGAAGTCCATCCCCTGTAGGGAAATGGACCACCTCAACAGCTTTGGATTCTCACCCCTCATCTGCATCAACCATCTGAGGGGCCTGTGGTCTGTCTGAACCCGGAAGTGAGTCCCAAACAGGTAGGGTCTTAGCTTCTTCAGCGCCCAGACCACAGCAAATGCTTCTCGCTCTATCGCACTCCACCTCTGTTCCCTGGGAAGTAACCTCCTACTGATGAAGGCTACAGGTAAGTCTCGGCCCTCTTCATTCACCTGAGCTAGAACAGCCCCCACGCCATGCTCTGAAGCGTCCGTCTGGACCACAAATTCTTTAGAAAAGTCGGGTGCCTGGAGTATAGGTGCTGTGCACATTGCAGTTTTCAGGGTGTCAAAGGCCGTCTGACAGGCGTCAGTCCAGATCACAAGTCTTGGCTGCTTTCTGGAAGTCAGCGAAGTCAAGGGGTGCACAATGTTACCATAATCCTTGACAAACCTCCTGTAGTAACCCGTGAGACCTAAGAAGGCTCTCACCTGAGTCTGGGTTTTGGGCGGTGCCCAAGCCAGGATGGTATCAATCTTGGGTTGCAGGGGGGCCACCTTGCTGCTCCCTACTTGGTGCCCCAAGTACACCACTGAACCCTGCCCAATCTGGCACTTACTGGCTTTGATTGTGAGGCCTGCTCTGCGCAGGGCCAACAACACTTCCTGGAGGTGGCGCAAGTGTTCCTCCCAGCTGGTTCTGAACACTGCTATGTCGTCCAGGTAGTACAAAAGGGGGTGGTGATGGACGGAGCATCTGAACCAATCAAACACTCACACACAGTCAACATATCTGGGTTTAATCCATCACCGTTCTTTAGCCCACTCTGCCACCCCAGTTCAGACATGGCCATATGCAAATCAGTCTGACCCTGTGCCTCATGGGAACAGTCCAGCCCGAACTGCCAAGCCATGCCTTCCCTGGACCGGAAACAAGCTTCCGAGGACCGGTTTCTGGCATTTGAGCCGTCTTCAGCCCGGCTTGCTTGAATCCAGTGGCAAAGTGAGCAAGGGACTCACGTCTGAGCATACCCTGCCAACTTATGGCGAACAAAGTGGTACAAAAGGGGGTGGTGATGGACGGAGCATCTGAACCAATCAAACACTCACACCCAGTCAACAGATCTGGGTTTAATCCATCACCGTTCTTTAGCCCACTCTGCCACCCCAGTTCAGACATGGCCATATGCAAATCAGTCTGACCCTGTGCCTCATGGGAACAGTCCAGCCCGAACTGCCAAGCCATGCCTTCCCTGGACCGGAAACAAGCTTCGAGGACCGGTTTCTGGCATTTCAGCCGTCTTCAGCCCGGCTTGCTTGAATCCAGTGGCAAAGTGAGCAAGGGACTCACGTCTGAGCATACCCTGCCAACCTATGGCGAACAAAGTGGTACAAAAGGGGGTGGTGATGGACGGAGCATCTGAACCAATCAAACACTCACACCCAGTCAACAGATCTGGGTTTAATCCATCACCGTTCTTTAGCCCACTCTGCCACCCCAGTTCAGACATGGCCATATGCAAATCAGTCTGACCCTGTTCCTCATGGGAACAGTCCAGCCCGAACTGCCAAGCCATGCCTTCCCTGGACCGGAAACAAGCTTCCGAGGACCGGTTTCTGGCATTTCAGCCATCTTCAGCCCGGCTTGCTTGAATCCAGTGGCAAAGTGAGCAAGGGACTCACGTCTGAGCATACCCTGCCAACTTATGGCGAACAAAGTGGAACAAAAGGGGGTGGTGATGGACGGAGCATCTGAACCAATCAAACACTCAAACCCAGTCAACAGATCTGGGTTTAATCCATCACCGTTCTTTAGCCCACTCTGCCACCCCAGTTCAGACATGGCCATATGCAAATCAGTCTGACCCTGTGCCTCATGGGAACAGTCCAGCCCGAACTGCCAAGCCATGCCTTCCCTGGACCGGAAACAAGCTTCCGAGGACCGGTTTCTGGCATTTCAGCCGTCTTCAGCCTGGCTTGCTTGAATCCAGTGGCAAAGTGAGCAAGGGACTCACGTCTGAGCATACCCTGCCAACTTATGGCGAACAAAGTGGTACAAAAGGGGGTGGTGATGGACGGAGCATCTGAACCAATCAAACACTCACACCCAGTCAACAGATCTGGGTTTAATCCATCACCGTTCTTTAGCCCACTCTGCCACCCCAGTTCAGACATGGCCATATGCAAATCAGTCTGACCCTGTGCCTCACGGGAACAGTCCAGCCCGAACTGCCAAGCCATACCTTCCCTGGACCGGAAACAAGCTTCCGAGGACCGGTTTCTGGCATTTCAGCCGTCTTCAGCCCGGCTTGCTTGAATCCAGTGGCAAAGTGAGCAAGGGACTTACGTCTGAGCATACCCTGCCAACTTATGGCGAACAAAGTGGTACAGAAGGGGGTGGTGATGGACGGAGCATCTGAACCAATCAAACACTCACACCCAGTCAACAGATCTGGGTTTAATCCATCACCGTTCTTTAGCCCACTCTGCCACTCCAGTTCAGACATGGCCATATGCAAATCAGTCTGACCCTGTGCCTCATGGGAACAGACCAGCCCGAACTGCCAAGCCATTTCTTCCCTGGACCGGAAACAAGCTTCCGAGGACCGGTTTCTGGCATTTCATCGTCCAGGTAGGCGGCACTGAAATCCTCCAGTCCAGCCAATACCTGGTTGACCAACCTCTGGAAGGTGGCAGGGGCATTCTTCATCCCAAAGGGCATAACCCGGAACTGGTAGTGCCCATCTGGTGTGGAGAATGCTGACCTCTCCTTTGCCCCATCAGTCAAGGCGATCTGCCAGTACCCAGACGTTAGATCAAACGTACTAAGGTGCCGGGCAGCCCCTAACCGATCTATGAGCCCATCAGCTCTGGGGATGGGGTGCGCGTCAGTCTTGGTGACTGAATTGAGTCCTCGGTAATCCACACAGAACCGCAGTTCTGGTGAAGCACCAGGCGCTGCAGCCTTCGGGACCAAGACCACTGGGCTGGCCCAAGGACTGCTAGAGGACTCAACCACCCCTAAGGCAAACATTTTGGAGACCTCCTCCTTGATGTATGCTCTGACCTTGTCAGTCACTCTGTAGGCCTTGTGCTTCACAGGAGTGCTGTCCCCGGTGTCCACATCATGGACACACCACTGAGTGACACCAGGAATCAAGGAGAACAGATCAGGGAATTGTCCCAACAGTTGGCGACAATCTTGCTGCTGCTCAGGGGTCAGTGTGTCAGAGAGGACAACACCATCCACTGACCCATCTTGCTCTTTTGCATACAGGAGGTCAGGAAGAGGCTCACTCTCCTCCTCCGTTCCAGCATCTGTAGCTAGGAGCATGCCCACTACGGACCTTTCTAAGTGGGGCTTTAAACGGTTGACATGAAGGACCCGCAAGGGGTTCCTGGGAGACTTCAAGTCCACCATGTAGGTGACATCGCTCTTTTTCTCCACAACCTCAAATGGTCCAGTCCACCTGTCCTTGAGCGCACAAGGTTCCACAGGGGACATGACCCAAACTTTCTGGCCAGGTTGAAGCTCCACCAGAGTGGCATTCCGGTCGTACCACCGCTTCATCTCTTCCTGGCTGGCCTCCAGATTTGCCTGAGCAAGATCTCTGAAGCGCCTAGTCTGGTTCCTAAAGGCCAGCATGTAACTGTATACATCCTGGGGAGGTTTCCTGGGAGATTGCTCCCAGCCTTCTTTGACCAGACTCAAAGGTCCTCTTACCGGGTGTCCATACAAAAGCTCAAAGGGGCTGAACCCTAGAGACTTTTGTGGCACCTCACAGTAAGCAAACAGCAGGCATGGCAAGAGGACGTCCCATTTACGCCTCATTGGTTCTTCAAGACCCATAATCATGCCTTTAAGGGTACGGTTGAATCTCTCAACCAACCCATTACATTGAGGGTGGTAAGGAGTGGTGAACTTGTAGGTTACCCCACACTCCTTCCACAGAGACTTCATATAATTGGAAATGAAGTTGGTGCCCCGGTCTGACACCACCTCTCAGGGGAACCCCATTCGGGAGAAAACACCCATCAGTGCCCGTCCCACCACGGGGGCCGTCACTGTCCTGAGAGTAATGGCTTCCGGGTACCGTGTGGCATGGTCCACCAAGACCAGGATGAACCTGTTGCCCATGGGTGTCTTGGGGTCCAGGGGCCCAACAATGTCGTACCCCACCCGGCCAAAGGGGGTACTGACCACGGGAAAAGGTTGGAGGGGAGCCTTCTGCTTCCGCCCGCTTTTCCCACTTGCCTGTCAAGTTTGACAGGTTTTGCAATGGATATCTGTATCCCTTCTCATCTGAGGCCAATAAAAATGGGTGACAAGCCTGTCATAGGTCATGTCCTGCCCCAGATGTCCAGCTAAAGGAACGTCATGAGCCAAACCCAGTAGGACGGCTCTGAAGCGCTGGGGTACCACCAGCACACGGGCTGACCCAGGCTCAGCAGCCTTAGGCTCGCTATACAGGAGATCGTTCTCCCAGTAGACCAAATGTGACCCTGACTGATCACCTGTTGTCTGGGCTGAGGCCTGCTGCCTCATACCCACAAGAGAAGGGCACACTTTCTGTTCAGCACAAAATTATTCCCTGGAGGGACCACCATCCTGCTGCCAGTGGGTCAGCTCGGGCAGGTCTCCCAGTTCAGCTACTTGTTCACCTGTGGGTTCCAGGGCATCCCCCTCAGGGTCTGCCTCCTCCTGGACCACGGGAACTATGGGGGACGGTTTCCCGCGCCCCCTGCCTCTTCTCTTCACAGCTGGGTCCTGGGCCATACTTTCAGGCTCCGGGACCCCATCAACACCCTTACTTGCTGTCAGCGATCGAGTGGTTGCACACACCCACTCTGGCACACCCAACATTTTCAAATGTGTCTCCCTCTTCACCTTAGCCCAAGGGGAGTCTTCCAAATCATTGCCCAGGAGACAATCAACAGGCATGGCGGGCCTTACAGCAACCTGAAGAGTACCTGAAACTCCCCCCATTCAAAGGGAACCTGAGCTACCTCACACTCTCTCTGGGAGTTGTCAGCAGCTATCACAGGGTAGAATGCGTGGGGAACCACCTGCTCTCTGGACACCAAGTGACACTTGACAGCTGTCACACTTGCTCCGGTGTCTCTGAGAGCTTCCACTCTATGGCCATTAATGGTCACCCACTGCCTATATTTCTTAGTGTTACTAGGCAGAGGGGGTGGAGGGACCATTTCCATGTCTCCTAAAGAGACCAGGGACATCTCTGCGGGACCCTCCCCACCAGGGGCAACCATCTCCTCCCCTCCCAGGGCTACACTCGCCAACTGACGGGGGGGTGCACGTGGTGGTGCATTAGAGTTCTTCAGGGGACACTGGGGGATCATAAAAACGGTGTCCCACCTGCTTACAAGCGTAGCAGGTCATTGGGCCCCTATGAACAGGTTTACCTGTCGGGGCCTCTGACTTCTTCACTGGGGGAGGCTGGGAACCCTTCCCTTGATTCCCTTGGGGATTACTTTGGGGCCCTTTCTGGAACTCCCTCTGTTTACCCTTGTCCCCCCCCACTCTTCTGCTGGGGACCCTGCCCACCTTTGGCTGAGTCTCCCACTGGACCCTTGTGGACCCTGGTACTGACCCAGCGGTCCGCCTCCTCAGCAAGTTTTCTAGGGTTAGATATCTTGCTATCAATAAGGTGCTGGCGCAGCTCTGGAAAATAGTTATTAGACAAGTGCTCCCAAGCAAACAAATCATAAAGAGCATCATAACTTTCCACTTTGCTGCCCTTTACCCAACCATCCATGGCTCTGCAAAAAAATGACACATATTCAACCCACGTAGTACCAGGCAACTTCTTACATTCTCTAAAGGTTTGTCTGTACTTTTCTGGGGTTAGGCCATACCTTAACATTAAAGCATCTTTCATATGAGTATAAGACATCCTATCCTCCAAAGGAATGTCCAACAGGGTATCTCTTCCCTCATTCACAAAGCGACCCCACAACCCCGCTCCCCAATCCTTTTCAGGGACCCGGTGGGCCAACAATGCTAACTCATATGCTTTAAACCATTGCCCAATATCCTCATGCTTCTGAAAATCTTTGATCACATCTTTGGGAAAATAAAACTTACTTGCTGCAGGCACAGATGGGATGCTGCCACCAGAGGGATTCAATTCTAAATTCTTAGCCTTGAGCTCCATGTCCCTCACCATTTTCTCACGCTCAAAAGCTAACTTTTCTCTTTCAAACTCCAACCTTTTGATCTCCATATCGGCTTCTCTCCTGCCTCTTGCATTCTCTAACTCCAACTGCCCATCTATCTTAAGTTTTGCCATTTCCATGTTGTATGCTCGCTCCTTCGCCCTTTCTTCTCTTTCTTCAGGAGAAAGACCTTTGGAGGAAACACTACTGCCGGGAGGGGATACAGGCCCATTCACGGGCACTTCCTCTTCCCCTTCCCCTGTCGGTACCACCACCGGATCAGAGGGATCTCTGGCCTCTAACCAGGCCTCCAAAGCTTTAAGAAATTCCCCTTTATTCTTTAGGCCTGTTGTGGGAACTTTCAACTGCTCGCAAAAGTGCTCCAGTTGCTTTCTGTTGTATTTCTTTATCTTCTTCCTATCAAACTCCTCCACAACAACAGGGGTAGTGACTCCGGCATCATTCATGGTCAAAACTGGCAGTTTCAAAAATCAAGCTCCAGGAAAGCGGAGAATCAAAAATAGAATATCCAACCAAACAGATTGTGGCTGCGCTATGGTCTGCTTTCACTATGTAGTGCACAATAATCACTGCACATGGGTCATAAATGCAAAGTTCAAACCCTCACCGCTGACCCACCAATGTTAGAAGCGGCTGTCTCTAGTTGGCAGAGGTATACACTTCTGACAAATAGGGACACACCTTTTCTAGTCAGGGCAAGGGGATCATACACTTAGATAACCCCTGCTCACCCCCTTGGTAGCTTGGCAAAGCAGACAGACTTATCTCAGAGGCAGTGCGTTAAGCATTTATGACCACATACAGTAATAAAGTGAATACACTACAAATGGACACGACACAGTAGTATTATAAAAATAAGAATGTTTATATAAGGCTTAGCACAAGACCAAATAACGACAAAAATATACCACAATCTTAATAAATACTCTTGGAAGGAAAAATAACAGTTCAAGTGCAGTTTCTTCTTAGCACAAAGTCTTTAGCAACAAAAGCAACTCTTCTTCTTTAAAACACAGTTCTTGGCAACAATGTAACCCACACGGGAGTCACACGACGTCGAGGCAAAGTTAATCCAAAGGTTCGGCGTCGACCGCGAGGAGCGCTACATCGAGCCCGGAGTCGCACAGACCCCCACAACACAGTACCTTGGAAAAGTGAAGCACACGATGATCAGCGGCGTCGAGATGTCCGGCGTCGCATCTTCGGCGTCGATCGAGCATCGGAGTCGGGTCGACATGCAGTGGTGTCAACAGATGTCAGGCAGGAGCATCGCTCACGAGGCGAAGCAGGATACGGCGTCGTCGTCGATGTCGATGGTGATGTTGCAAGAGTGAGCAGCGCTCACGGGGTCGAGAGGGCTCGGTGTCGATGCGATCAGCAGCGGCATCGACACAGGGTCACTTGGAGCTGGAGCCGAACTCGCTACTCACTGGCGTCGCTACTGGCGTCGATCGGGCCCGGCGGCTGGCGTCGAAGGTGCGGGACACGGGAGCTGCACTCACGATATCGAGCTGGATTCGGCGGCGGCCGTCGGCGTCGGGATTGCTGGATTCTTCAGAGGTGCTGGATTTTCAGGTTCCAGCAACAAGCACTTTCAGCAAATAAATGAAGTCCTTTGACCCTGTGACTTCAACAGGAGACTGGCACTCTTCCAGTCCTTGGAGATTTTCCTTGGCAAAGCTTGAGAGTACACACACAGTTCCTCTCTCCTGGTTCCTTGGCAAAAATAAAGAAGCAACTGCAGGATTCCCCCAACAAACAGCACACTGGCAGAAGGGGTAGGCAAGTCCTTGGATCACAGATTGTGGCTGCGCTATGGTCTGCTTTCACTATGTAGTGCACACTAATCACTGCACATGGGTCATAAATGCAAAGTTCAAACCCTCACCGCTGACCCACCAATGTTAGAAGCGGCTGTCTCTAGTTGGCAGAGGTATACACTTCTGACAAATAGGGACACACCTTTTCTAGTCAGGGCAAGGGGATCATACACTTAGATAACCCCTGCTCACCCCCTTGGTAGCTTGGCAAAGCAGACAGACTTATCTCAGAGGCAGTGCGTTAAGCATTTATGACCACATACAGTAATAAAGTGAATACACTACAAATGGACACGACACAGTAGTATTATAAAAATAAGAATGTTTATATAAGGCTTAGCACAAGACCAAATAACGACAAAAATATACCACAATCTTAATAAATACTCTTGGAAGGAAAAATAACAGTTCAAGTGCAGTTTCTTCTTAGCATAAAGTCTTTAGCAACAAAAGCAACTCTTCTTCTTTAAAACACAGTTCTTGGCAACAATGTAACCCACACGGGAGTCACACGACGTCGAGGCAAAGTTAATCCAAAGGTTCGGCGTCGACCGCGAGGAGCGCTACGTCGAGCCCGGAGTCGCACAGACCCCCACAACACAGTACCTTGGAAAAGTGAAGCACACGATGATCAGCGACGTCGAGATGTCCGGTGTCGCGTCTTCGGCGTCGATCGAGCCTCGGAGTCGGGGCGACCTGCAGCGGTGTCGACAGATGTCAGGCAGGAGCAGCGCTCACGAGGCGAAGCAGGATACGGCGTCGTCGTCGATGTCGATGGTGATGTTGCAAGAGTGAGCAGCGCTCACGGCGTCAAGAGGGCTCGGTGTCGATGCGATCAGCGGCGGCGTCGACACGGGGTCACTTGGAGCTGGAGCCGAACTCGCTACTCACTGGCGTCGCTACTGGCGTCGATCGGGCCCGGCGGCTGGCGTCAAAGGTGCGGGACACGGGAGCTGCACTCACGATGTCGAGCTGGATTCAGCGGCGTCCGTCGGCGTCGGGATTGCTGGATTCTTCAGAGGTGCTGGATTTTCAGTTTCCAGCAACAAGCACTTTCAGCAAATAAATGAAGTCCTTTGACCCTGTGACTTCAACAGGAGACTGGTACTATTCCAGTCCTTGGAGATTTTCCTTGGCAAAGCTTGAGAGTACACACACAGTTCCTCTCTCCTGGTTCATTGGCAAAAATAAAGAAGCAATTGCAGGATTCCCCCAACAAACAGCACACTGGAAGAAGGGGTAGGCAAGTCCTTGAATCCGCAGGCTTCTTGTCCTTGGTTCAGGTTTCCTTGTCAGAAGTGATCTAAATTCTCAGTTCAGGGGTCCTTCTCTTATACCCCTTTTTGGCTTTGATCCCTTTGTCCATGCAGGGGAATTTCCCCCCATCCTGGGTTTGTTGTGGGTGTTGCCAGGCCGAGGCACCTGGCCTATTCACTGTGCAGGGCAGAGTCTTCAGCCGCCCAGCAGGAGTGGAGCCAGCATTGTCACTGGCAGGGGCAGGGCCATCAGTCGCCCGGTAGGAGGTGGGGCCAGGATCGTCCCTGGGAGGCACAAAGACATCAGTCGCCTGGCAGGAAGTGGAACCAGCATTGTGTCAGGCAGGGCAGGCTATCAAGAGCTACTCTTCCCCTACTCTCAATGCAAATGCCCCACTCACCCCACACTGACTCATTCAGACCTCTGGAGCCACCCAGCTCCTGTCACAACCACACCAAACCAGCAGAGACCAGTAGACACTCAGACAAGAAAATAGCCACTTTCTAAAAGTGCTATTTTCAAACACAGAGTCTAAAAACCATCCACCCAAACGGATGCGTTATTAAACCCTGAGTCCAGGGATACCAAACTCGACATTTCACCATGCTCCCCGAGCCCGCTAGGATTATAGCATTAATAATCCTGGCAGCCCATTCTAACTCATGGAGAGCAGGTTACCTTAAAATAGTGAACAACGAATATGGCTGTAATTCACTATTAGGACATGCCAACCTTGTCAGGCTTGTCCTACCTTATGCTTACAATGCACCCTGCCCATTGGCCTACCATAGGGGTGACTAACATGAAGTTAAGGGAAGGTTTAGGGACTGGCAAGTAGGTGTTCTTGCGCAGTCAGTGTGACAGTACCAGACTGCACATAGGCCTAGCAATGGCAGACCTTTAGACATACTTTTACTAGGCCACTCTTGTGGGTGGCACAACACGTGCTGCAAGCCCACTAGCAGCATTTGTATTTACAAGCCCTGGCACTCCTGGTGCGCTCTACTAGGGACTGACAGTAAACCAAATAAGCCAAACATGGAATCCAATCAATACATCAATTTCACATAGGGAGCACTTGCACTGTGGCCCAAAGCAATATACCAGCAAAAACATCGTAAACAGAGGAGGCAAACAGAAAAAAATGGAGGAGAGACTCATGCCAATGATGCCAGGTCTAACACGTAGGAAGCCTAATTCCGGTTGGTAACGGCCGAAATTACCGAATTTTGACAGTTACCGACCGGAATTAGGCTTTTCATATGTAGGGGCCTGAATTAAGGATTCTGTAATTTACCGAATCGGTAATTTAAGGAATCGGTAAATTACTGAATTCTTAAATACCGATTAGGTAAATTACTGAATCCTGATATGTAGGGAGCACTCAAATGAGTGATTTTCCCATTTTAGGATTCGTTATTTACCACCAACTACAAGTTGGTGGTAAATTTCGAAAACCCTAAAAAATGCAAATTTATGCAAATAATAACAGTGTCATGTGGCAGACAATCATGCCCTTAGGGCATGTATGTCTGCCTTATGTGCACCCATACACAATTCAGGGGTGCAACAGGGTGTCAAAGTGACACCCTGCCACCCTTCAATGTTTCCCCCCTTTTACTGAATCAGTATTTACCGATTCGGTAATTCCCATTCATTCCTATGGGCCTTAAGGCCTATAGGAATGAATGGGGAATACCGAATCGGTAAATACCGATTCGGTATTTGCCGAATTTTACAGATTCGGTAAAATTTACCGATTGGATACCTACATAGCATTTACCGATTCTAAAATACCGAATCAGTATAATTCGGTATTTTATAATCGGTAAATGCTGATTATCTACATCTGGCCCTTGGTCTTTATGGGCTAATAATAGCTATTTTCATGTTTTCTGATTGCAATGAATTATTAAATAATAAACCTCACATTGAAAGATATTGATGTTCTCATAGACGAGGTCGCGGCCATTCTGTGTCAGGAAAGGCAGAGGAAAACCTTGAATTAACATGAACAATTACACTTTTTATTAACAAAAACGATACAAAAAGCTCTAGACCTAATCTCAGTCAAAATATTGCTCCAAAGCCCATACAAACCCTAGATCATAGCAAAAATAATTTTGAGCAACTCAGTCGCTCAGAGCCAGATCAGATTCATGTGATACCAAATCTTTATATAAAACTCAATTAAGCCCCTTATCATGCAAATGAGATGATAATAGTGCATCAATGAGAACTGAATTTAAAGCAGTACCTAATATAGTTGGTGAAGTAAACCTGCTGAGTAGGGTTGAATCATTGGAAAAAGAAAACCATGAGTTGAAAAATATGGTCTTGTCCCTAACCAAAAAAATCGGGGGACGTTTTTCTGGAGGCAAGTGTTTCACATATATGTTAGCGTTTAATTAATCTACAGAGGCCTAAAGGCTGGTGTACCACCAAAGAATATTCAGCAAAATATCAATTGTGGCATTCTTCTTCAATGGGGCCAATATCCATGCTCTGCAGATTGGGACACAGGGATAGTGGGAAAAATATCAAACACTCCATCACTACTTCTGAGCATACTAATACCAAATTGCCATTAATCCCTTACCCAAAGAGACAGTTGCCTAATACAGGTTTGGTAGGAGAAGTATGGACAATATCAAATCCATATAGCAGAAGACCAGTCATCGCTGCTCATATACTTTCTAAGCGACAGGGTCTAACATTTACCAATACATGTCGACTTTGTGAGAATGAGGGGGTAGTTAATATGACTAAGATTCCCAAGTTTGGACGTAATAGATGAGAAGACACAGATTCGCTCATAACAAGACGATACATTGGATAAGGGAAGCCAGGCACTGTTTCGTTCTGGCATAGTCAGTGCTAAATGTATCGCACTCCCACAAGTGACACATGATGGTATAAAATTATCTTTGACCAATGAAAAACTAGCTAAAGGCTTGCTAGCCTTAGATTTGCATTCTGTCCTAGCAAATGATTCAGGAATCCAGTTTAAGCTCAATCTCCCTTCTACAACACCCAGTCTTTTTTAGGGGGCCTTACAAATGTATTATGTAGGAAGCAACAGCTAAATGTAGACTTCCCTACTGTTATATCTACATTAAATGAGAAAGATTGGCTAAGGGAAAGACTAACAATGGACAGAGAACTGTTTATAGAAAAAGACTAGGAATCTAGCTAAAATAATAACAATTGGACCTGTGTTGTACAGAGACCTATGGACCCCAGACCTTAAACTTACAGATGCAATTTCTGTAGATAACTCGACTATTACATCTGATTTTCAAGAATTGATGGGTGTTATTCCTGTAGCTATTCTATCTATGAACCCTGATACATTCCTGTCACATATAGGTCCACACGCTTGCGAGTACTCTTGTGGAAGCTCGCTGGTCTGAGTTCTAAGGTCAATGATGTAGCATGGGGGGGTTTTAAGGATTCAAATCAGATATGTATGTTTCAAAGAACAAAGGAGATTCAGCAGATGCACAGGACTGGGTATTTACTGTATATAGCAAAGGTCATGCCCTCTATCGCAGGTCAACCATCTGGGAGCCTACTTATGCGTGTTAGAAATTTCCCTCAATTGTTCAATCAGTACATTAGATATTGCATTGCCAGACACTCTAGCTATATGATTGGATTCAGAAAATGGGTTAATGAATTTGCTGGGATTTGATATAATCTTTATAACTGTTCCACACAAAAAGTCTTATCACCAACTCTTTGTATTCTCTTAGATTGTCTAGATTGCAATAGTGAGGGATTTCCAAGTTAGGGCGCTAGGGATTTTTATGTCATGTATTAAGGGCTTGATTGCCCAGGCAAAAAGCGAGGATGGGGGTTTAGCATGCCTGCCCTATAGGCAAACCCATTGAAACTGATCAGCCACAGCATTACAACTTGACTCATTTACGTTATCTCGCAGGTCATGGTCCTGTAATGGTAGAACAACATTGGACCTAAAGAGGACACACACTTAAGTGTGGCAGTTATGGCAGCATAATTTATTACATCATCCTAGATCTTAAAATATGGCCCTTACTTCATTATATGAATATACTTATGGCAGATCATAGTGTTCATAATGCACTGGACCTCATCCTGAAAGATGTGGTAAAGCAAGATGAGGCTTCACAGAGCAAAAGCCTAAAAATGTAACCTATTGCTGGGAATAAATTGCAGGTCCATTGAATGTAAGGTTATGTCTGGTATATATAATGGTTTTGATTCTTCTCTGGCACCCTAAGCTCAGCCAACTTTGGGATCAATACCTATTAGCGAGGTCCACCTTAAATGATTTACTATCCTAAAGTACATTTTCTGTAAGGATAGTTGGTTGTGCCCTGATAGGACCATCACAAAGGCCCCGTGCTTCAATAAGGACTGCAAACTTGCGAGAGCCATTATTTTGCCAGCAGGTAAATTACACTGCATACCAGCATTTATCAAAGCCAGTAAATGATGCAAACTTACTCAGGTTAGAGCAAGGAGGGAATGAGAACACTCAGCAAAGAAAAATGACAACTGCTCCTTATGGTATATTATTGCCCACAGTATCCTGAACAAATTCAACTATGTGAAGAGCTTTATCTAATTTCAAATCTGGATCAGCCATTTTTCTAATGTTTACATTGCTCCGCCATTATTTTTTTTTACAATTCTTTTTATTGACACAACCATCAATAAAAGCCACAGTACAGAAGAGTTTCGTCATAACCAATACAACTCGTTCGGGGGTACAGAAAACAAGATTACCTACAAGTCAAAAACCTTACGGGGATGGGGGTACATCAAAAATAGCATCTCTGTGTGGCACACAGATCTCACCTCTATATTTATTCCAATATTTATTGAAGCCCACTTTCGAGGGCGGCCTCTAGCTATGAAAACAGTCTTTTCCCGGAACATGCAGCAATCCAAGTTATTGTTCCAGATCTCAATGGTGGGAGGCTGCTCGGATCCCCACTGCTGGGCAATATTCCTTTTTGCTAATATAAAGCTTAATGTAGCCCATTGTGTCTGTGCAGAGTTAAGATCAGAAGGTTCCCATATGTTAAGGAGACATCTCCTAGCCTCTGGTTGCAAGGAGACTCCCAAGACCTCATGTATAGTGTTGTGAACCTTACACCAATACTCAGTAATATATTGGCACTCCCAGATGATATGGAGAAACGTACCCACAAGACCACACTTCCGTCTACATAATCCAGTATCAGACAAACCTATCTGTACAAGGCGGGCCCCGTGACATAGACCCTATGTAGTATTTTTTACTGGACGAGCAGCAGACGTGCAGGAATGGCAACCACTCTAGGAGAGGACACAGCCAATTGCCAGTCCTCGTCATCCAGTTCTATTCCGTCTCGCACTCACTTATCCCTCAACTCCCTAAGTAGATCAGCCCTGTGATTAATTAATTTCCTATAGGTCAGGGAGATCGCCTTTTCGGGGAGGTGGCCATCTAAAATCCTATCTTCGAGAGGCGAAGCGTCCGGAAGGTCTGCATCCACCGGCAGGGCCTTTTGTAGAGAGTGTTGAATTTGCGCATAGCGAAAATACTCAGATCTCGTCAGCTCGAATTCAGCCTGCATTTCCTTGAATGATTTAATCCTCCCCTTGCCCCAGATGTCTCTAATGGTGGAGATCCCTATCAGGTCCCACTTATCAAACCCTCTCGTCTTCCAAAGCTTACCCAGCCGCTCCGAATCAAAAAGAGGGGTAGCTAGCGTCAGTTTGCCCCTCCATCCCAAAGAACTCGTGGCATTGTGCCAGATCCGAACAGCGTGTTTAGTCAGCCCCGTCAAGTCCAACTTCGTTGGTTTAGAGTACAGAGCCCTATTGTAACTGCTTCCGGGGAGGAGCCATTTATCCATGGCATAGCCGGGATCTGCGGCGGGGCCATATGTTCCATGATTGATCACAGCCAGCTGGGAAGCCTAATAGTACTGTTTAATGTCTGGGAGGGCAATGCCTCCATCATACCAGGGGAGTGTCAGCTTAGCCAAAGCGATACTGGGTCTGCCCTCCCATAAAAGACTATGCTGCCACCCTTCCACCTCATGGAAATAGCCGGCTGGCACTACATCTAGGGTATTCTGAAGGGCATGAAGGAAACGAGGCAGAGCCATCATTTTAAAAAGGGTCGCTCGCCCCAATAAAGAGAGTAGAAGTTTCCTCCAGTTAGCGATGTCACACCTAAGCCTCTGCAGAGGAGGAATAAGATTCTTTGTATACCTAACTGCTGGGTCAAGAGAGATGAAAATCCCCAAATACTTGAACCCGTCCTTAGTAATTTGAAGGGGACAATTTCGCGGAGGGACCGGGGGCTCCCCAGTAAGGACAAACAACTGAGATTTCCCCCAGTTAATTGAGAGCCCAGAGTTCTTGCCAAAACGAGGCCAGGACGTCACAAACCACAATGAGTGACTTTCGGGGAGAGGTTAAATAAAGCAGAATATTGTCCGCGTACAAGGAGACCCGGTCTTCCCAGTCGGGGGACCACAGAATGCCCCGGATAGATGGCTCCCATCGCAACCAAGCCACCAGGGGTTCCAAGGCCAGTAAAAAAAGAAGGGGAGAGAGAGGGCAACCCTGCCGAGCGCCCCGACCAAGACGAAAGGACGCCGAGACCCGATTATTAACGACTATTTGGGCGAGTGAGTCAGTATACAGCAAGCACACCCAGCCGATAAACTCGGGGCCAAAGCCAAATTTAGTCAGGGCCGCCCACAAATAAGACCATTCTACGGTATCGAATGCCATAGTTGCGTCAAGTCAAGCGATTACGGCTGGTTCCTGCAGAGTGTGGGCCCTGGCTATCACGCCATGCAGCCTGCGTAAATTCAGGGCAGTGTTTCTATGGGGAATAAAGCCAGATTGATCCGGATGGATCAACCCGCTGATCACTTTCACCAGCCTATTAGAAAGAAGCTTGGCCAGAATCTTGGGCTCGGCATTCAGTAAAGAAATAGGCCTGTAAGAGGCACAATTAGTTTTGGGTTTACCCACCTTATGGATCACCACCACTGAAGCAACTCTCTGATCACTGGGCAAGATCCCCCTCTCCCGGGCCTCAACAAACATACATTTAAGGTAGGGAGCCAGCTTATCGGGTCTGAGCTTGTAGAGTTCAATTGGGAGCCCATTGGGTCCCAGCGCCTTGCCCGAGTTCAAGGAGCAAATAGCTTGGGCTATTTCGTCAGCTGTTAAGGCACTGTCCATAAAATCACGGTCTTCACGGGACAGACATAGGAGCCGTATATCACGAAGCAGCAAATGCGAGTCCTCTTCCGGTCGAACTGAGACCGAGGTATAAACAGTTTGAAAATATGCCGCAAAGTTATCGACGATACTCTGACTCCGTAAGCACCGCTCCCTCCTCCGTAGCAAGTTCTGGGACGACACGGTCAGCCCAGTCCTTTTTGTCCAACCAAGCAATAAGTTTCCCTGCCTTATCCCCGAGGTCGCACAGCCTGCTGTGCTGTTCCCTACCAAGAGCCCTGGCACTATCCGTGACCAGTGCTTTATATTCATACTGTTTAAGGCTCAAAAGGTGCAATTTAGCCTGCGTTACTTCCTGATCCAGTTCCCCTTCCAAACGACCAATCTCAGTCTCTGCCTCAACAACCCCTCTATTCCTTTTCCTCTTTGTTCCAGCTATCAGCAAAAGAGCGTGACCTCTAATGACCGTTTTAAAGGCCTCCCAGAGGGATACGGAGGAGAACACCGATGCTTCATTATTCATAAAATATTCATCTAGAGCCCTAATAAGGTCCGTGCGAAGTTTGGGGTTACGTAAATACCAGGGGTTAATGGGGGCTACCCTACCCGCCGTTCCAGAAGCGATACAAAGCCGGAACCAAAGCGGAGAATGATCAGAGATACCCCTGGCGAGATGAACAGCCTCCACGATGCAAAACGCTTGAGCCGCCGGAATCAAGCAGTAATCCAGGCGGGAGAGGCTGCCATGAGCACCGGAGTGAAATGTATATTGTTTTTGATCCGGGTGAAGCAATCTCCAGCCGTCCACTAAACCCATTGCGTCAATGAAGTCGGGTAACCATCGCATTGCACGCCCCACGTCACGCGGGGATATCTATCCATGGCTCCAGAGACAACTGTGTTAAAGTCACCAGGATCAAGAGCCCACCCGGGAGTTCGAGCAGAAGCCTCCCCAAATTTGCAAAGGAGGTGGACTGCATACCCGGGGGGACATAGACAGACAAAAGAGTGAGAATATACCCTTCCCATTGACCTGCAATGCCAACATATCTACCCCTATCATCTTCCCACGTGGAATCTATTACAAGAGGGAGTGCCTTCCGAGTGAGGATGCCCACTCTCCTGGAACCAGATGTGAATCTCACATGGGCCACTAACCTGTACCCCATTCTATGCATCGCCTTACAAGTATTCCCGACTAAATGTGTTTCTTGAAGCAAAACCACATCCGGTGCCTGGCGTTTAAGATACTGAAGGATCACACTACGTTTAATTTTGTCCCCCAACCCATTCAAATTCCAACTCAAAACCATCAGTTCCCATTTCCCCATCATCATGTATGACAAGGAAGTGACAATCCTCTGTCTGCTGCATGCTATTCAAGTACAATATGCTGATGCCATTAACAATCCACCCAACTGATGAAACAAACTTCCCTCCCCAATTCCCCCCACTCCGCTGCCCTGCCCACTAGGCTTAGAACTGCCCATTGAAAAATTCACAGTGCCTGTCGCCCATAACATTCAAAGGAAAGAACAAAAAAAGTACTTAGGGGGATAAAACATAAGAGCTCCGGTCAGTACCCAAAAAAACATACTGATGAGTCCGGAAGAATACAATTATACCAAACGTTATACCTTTCAGCCCCCCCCACTGAAACAGAGGATACATTGACACAAGGATGGATGTTCATTTAAGGAGGCTGAGCCTCTGAGTCACCATCTCCTCCCTGGTTCGCCCGATCGGGAGGGCCCCAAAACTCAAGCCACTCCGACACTGTGTCCGGCTGATCAAAAAACCATGCCCTACCATCCGCCTCAACTCTAAGACGGGCCGGAAACAACATAGAGTACTTCATGCCTTTCTCCCGCAGGCTGCGCTTTACAGACAAGAAGGATTTTCATTGCTTCTGCACTCTTTGCCTGAAGTCAGGAAAGAAGGAAACAGTGGCATTCTCATATTTAAGGGTAGCACTGGCTCTTGAGCACTGAATAATAGCATCTCTGTCTCGGTAGTTCAGGATTCGGGCCAACATGGACCGCAGGGGAGCGCCCGGTCTGGGACAGCCGCCCGGGACCCTGTGTGCCCGCTCAACAACGAAGAACTTGCTGAGGCCCTTCGGCTGAAGGTGCTTGAGAATAATATCCTCTACGAACAGGTCTGGGCCTGCCCCTCTGACTTTTCGGGCACTCCCAGGATGCGCAGATTGTTACGGCGGAGGCGGCCTTCACAGTCATCCAACTTGAGGTCAAAGGCAACTCATGAGTCACGCAGCTCTCCGATCTCCCTCTGCAACTGGGAGACATCTTCCATGAGACTGGAGGTGGTAAGCTCTACCTGTTTTACCTTTTTGTTCAGTTTCCCCATATTCGCACGAATCAGGTTAATATCTATGGCCATTGAATCCATCTTATGCTCCAGCGAAGTTTTAACCCCAGAAATAGCGTCCATAACATCTTTAAGCGAGAGCTGAGTATCATCTCCAGCCGGCGCTCCCTTAACCGAATCCTCTGACAGCCGTCCTTTCGACATATCCCTAGTGACGGTGTACCTGTCAAGCTTATTTGATTGAACCGGTTTCGACCCCTTTGTTCCGGTGCCCTTCACACGCTCCATGTCCCAATTGTCAGAACACTATACAAGGCAGCCCCCAGAGACAGCCAGAGAGCACACCCAATACGGTAACTCCGAACAAGAGCCCTCTAGAGACCACAGCAGCAAAGACAGACAGCACAGCCCACCAACAATATGAGCACTGAGATGGGTGCTATGCCGGAGCGCCGCGTCGGAGAAGTGACAACAGGATAAATCCACCTCAGCTGGAAACACCGGCTGCGCCTTAATGCACATTCACTATTTTCCATATCATGCTCATGTACAAAGAGGTTCAGTGCGTCGTCCGCTGACTGTCCAGTAGTCCAACACACACCAGGTCAATGTAGCCCAAGGGAGCAGAGTCACTCAGTGCAGGTCCACCTCCGCACGCCGTCTCAAAGGAGCAACTCACCCCCTAAAACTTTTATTATGGCTGAAAAGAAACTATACCACGTTTCAAAACACAGGGAGGCTGGAAACGAAAGTGGGTGCTATATGGCTTATGCTGGCTTGCTGATTTTGTTACTGGGGCTGACAATGCAGCACTGCTGTAAAACCAGCCCGAAAACCAAACCGGCCTTCCAGCCTCCTGCCCCGTACGTCTAGTCCGGCCTTGGATCTCGGAATGAGTGGGCCATGTGAGGGTGAGGTAATTAAAACATGCGGTAAATACTGATTCAGAAGGGTGCATTTTTACCTTGTGCGGAAATGCCTCCAAGTTTTTCTTGTGAAAATGAGGACTTAAGTATCGAATTTGTTGCTTTCTGTACCAAATTCTCTAGGTCTCGGCATTTAATGGCCATTTTTACCTGCTATATTTGTTTGAAGCTTTGCCCACGCAACTGGTGTACTTGATAAAGCACACTGTTTTATTTTAACATTCCCACTGGCTGGATGCACTCGTGCTCAAACTGAGGTCCATAAAATGTCATTTTATTCACTGAGTCAGTGTTTTATATAATTGATTTAATGCGTTGTTTTCCAGCAGCCTCCCATATAAAATGCACCTCCTGAACCACGAACATTGAATAAAGCCATTTATTAAAATTACTGTAAATTAACTTTTGTGCCCATTTTAGTGAGCAGTGTTGTGTTGAGTTTGATTGATTCCTGTAAATTCGAATGTGCCTTTTGTGGCAAGCTATTTTCATGAGAATCGTCCCACACAAACTACTCAATTGCTCGGCATATTATTTATAACCCCTTTGAATTATTTAGCGTGTAATGAGTCATTTAGAATTGCAGTTGCTAGTGCCGTTTCCTAATACTTAGTGTCATGTTGTTTTTGCAATTTCCTGAACAGTCCATCTCTCAGTCTTTTTATATTTCCTATCTGTCTGACGAAACCCATTAAATGTTCCTATGTGTTTTGCTTCAATGCTCATTAAATCGACTCAAAAGTGAAAAAAAGGAAAGAGGAAGGTCGGAGTCATTTGTGTTAATTAAAGGAAAGCCTACTTGCATTTTCCTTAGATCAACAGAGCTACTGGTGTTTAGGGTAAAAGTCAAGACTCATTAAGAAAAAGGAAATTCGTGAAAGAGGCAGATGTGGAAGTGCTGCAATTAGACAAAACGTACAAACAGACATTTCCCCAACACAGACACGTGACTCGGTTAGTTCAGATTATGCATGAAGGTGTTACACAAATATTTTTCGTAAATTAAAGATTAGAGTTTATATTCTGGGATGTGCATTTAATAAATTCAGGCATTATGCAACAGATTTACATCCACCTTATTAACTATCAAAATGTTTGCAAAGAAAATAGTCCATGTAATTTCCTAGATTTGCACCTACCTTTGAAGTAGATGCACCACTTTTCATACATTTTCAAAACACTCCTAGTGTTACAATTGAAGCTGTATAGTCTTCTCATGTTTCGACAATTACCCATATGTAAATGGCCATGGGGTATATTTACATACGTGCAAATGTTTGGCAATAGTGCTTAAGCAACACACTAAGGGGCAAGGATGGCGATAGCCAATTATCTCCGGTTTAGCGGCCGTTTTCGTCCGCTAAGCAGCGATAATTCTATCGCTCTATTAGTAAGCTGTCGCTAACTGACAGCTTTTAGGCGATAGCGAGCGGTTTGGGGCCCGCTTTGCATGTCAGCGATATTTATCGCTAATGACATGCAAAGTGGGCGTACCCAACCTGTTAGCGTCTGAAAGCAGTCGCTAACGTCGCTATCGCCTATTAGCAAGGCAGGCGTAGCGATGGAAATATTCCCGCTATTTCCAAAAACCAACGCCTGCTCAGACCAATTCTTAGCCATGTTATCCAATGGGAGGTGGATAACAGGGCTAAGAGCATTTTGTCGCTAATGCGTGAATATCGCTTTATTAAAAGCGATATTCACGTATTTCGCCTGATTTTTATCGCTTTTGAGATAAACCTTGCTAATAGCAAGTTATCTCAGCGATAAATACCGGTTAATGCGCAGCGATAAAAATATTGCCGCTAACCCTACTTAGCGATAAATATCGCTATTTGTTGGTAATATGCCCCTAAGTTTTTTTGTTATTATTTTTTACCCCCCAAGGAAAATTCCCTTCTCATATATGTCAGATCCATTTTTGAGGGTGTTACCTCCCCTTGTGGGAGTCGAAACCCCAATAATTAACTGAACCCCCATATCTTGATCACCTGAAATCTTCAATTGATTCAGCAGTGAGAGACAGTGTTTTGTAGCAGGTTTCTTGGGTGCCATTACAGTGTGTGTGGATGTCTGAGTCTGGGTAGGCTTTCAAGTGTGTGTATAGGTAACTCACTATCTGATTGGAGGTTGCATTCTAACTTTCTGCCAGAATGTTCAAATGTAGGCATGTGAGTCTTATCGGTTTCGTTTGTGAGAGAAGGTTCCTGAGGGGTACGCCTGTATACTTCAACAGTTTTACATAGAGTTTGGGTGAAGTAGGTGGCCATCTGACAGAGCAGACTGTTTGGGAGACATCTCGGGGGAGTCTGTCAGTGTCTTAGGTTACACAATAGGAGGATAGACTGAGTGCTGAAACTTTTCAACCACTCACACTCAGTCACAGTTCTGGCTTTAATCCAACATTCTTTTGCCCACTATATGACCCCAGTTTGGACCCAGCCATATACAAATCAGCCTTGAGCCTGTTCCTCATAAGAACAGTCAAGCCCGAACTGCCAGACCAGGTCCACCCTGGACTGGAAACAAGCATCCTGGGACCGGTTTCAGGGTATTACCCCTTATCAGCCAGGCTAGCTTGAATCCAGTGGCACAGCGAGCAAGAGACCCTCATCTGGGCATACCCTTGGCCACTGAGGGCAAACATAGCAAACACAATTAGATGATGGATGGAGTGCTTACACTTTTCAACCACTCACCCTAAGTAACATTTCTGAGTTTAAGCCATTATTCATTTGCTCACTATGCCACCCCAGTTTGGACCCAGCCATATGCAAATCAGTCCTGACCCTGTTGCTCAAGAGAGCAGTCCAGCCCGCAATGCCAGGCCAGGTCCTCCCTGGACCAGAAACAAGCATCCTGGGACCGGTTTCGGGGTATTACCCCTCATCATCCAGGCTAGCTTGTATCCAGTGGCAACACGAGCAAGGGGTCCACGTCTGGGCATACCTTTGGCCACTTGGGGAAAACATAGCAGAGGGAAAACATAGCAAACACAACAAGATGATGGACGGAGTACAGAAACTTTTCAATCAACCACCCTCAGTCACAGATCTGGGTTTAATTTATATTTCTTTTGCTCACTATGCCACCCCAGTTTGAGCCCAGCCATATGCAAATCAGTCTTGATTCTGTTCCTCATGGGAACAGTCCAGCCTGTACTGCCAGGCCAGGGGATCCCTGGATCGAAAACCAGCATCCTGGGAACGGTTTCTGGGTATTACCCCTCATCAGCCAGCCTACCTTGAATCCAGTGGCACAGCGAGAAAAAGGACCCACATCTGGGCATTTCCTTGGTCACTGAGGGCAAACGTAGCAAACACAATTAGATGATGGACGGAGTGCTTACACTTTTCAACCACTCACACTCAGTAACATTTCTGAGTTTAATCCATTATTAATTTGCTCACTATGCCACCCCAGTTTGGACCCAGCCATATGCAAATCAGTCTTGACCCTGTTGCTCAAGAGAGCAGTCCAGCCCGTAATGCCAGACCAGGTCCTCCCTGGACCAGAAACAAGCATCCTGGGACCGGTTTTCGGGGTATTACCCCTCATCATCCAGGCTAGCTTGAATCCAGTGGCACGGCGAGCAAGGGGCCCACATCTGGGCATACCTTTGGCCACTTAGGGAAAACATAGCATAGGGAAAACATAGCAAACACAACAAGATGATGGACGGAGTGCTGAAACTTTTCAATCAACCGCCCTCAGTCACAGATCTGGGTTTAATTTATAATTCTTTTGCTCACTATGCCACCCCAGTTTGAGCCCAGCCATATGCAAATCAGTCTTGATTCTGTTCCTCATGGGAACAGTCCAGCCTGAACTGCCAGGCCAGGTGATCCCTGGATCAGAAACCAGCATCCTGGGACCGGTTTCTGGGCATTACCCCTCTTCAGCCAGCCTACCTTGAATCCAGTGGCACAGCGAGAAAAAGGACCCACATCTGGGCATTTCCTTGGTCACTTAGGGCAAACATAGCAAACACAACAAGATGATAAGCAGAGTGTCTTAGGTTATGCATGGTTTGAGGACGTTTTGCTGCCTGACGGTCTTCTAGTATATGTGTGTGTAGAAGAGAGCTTCTGGGAGGGTGAGAGTGGAAGGGAAACTTGCAGACATAGAATGAAAAGGAACAGCAGTAAAAGTTGCAGAGAAGCTGTGATGAAGGAACTGCAAGAACGAGTGGTGACAGTTGGGGAGATTGCGAGATGGAGAGTAGGAAGAAGACCTGAAAGAGAGGGACAGTTAAAATGAGATATCCCAAAGAAACAGATATGACAGTGAGAAGGGGGCAGGCCAGGATACATGGGAGAGAACGTGGAGCTTGAAATATAGAGCAGTGGGATAAAGGAGTACTGTAGAAGGACAGACAAGGGAGAAGGTACATTACCTAAATAAGAAACAGTACTTCAGATCAGAGAAGTTGTTAATAGCACACATAGAATCAAAATATTTCTCAAGTGAAGAGACACAGAGGGGTTAGACGAGTATTAAGAAGGAGTACAGTTCATTAAATCAGGTAGTGCTGTTTTATATTGAGGTAATGTCTAATTGCATGCATCTTATGCATGTGTTAGAGATACTTATAGATTCTCCGGCTTCATCGCTAGTTTTTGTCATGTGTAGCACAATCAGGTCTTGATTCCGAAGGAGAAAATAATCACAAATTATTACTTCAGCAAGCAGTGAAAATCGAAATACTTGCATAACTGTTAAGTGGACATGTCCCTAGGAGAATCTAAGAATCTAGTGTTTTTCTCTGCTCTTCACCTAGCATTTGTGAAAATAGGCATTTTCCAGGTGTTATAAATCACAGGACTCATTTGAGTGTTAGATGATACCAGAAAAGGGTGATTTTAGATGTGAATGTGGCATTTCCATTACAGCAGAGAACTTGGACCATATGTGGTACCACCCCACACCTGCATGGGAATTTCCTTATCATGGTGGCATCTCTCAAAAGCGACGTCCCAGATTAGAGGTGTGTTAGATGTTAGCGGAAGCTTTTTTGAGGCCACGATGTAGGAGTATCTAGGGCACGGAGAAGGCAGAACAGCTGGGGGAGAATTGCTGTCTCATTTTCAGCTTCTCCCATTGTGCAGCCCCAGTAGAACCACTCACAGATTTGGGTCCATGCCCTACAATGGGGTAGTGCTCTGGGCCACCCACAATGAGGGACTTGTCAAGTATGTGCTGAGCTCTACCTTTGCCCACTTTACCAATGCCCCAAACACTCGATTGTTATTGATATGTTATCTTTCAAGTGAGACATTGTAACTCATAAACCTTCTGAAAGAGATGTTTTTAAATATTGAGACATTGTAAGTGCTGCCATTCATTTTTTAGATGCTCGTTTTAATTTCTTGCAATCAGGGTTTAACAACTTTAGGGTCATTTTCATTACTGTACATTACTTTCATCTCTGATTTGCTTCTGAAGGTCTTCTGCTCTTCTCGTTTCATTCTTCATCAACCCACATTATCTTTTGAGTATGAGAGGCATTTGTGCTCTCTTGCTTTTTTGCAAGGGTCATACTTTCCCTTGCTTCTCTTATTTATCTAACACCTTCAGGATTTCTTCAGCCAAAATGATCTCTGAGACTTGTAGAAAATGTCCAATATTTATTTATTTCAATTATTTCAGGTGTTCTTGCTTCCATATTTCACAAATAATCACAATCGGATTAGCCTAATTCTTAATACATGAATTAATAAACATTTAGGGTTATATTTAACATTTACTCACGCAACGCATCAAGACACATTGCTGCACTGCGTGAAAGGGAGAGGGCAGGAATGTGTCATATGTTTCAAGAATTCCTGCTTTCTCCTTGTGCTTGTGCACTTTTGGCTCCATAGCACAAATGCAGGCACTCTTGCGGCATGGTGCAGAACTGTTTTAGTGCACAAAGAGACATCTTCCTACACAAAAAAACAATCTTTGAGGGGTTTTCCTTTTTGCACAGGTGCTGCTGAATCCCACATTGGTAAAAAGAGGAAAAAACGAGGAGAAATAAAGATATTTCGCCTTGCTGCACCTCGCCTGAGAAGGCCTACCATTTTGATGCATTCCCAGGTCTACCACTCATGGTAGATCCGGGAATGTGCCAAAATCCATTTGTAGATGTCTGGGAACACCTACACTGCAAAATTAACAGGAAAAACACTCCCCAATGACCTATATTTCTTTTACGAAAGATTAAATCTGGTATGGGTATCAAAATGTGCCATTAATCAAATATTTATAACATTACAACAACATGTTTAATTTTATGAAGTCATATTTTTTTTTTTACAAACTTCTTTTTTTCTTTTTTTTACTTTTTTTTACTTCAATGTATTAAATACCATTTTTTTTAAATAGATACAACTTTTTTTGCTTTTTCATAATAATGCATATACTTTTAAACCGTTGATCATACACAATTGAATACAATATTGTTGGCCCCCAATGAAATAACAAACCTTCTATTCCACTCATACATTCCTCACAATCGTTCACATTCATACAAGACACTTATACACATCTGGATTTTGTGGGGAAAAGACAAGATGTAAGCCATTTCCACCAAGGTGTGAAAAAACGACAATAAGGTCTGGACACATGAGGTCGACGCGTGTTTCGGTGGCTGAACACAAGACGTGAACCACCTTCGGGCACTGTGTCGCACAGGCAAATAAAATAGGGGATAACACGTTTCCTGTAATGTAAAGACTGGAACAACTCTTTATCAAGGGTAGATATTGAAGGTCACACGTACATTTTACAGCGTGAAAATAAAATATAGTGACATCTACCCTATTTTATTTGCCTGTGTAACACTGTGCCCGATTTGGACAAGGTCCTGAAGAAGGTGAACGATTGTTAGGAATGTATG
Source organism: Lissotriton helveticus (assembly GCF_964261635.1). Lineage (NCBI taxonomy): Eukaryota > Metazoa > Chordata > Amphibia > Caudata > Salamandridae > Lissotriton > Lissotriton helveticus. The sequence continues at coordinate 199,583,538 of NC_136072.1, forward strand.
AGTGGAATAGAAGGTTTGTTATTTAATTGGGGGCCAACAATATTGTATTTGTTTTTGTTTTTAACTCAAAGTGATTTCACAGAGTTTAAGTTAAAAGTTATGAGCGTCATGTGACTTTACTACTTTGCACTCTATTTAAAATGCTCTGAACAAGGGTGAGGATTTCATAAGCAGTAAAATCTGCAGGATCCAAGGACAGATGAACCCCATTTAGAAAACTCTTGTCTTAAGTGTTTGGACACTGTATACTTGTACTGACATGGACTCTGTGGATCTGTGTCTCAAAGACCAATGGCATTGACCACTGTCCCTGGTGCTGGAAGGAACCAGATGGGTAGACATGCTGGGGCCCTGGAGGATGGCGTTCCTCTGGAACTTCTGTGGACTGGTCCTGTGGCAACCTCTACAGTGAGAACCCTTGACTTCTGTTAGACACACCGTGGCCAAGAGCCTGTGAGACCACTAGAGTGCTGGCAGAGAGGGTAATCTGCACTAAGGGCCACAGGGAGCTACTGCGGAAGACCACAGGCAAACCAAAAGCACCAGGATCCCAAAGGGAGGAGCAAGTCCTAGGTCCTGCACTGCCACTGATGCTGGGTTTAGTGCCAGGGGGTCAGGATCTGAGCTCTCCCTCATCAGAGTGAGATTAGTGGAAAACCAAGCTCCTGGAAACTTTACACATTTTAGTAGTAGTGGTAAACAAGGTTTATTAAGACAATTATTCATAAAATATTCAAAAACAATAAAAACACCTGCACAGCATAAAACTGACTAAAAGCTCACTAACCTCCATGTAAATTGCACCCAGTCCAAACCCATCCTTGAAATTCTGTTTGACAGTAAGCATAAAACATGTAATTTTTACTGCCACATCAAGGTAGCGCATTTCAGACTACAGCTTCATCACCTCCAACCTTTATAATGCCCTGTATTTTAAAAACAATCGCTTTAAAAATGTAATAGGAATATAAAAAACACAATCCATGAGTACATGAGACAAGGAGCATTTTATATTCAGGGGACATGTGAAGAAACTATTTCCATCCTGGATCACATTACACTACTTGCAGTACAAGGAGATTGGGTTGCACCCCACCCGCACCTTTAAAATTTCATTCCGTACTATAGGGTCGGATATCTGAGCCAGATAGGGTAAAACCGTGTCAAAGTCAAGGCTATTTAGTGAGAAGATGATGGAAGGCTTCTTCCTTGGATAAGCCAACTCAAAATAACCGGCAACCTTTCCCGCAGATTCTTTCATAGCTAGTTTACTAGGGAAAGGGAAACAAGCTACAATTGTACCCCAATGGGAATGCATATTTTCGAGAACATTTAGCCTTTTCCTTACTTCCCTTGCCCACCTTCATTAACTGCCTTTGATCTCATCCCAACACAGTTTAGACACCTTTGCAGCTTCATTATCCTCCGAAAGCTTACTGAAAAATCTTAGGATTTGGTAATTCGCTAACAGGTTCCGGGAAATCAGATTCAGCTGTCTCCTCATACCCTGGACCAAAGTACCTGGAGGCAGCGACTAGAGCCTCCGGAGAACTGCCCCCTCCAACAGATCCCAATCATGAGAGGATTCGTGGGCAAATATCTCAGCTTTATACAATCTCAAGCAGGGTATTTTTCATAATTGTTCATTAGGGGAGTGACGACCAGGCCACTGTATTTCCAGTTAAATCTGACCAGGCAACCAGCTTGCAACATGGACCTCTTCTTGATGCATCCCTTATGTGTGTCCCATTTTAAATTCCTATTAAAGGACAACACCAGATATTTATAAGAATGCACTACTTCCACCTCTCAGACATACAGCTATGATTGAAAGGTTTTTGCCTTTTTCCCCAAAGATCAACACCTTGGTTTTCTCCAGAATAATTTTCAACTAATTCTGCTTACTGTTGCTGCAGGGGAGTCTAGTTTTCTCTGAAGACCGATTGGTGTGTAATCCAGCAGAACCAAATCGTCTTCATATAGCAGACGAGAAATTTGATGTTTCCCAACTTTATGGGAGATTGACTTTACTTTGGCAATAGTTGCTGGATGGTCTGCTCGAATTAAACTAAAAATCAAGGGGGCAAGAACACACCCATGTCAAAGGCCGTTGTTGATATGATTTTTTTTAGATAATCTACCAGATTTACCTAGCTGGACCTGTGCCAAGTTATCTGTGTGTGATGCTTATGATACACTAATGAGGTCAGCTGGGACTTCACAGGAGACAAGTTTCACCCATAGGAGTTCCCTGACCATTGTGTCAAAGGATATCTGGAAATTAATAAAACACCAACATAGCCTTTGGGTCACTTCCATTGCCTTCCAAATGATGGCCCAGAGTACAAAACAATGGTCTATGGTTGAGTGACCCTCTGAAAATCGTCCTTGCTCAGTCAGTACAATTTTATGCCCAATCCTCCATCCTTTACAAAAGGATTTTTGACTACACCTTTTCCCGAGGTGTCCAAAAGGCTAATCAGTCTCTAATATGAGAGATCTGAACTGTTCCCCTTTTTTAATATGGGTTTCACTAGTGACCTCTTCCATGCCAGGGGAGAGTGGCCCGTTGAGGCTATATAGAAAAACAGGAGGTTGTACTCCCTAGCCCGCTAATTGCTCTTGGACATTTTAGAGGACAGGATTCCAAAAATGAGCACTCCTGGTGGCTAGAGCCAACAACAACAGCAATGCTGGAAACCCCATGCAAATCATACCAGTGGGCTGTAGAAAGCAGCATTTTTTGCTTCTACTCAGAGCTCGATAGTGTGCATTGTGGTTTTCAAATAGCCTCCCAGGAAGATCAGTATCCTGGGAGATCAACACAAGCAGAAGAGTTCCTGACACCCACTCCACACTTTGCAAAAGGTGTGAGGACAATGGGAATTGATGAAGTGCATCTAGCACCCCTCTCCCTATCCAATGATCATCATTTGGGAAGGCCAGAGCCCCGGGGCTACGAAAGACCACCGAGACAATAATTAAAGAAGCTCCTGGGTTGGACCACATCGCCTGGAGTATTTTTGCTTGGGATTGCAGAACCACAGGCAGAGGAGAGGCAGTCAGGAGGCAGAGGGTTTCTCTGAGAGACATCTGCCACTATCCTGCCCATGAGTGAAACATCCGGAACAGATTTTTCTCTTGCCTGGGTGGGAGGAGTTGGGAAAGCAGCTGACTCCCTCAATGGTGCCAGGCACAGTGTCAAGCGAGCAGATCTGGCAAGTCTGGACACAGAGCTTTGCTCCTCTGCATCGCACAATCTAAGACAGTGGGAGAGGGCAGGAGTACCTGATAAAAAGGCACAAGTAAAGTATCTCATGTAGTGGCTACATCAGAGGGCCTGCAGCAGGCAGTATGGGAAGCATCACCCCATAAGGCCAAAGGTTCCTGAAGATTAGCATAATCCTTCTGTGGTGGGGTGCAGGCTAAGCTTTTTGTAGAAGTATGTTTCTGGGGCACCCAAGAACAGCATGGGGGCATCCATTTCCCCATAAAGTGCCCAAGTTTGAGTTTTGATCAGTGGTGATAGGGAGGTTGTAAATAAAATGAAATAGCAGAGAACCACTCACCTTCAGACTGGCCACCCTGTCGGCTGTCGCCTCTCAGTCCGCTTGCTGCCGCCTCTCGCTTCTCGGAAGCAGGAACCAGCAAGCACCCAGGCTCCTGACTCCCCTAAGCAATCACAACTCTGCATTGCAGCGTTGTTATTTGTCTGAGCACCGTGGTTCAGCACTCAGACGGGGAACGGCAGTCTGGTCATGTTCTTCACCCAGGCTGTAATGCAGCCTGGTGCGCATGACTGTTATGGTTGGCACGATAGGACCAGCCAAACAGTTATTCACACTTTAGAGTGGGGCAACCACTCCTCCTCCTGGCCCCTGCTCTGGCAATCCAGCCCGCCTCACACCAGGAAATGCTAAATTAAAATTACAATAACGCTGGTTATCATCATTTTAGTTTTCCTGTAAGTACTGCTCCCAGAGCAGTGGGGCGACGTTCGAGCAGCCACTATTTTTGACGCCACCCTAAGTCTCTCAGATGCAGAAAGAGTGACTTGGGGTTGCTTTTCTTAATTAATAAAGCAAACACTCCTGCAGCTTGACCTTTCAGACTTAAGGTATAGAGATCTTTGTTTCTATGTTCTGTGGCTGCTTTACAGCTAGGGTAAAGGTAGAAGAAGGATTCATATATAGCATAGGAATGAACATAGCAGCATTAGGAGCGAATAATTGAAAGGGGGTACTATCCTGAAATGTGTTGATTATGTTGCACTTAGATATTAAAGATTTGCTGTGATCTATTCTTGTAATAGCTTGCCAAAACCAGTAGACATTTATAGACTTCTCCCATTATATATGGTTAAGCACATTAGTGGGGTAATGCAGTTTTAAAGTTCAGGCCTTGCTAGTTAATAGACTATTAGTGGTGCCTCCGGTGCAGAGCTACATGTTACATTTAGGAAGTTCCCTGATCTGTGAAATCTGTCTTTCGTCTGCTTCCACTGTTGGTTGTGAGGCCCTTTAGACACCATGTACGTTTCCATCAGCCATTCTGCATATGTTTGTACATTTGTGATTAGTATTTAGTAGTGTGTACAATAAATAACTTTTCCTTTTATTCCTTTGATAATAAAAGCACCATGGACAGCGATGTCTTAAGTGTTGAGATACAAGTGCTATATAGGGGTACTTGATTCCAATTAAGGGCTCCACAGCTAGTGGTCCCCAGGGCACCAACGATGAAAGACCCCTTTTGTTACATTTGGGACTCAGTGTCACCCTGCCTTTCCTTGGACCCTCTCACTGGGGTTCCAAAAGGTGGGCATTTCAGGTACCTTGTTCAAGGCTGAGGTAAAGGATAGACCCGTTATGCAATATATGAAATCCTTGTATGAGCTACAAGTAGTCACTCCACTTCAAAATAGAAACACACGGGTCATTGAGAATTATAGGAGAGGCAAGAAAGCCACACTCTAGATTCCCAAGTCCCCTTTCATCCTGACATTTTACACAGTAATAAAAAAGTAAAGATGGAAAAGGGAAAAAAATTGGGAATTGTCATGGGCATCAGGTGCATAATCTATGATGCAAAAAGAACAATTGATGGACAGAATGAAGAACAATGTCATACATTCACCCCAGTACAGAGATCTGGGCCTAAATCCATCGTTTTTTTGCTCACCATGCCATTCCAGTTTAGACCCAGCCCATGATAACCATCAGGTCCCTCCTGTCCTCGTCCTATTAATAACATAGTGAGATATACCTATCTCACAGACAGAAAAAAGAACAAAAGGAGTGCTGGATCCCAACCCCACTCTCTCCCACCGGGACTACTTAATTGTACTTACCCAGCATTCCTTCTGTTCTTGTTCTTATTTCTGTCTGCCGGCAGAATGAGATGAGTCAGGAGCAGCTCAGGTGTGGGTGGATTGCCTGGCATGGTTCAAGGCATCTTTGCAGCTGGTCTGCGGAGACAATGCTGGTGTGCGTGTCTCCCTCTTTGCCGGGCTTAGAGGGAGACGTGCAAAGCGATCATTGAGGAGCCTGCCCAATTCAGACTTCAGTCTGGTTCTTGTTGCGCACCTCCTTGACGGCCAGGTGAGAAGGGAGGCACGTCATCAGTATGGGGGCAGTTTTCCTTCATTCCAGGCGCACGGTGATGAGAGCTTCCTGGTCTTTTTGCCTGTCTTCTGGTAAGACACAGACTGTGCAGCCCAGTGGCGGCTGGTGAACTTTGAAAGAGGTGAGGCATACATATGTACCTGGAATCGGAGCAAGACTGACACTCTAAAGGAGGGTTCAGGGGGTTCTGTCCTTCAAGAACATTTTGAAAAAACTAAAAAAAACAAGGCCAAATCCAGTATTTTACTGTATAGTTTGTTACAGATTGCTTAAAAATACAAAGGTGCTGAATGAAATAGTCCAGTTCTTTTTGTGGTGTGCCAGGAAAGTGCAACTCCCTGTCAGCGTGTTGGAGCTCAACTCCCCCAAGGACATTTGTAAAAAAAAAAAGTGGTGGCAAAATAGTAGGTTTTTCTTCACAGTTTTCCTTAAAAATTGGATAAAGGGCTGTATACAATCAGAGAGTAGCAACAATCTGTCAATTCCACATTACATGACCCAGCATTTATGAAATGCACATTTTTCCATTTTGCTTCTTCACAATGGGAAGGTGAGTTCTGTGTATGACTGAATTTCTTCTTGGAAGGGCTTGGTAATAACAGCTGGAGCTAGCACTCCTACAAGCACACCTTGAAGTCAACAGCAACAAAACACAGGTAAAATTTGCCCCAGGCAATTTGACACAGTCGCAGAACAGAAATGAAACTAAATACAATAATTGACAAAGCCCCAGTATAGCAATAACACAAAATACAAGAATAGTAAACAATAGTCATCAGTGGGCAGTGGAATGCATTTTTATTTACTGCTGGAGTTCACCCAAGGTTCAAAAACATCCTCAAAATATTTATTGGTGCTCAAGAGGCTGTGAGTGGTGACACAAACGGTGGTCACCCAACTGCAAATGATCTCAGACCTATAACCTGTTTCTTCCAGCCTTTCTTGTAATTGAACCATGCCAACATTGGAGGCTGAAGCTTACTTTGTCTATAGTGTCCCACCATGCAGGATTAGAAAGTGGGAATATTGTTGAATACTCTCCTGGTTGTAACAAATGGGTTTGTGTGGGTGTTGAATTGCAAGAAGTGACCGGTGGTGCTAGATTGGGTCTAATAGATTATGTGCTTACTTGGCATTGCTCTTTTAAGTTACCTTGTGTGATGTAACTGGTGCTCACTGAAGCGCTCCAACACCTTTGGGTAGAGTTTGCTCTATATGAAAACTGCAGAAAAATACACAAAGAGGTAACAAGAGAGCATTCACATAGAAAAAGAAAGACAGATATCCATTTAGTGGCTTATTTGTAAATAGTAAAATCAGAAAATCTGGATAAATCACAGCTTCTCCGCTGAAATTGTGTGAACGTAGGCACATATGTTATTTTACCAAACTCCTTTTTCTTCACCATCAGTATATGGAAGAACTTTCAAATATGTGAGTTCAGAATACCGGCTGCAGGGGGCGTGGCTTGGCGCCCGACGAGGACGGCGGCTCTCATGTGAGCGCTCCAGGTCTGAAGGGGCTTTCGCTTCACACTTTACTTCACCACTTCCTGCAAAGCGCATTTTCATGCACCGGAGCTCACGGACACCAGCGGGCTCCTGTCGGCTGAACAAAACGAGCAGCGGAATGGTCGTTTTTTACACGTTGTAGCGGACGCGGCTGTGAGATAGCTGCGCCCGCCATCTTGGATCCTGTCACCACGGACGGCGGCGCTCCCGTTTGCTCAACATGACAGCCTACCATGGAGCCCTTCGTGCCTCCAACTACTTTGGGTGAGCCAACTTCTGCTTTTTAGCACCACCGCTGGGCACCTATCCCTCATGCCGCCTTTTTCTCAGTGAAATCAACAGCCTCCACTTCTCTCCTGACGTCCTTGGCGGCCATGTTTGCTGATTGTTGCTTCTTTACCTCAGGCACCCTGTATGCCTATTCAGCTGCAGCCTACTCTATATTATGAGAGCGTTTCATTTCTTCACGCTCTTACTTCAATAGATATCTACTACGTGAAGCTGTCCTGCGCACTGTTTTTACACGTTTTTTTTTCTCTCTACATGATCTTCTTGCATCTGTGATGTTCCTCACCAGTTAAATCTCTGCTGCACCACCATGTGCCATCCTTGCATGCCCTAGTGCAGTGCTGTTTTTTCGCTCTCAACCTCAATGTGCTGCCTCTTCAAATGACTCAAATGCTGCTCCATTTATCTGCGTAAATCCTTGGCGTTCCTGAATTCTGCGCAGACAGCTCTCTTCTTCTTCTTTTCATTTTTTTTTTCTTGGAGGGGAATTTGCTTGTTTCCCTCCCATCACGAACTCCTGCGCACAATTGCAGCTGTCTACAGATCAGCAGAGATTACCACTGGACTTTATTTTCTCTCCCCAACAACTCCTTTTTATGGAAAGAAAGGCAATTTCTCGCACTCCCAAGACTCCACGTCGTGTATTCATTAAGAACTCAAAAGTCTTCTCTGCATTGGCACACCTCGAGGCCTCTCAAGCGCTCGTCACTCAGATGTCGCAGTCTAGCACGGAGCGGCCTGCCCAGCCACCAGGGAAAGTCACGCAGAAACGCCTTAAAAAGGATCCTCCATCGCCATCAGGATCTACTTCGACTGTTTCCATGGAGCTTCTGCTGGAGGAAATCCGTGCCCTCAGACCTTTCATGGAGGAAACTAATTCTAAGCTACAGGTTCTCACCGATAATTGGTCTCAGATGGATGCCAGGGTGACAACAGTAGAAAAGTCTTTGACCTCTCTCCATGAGTCGTCCTCCAAGGTCTCCCACATGCAGTCCCAGATTTCCTCCCTCCAAAAGCAGGTTGAAGAATTGGAGAACCGAAACAGACGCAACAACCTCCGTCTCTACGGCCTGGCAGAGAATTGTGAAGGGACTGACCCCATCGCCTTCTTTAAGTCTTTTTTACCCAAACTCCTTCATTTACCTGAGGGTACTACGCTTAATATCCAGCGTGCACATAGGCTGGGCCGCCTACCTTCTACTCCTTCTCCCTCTTCACGGCCGCGGGGTGTCATCATGTACTTCTTAGAGTACACTGACCTTCTCAAAGTCATTTCCGCAGCACGTGCATCACCTCGTCTTCAATGGTCAGGATCCAATCTCTTCTTTGCGCAGGATTATGCCAAAGCTACAGCAAGCCGTCGTAAAGCCTTTTTAGACATGAGACCAGAGCTTCGTGCTCTTGGAGCCAGATATGGCCTCTTTCATCCCTGCCTGTTCAGAGTTACACACAACAACAAGACCACGACCTACGAGGATCCTGTTCGTCTCCGAAGTTTCTTGAACGCTGCACAGTCATCTGACATGGACTTCTCTGGCTCCTCATCAGCTTTCCCTCCATGAATCTTGTTTTCCGTGACTTTATTGGCCTAACCAAAATTATATGTTTCATGTTTGATGTTCGCTGTTTTGTTGTTTGCCTTTCATGGGTTTCCCAGCATCTTCAGTTTATATGTTCCTTTTGACCCCTCCCTATCTTTCTTCCATCCTCGATGGATGGCCAAGTATTCTTTTTGACGTTGTTCTGTTTTCTTCTTCTTTCATTCATCTCACTCATTTATGTTTTCGTTCCCTTTTTCTTGCAGGTTTATAGAATGTTTGGCGTTTTCCCCTCGACCTGTCGGTTCGCTTGCATTGGATGCTTGCTTCCTCTGCCTGGCGCTCCCCTCCCACTCATTTTTCCTCGTCTCCTTTCCCTAGTGATCATTCCTCCCCGCCTCTACCCTCCGTAAGTATGTTTTCCCTTTCCTTCCGAATGTTCACTTTCCTCATTGCGATTTTCTCCCTTTCAAGTTCATTAGTTTCCCTTATTCCACAGGTGTCTTCCTTTCTTATTTCTCGACAACTCTTCTACTCTCAATTCCTTCCTATCATTCTTGCTACTTCACGGTCTACCTTCTCCTATTTCTTATATCACTTGCTTCTATCTCTTTCTCCTCCGCTCTATTTTCTACTCCATCACCCCTCTTTTTCTCATTTTAATGCATTGCCTTTTACTGCTTTTCCTACTTTCTTTGACTTACTTCTTCCTCTGGGCTCCTCTTGCATCTTTTTTCTGTCTTATGACATTTTCCTCCTTTCTTATTTGATATGTCTCTGAAAGTAATTACATGGAATGTTAAGGGCGTTAATTCCCCTATCAAACGACAGAGAATCCTATCTCACCTTGCACGTTTGAATGTGGATATTGCTTTTTTACAAGAAACTCATTTATCTGCTGAGGAATCTGCTAAATTGAAAAGAAGTTGGGTGGGCGATGTTTACTACTCTCCTGGGGATGGTAAACGCAATGGTGTTGCTATTTTATGTCACAAAGCTCTTTCTCATTCCCTGCTTGTTCAAGAATCAGACGCTGAGGGCCGATGGATATATGCCAAACTTTCTATCAAGAATGTTCCAATTTCTCTCCTAAATGTTTATGCCCCTACCACTGGTGATCCCACTTTTTGGCACTCATTTTCCCAGCACATCACCAGATTTATTGATGATAATTTTATACTGGCAGGAGATTGTAATCAGCCCCTAGACCCCTTCCTAGATAGGAACTCCAAAGCACACTTCATCCCTAATAAATCTCATAAATCCTTTTCTCAAGCTATTTCCCAACACAAACTCACAGACGCTTGGCGCCTTTGTAATCCAGAACTTCAGGAGTTTACTTTCTACTCTCCATGCCACCATTCCCAATCTCGAATTGATTATGTTTTTGTTACCCACAACATCGCCCAGACTCTCACTCATGCGGAAATTGGTCCAATTTTACTTTCTGACCATGCCCCCACATTAGTTCAATTGGACATCTTACCCAAATCAATAGGCCCTAAACGATGGCGTTTCAACAATTCTCTCCTGCTGGACTCTAAATTCACCACCTCCTTTACTTCCTTCTCCAATGAATTTTTCTCCCTAAACGATAACTCCCCTGTCCCTAAACACACCATTTGGGATGCCTTTAAAGCGGCGGCAAGAGATTTCATCATTGGCTTTGTTGCTAACAAACGTAAAGCTGCCCGCGATTTTACCACAGCTATTCTTTTGGATATTAAGAAATTGGAGCATTCTTATTTTACCTCCCGCTCACAGCAAACTCTAACCGCCTTGGTCAATGCTAAGATGCAATTTAACAAAAAATCTACGGACGACGCATCTTTGTACTTATTAAAATCTAATGCCAAGTTCTACGGAGGCAAAAATAAGGCAGGCAAGATCTTAGCCAATTATCTCAAGGTGAAACACAATAAATTAAATATTGAATCAATCTACGACGCCAGCTCAAACCTCAAACATACAGACGCAGACATCCTCACTGAATTCTCTACCTTCTACAAGACCTTGTACTCTTCTGAAACCCAACCTTCTTCTCACTCTCTGGACACATTTTTCTCCTCCATTCACAAGCCATCTCACTTCCCACTTGATCTTTCTCACTTAGAACTCGATATATCTCAACAAGAGCTACTCAAAGCGCTTCACACCCTCCAGAAAGACAAGGCCCCTGGGCCGGACGGCTTCACAGTAGAATTTTTTCTCCACTTTTCCAAACTCCTCATCCCCAGACTCCATTCCCTTATTGGCACCTTCCTTTCCCTGGGTTCATCCTCAGGCTCTTTTTCAGATGCCCATATCTGCCTCATACCCAAAGAGGGGAAGGATCCTCAACACTGCAAAAACTACAGGCCAATCTCCTTAGTCAATATTGACTATAAAATTTTTGCAAAGTCCCTTGCGGCACGTCTCGACCTTCTTCTTCCAGACCTCTTGGGTGAGGAACAGTCGGGCTTTGTCAAAGGTCGTTTTATTACTGATAACACCAGACTCCTCTTCAATATCCTTTCTAAATCTCGCCTCTTACCTCATCCCCTTGCGGCCATTGCCCTGGATGCCGAAAAGGCGTTTGATAGAGTCGAATGGACTTATCTATTTCACACCCTCCGTTGGTTTGGTTTTGGTCCTGTTTTTATATCATTAGTTTCACTACTTTATTCTAACCCACGTGCAGCGGTTTGTGCCAATGGCCAAATTTCTTCCTTTTTTGACTTAAAAAGAGGTGTTCGCCAAGGCTGTCCCTTATCACCCTTTCTCTTTAATCTAGCCTTAGAACCCTTCCTCTTCAAACTCCGTCAACATCCCTCCATTCATGGTTTCCAATTGTCAGATTCCCACACCAAACTAGCTGCCTATGCAGATGACATTTTGCTCTTTGTTTCCAACCCCTCCGCTTCCATTCCTGCCTTTCTCAGTGAAGTCCATGCTTATTCCCAAATCTCTGGCTATAAACTCAACAACGACAAATGCGAGATCCTCCCCTTGACTAAATTCACATTCAAACCTGATTTTGCCGCCTCTAATTTCACGTGGAAACCTTCCCATATTAAGTACCTTGGAATGCATATTACCCCTACCATCCCAGACACTGTTTCTCTGTGCATGTCCAAATGTATTCAAAAACTAACGGATCTCACATCCAAGTGGCACCCCCTTTACCTATCCTGGTGGGGCCGCCTTGACACTATTAAAATGATGTTGTCTCCCATTGTTCTCTATACCCTCTCCAATATTCCGGTCCCTGTCCCCTCCAAATTTTTCAAAAAGATCAACTCTATTTTGATGTCCTTTCTTTGGAATAAAAAGAAGCCACGAATGTCTCTACAACGTCTGATCCGTCCTAAGTCAGAGGGTGGGGTTAACTTTCCTGACTTCCCAGCCTACCACAAGGCGTTCCAATTGAGGCAAGCCTCTTTTTGGTTACAAACCCCTGACACCCCATGTCCTCTATGGGCCAAATTTGAACGCCTCCTTCTTTCTCCCTTCTCCTTCGCTGAATACCTCTCCTTCTCTCGCAAACCCACTTCTATCTCTACTCCGATTCATAAGTTCACCACTAAATTACTCCTCTCCTTCACTCACTCACCTCCTACCACCATTGCTGATTTCCTCTCTTCCCCCATATGGCATAACGCGTCCTTACTTATACGTAATAGACCCTTTTTTTGGAAAACTTGGCATGCCCGAGGTCTTCGGCGGATCTCCCAACTTTTTTCTCAATCCTCTTTCTTATCTTTTGACGCCCTTCGCTCTCTTTATGACCTACCTACTTCCTTTGCACGCAAATACCAATTACTTAAAGACACAGTCCTAACGAAATACAATGACCTCTCCCAGCCTGGTCCTCCTCCTGTTTCTTCCACTCCCACTTCCACACTTCATTCCTTCTTACGCACTACGCCAAAAGCTGCTGCTATTTACAAATACCTTCACGCTGGTGAGACTCCTAGACCTAACTCTAAAGTGGAAGAGTCCTGGGAGCATGATCTGTCTATCTCTTGGTCGGTTTCCTTCTGGGACAAAATCTGGATCAAACTTCGCAAATCTTCCAGAGCAGCAACCCTCACTCAGACTTTGTTTTTTATTTACAATAGACTCCTCTTTACACCCTCTGACCTTCACAAACGCTTCCCCAATACTCCCCATACATGCTGGTCTTGTTCGTCACCACAAGCTAATTTATTTCATATGTTATTTTTATGCACTCATGTTTGTAATTTTTGGCTACAGGTCTGGGCTCAAATTAATTTAATTTTCCGCACTTCTATCCCTTTTTCCCACACACATGTTTTTCTGGGTAGCCTCTCCCCTTGCTGGGATGACGTTGATCTAAAACCTCAGATTGTTGACTTATTACTTGCCGCTGCCTTCCAACAAATAACGGCCAACTGGAAAGACTTCTCCAAAATTTCCTTCAAGGCGTGGTGGTTTAATGTGTGCCATAACCATAGACTCGATACTGCTCATGTTTTCCCGGCATGTATGGCTACTAAACGCATGGACTTATGGACTCCCGTTACACTCTATTTGGACTCATGTAGTAAACGCTTGTTTCACCCCCCACCTCCACAACAGGAAGTTCCTAAACCTCCTTAATCGCTCGATACATTCCACTTATCCTTCATTGTACCATTTTGTTTTAATGCTTTCCAATGTTCTCATGCTTTTCATATTTTTTGCTTAACATGCTTCTCTTTGCCTTCTCCCTCTCTCTCGTCTTGTACCCAGATTCCTTTCTTTTATTCTAATGCTTGCATTTGTATGATTGTATTATTCTGCTCAAAATCTTTAATTTGATATCGCATTGTATTTTGTTTTGACACCTGGTTTTCTCTCTTATCAATATCAAATAAAATTTTCTTGAACTTAAAAAAGAATACCGGCTGCACAAAAACCTATTGTTTGATTTTATGAACTATAATGTTTCTTAAATATTTTCAGTGCTCGACTAAAAATTAACACTTTTTTTTGTTTCATCTGTTTATGGAACAAAAACAAACATGGTGCTATTAGTACATATTTGTTCATTTTTAGATGAGCCCTGAAAATATTTGCTTTGTAACTCAAACAGCAAACAAACATCAAATAAATATGCTAAGGCGTCCTAAAAATTAAAACAGTTGTATTTCTTCAACAAACTGAAGCATGGGCATAATTAATATGTTGTATTGTAGCACTGCACTGAAAAAAGGTTTATTAAAAGTGATTGTTTTTAACCATGAACCAAATCCACTCCCAGGCATACTCTCTGGCACTCACCACGCCGGCAATTAAACACCCATACATCCATACAAACACTCGCATGTACACATTCAGAAATCACACACTTTCCAATATTGATCACTTACATGCCCCGAGCTGCAGTTCCTGCTTGGCTGGTCCTGAAAATCACCGATTTGCACTTCCTGTTTCGAAGGCCTGGAAGCTAACACCACAGCTTCCACCATCATATGCTCAAGCCTCTCTCTGCCTGATCAGAAGCCAGGATAGGGTTGGAGGTCAGCCTGCCTTCTCTAACCTGGCTTCTGATAGGGCATATGAGCGTATGATTGACAAGCCCCACTTAAACTCCATTAGCTGACATGCTGCACAGTCTGAGGTTTGTAACACTTGTCAGCTATGGAAGAGCCAGGCTGTAACAGCCAACGCTCTCACACATCCAGAACACCAAGGAACATGATGGAGCCCTCTCTCGTGTTAACATGACATTGCAGCTTCGTACATGAAAACAAACGATCTATAAGATGGTTTGTTTTCATGTAAAAATACTGGAACACTAGTAAGTTGGCGAGCCCATACTGTGAGGATCAGGCTCACCGAGAGGGCATCTGTGCTAGAGGCAGCAGACGATTCCAGCCGCCTACTTATACCGGTCCAAGGTGTGTTCCGCATAGCGGTTGTTTCAACTACTACGTGTGGTGTGGATTGTAGTGGGCTTTATTCCCTTGTGTGGTAATCTTCATTACTCCTGGTACCGTTGTCCTGATTCCATTCATTCCTCTCTCCCAATCGGCCTTTAGATTGGGGCTTGGTAGTTCAGAAGGAATGCTGGGTAAGTACAACTAAGTACTCCCAGGGGGAGGGGGTGGCGTAGGGATCCAGCGTTCCTTTCATTCTTTTTTCTGTCTGTGACATAGGTATATCGCACTACGTTATGAATGGGATGAGGACCAGAGGCGCAACTAGAGCCAAATTTCGGGGGGGCTAAGAAAATTTGGGGAGGGGGGGGCTGACTCTTCAAGCAATAGGAAGAGTGGAGCTGCAGGGGCTCTAAGAAGGAGTGAAAAACGGTAAAGCCTCATTAACAAGCAAATGGTCTTTTAAAGACCTGTGAAGTACTCCGGTGCGGCTGTGTATGTACCCGGAAAGCTCGCTCATCCTGGGCTGCCACACATAACAGGGGGGGGGGGTGCTGAAGCCCTTTGAGTCCAATGTGCGTTGCGCGCCTGACCAAGAGTAATGAATATTACCGGTAAGTACTAGGGCATTCCTGCAGTACCACCCCTTTCCTCAGGAGCCCTCATTGAGCAAGTTGGAATACCCCAATATTCTCGTATCCCGGAAATATTGATACAACAAGAAATGAAAATTCTGGGAGCGAGGAAACTACACCAACATTCCCACCCACCTGTAAACGAGGGTCTTATGCGTAAGTTGACATCCTGCCTGTGTATTACAAAGCACTGGAAAGCCCAAAGAAAGAATATATTCTTATTAGAAACCAGACCACTAATGTGTGAACTGCAAGTCGAGCAAACGCTCTAACAAAAGCTCGGAATGGAATGCAAATTATTTAACAGCTGTGCCTCCAGGGCTCAATCAAACATGCAGTAAGACCACTTACCTAGATTAAATCAGATCATTCGAATACATAATGCAAAAACAAAAAAACTCCAAGCCCCATTACGAATAATAAATACAGAACCGATTCAAATGTGACACCGTTCAAAAAAACAACTCTGGAGCCATTAATTAATCATGGTGTTGTGGAGGCGAAGACGCGAAAAACGACTAATGCATTTCATTTGTGTTTCGTTGCAGGGTCTGCGGAACCGTCTGCGAGGAGATCCTGCGAGCAGAGCGAAGAGTATGTTGTTTTTTTTTGCTTCTGAGCTATTTGTGTGATGTGCTCCTCTGCTAATGACCGCTAAGTACCCCTTGTCTTGCTGAGCAGGAAGCTTATGTCCAACGAATTAAGGTTTAATGAGAGGAAACCCAGTGATTGTGGCGTTTCCTTGGCACATGGGCCGCTGAAGGTTGTGTACATTTTTAGGTGGCTGGTGGTGGTTGCACTTTCACTGGTGCAGGGTGTGCGTGCCGAGGAAACTCTTGATTGGAAACGGCGCTTTGATACTTCTGCTGTTAGACAGCTAATTTATTGACCTTTGTCTGTTGCTGGTAATCAGCGAAAGACGTCCCTGAGACCCAGTGGGGATGCCAAGGAATTTCCGCTTTCAGCAAGTTTAATGTCAGTTTGGGTCCTCCGTGATTTGAGCAGTGAGGGATGTTGGAACATTAAGGGTTAGATTTTCGAAGTAACGCTAACAGGAACAAAGGTTTTTGGGGGAACTTACTTTCCAGCGAAGTTTTAGTGCTGCTCCCCCGATAGGAGCTTGCCTGGGGGAGCAGTGCTTATATGCCCCCCATTCGCCTTCCAGACTCGGTAGGCCCCCCTTTCCATTGGGGGGTTCGTATCCAGCCTCGGCCCCCATTGGCCAGGAGTGCGGGCACTTCTTCAGCGGCCGTAGGGGGGGGGGGGGGGGTTGGGGGTCAGGGGCGGACGTTTCCTTAGTTCTTGGTCGCTTTGCGTGCCAAAATCCAGCCCCCACTCATTTGTGTCTGGGGGGCATGGCGCTAGTTATGGCGACGGCTCTCGAGCCCCCTTTGGGAGCAGCCTCTGCAAAAAGGTTTTTGGGGGAACTTATTTTCCAGCGAAGTTTTGCGCTGTAAGGTACCCCTAAAGTAGTGCAAAGCTCTGCTTTGTTTTACTTAGTGCCAGGGCTTTAAGTGGGATGAAAAAATTGAGGGGGTCTCTCAAGGGGCGTGGCCAGTGTAATTAAGAACGTGGCTTAAAACACATAAGCGAAAATTCTGTGCTCACCATAGTGTGTTGCTCAACTGGTATTTTGCTGCTTCTGTCATTGCATCCAGATATATAATACAACAAGTAACATTACACCTACAACAAGCCTGGATTATTGGCTTTGTCAATGGTTGTTAGTTGCAAAGGCAACAACTACGACTTTGTTGAATATAATATGAAAATCCTTCAGTTCTGAAATGAGACTGTGCAAGAACTTTAACAAGTCTCTTCGAAGTTACCCCAAAGGCAGCGAAGGGTGGCACTGCTGTAGTTTAGCTTTTATTTTTTTCACCCGGAGGTTGGAGCAAAAATGGAGAGCCCAATAGAAACCCGTCTCGGCACCTGCTTTTTAGAACTGCCAGTGCTCAGCACCGGCGGAACCCGGCTAACTTAAAGCACTGCTTAGTGCCAAGGAGGCGTTAATGGGGGGGAGGGGGGTACATGGGCGTTCCCATGCAACCACCCATGCCTTTCGATGCAAAACCCTATCCACAAAGAATTGTTGTCAGGGTTTAGCGCCAAAAGTTAACACCACTTCAAAGAAGGCGTTAACAGGAGAAATGTTTTTATTTCCCCCTTTTTTCCTGACTTTCCATGCGCGCTGCACTGTGCAGCACACATACAAAGTGGGAAAAGCTTTTAAACTTGTATAGTCATGGTATTTTGTACAAGAAGGGTCATTCCTGTACAAAACCTATACTAGACTCACCCATACACCCTAGTGCTATGGCGCTAAGGTCTGTCCGTGGCGCCCGACAGCTGACATCAGCAGCAGCGCTAAGGGGATATGGCGCTCTCCTCCTCTCTCCCTGTCCTGCAACGCAGCGCTGCCTCTTTGGGTGCTGCGCTGTGAGGCGTGTATTTTTTGAAAATCTGGCCCCAAAAGTGCAAACTCAAGATAGGTCTCTAGCACTGTTTGGGCTAACCAGTGATTTAAATAGTTGAGGAGCCAAAGATGTAATATTGTGCCACATTACACAGCGCTAAATCTGTATTTCTCACTGAAACATAAAAGGAATTATGTGTTTTTGGCTTGAATGGAAGCCAGATGGATGTACTTCCATCTCAAAAGAGAACACGTCACATCACATTCCATAAGCAAAATATTTTTCCCATTTTCTACATTTTAGAAGTTGAAGATGGTGGCAATTGCCTTTTCGAAGTAGCTTTTTTGCTGCTCTCATAAGCCTCCTTAGCCCATACAACTCGGGACTTGATAGTGACTTGTGTGCTTATGTTTTTTCTACAGATTGCGACGGGCTCTACATTTTGTATGTCTTGATGATGAAATTTCATTGTACATATTAGGTTGAAATACCATTGACACAAACACACACAGATTAAGGGTTGCTAACAATATGTTGACTGTGCTGTTGTGCATCTGAATATTTGGAAAACTATCACTTTGCTTGTCTTTGATCATGTGTATTTGTGTACATACACAAACTGTCACGGCCCTTCACTTTCTAACTGTGATCTCTTTGTGGGTAAATTGAAGACACATATAAATGATGGTCAAGTTATTAAAGCTTTGCTAGTTAAGCAAAAAGACTATTGGGTTCTATTGTTGAAAAGAAAAAATACAGAAAGCTACATCAGACATGCATACAGCATGGGTAGCTTTTTCAGTCAGCATACAGCAACAACTGGTTTGGTCCAACTTGAAGTTGGTGGTAACTGTGAATGTTTTGCGACCACATTCCTAGTTGTAAAACCTTAATACATACCAATGTGATTCAGTATTGGGAAGGGACACCCTAAACACGCCTCTTCCTATTACCAAATCGCAAAAATTAAATTGCGATTCGATAACAAGTTGCAGAGTCACATTTTGCCTTCTGTACATGGGCTGTTTTGCGACTGGTAAAATGCTTCGTACATCTGGCCCATTTTATATATATGGTGATGGCAAGCTTTTCAGATTCGTTCCAGTTCATTTTTATTCTGGATGGTGCACATAACTTTATTATTTCGATTATCACTGAAATATTAACACTTTAGTTGTCTAAGAAATAGAATAGTGTCATCGCCATACATACAGAGTATTATCCTCCTGTTTGTATATGAGATGCCCCTCTGCGAGTGGTGTTCTCTGGCGTCATTAAAAGGGACAAGGAAGAGATCTAGTACCTCTGTAAAGGAAAAGCATGTGACAGTCTTAGGGTAACTACAACCTTCGCATGCCGAAGGGTGTATAATATGTTGATTAATTTGAAGAAATACGAGCCCAGTCCCAGTAGCTAAAGAACAGTTCTTACTTAGGCGCAAGCAAGCGAGTTGAATGACTTTTTGGCACCAAAACATAAATAAATAAATAAAAGCTTACCTGAACACCGCCCACCGCATCGTGCTCCTTCAGGCTTCTTCTTCTGGGCACAGGCTCCCAGACTGCACTGTGACCAATCATGATGCGGCATGAAAGCAGAGTAGGGATTGGCCCGAGCACTGGTAACTTGTACTCCCAGGCAAGTTGGACATGAGGTGTTTGGCCGGCCAGAGACAGCCAGCCAAACCCTCATGCGCAGTGAAGGGAGTGCCCACAACCCCCCCACCAGCAGTGTCATCCACTGGGCCTGCCCCCAAGACTCGTCAGAGTCCTGGAGCAGGTCCAGGGGATTGAAATAAAACAATAAAACTGTTTTAAAACCTGTTTTATTTGCAGGTGGTGGCGGGGAATGGCGCTCCTCCGCTCTAATGTATCAGCCGCCGCTGGCAGTGCTGCTCTGCGAGAGGCAAAATAAGAGAGCTGTGCAAGCTACAAAATTCAGGAATGAGTTTGCTCTTCTCATTTTTTCATTTTGTTTCATTTTTTTTAATTATTAACCTACTGTTGCTGGTAGGAAAAAAGAGCAATTTGCAGAGACAGTGTTTTGACCATGGCCATTGTATTGATAGATCTATGATCTGTGTCTGGCTCATTTAGTATCCTCATTTTTGAAGCAGATCTCAGTGTGTTACACTCTTCTTTGATTTGCACTGCATGGAAGCAATTGCTGTCAAGAATAATCACACTGCCTTAGTGCTTAATTTGTAAAACAATAAGTGCCAGGACTCTTGTCAGGAGGCCACTGCAGCTGGTACTGCATGTTGCCCCTGCTATGCTGCCAATGATTGTGACAACACAACTACTTGCCATCACATTCCTACAATTGTGACAATTCAGACTATTCCAGACCCCAAAGCTATAAGAATGGCTTAGGCAGCAGGTAATAGTCATTTTTAATGTATATTGAATTAATAATTAACCTTTGATGTGATCATCTCTAAATTAGCCAGACCACGCTACCTTGTGGCAGACTGCCACAAGCGCTGGTGTTGACAATTAAATGCCAGTGCCGAGCACCAGAAACCACAGGCTCAAATTAGGCACTATAAATAATTAAAATACCTTGTGTAGGGTTGTCATTATAGTTGCCAAAGGATAAAATCTTTTAATTTTTATGAAAGCAGGAATACTAAAATAGGATATCATAAGCACCAAATATATGTTTAGCACAGTAAATAAATTCAAATTGGTATGTGTAATGTATTCTTTAATTTGTATCTTCTGAAATGTCAAGGTATGTTTAGTGTTTAAAAATCATGAATTCAAATACAAGTAATTGTTTGCACTAGCTTGATTCCAGTTTTGGCCCTGTGCTTTTATTTAACAAGTCAGTGTATTGCAGGAGTTCTACTATGCACCTGCTTCAATTAACCAATGAATTTGGCAACAAAGTGCTGGATAGGATAGACCGTGTTTGATGTAGATGGCACCATCTCGCACATTTAACTAAGGGTGTCTATGTTTATTTTAAAGAGATGAAAGCACTGAATTAGAATGACAGATACATACACATGATTACAGCAAAGAGGCCAGTGATGGAATGGGATTACATGGATTGCCGTATTGTTTCCAAAAGGTGATCCTTCCAAAGAGGTCATTGATTGAATGGGCATGGTGAATTTATTATTCTATTATGCACTATAAGGTTTTCCTTAATACACTGAAAGAAAAGTGTTGCATACATTCAAAATACCAACATCTTCAGACACTCATATCTAGAATGAAGAACTATTCCCACCCTTCGAGGGTCCCTCTATTAGATCGGTCCTATGAGTTTCTTTGCGAACTCTGAGACCCCATTACAGTCTGCAGTGGGAAGGAAATCATTGTGCGTTATTCCACTGATTAGTGTTACTTGACAATGTGGACTTTAAGTTATTCCTTAAAATTGTACACAACCATCAGCAGCTATGAAATCAGTATGACTACTATGAACTAAAATCATCTTTAGTTCCCATGAGGGAACCAGCCAGCAACAAAAAGCAAAATGTGCTATTATATTCATGGAATTATAGAGATTGAATCAAGGAGTTTCTCCATAAGTTTGAAAGATGATGTACCCAAGGTCGTTTAAGACAATCTTGGCATTATCTTTAAAAGTGGGTGCTTTTGGGAGTGGTCTTTGTATCTTCAATATGGACTATGGGTGACCGTGGTGCTGGTTTTATACTTAGTGCTCCCCCAAAAAGGCTACGTTAGGAACTGTAAAGCCCTCTCTTCTGAGCCTCTGCTCTCTAAAACAAGGGCATGTGCTGTTGTTCGTACAGTGCAACACAAACCATACTCTGTATGATACAAGTTTTGTGTCACCAAAAATTGTATTTTCTTTGTGAGGATGCAACTAGCGCAAATTGGGTCTCTTTGCCCATTTTTTTCTAATAGGCCATTACCCTCTAAAACAAGGGAAGATATTTTGTGGAATACAACCCTTTTTATTTTTGCACTCGGCGGCCAAAACATAATGGGGTAAAGGTATGAAAACTTTGAGCCCATGCAGAGTCACACAAAGTGATGCAAACCAGTGCAAAGTCTTGAGAAAGTATTTTCTTTACAGCGCAAAATGACTTTTGTTCTGAAAAGTTATCCTACCCAAAATATTAACTGTGCTTTGCATTGCCTTGGACTACTTTGCATTAAGGGGGCACCCCATGGGAGGCACCTGGGCGTTCCTATGCTACCACCCATGTATTTTGATGCAAAACGCTGTGTACTCAAATTGATAGACACAGCTTTGTGTGAGAAAATGATGCCTCCTTCAAACAGGCATTAACAGTAGAAATGTTTTCATTTCTCCCAGCTCTTCAAACATTGAACATTGCCTTGGGCTGCACTGTAAGCACTAACTCGTTGTGTGAAATATTTTAAAATTAGTCCAAGCATAGTATTTTGTGCTGCAAGGTCGGCCTTCCAGTACAAAGCCTATGCTAGACAGCACGCGCACACCTTCGCACTGTGGTTCAAAGTTGTATGTGTGATGCTAGGCAGCCTGTTTGTACACGAGCATTGGAGAAGAGAACAGCAGCAACATATCTTAGTACAACTATGTTGTGTGATGCTCTGTCCTCCTAGCTCAAAGCAGAACTGCACTGCATTGCACACAAAAATTATAAATCTTTCCCACTGTGCCACTTTATGTGGCGTCATGTTACAGTGTGTTACCTTATATTTAGACACACTGTAATCTTGGGAAACCTAGTTGTGTGACACCACTACTTAACCCCTTCGATGCTGATGACAAAGCCAGCTCGTCATTAACGTTACCTGCGGTGCGCGGATGACGAGCTGGCTTTGTCACGATCAAGCCATTTTTTAAATTCCCGCGTACCGCGGGAAACCGCGGTAGCGCGGTAGCGGTTAAACTTTGATAAGGATAGATTTTCCAGCACCAGGTAATCCCAGGTAAGGGAACAGCAGGTCCGCATTCACCGGTCCGGATCTGCACCTGGTAACACCACAGTCGGAGGCTGTGGGAATGTGCCCCACAGCCCCCAAGCAATGCCTGTGATTTCACAGAGGGAGCATGGGCTGCTCCCCTTTCATGCCATAGCCTTCCCTTGGCCCAAGCGTCCTCGTCACGCAACATTTACAGGCCCATAACCTGTATTGAATACCAGCTGAAATTGAAAATTCCTGCTCCTAAATCCAATAACTTGTAATAATTTCCATTAAGGATGTAGTGAATGCACACCAGTGCTTAATTTGAGCCGGTGATTTCCGGTGCTCAGCACCAGCACTTAATTCTGAACACCCACACTAGTGACAGTCTACCACATGGTGGTGCTGTTTGTCTAATTCTGAGATCAGCATAACATTAATTCATCATACATTTAAAATGACAATTCAGATTGTTCCATGTCATTCTTATAGCTTTGGGTGGCTTGGAATAGTCTAAATTGTCACACTTGTAGGAGTGCGATGGTTAGTAGTTGCGTTGGTACTGCTGTTGGCAGCGCCGTCAGGTACAATGGATTGTGCACGTTGCAGTGGTTGCCTGAGAAGGGCCCCGGCACTTACTTCCTTCCTTTTTTTTTTTTTTTTTTTACAAATTAAGTACTAAATAGATCTGAAAGTTTCTGGCCTTAGCAAGGGAGGGAGTTGTAGTATTTTGAGAAATTAAGCAATTCTTTATCGATATCTTACAAGAATCCAAGATCTATTTCAAAGCTAGTCTGTATGCGGTGACGTTTCTCAACAGTGCCTAAGAATATCCTTTATTTGGGATTGATCCTGTAATTGCAAAACGTGTTTCACGCTGTAAGATTATCTTTTCACTTGACACAGTATGGAACTATTTTGTTGTACGATCGAAAACCAAGCAAGACAGCTTCAGCTGATAGCCTTTCAAAGAGCTCCTCCTTTTAAGAGGAGATAAACCCGTTTTAAGTGTATTTCCCTGCTTTCTGATGGAGGCCCTAGGGGTAGATTTAACCCAAAAAAAGCACTTTTTGATTGTTCACAAATTCTTTAGATGAATATGCAGCTGTCATTGAGCATAGATTCTAAATCTGCTTTTATCTTTCATTCCCTCTCCCCAGGCTGCAACAACTGTCTGCCTCCCTTGGAGAAACGGTGCATTCATTCCTGGTCGGTGCCAGATACAACAGGTCAGCGGCAGAGTGAATCATCTTGTCTTCATTTAATGCACATCGCCTATCACACAGCCACGCAAAGAAGACACAAACGCCATTTAAAACACACTGAGTACTGTGCTCTTGGTGGTGTGTTTTCATAAGCTGCATTCTGTCAGAAAACGTCAGGTTTCGGCACATTTTTGACATTCTACAATACAAATCATAAAGAGTCATGCTGAACAAAGTGGACGGAAGCAGTGCAATTCAATGTGACACAAAGAGATGCCACTTACCTTATCTCTTAGGGGCAGATTTAAATCTGTAGAGATGCGTCAGTTCTCCTGCACCACCATGCGAAACACTTGCACCACCATGGATGCGCGTACTTACAATACGGCGCATCATGGCGCAAGAATTGACAGATGCGCCAGAAATGCGGATGCATCTGTTGGCACAAAATTCACATATTGCTGGAGTCGTGTCGCAAGCACAACACAACTCCAGCAATGCATGGGGAGGCCTGTTCCCATTACACTGCATCACTCCTTACACCTGGTCCATGCAGATATAGGATTTTGAAGTAGTGGCGTCCTAGAAGTGGGCAGTGAAATCTTGTAGATTTCACTGCATCACTTCTACGAGGCTTTCCTGTGTGGGCACGCTCACCCTGCATACATTATAACTGATGCAAGTATAATGTGACGCAGGGCTTAACAAGGTGACACATCTCCCTTGATGCGTCACATTGTAAATGGGCCGCAATGTGGCGCATTCTTTAAGCCGCCGCTTTGTCACAAAAAGTGGCGCAACTGCGGCACAAACGTGATGCAAGGGGTTTGTGTAAATCTTCCCCTTAATATTCATGAGGAGGAACACACCCTTAGGCATTACTATGGAAGAAAGACTAGTGGCTATAAATTACTACTTCATTGGGAATACCTCTATGCCAGGAAACCATTTTGGTTTTATTGCAGCTGTGCATTATGACTTGTGGTATGGGATTAACAGCGATGTTAAATACTGCAATTAATAATTAAGGCATGCCGGGGAAAATCCTGCCAGCTTTCCTGCAAGGGGTATAAGTGTGTCACTTGCACTAAGGCCCTCATTACAACTTAGTCAAGGTGGTATGTCCTGGTTGGATACCCCTCTGTCTGATGACAACTAGCCCAGTGTTCTTGCACCCGGTTTTCCTGGGTGCAGGAACACCAGACCAATTTAACCAGCTGGTAATTCCAGTCTGTAATGACGCATGAGTTTCTGGCTAAAACAGGAGCGACAGCCTCTGTCCCCAACCCTGCTCGGGCATTGTTTTCTAGGCCATTGGCGATCATGTGATGCTCTCCACTTGACAGGGACACTTTCCCCTTCCTTCTCCAGCACTCCCAACCCGCCCATCCCTGTCGAGCACCAGACTCCCATTTCACATTTACCACCTTCACAGAGTGTGTTATGAATTTGAACATTAATACTCCTGGAAAACAGTGCAGAATCCCACCCAGTAAAATCTGGTCCGAATCATTATTCCCCATGGATTTAATTGATTTAAAGAACACATTTTCTGGTAGAGACAATATCTAGCTGCAGATTTCTTGCCTTTGAATTTCCCAGGCGTCAGACTAGATCCAGAAACATTTGCTTGAGCAGTACCCCTTCATGCTGTCAAATGGCTCAGTTTGGCTCCACGTGGCATGGTCAGCGTCGTTGGCACCAGAAGTGATGTCACGTATGTAGGCAAGTGCATGGACGTCAGTTACTTTTCATGACTTTCCACCCCAGAAGCGCAGAGCCATGAAGTGAACTGTTGAGTGTGTGTCCAAACTAGGGCCCTGAAAAGAGAACAACCCAAACGCTCCGTAACTTTTAATGTTCGGTAATTCTTTGTTCTGCAGAACAAAGGATTATCGAACATTGAAAGCTTGGGAGGTGAAAAAGGGAGAATGGAGAGGCTTTCCTCTCCCTGGGAATCACGGACTCCTCTCGTTTGAAAGATGTTATTATTATATACCTGAAGAACTGAGATCTGCCTAGAAGTATTATAATTTTAATATGCGCATGGCCACTCTACAAGGTTCGGATGCATTGAACAATTTTGAAGTATTAAAAGCAATTAAACAACATGGAAATGCATACCTCGCAATGATGATTCTGATACATCCTGGTACTTGTATGCGGATGATAGGTCGTCACGTGGCTGAATGGATTCAAAGCACATATTTCTGGGCAGTGATAACCTCGACACCTATGATTAAGGCAAGTATTAAACACTCTGCAAAGGCAAAGTTTCTCTTCTGTGTGTAGTCAAACGTAATCAACTCTGTCATGAATACTAGAGGTCTTCCAGGAATACCGAAATCGTGAGGAAGTAAGTCACGTCGTACCCTTGCATGTGAGGTCACATCCCCCTTCAACTCAATAACGTTTTGGCATTTTCGAGTTCAAACGCGCAGTCGTTATGATATTTTTCCATGCATTGCCCACTCCAGTGCACTCACAGGCTTCTGAAATCGTTGCTGTTACCTTCAGTGTACAGAGACCACACTGCTCATGATCTGATGTAATAATCAG
Source organism: Lissotriton helveticus (assembly GCF_964261635.1). NCBI lineage: Eukaryota > Metazoa > Chordata > Amphibia > Caudata > Salamandridae > Lissotriton > Lissotriton helveticus. The sequence goes on from NC_136072.1 coordinate 199,610,053, forward strand.
TTAAAATGGTCAAGAAGGACTACTATGCAGCTGATTGCTACTAGTGCCTTGACGCCTTTGGGCAACTGCTGTGCTCTATAAGTCTTTTTTCTTCCTTCATTCAATCACTAATTTAAATGGCACAGGCTGACCCAAAATGTTAAGGACACATCGCAGATGGCGTGACTCAAGCTGGCTCACCAAAAGAACCCAGAGCCTGAATGCAGACGGTCTCATGCCCCATTCTGGATATTGTTGTTGGTCTATCGTTCCTGTTGTGTTGACATGAGCTCCACAGAGTACTAAAGTTGTCCATTTCGAGACAAAACTGAAATTGGCCCTAAAGCAATCCCCCTAGGTCTCGTTTATACAGACGCAGCCACAACTGAGGCTACAACTTGTCCGAAGATCTGGTCCAGCACAAAAGAATGCACATGAAGTCTGAGGGACACATATAGACAAATACCTCGGTGGAGTCCCAAATTAACCCCCGCACTCTCCCCCATTCCCACATGTATACCACCTTTTCCCATACTGTATTCCTTATCCGGACAAGAAAAAGCCAACGTACACCTTTGTCACATAGTGGTCATTTGTTGGCCACAGTTTATTACGAATACAAACAAACAGGTATATACTTTGCATATTTTGCATGTTATATCCTGACAAAACTTCCTTGTTATTGTCTCTTGGCCCTTCTGGGTCGTTCTCTTTGGTAGGTTGGTTTTTGCGCTCACTTTGCGTGGGGAGGGGTAGCTTCTGTCCCGGAGTTAGGCCCCCTCGCTACCTTGTCCGCTCTTGTTGTGCCCTGCCTTCAGGCGGGGTCTGGGCTGCGAGCGCCGTCTCCGTTTGCTACCCCCCCCATCATTGGTAGGCCAACTTCCTTCCCAGCCGTGAGGCATCCCAGAGTGAGTGGTCCTACACACCTGTCCTTAGGCCAACTCACCCAGCCGTGAGGCATCTGAAGGTGAGTGGACCTATTCTGGCACACCGCCCTCCGGTGTGCCTCCGTACCAACCGATATCAGCGTAGTTCTGCGCCACGCTTTGCCTGTTCCTCAGCCCTGCGACATTGCTGTTCCTTAGGTGTGGGTGGGTGGGACAAGAATTTGCGCTTCGCCGCCGGTGCTGCTCCCCCACTCCGATAAGATAGGAGCTTGCCTGGGGGCGCAGTGCTTATATGCCTCCCCCATTCACCTTCCAGGCCAGGTAGGCCCCCATGCCCATTTGAGAGTTCGTAGCCTGCCTAGGCATCCATTGGCCGAGGGTGTCGGCGCCTCTTCGGCGGCCCCCGCGGGGAGAGGGGACGGGCATTTCTTTAGCTCCTGGTCGCTTTGCGCGCCAAAAAACGGTCCCCACTAGTTTGTTTGTGTCCAGGGGCGCAGCGCTGGTTATGGCGCCGGCTCTCGAGCCCCCTACGGGAGCAGCCTCTGCATTAACCCCCGCACTCTCCCCCATTCCCACATGTATACCACCTTTTCCCATACTGTATTCCTTATCCGGACAAGAAAAAGCCAACGTACACCTTTGTCACATAGTGGTCATTTGTTGGCCGCAGTTTATTAGGAATACAAATAAACAGGTATATACTTTGCATATTTTGCATGTTATGTCCTGACAAAACTTCCTTGTTATTGTCTCTTGGCCCTTCTGGGTCGTTCTCTTTGGTAGGTTGGTTTTTGCGCTCACTTTGCGCGGGGAGGGGGTAGCTTCTGTCCCGGAGTTAGGCCCCCTCGCTACCTTGTCCGCTCTTGTTGTGGCCTGCCTTCAGGCGGGGTCTGGGCTGCGAGCGCCGTCTCCGTTTGCTACCCCCCCCATCATTGGTAGGCCAACTTCCTTCCCAGCCGTGAGGCATCCCAGAGTGAGTGGTCCTACACACCTGTCCTTAGGCCAACTCACCCAGCCGTGAGGCATCTGAAGGTGAGTGGACCTATTCTGGCACACCGCCCTCCGGTGTGCCTCCGTACCAACCGATATCAGCGTAGTTCTTCGCCACGCCGTCTGGGAGGCTTCCGTCTCCCCGCGGCTCCCCCCAACTACGTCCTGCTCTTCCTTGTTTGTACCCTGCCAAGACCATCGCCCCCCATAGGTTGGCCCAACTTAGGCATCCACCCTCTCTCTTCCTTACAAGGATGTCTTCCGTTTTCTCCCTCGGTGCCCCCTTGTGAGGCTTCCCGGGGGGCCTGCCGGAGCATGGCCTCCACTTTTTCTCAAGCTGGTAGGCCGCCCTGGTCTTCTCTCCTGCCCGTCTGAGCCCGTATAATGAGCGTACTCTTACCCTTGTCCCCGGGGGCCAGGACACTGCCAGCAAGCTGTCTGGGCCAGTTCTATTGAGGTGCCGCGATCATTCCCATTCGGTCAATGCTGTATTGGTAAATATTTGCTCAACTTTGTAGCCGCTTGCTCCATTGCACTCTTGTCCAAAGGTTTATTTATTTATTTATTTATGTATTTATTTTACGCTTTTGAATTGCCTTTGCTTATTCTATTGTCCAATCTATGCTCTCAATCACGCCTTGCCTTGTGACCTGTTGACCTTGCCTTCCCTTTGTGGTCTGCGTTGTTCATGGTCCTTGCAGCGGGGGGGGGGGGGGGTCGGCAGCCTGGCTCTTAACCAAAATTATACTAGCCTCGGCGCTGAACGGCTATCCAATGCCCCGACAGCAGGTCTGCAGTGCCCGGAGGCCACCACGTATAACATCGATTAAAACTGTTAACTGCCCCTGCTTTTCATCTGATGAGGCTCCCCCAGATACCTGCTGCAGGATAACAGGCTGGCGCCCTGCCTTGGGCCAGCTGGTTCTTGCCATGCTTGCTCAACTGTGTCTCCCCTCATCCTCCTACCCCAGGCTTATGTGTCTGGCTATTTCCGGTCGGGGTCGCGTGCTTCAACCCCTTCGGCCCTCTTGGTGTACAGTAGAAATCCGGACTCTTACCAGAAATGTGGAGCTCCCTACCACTTGCACGCCAATGTGGGCATTCTGTGTATTCCCGTGCTCCCTGGCGACCATTTCTGGCTTTGCCCTGCTAAGGATTGTGGTATATACATCTGTTTTCAAAACATTCACGGACACCATGAGTAGGTGTTTCGGTCCCCGTTCCACAAGTTAAGGACAACTGTTCTTGAGTGTGAGTGCTGTTTGGCCTCCTCCAACTCTGAGGGTACAGAAAAACCTGATACAGTATGCACACGTACTTTATGCCTTATAATACCAGAACAGCGAGCCAGACACAAATTGCATTGCTGGGGGTTTGGCTAGCGCAAGGAGCAGAGTAACTATATTGTAAATGCATTGTAAAATCAGGGAGTTATGCAGAAAACGAGAACATTATGGTACCATATGAATGATTGTATTCCCGTGCTCCCTGGCGACCATTTCTGGCTTTGCCCTGTTAGGGATTGTGGCCATAGGGAAGCAGCGGTTTAAATGAGACTTGGTCATCATGTAGCAGACTTTCCCACTTCTGTCGATTCTGATTGCTCTAAACAACGTAAACTAATGCCACACTATTCATGGTCCTGGGCACACTGATTTGTGGACGTCCCATTCCGACCTCTGACCCCCTGGCGTATTCCTTGCCAGTGGTCGACAGTGGGGTCACTGAGGCGTGTTCCCGTCATACCCTGAATTGCTTTCCGCTGGGGGACTGCCTCTATTTAACTTTCGTGGTAGCCAACGACAAGTGGCGAGTATAAGTAAAATACCAGAAACCTTTAGCTTTCTCTAGATTCCCGTCCATAGAAATTGTCTTCCCCAAGCCCTTGTAGACAATAATATTTTTCCAAATATCGTTTCTTAGTGATAGGAACCCGAAGGCCCTGCAGCTTGGTGCTTACTCCCTGTTCGAGGACAGTCAATGTTTCCGCACCTGGGCTAATGTGGTGCTTAATTAAATACATACACGGTCCCTAATGTGAGACCAGTTCCATTAGAGCTGCTTGCTTTTCTCGCCATGGCAAGTCACTGAGTAGAAAGGATGTGGATTTCAACATCTACGCCTTACTATGGATCAATTTAATACTTCGCCTAAAGATTCTCGCTCCAGGGATAGCAACGTCTGAACACTAGCATGTCTTTGCACTTTCAGCAAGTAGACTTTTTTTTTTTTTTAAGAGTGCCGAAAATCTGCCGTAGCCTGTTTAGTTAAAATGAAAGCATCGCAGGTTAGAGACAACACACATTCGATACTCTATATATGGCACGGGAAGCAAAGTCGCCCCAATGCAATGACTGCTCGGCCTACGCGCCATAAACACGCCATATTTTGCAAAACATTACTCTGAATCAAAAACGCTGCTTCGATGCGCGCAAATGTTTTTTTTTTTTTTTTTTTTTCAGTTTCAACAGTCACTGACCTGAAGGTATTGGAGTGCTTTACCCGGGCACCTTGTTTGCGTTACGCGTTCTGGCACAGTGGAGGGAAGAGGTTTGTTTGCGGGCGAAACCAGGTACAAAAGGGGCCTGGTGATGGTGTAGCTCCCCCGGCGAGGGGGGAATTGGCCATCTTCGGTCGGCCGTAACCCCTTACCGGGCTGCGAATTAGAAGCGGATGCATGGAATCTGCATGTGCTGCTCCCGTATCCTAGTGGTAGCAGTTATAAGCCTGTCCGACCTTCGCAACCCTGAATTTACAAAGGGAATGTAACCATTCACTTAGTGCCACAGGAGCTCTTACATACTATACCATTCTCTCCCAATATGTAACAAGGTGTTTTCTATTCCTGTGTCATATGTATCCTCGATTAACAGATATAAAAGATCTGCCTTCAGCAAAAACAGAAAAAAGCCCCCTTAACCGCGGGAGAGCCAGGAAGCTAAGGTTTTTTGTTGTGCCTTCCTCCTATTTCCCCCCTCGACCTCAGCGATGCTATAAACTGATAAGAGACAGCTCAAATGCACCGGAAACTCTTACCAAACAAGAACCATGGGAGGCCATGAAGCCTTGGCTTAACGGTACGAACGCCTTCGAATGCAGACAAAATGTGGTGGCGGCTGAGTAGAACGTGGTTGAAAGGCGTCGTGGAAGGAGAGGCCCAGAAACGGGCCTTCATTCTTGTCTGCCACTTAGCCTGACTCGTCCCTTTGAATGTTAGACTTGAGCTGGCACACACCAGTACAAAAACCTTTCCCTGAGGTGCCCACAATGCAGCACGCTCTTTTTGCTGAGAGAACATATGTGCCTGCTGTATCTTATGGCAACCGTCAACCCCTCTGCCTGGCGCCTTTTTGCGTCTTCAATTCTAACAAGAATAAACATAACCAGTACTGACATTTACCTTTAACTAATGATTCCCCCACTTTACTCCTTAAAGGTTAGCTTTGAACAACTAATTTTCCTTTATTGTTTGCCTCGTGCACCTCATCCAATTGGTGGCTTAGGCGGCTGAACTGGCCGGGTTTGTGTCTAGTGTGCTGCATGCTGACTGACCCATTACTTTGCTTAGCCATGCTACGTGATTAATCACGGTGAACGACCCTGGCCTCACACCTTAGCCAGTTGTATGAGTCTTGTTGTTTTCTTCGTAACTCCCCAAGGCCGTCCCTTTTTTTTTTTTTTTTTTTTTTTTCATGCTGTGTTTCGGATCGGAGACCCTCAACTCACTCTCTGGTGGACGTTTTTACCTTGAAACCCATGGGGGATGCCCCCCTCGCCCAGTGATCCTCTTGAATGTGACATTTCACTTGACTTATTTAAACCTGGCAACCCTCTCCTTCCGTCCTACACTCGGGCAGATTTGCTAAGCTTTCCGCCGACTCCGTTGTTGAGCACTAGCTGGCCATCACCCTGCCATGCTATAAGGTGCATCTACCTAGCAACAAACTCAGACGATATTGGTGCATTTTTCGCCAACGCCAGCTTTTCATATTGCAGGCGAATGCAGGCCATGGCAGCTGTAAGTCGCGGCTATGTTGTGCCCGCTCTGCTGAGCTCCCTTTGTTTCAGTGTCGCTGCCGCCCGCCCGGACTGGCCCAATTGTCCTCTCTGAGCCTTTTTATACTCATACACAACCGGACAAGCAAGTGACTACACTAATCCTCTACTTATCTACTGCAGGTTTCCTTTTTTCGGTACCCCTTTCCTGCACAATCAAGAGAGCTAGCCCCTCGCTTTGACCCGAACAAAATAGTGTATGTAATGGCCGTTTTAAGCTATGCTGCCCCCGTCTGCTGAGCTTACCTCAGTTACACTGCTTCGGGGGCACCGCCGCCCGCACCGACCTGCATCCTTTCCTGCACACTGCCGTTCATGCTGCCGGTGCTGGAAGTTGTGCATTTCTGCGCGTTTCCTAGCGCCTGCCCAAGACGTCCTGCTTCTCCCAGTGGCAGCGGGCGATCCTCACTGCAGTTGCTCGCCTTCGATCCCCCTCTGAGGCATGCCGTACAGCTGCCCTGGATCGCTTCTTTGTGCGCACCGCCGTTCTGGCCTAAGATACATTCGGGTCGCCGTTCTGGCACCCTACTCCGCCTCGGTTGCCTTCCAACAGCTGGTGGTTGATCACGAACTCCTGGATCCCGGCTCTGTCCTGCGAGTCGGAGGGGGTACCTTCGCTTCTGGCTCTTGCTCGGTCGGTTTCTGCGAGTCCTTTCCCCTTTTGAGGTTGCCTGGCGAGGTGGTGTACTTCGATGCTGTTGGGCCGTGGGGGACTCGAAATCCGTCGGCCCCAGTCCCCCGGGTGTCTTGGCGCTGAATAACATATGTTTTATTGTTACCCGGGAAAACCAAGTTTGAGCCTCGGCGTCGTCCTGCTCCTCGCTCCCGCTGGTGGGGCTGGGTGGGGAGCTCCAGGCCATCTTTCACGCTCTCGCAAATGGAACAGGTGGGACACCCCTTGTTCCTCTTCGGGCAGCAGCGGCCGGTTCCTCTGTCGTAGTGGGGCGTCGCCTTCATCACGTGGAATCCTTGGATATAAATGGAACCCTCGACAAGAATTTGCGCTTCGCCGCCGGTGCTGCTCCCCCACTCCAATATGATAGGAGCTTGCCTGGGGGAGCAGTGCTTATATGCCTCCCCATTCGCCTTCCAGGCAAGGTAGGCCCCATGCCCATTGGAGAGTTCGTAGCCTGCCTAGGCATCCATTGGCCGAGGGTGTCGGCGCCTCTTCGGCGGCCCCCGCGGGGAGAGGGGCCGGGCATTTCTTTAGCTCCTGGTCGCTTTGCGTGCCAAAAACCGGTCCCCACTAGTTTGTTTGTGTCCAGGGGCGCAGCGCTGGTTATGGCGCCGGCTCTCGAGCCCCCTACGGGAGCAGCCTCTGCATGAAAGGTTGAGAGTTGGGTCCCTCACCACATGCAATGGGGGAAGCTACTGCTGCCTACTGACGAAATAAGATCCAGCAAAGAGGAGCTTTAAAAACCTGTCTGTTCTGTAGCTGGGTGCTTCATCGAGAACCGCACCCTGAGAAGACTTACTGTTGTACTATGAAGAATGTGCGAAGGTAACTTATGTAAGATGTTTATTTAAGTAGATGACATGAAGAGCCCCACCAGGAGCAGCTTTCCTGCTGCTCAGCCCATTCTCCAACTGACTCTCTCACTCATCCAACGTTCCAAGGCATCACCACAGACCAACATTCCACACACCAGTCACACTGGCTGAGCAGCAGGTATAACACATCTTTCTTCCTTTCACAAGCCAGAATATCATAAGCAACTACTCCATGCAAGTCTAGCCAAAAGCAAAATGGGAAGTGCAAACAAAAGCTAGGATAACATTAGAGTCTCTTGCATGCATGATTACACCATGGCGAACGGAAGGCAATAAAGGGGCATGGAAACATCAGATGGAAAACATTGCACACATGATGCATAACTGAGTAAGCAAAATATCGGCAACTCACTTTAGGAATGGTACATGTCACAAAAACAAACGTGATAAAACACGTATGTAACATAATAAATGCGATAGGCCTCGCATGCTGACCACAGAAGATACAAGGGATAAAGAAGTACCTGTAAAATGGAATAGATACAAAAACTTGTTGATTGCAAACATATTACCATTAAAAAAAAAGTAAACCTGACACACTATGAATACGCTCTCTACCCCATGCATGCCAAACAGGACAGAGGAAACGATCAAACAAACACACCTCACTCATCTTCCCCCTTTCAATCAACAAAAACATACACTCTACCACACCCCAAATCTGCTACCAAATCCCTAATGCCACAAACATGCCAGCAGGCCAGGCTGACATAAAAAACAGCACTCAGGGACCCAACCACCGGAGACGCAGTAGGGAACCTCACTAAACGAACGAAGAAAAGAGAAGAAATAAAACGGGAAAGATGGAACACCTTGGCAGAACACTGCCTTTTACCCCTAACCCATAGCAAGGGTGGAACTAAACTTCAATCACAAGTCAATTGGCTTAAACGCTGCTCTTCAGCCCTGGCCCTAGGAAAGGTGGAAAAACTTCTATCACACATTAGTTGCCTTAAACACTGCCCCTTACCATTACCCCATAGGAAAGGTGGAAATCCTTAGATTTCCCACTGCCCTGCACCCTCACCCCGTAGAAAGGGTGGAAAAACGTCTATAACAAGTTAGTTGGCTTCAAACACTGTCCTTCACCCTCAACCCCATAGGCAGTGTGGACCACCTTGGATTAAACACTGCCCTTCACCCTTACCCCGTAGGAAAGGTGTAACACCTTGGCTTAAATACTGCCCTTCACCCCTAACCCATTGTTACGGTGGAACAAAACTTCAAACACACGTCATTTGGCTTAAACACTGCCCTTCACCCTGGACTCCATAGGCAGGGTGGAGCACCATGGCTTAAACACTGCTCTTCACCCCTAACCCCATAGCATGGGTGGAACAAAATCTTCAATCACACGTCAGAATCAGAACCTGGTCTCACCTCAGGACCCTCATTTCAGAACCCTCACACTTGTGCCCAAATATAAGTATGTCTCACCCAGGCAACAACACTGTGGTGGAAATACAGTATGGGGTACCCAACACGCTGTTAAGGCAATGAACCAGTAATAATACACAGACATAACGAGGCAATGCATAGGACATAGGGGCATATTATCAACAAATAGCGATATATATCGCTAAGTAGGGTTAGCGGCAATTTTTTTATTGCCGCGCATCACAGGATTTTATTGCTGAGATAACGTGCTATTAGCAACGTTTATCTCAAAAGCGATAAAATTCCCGGCGATAGCAGCAAAATCCGTGAATATCGCTGAGAATACAGCGATATTCACGCATTATCACTAACAGGATCTTAGCCATTATATCCACCCTCCCATTGTATATAATGGCTAAGAACTGGTCTGAGCAGGTGTTAGTTTTTGGAGATATTTGCGCTTAGCGTGAATATTTCCATCGCTACGCCTGTGTTGGTAATAGGCGATAGCAATGTTAGCAACTGCTTTCAGTCGCTAACGGGTTGGGTACGTCCACTTTGCATGTCATTAGCGATAAATATCGCTGACATGCAAAGCGGGCCCCAAACTGCTCGCTATCGCCTACAAGCTGTCGCTAACAGCTTGCTAATATGGCAATAGTATTATCGCCGCTTAGCAGCCGAAGACGGCCGCCAAAGCGGCGAAAATTGCCTATCGCCCCCGTTGATAATATGCCCCATAGTTCCCAGTACACTCAAGATCACCGCTGAGTGACCTCTCACCCAAAACTCCTCTTAATATACAAGAATACACATCTCATTTGAAGTCGTCACCACTGTCCATCCGAAAAAAAAAAAAAAAATTAAGTGGTCACCGTGGTGTGCGCCAAAGGAAAGTTAAATATCTTGCCAGGTTGTGCTCCAAACCTGACAAAGCTCCCCGCAGTTTGTGGCTGACACCCTTAAATCACTGCACATCTCAAATTAACATGCCCTGCTACACAAAAGCAATGTTGAAAGAAGAGTTGAGACTTCCGATTTGCTGGGCAGAAGTACTGTCAGGAAACTGTGGCGGAGAGGACTCATGATGACCTCCGAATCCAGAGGAGCTGTATGACAGGGGAGGTGCATTGAACAAACTAGCTTGAGAGATAGAAGATTAAAGATGCCGACACGCAATGATAAAGCATGCCGTGTAGTTCACGGCTCATGCGTGCGGCGTGCCTCTAACAATAACGTGCAGCATGCGTTCCTTTCCATAGCCTGATAGTGTCACTGGTTGACTCGGTGTAGATCCACGGGCCTTCCTCGTCACGACACCATGGCAACTCTCTGTGACCTCGTGAGCATTTTGAATTAGGTAAACTTTATTCATACCACGCGCAGGAATATCGGTCCACCGAGTCTCTTTCCCATACGGTGGCCCCTCGCTCTCGTTCAAAATCCACCTGACAGCTGCCAATTCAATATAGATTCAACGCCCGCCAATGATGCTCATATCACGTGCTGATAGATCTGTATAGGTTCCTCCACGAGCTAAACCTCTAGTAATAACACGGCAGATCTCCTCACAGTGAATTACACAGGGACACTCATAGCTGCCTCAGATTTGTCGCTGCCGGGTCCTCCAACACCGTGGTTGAGGCAGATTGATCTATAGGTCATCGGTGTGGCAAGCGCCTCTGATCCAGCTAAAGTCACTGCAGGTCCACTCCATTCAAGTCAAAGATTACATATATAGTTCCGGCTCGCCCAGGTTGGGGCCGACCGATCTTGAGGTCACTGGTGGGCTCAGACCTGCGAGACGATAAGTCACACTAGGTATTAGTAGTTTCATTAAAGGTTATTCCTTTGTAGTTTCTTTAGGCTCTAATTTCTTGTAGACATTGTTTCCATAATTCTTCTCTCATCCAGTTCCCACACGCAGGTTCTTCTTTATAAAATTGTTGCCAAAGTGTTGTACTTTAAAGGTAACTTATGTAAGATGTTTATTTAAGTAGATGACATGAAGAGCCCCACCAGGAGCAGCATTTCTGCTGCTCAGCCCATTCTCCAACTGAGACTCCCACTCATCCAACATTCCAAGGCATCATCACAGACCAACATTCCACACATCAGTCACACTGGCTGAGCAGCAGGTATAACACTTATCAAGGTTGTTGGTGGTTTATAAATCAATATTTAGATTTAGATATCGCTGGTGGAAGAGGTCGGTTCCTGACGTGCTCGGAAATTGGAAAGTACATGCAATTTATTGGCCAGGGATGGTTCAGTCTTTAGTAGTAATGTCCTCACAGTCCAAGGTTTCACTACATTTAAGTTAAAAGCTACACTTTAGATGATAAAATGGCTATTATACTTTGCAGTGTAATAGCGAAATGAAAAGCAGATGGCACATTTTTATTTTGTGAGGCTTTACCATAGCACGCTCGTATTCTCATGTTCACTCTGAGCCTCGTCTTTATCTCAGAGGCTGCTGAAGGAGACATCATCCCATATTTCTGCAGATAATGTAATGCCCCGGTTACTTACCGGTAATCTTCATTACTCCGAGGCCATGTCTTCCTCGCCACAGTATTATACATATGAGCCTCCGGCTCCACACAGAACTCCAAGTAAATAAAAAGAGCAGCGCTCTAGTCTCCCCTCCCTCCTCCAATAGGGCCCCAGAGGCTTCATCCAATCCTATAAAAGGATACAAACCCACCAGCCCAGCCTGAAAAACCAAGCCGCAGACATGAAGCCACCACCAGGGCCGGGAGGGAAGGGAAACTATACTGTGGCGAGGAAGACATGGCCTCGGAGTAATGAAGATTACCGGTAAGTAACCGGGGCATTACCTCCTCGTCCAGTCTTCCTCGCCACAGTATTATACATATGAGCCGATACCAAAGCAATCAGCTTCATGTAAGGAAAACAGACCACACCATCAGTGCAGCGAAAACATATTTTAATATACAGAGGCATAACAACCCAAAAAATGGACAACCTCTTAAGGCACCCCAGCAGTCAAAACAGAGGAGGCAAACGAAACAGAACCCCCACCCCCAATCTGGAGGCAGTAATGGGACATAAAGGTATGCGGAGAGGACCACGTAGCAGCCCTACAAACATCCTCCATAGACACCCCTTTGAAAGAAGCCCAGGAAACAGCCACCGACCTGGTGGAACGACCCTGAACAGGAAGGGATGGAACCTCAGACACCGAAGCATAAGCCAAGAGAATGGCTTCCTTGATCCACCGACTGATCGTGGACAGGGAGGGCTTCATACCCTGACGCGACAAACCATAATTCACAAACAAGCAGTCAACCTTACAGAAGGGAGAAGTGCGAGAAATGTAAATCAGCAAGGCACGCCTAACATCTAAGAGGTGCAAAAGCGACTCCTCAGCCGAGGAGGGATCAGGACACAAAACCGGAAGAACCACCTCGGCAGACCGGTGAAAAAAAGAATCCACTTTAGGAACAAAAGTGGGATGAGGGCGCAAGACCACCCGGTCCGCCAAAACCAACAAAAACGGGGCAGAACGAAGGAAAGCACCCAACTCCCCCATACGCCTGGCAGAGGCAATCGCCACCAGAAACACCACCTTGAGAGTCAAAAACTTCAGGTCCACAGACTCCAAAGGCTCGAAAGGAGCCAACTGCAAGGAGCGCAAAACCAAAGGAAGGTCCCAAGGAGGAGGACACATGATAGGACGTGGCCGTTGGAAAGAAAGAGACTTAAAAAGCCGAGCAACCAACGGAGAAATGGAAACCAAAGGCAGTACATGAAATGCCCGAATGGCGGCCCACTGAGCCCGAAGGGTCGAAATGGCCAATCCCAACACAAACCCATCGTTCAGAAAGTCCAGAATGCGAGCCGGATCCAAAGCATCCAACGTCAGCCCACGATCAACACACCAAGAAGCAAAATGATCCCAATGCTTGGCGTAAGACTTAAGCGTAGAAGGCCTCCGGGACTGTTGAATGACACCAGCCACAGCCACCGAACAACCTTCACGCATCAGAGACTCCCTCTCAAGAGCCAGGCCCGCAGACCCAGGGAACGGAACACAGGCAGAGGAAGAAGAGGACCCATCAGAGGATACGGCACGAACGGCAAGGGCCAACCCGGAGACACAGCCAATTCCCTCAGAAGGGGAAACCAAGGGCGACGCTTCCAACAAGGCGCAATCAGAAGCACCAGCGACCCCTCCCTCCTGATCTTCTGTAATACCGCCGGAAGCAGGGGAACAGGGGGAAATGCATACAGCAGACCCTCCGGCCAAGGGAACGAAAGGGCGTCCACCCTCCAGGCGTCCCGGCAAGGCATAATCGTGCAAAAACAACGGGTCTGGGCAATGTCCCGGGACGCAAACAGGTCCACAATCGGACAACCAAACATCATCTGCAACCTCCTGAACACCCACTTCGTGAGAGACAAGGAACCCATGGAAGGAAACACCCGGCTCAGACAATCCGCCACAGTGTTCTCCGCACCCGGCAGGTAGATGGCAGACAGGGACTCCAGATGCACCTCCGCCCAAGAACCAATCCGACGAGCCAGGCAACTGAGGGAGCGCACCTTGCACCCCCCTTGATGGTTCACATAAGACATCACAACCCGATTGTCCGTCCGGATCTGCACGTGGTGACCCCGAACAAGATCCGAGAATTCCAACAGACCCAGAAGGACGGCCTTCAGTTCCTTGTAGTTGGAGGAACATGACAAAACCGACTGAGGCCAAATCCCTTGAGTCGTCGAAACCCCCAGAGTAGCACCCCATCCCAGCAGGCTGGCATCGGTAGTGACCACGCGGGTGGGCATAATCAGAAAAGGGCGGCCCTTGGACAGATGACCCTCGTCCAACCACCAACCCAGGACCACCCGAACCTCCTCCGACATAGGAACCAGAACATCCATATCGAGGGAACAGGGGTCCCAATGCGATAAAATGTGGGACACCACCGGGTACATATGGAGGCGAGCCCACGGCACCGTCAACAATGAGGCCGACATCAGACCCTGAACTCGCAACCACAGGCTCACAGGATGAGAAACCCCCACCAACAGGGAACGAACAGCAGACATCAGGGACAAAACACGGGGAGGGGGCAGGAACACCATCCCCAACAGAGTCTTGAACAGAGCCCCAATGAAAGTCAACTCTTGTGCAGGAACCAGGGAGGACTTCGGTACATTCACGAGGAACCCATGATGCGTCAGGACATGGCACACCTTCTGGACATGCAACTCCGCCTTAGGAAGAGAAGAAGCAGAAATTAGAATGTCGTCCAGATAAGGAAAAACACTAACCCCCTCTCCATGCAAATGTCCAACAAGAGGAGCCAGAATCTTAGTAAAGATCCGGGGAGCAGAGCAGAGCCCAAAAGGCAATACCTGGAATTGGTAATGACGACCCTGCACACAAAACCGGAAAAACTTCTGAAAGTCCGGATGAAGAGGAACATGCAGGTAAGCATCCTTCAGGTCTAACGAAGCAAGGAAATCCCCCTGAGATATCAGAGGAAGGATCAAAGGAAGGGAGACCATCTTGAACCCCTGGTGAGGGATGAAAGTATTCACCCACTTCAGGTCCATCACCGGTCGAAGATCCCCTGTGCGCTTGGACACCAGGAAAAGAATAGAGTACACCCCTCTTCCCAATTGGTCGCTGGGCACAGGAACGATCGCCCACTTGACCACCAGGGAAGCAATGCCGTCCAAAAGCGCCAATCGCTTCACAGGATCCCTGGGACAAGGAGTGGCCCTGAAACAGTCTGGGGGCGTCCGGGCAAATCCAATGCGCAAACCCTCCGAGATCACCTGAAGCACCCATTTGTCCGACACAGTCTCGCGCCAAGAGTCCAGGAAGCAAGTGAGGCGACCCCCAACCGGACCTACACCAGGAGCGATCCAGTCACGATTTGGAAGCAGGAGCGGAGGAGGCAGAGGCGCCGGAGAACCGGGACTTATCAAAGGAGGGAGCACCCCGGCCACGCCCCCGTCCACGAAAGGGCTGACCAGCCCGACCCCTCTTCGAGGAACCAAAAGACCGCTGGGAACCAAAGGCACAGAATCTGCCAGGACGGTCAGGAGCAAGCAGTTTACGGTCCTCCGCCGTCTTCTTCACCATGTCGTCAAGAGATGAACCAAAAAGTTTAACCCCAGAAAAAGGGATTTTCATGAGCAAGTTCTTCTGTGCAGCATCAGCCTTCCAGGAACGGAGCCACAACAGACGCCTCGCAGCCACAGAGGATCCGGCCGCAGAAGCAGCAGCCCCCAGCGAATCAAAGGAGACATCAGACAGCAGACGAACCTGCTGCTCCATCATCGCCAGGGTAGAAGAAACATCCTCCCCCTGGTCTAACAACTCCGACAGAGACTGAAAATCCTTGAGCAAGGACTGGATAGTGTAAGATGAATAGGCCGCAGCTCTGATAGAAAAATTGGCAGCCGCAAAAGTGCGCTTCACAGCACCATCCACCTTACGGTCAACCGGGTCAGCAGGAGAAGAGTCCTCCGAGACAACGGACCCATGTGAAGACATGCTCGCCAACAAGGAGTCAACCTTCACGGAGGCAGGGTATTTCACCGCAAAATCCTGAAGAGGGTACCTCTTACTCAAGAAACGAGGAAAGGAACCTTTGTCTACATCCTTCCATTCATTCTCCAGGACCTGCAATACAGAGGAATGGAGAGGCAAAGAATCAGGCTCGGGACGACGATATTGCGAGAACAGATCGTCTTCCAGAGGCACCACAGAAGCAGGGAACACCAAGTTTTCGCGAATGTGACCCAGCACCTCCTTCAGGTCGGCACCTTGCACAAAGCGACCCCTGACATCAACCGCCTCCTCATTCTCCGAATCAGCATCAGCAGCAGCGCCATCAACCCTCGCCTTCTTAGGAGGAGGGTCAGGAACATGACCCTGCAAAGCAGCAGAAACTGCAGTATTTATCATCTGCTGCAAAAGCGCCATAGAGGGAACATGCACCCCCGAACTGGAAGCCACGTCCAAAGGTTCAGGATCACCCAGGCCAGACGAAAGATCCATGACAGCCAGCCACGTGTAAGAAAAAACAAACACAGGCAAAACGAAGAACAGGCCTGGTAAAGTAGGACCCCAGGTTGCTAAGCAACCCAACAAACTCCACCCGGACTGAAGCCGAAGGCCACAAAAGCAGCCGGAAGAGCCGCGCGCCGCAGTAGAAAGAGGCACAGACTGCAGCGCGCCGAGCCCAACGAACCCCTGAATGCGCCTCCCGCTCCGCAGGAAACACGAAGAGGCATGAAACACGCCGGCGCGGAGACCGGCACCAGGTAAGCCCGCAGACCGGTAAAATTCAACTGAAGCACCCGGCTCCCAGAGAACACGCACCCGGCCGTGCAACGTCCGCTCAGCAGGACGCGCGGCCGGGAACAAAAAAACGGCACACAGGACACAAGGCGTCCCGCCCAAATAAAACCAAAACCAGCCCCAGACAGAGAAGCCACGCCAGTCCGCTGAAGCAGGACGCGAGGCATCCAGGCAGAAGAAGGGGGAAACAATACAAACAGCAAAACGAAGCCCAATGAAACGATAAACGAAAGCATGCAAACACCAACAAACTTCCCCCAACTAGATACCATAGGGCAAGGGGAACCGCTAAAGCAGGAACCCCGACCCACTCACCTGACCAGCAGGGAAATCACAGCACTCGGAGAAGTGCAGAAAAAAAGAACAGGCTGGGCTGGTGGGTTTGTATCCTTTTATAGGATTGGATGAAGCCTCTGGGGCCCTATTGGAGGAGGGAGGGGAGACTAGAGCGCTGCTCTTTTTATTTACTTGGAGTTCTGTGTGGAGCCGGAGGCTCATATGTATAATACTGTGGCGAGGAAGACTGGACGAGGAGGTAATGACCATGAACACAGTTGTCCCTGCTTCTGTCCTGGCGGGAGTTAATGTATATGTGCCTGTCTTTCTGCCATCCTCCTGCCTGTCAGCCTGGTCTGTCTCTCTGCTGTAGGCGGGGGTGTGGGGGGGGTGGTGGGGGGGTGTAACAGGACCCCTCAGGCCCTCGTCCACTCCAGTAATCTCTCCAATGAGTTATATTAGCTGTCATATTAAAGCAGCACTCTGCTAACGTGTGGTAATTCGAGGAAGAGCGGTAGTAGTGCTTTCATTTGGTGACTGTAATGGCATCGCTTTCCCCTCCATTGCTGACCGCTTATATTTACTCCCCCGTGTAAAATGCATCATTTAAACGAGAGGCCATAATCGCTTAGTGATGTGCATTCCACTGCGGGTTCTAATCCAAAAGAATTTTTCAAAACCGCTCCAATCTTCATTCCCCTGTAATCAAAGGGATTTGTGGGGATGTTAGAGACACGTAGGAAAGGAGGCCATGGAAGGAACCCATTGACACACTCCGGGGCAATTTTATTTTTAAAGTGGCTCTCGACATATTGCTCACTGTTCTGAAAAAGTGCTCAGGCTGCCAACACATTAGAGAATCGCCACAATTTTGTTTTCCATGTGACTGTTTACATATTTCTCAATTTTCTAAAAAAGAGCTGAGACTGCCATCACTTTAGACCATCGCCAGAATGAAAAACTGATCAAAACTAAAATGGAGATCTCAATCGTGGAAGGGTCTCTTTTGAACGTTTGTGCGGTTGCTACAAGAGCTCGGTGGCTGGGCACCATTGACAATATCCCTCCTTTGACAATGAGTACAACTTCCTAGTAAAAGAATCACACAGCAACTCTCAAACTCAATGGGGGATATTTACAATAAAATGTCGGAGTGCGGTTTTACGCCAAAAATGGCAATGCCACGCTCCAACATTTTTAACCCCTTCACTGCGGGGCTAATTCCTTCGCTGTGCTGGGGGTCGGGCGGCGCGCACGGCGCACCGGTGCTCATGACGAGATCAGCTCATCATGAGCAACGGTGGCCATGTGCTCATGACGAGCTGAGCTCGTTATGGCCACACCCGTTTTCATAGAACTTTCAGCACAGCGGGGGAATTAGCCCCTCGTGCAAGCGTTCTGGCCGTTGTGACGAGCTCAGCTCATCATGAGCACACGACCACCATGGCTCATGACGAGCTGAGCTCGTCATGAGCATGGGAGGGTTTAAAACTTAGGGATGCGCCTTATTTACAAAAATTCACCGCACCTCTGTGTTTCCCATACCGGTAGCGCTAATAAAGCTGCCTGGCTCCAGTGCAGGCACACTTCTGCCATGTTGCAAGGGTGCTTGCGCTGCAGGGGTAATTCTTTCTGTGCAGGAAGCGACACCTTCCTGCACATAAACAATCTTGAAAGGAGATTTGCTCTTTCTATGTGTGCTGCAGAATGCAGCACACATGGAAAGAGCAAAGAACCGATGAGCAATTAATAATTTCTCCTCCTATCGCCAGTCTAAGACCAGGTATTCCGTGGTCTTAGTTTTTGGCGATGGCCAAGCCTTGTTAATATGTGGCAGCATCAAAAAGCAATGGGTGTTGTGGTAGACCACCCACTGCAACACCCATTGAACACCCCTTTCGCACTGAGTGAAGCGTGAAAAGGGGCCTTATTTACAAGGTGGTGTTAAGCGGCTTATCACAGCTTTGTAAGTAAGGACAAGGGGATATCGTAACCAGAGCATTGCCAAAAGTGATGTTCTGGTGGCGATATCCTCTAGTACTACTGCCCCAATGAGTTTCTCCTACAGTACTGTTACAATACATGGGTACTGAATCGCCAATGTTTTGGTGTGACATAAGCTCCTAGGAATACATCAAAATGGGCTCCATCCCAACCTTTGTGATAATCCTTCACTGATAATTTTGCTTCTGAAATTACTGATACAGCAGGTGGCAATTAATTAAAGATGTATAATTTCCTACTTTTCCTGAATGGGACCCTCTATGCCCCCTGGCAAATCGTGAATTACAGTTAATAATACGTCACTCAGCATTGCAACTCTTACATGATTTGAACATCTAGCTAGAGGAACATCTCTGACACCTTGTCCACTTATTTTTTGACCTCCCTTAGTCATCTGGGGCTTACACAGTCATAGGTCCAATTCATGTAAATGGTATGCGTTAGATACTGTTTTCACCAGGAATGTTCATGCCTCTGCAGGTAAGGTCTCCTCAATGATTTGATTGTCACTTCTTAAATGATTTTCACTGGCATACATTAGTCCATTCTTGACCTGCTCCTACTCCAAAAGTGCTAATCTTAAAGAGGCCTTCCCCCGTTAACGATATGATCTTGGGCGATCATAGGTCTAACCTTTTTAAGCAGATGATAATTATGATAGACCCTGTAGCAATCAATTCAGGTCTTTTGAACATCTTGTAGTTCTTTATTTTCAATAAACCCCTGTGTACGAAATACTAGAGTGCAATCCCATGTAGCCCCTCGGTTTAACTCAAACCATAAACTATTAACACAGCAAAGATGCGGGCTAGACTCCAAATGGAGCAAACACAAATATCCTGCTAACTGGTTGTAATATATTGGGGCAGATTTATAATTTTTTAATGCAAATCAACTCAGCAAGACACCTTGCTGCACTGTGCTGAGGTAAAGGGAGTGGGCAAGAGTGCACCATGTATCAAGAGATGGCCATTCCTGTCCTCTCCTTGTGCTGGCGCACATTGTGCTGCCTTGCCCTAACGTAGGGACCCTTGCACCATGCTGCAAGGGTGCTTGAGTTGTATGCAAGATTGTTTCTGTGCAAGAAGGGCACCTTCCTGCACCAAAAATAATCCTAAGAGGAGCTATCCTCTTTTGAATTGTGCTGCAGAATTCAGCACACTTAAAAAGAGAAAAAAACAAAATGAAATAAAGATATATCTCCTCGTTGTGCCACTGATGGGAAGGGGTACAATTCTAATGCATTACTAGGTCTACCAGTGTTGGTAAATCTGGGATTGTGTCAGAATTCTTAAGTGGATGCGTGGGAACACCCACACTCCACCCATGTAAAGCCCCCACCATCTAGTGTATCGCAAGGTAGTTACCTGCGCTGCCTTGCGTTACCCCAAATTTCAAAGGTAATGGGGAGCTCGCACAGCAAATATGATCCGTGGTAGACGATTTGTAATGGATTGAAGTGTGCTGCTAGGGGTAAACACTGTCTGGCCAGGCAGTGGAAAGTGCAAGACTGAGGAACAGCTCCCCCGCCTAGGGAGAGAACACCCCTGAGCACAACGTGAGAGAGACCGAGTGGTCTTATTCCATAGTCATAAGGTAATTATCAGTTCATACTCGGATTGAAGATATCCATCTTTCAAAATTTATTTAGACATGTGGAAGAAATATCTTTGTTTTCAACATGTAGAAGTGGCTGTAATCCACATATAGTTCAATATGTTATGATACACATATTATCACACATCCCGATGCATTTCGGGCGGAGCCCTTCGTCAGGGGATTACTCTACAAGAAAATCAGAACCAAACTGTAATTACTTAAAAGTACAGTAATACAGTGGAAATCATACAAGCAACAGTGTCAGTCAGAAAAACGTGAGTCTCAATCAAGCCACGAGTGTGGGTGAATAGAAGTGACCCAACCACCAGAAAAACCGGTGTGTTTAAATCCTCAAATCGTGTGATGGTACCATGATGACCCAGAGAGGTGTCCAAAGGAAGTATCCCAGGAAAGTGCACAAGGGCAAACAACAAAATAACATGGTGATCAAAAATGTAAGCCCGCGCGCTAACGTGAGCTCGGTGATAAAACAACATGCCCGTGAAGGTAAGCGGTAAAGTCAAGAGTGAAAAAAGAAAGTTATAAAGTCCCGGGTGGGGTACTTACATGTGTGACACTACGCTTGGACTCCGCGGAGTTCCAAGGGGGAAAGATCAACCGCGAGGTGATGGTGAATCAACATAAAAAGCGGAGCAAGGTAACCAAACATAGAAAACGGACGCAGCAGCAAGTGAAAAAGGGTGAAAAGAAGATCGTGGAGTGTATAGGCGCCATGATGGAACGTGAAGGGGAAATACCATAGCAAATCGGAAACAATGAAAAAAACATGAAAAAATGATAAAAGGTTGAAACCTGTAAATGCAGAAACACATGAGACTCGGGGCAAAAAAATTATAAATAACAAAGAAATTCAATACGATCGTTAAGCCCGTGAGGGACCATCGTGGACAAATAACGGATCCAAAAGTTTTCACGTTTTAGTAGTGTGTTCTTGTTGTTCAGCGTGATCTGAACTTGTTCCAATACTTGAAATTTCAGTTGAGCCACGGTATGTCTGTTCTCCATGAAATGGGTGGCAACAGTAGACTTAAGGTTCTGAGTGCGGATATTGCTCTTATGTTCTAAGATCCTCACGCGGATCTTTCTTTCAGTGTGGCCGACATAGCATTTGCCACAGGGGCATTTTAGAACATATACAACGTTCTTACTGTTGCATGTTGCATTCACTTTGAGTTTTATGGAATTACCTTTCATAGGATGGTTGATGGTATTACCAAGGATACAGTTATTGCAATTGCTGCAATTATAGCAAGGTTTAAGGCCCGTGTAGATGGTATTAGTTTTGGTTCCACTGGGTTGACTCAAGATTTCCTTTAAATTCTTGCCTCTGGTGAATGCAAACATGGGAGGCTGGTTAAATAATCCCTTAAAATCTGGTTCCAGAGCTAGAATAGCCCAATGTTTGCGGATGATTTGTTGAAAACGATTAGACGCCTTGGAGTATTTGGAGACTACCACCATGCGATCAGTCGGTGTCTTCAATTTGGGTTGCAATAAAGTGGTTCTCGAGCATTTCTCGCTCCTCTGGGCTGCCAGATCTAGTATAGGGGTGGGATATCCACGTGCTTTGAGTCGTTCCAAAACTGTGTTGATCTGTTTTTTGCATTCATCTTCTTTGGAGACGATTCTTTTAACTCGAAGAATTTGTGCGAAAGGTAAGTTATTCTTCAAACCCATGCGATGGAAACTTTGATAGTGCAATGTAGAATTCCTATCCGTGGGTTTACGGAAGATGGTGGTGGACCATTCCCCTGGTTCTCTCAACACTTTCACGTCCAAATAATGGACGCATTGCTCACTGTAATCCCAAGTGAATTGTATCCGTTGGTTGATGTTATTCCAAGTTGCTAGAAAGGTGATTAAAGTTTCAGTGGTACCTTCCCAAAGTAGGAATATGTCGTCTATGTAGCGTAGGTATAACCTGCCATGTTCTCGCCAACTGCTTTGACATAGAATGTGCGATGATTCAAAAATTCTCATGTAAATGTTAGCATAGCAAGGAGCTGCCGAATTTCCCATGGCCGTGCCGTTGAGTTGTAAAAACCATTTGTCAAAAACTGTAAAATAACTGTGATACAAGGTAAACATGGTGAGTTGCATCAAAAAAACTTTTAGATCATGATCAAGATCAGATTGGGCCAGTACGTGTTCTATGGCTTCAATACCTCCATCATGGGGGATGGAGGTATACAGGGAACAAACGTCCACTGTACACATGATCACTTGAGTGTTTTTCAGTTCGTTCATGACTGGTTCAAGTTTGAGTAGAAAATCTGTAGTGTCTTTAACGTGTGACTCAGTGGTTAGAACAAATGGTTGAAGATGTTTATCCAAAAATTTACCCACGTTCTCATGGATGCTGCCTCGCGTCGACACAATGGGACGGAATGGTGGGTTTGTCGGATGTTTGTGCATTTTGGGTAGCATGTACAATACGGGTGGTCTCGGGTTAATAGGTGTCAAGTATCTTCTGGTTTTATCGTTGATGGTACCGCTTTCAAAGGCCCTGTTAATGATGTGTGTCAGATGGTTGGTGAACTCCAGGGTAGGGTCCCCTGGTAAGACATCATAGGTGTTAGAATCTCCGATGTGTGCTGTGACCTGTGTGATGTGTGATAATATGTGTATCATAACATATTGAACTATATGTGGATTACAGCCACTTCTACATGTTGAAAACAAAGATATTTCTTCCACATGTCTAAATAAATTTTGAAAGATGGATATCTTCAATCCGAGTATGAACTGATAATTACCTTATGACTATGGAATAAGACCACTCGGTCTCTCTCACGTTGTGCTCAGGGGTGTTCTCTCCCTAGGCGGGGGAGCTGTTCCTCAGTGTTACCCCAAATTTACCAAACCACGCAGGATGGCCTTGTGTGGCTTGACAAATCTGAATCTAGGTTTTGTGTTGCCTTGCATTGCAAAAAGGGCAATGCAAAATGTTGATAAATGTAGCCCTTGGTCTGTAAGCAGTACAAACAGGCTACTCTAAAAGCCAAAAAGAACATTTGGGAAGAGAAAAGATCTAATGATTTCAACCACTCTCAAACAAAATGTGCTCTCTCTCTCTGTCTCATTGCTGTACTTTAGGGGTTCCTACAGCAGAGATTTGCAAAGCACTTAACTCCATTTTCAGCAAAATAAGTAGAATCATCTCTGAGTTGGAAGTGACTGATATCCTTTCAGTCTCGTTTAACTTTGTTTCTGCCTCAGTGCCTGCCTCTTCTCCTGTTGTCCACTCTCCAGCAATCATTATACAAAGGCTTCTCAACTTTTTCAAACATTCTAATGTATCAATGGATCCTCCTCCAGTGTGGCCGTTTAACCCACTCATCAATCTTCTGGTTAAATACTCATTCCTGGTGGCCTCACTTCCTTCTAAGCTCAAGGACAGTAGAATTACTTCCTTTCTTAGAAAGACTGATTTACATGCTGCCACTCTATCCAATTTTAAGCCTATCATCAACCTGACAGTGTTAGCAAAATAATGGAGAAACCTATGGTCCTCCACCTCCAACAACAAAGAATTAAAAAAAATTCAGTCATTGTTCAGATCTGACCACAGTATGGAGAGTGTGACGTTAGGCTTTTACAAAGACATCCTGAGGTGAGTAGATGAGGGGGTGGCCTGCCTCCTGGTCATGCTCATCATGTTAGTGACCTTTCCTACTATGACCTAACAAATTTTGCTCAAAGGATTTCCAAAATACCCGTAACGGGGCTATGAAGTAGTTTGGATACTGTAAACCATACACTTCTGTATCACAAAATCCTGGAGGTCATTCTGGTCAGCCGCTGGCCAAAAACTGGTTTGGTTCTTCCCTGAAACACAGAATGTAACGTGTGGTTAGGTTCTGGTCTCTGAGTAGCAGAGCTCCACGATGTGGATATTCCCAGGGCTCTCTGCTGTTGCTCTTTTTAATAAATGTATATATGGCTTCCCTTTTTTCATCTGTTTGCTATTTGAGAAGTAAAAATGAAAACCTTAAAGGTTGGCAG
The DNA here is from genome assembly GCF_964261635.1 of Lissotriton helveticus. Lineage (NCBI taxonomy): Eukaryota > Metazoa > Chordata > Amphibia > Caudata > Salamandridae > Lissotriton > Lissotriton helveticus. The sequence continues at coordinate 199,634,143 of NC_136072.1, forward strand.
AAAAGTGTACAGCTGATTGTCTAAAGCCTTGTCAGTTTATGATTTCCAGGGGCTCCTGTAGTTTTGTCATGGTTTCATTCAGGAGAACACAACAGAGGAGAAAAGGGTGCAGAAGAACACGACCGAAAAACAGGGTTTATTGAGTTTGCATGAAAGGTTCGAGACTATGGAGGACTGGCTCATGTCGGCTGAGGCACACACACCTAGGCATAGGACGGCAGAAATACTTTTGAGTCAGTGCTAGCAGAGGCAAGAGAGCACTCTGACAGGGGGTCTGGATACATCTGAATAGAGTTAGAACTAGGGAGATGGTGCCTAGCAACATGTGTTTCATTTCCAGTAGGGCTTCTTTCTCACTTAGTAGAACAGTGTGTTTGCATCCCAAACCTTTGTTATTGCTGGTTCTCTTCTTTGGTTTGGTTTTGTCTCTGCCTTCTACCACTTGAGAGACTCAAAGGAATTTCTTACCTGTAAACTTGTCTACAAATATTCTGAATTTCTGCACCTCAAGGCAGTGGTCTGATGGTGTCTACTATGCCAGTGCCTTCGGGGTCCCGTGGTGTTTCCTGGTTCCTGCAGAGGCTTAGCATTGTCAACTTTTTTGATGGAACTGGTCAGCCACTAATCCACCTCATATGTTGTATCTGTTGTCTTCTGAGCTAATTCATACCCATGATGTTGTCTTTCTACTTGTTATCTTAAGGAGCAGTACTGACTCCAGCAGTGACCTGGCATCATCAATATTTGCACAAGTGGTGGGATGTTCCACCTGTGCTGGAAGGCTGTGAATTTGCTATGTCTTCTATAACTTCCTTTTCCCTATAACCCTGTTCCCCCTCTCTGGACTATTTCTTAGAGTTGTACAGTGTAACTGCACTCTGTTGACATTCTGTTCAAGGTTTGTTGGATTAAATTGCAGAACCATTGTTCTTTTTTCCTTCCTGAAATGGGGATGGTCCAAACAGGTTTTCTAATTTTTTGGAGGCAAATCCATTGGATTGAGACATTTTCATCTCACTATGATGGTGGCTCAGACATCGACCTTGTGCACTATGGTTTGACATCTGAGCCTTAACATACAACATAAGATGTTTCTAGATGTGTAGAGAGGCATAGTGGTGGGAGATTGGTTTTATACAACCGTTCCTCCCTTGCTGTCTCCTCACCACAAGACCTGGTAGAAGGTGCAACAGTCAAATCCAAACTAGAATCCTGTAAATTTCTCTGGATGAAACTGCAAAGGGCTGTGGTAGGGCTGAAACAGAGGCCAATAGGGTATAGGTAAAAACTGGAATTTTTAAATCAGATTGTAATATGTAATTGTTTTAGGAAAGATACTCTATCAACTCAATGATGCTGGAGAATCTATAAATACCAGATGTGATCATATTGTTTCTAAACAAATATTTTCAATATTTGATGATAATGTGTAATTGAATGTGCATTATCTTTTCAGCCCTGGTGAAGTCCCTCACAGGAATGAAATGCATTGTCTGGTTGGGCTGAAATGCCATATTGATACTTGAAAAAAGAAAAACTGTTTTGCTCTGATTGAAGACATGATCTCTTTCTTATGATTTGGAAGTTGCCATGTCAAGGAATTAAACTTTCCTAAACAAAATGGGCTATCTATGATTGCATCTTGATCGCCTACATGTTTTGATTGAAGGATAGTACATATAGCTGCTTCTCATTTTATTTTTCTGTTTTCCATTTAGGATTTGGGATTTGGCAGCTAAAAATACACAAGGGTTAAGCACTACAATGTGTATGCTATACCATTTTTTGGAGGTGCAATGTGACTTTGCCATTCCTCCTGGTCTCTAATGGTAATTTCTTTAGCTAAGACTTTTAATCTCGAATAGCATGAGAGTCTCTTTGTGAACTGTATTTCATGTTGGATGGGAACATCTACCTTAAGAAGCCAGGCGAGGTCAGTCATCTCTATGACTTACAGCTGATCTGATGAAGGACATCCCTGACAGATAGATAGCTGTGCCACAGGAGGTATGGTCCACTAGAGGCATGTCTGCCACATAAGCAGAAGGTTAGAGGTGTGCATTGGTGTTGCACTTCCTCAACCCACTACCAGCACAGAATAGGTGATGAATAGTTGGCCCTCACAGTTTGTCAGACATTTGTACTGTTTGAGCAATGCTTTATACATCAATAAATATTCATCATCCACTGTTTCGAGTCTTAAAGGTTAGTTGGTTGGGTTGTGCCCCCCCTTTTCCTAAATACTTGCTCTAGTAAAAAGATCAGGATGTAATGTCCACATTACAAACAAGAAATCTCTTAATGCCCTTTCGTTCACACTGTCTTTTCCCACTCCTTGGAAAAGTGTGCTGGGATACATCACAAGCAACCTACAGTTTAATGGCAAAAGACCACGGAAATGGTAGCTGAGAACGGCAGAAAAGAAAACTGAATAAAGGAGCAGCAAGCAGAACATCTCAGAGCTTGAGTGGTGTATTCACAAAAAGTGCAACAAAAACAAGTTGTTGTATGGAATACTTGAATTAATCCCAACCACTGGCCATTACTCGTGCCACATTACATTGCAACATTTTTCATCCAGCATGCAAATCTAGAAAAAGGTCACCTTATGCAAATCAGTACCAACCCTTCTCCTAATGAAAACAGTTTGTTCTGAACTGCCATGGAAAGCTTCCCCAAGAAGATATCCAGAGCATACCAAGTCTGGTTTCGCCCTACTTGATGCTCATCAGTGGGGCGTAGCTTGAGTCCTATGGCACAGTGAGCATGTGACTCACATCTGGGCTTACCCATCACACTTAGGGCATGAACTGCAACAACAACAAGGTGCTGGATTGAATGCTTGAATTACTCTCTACCACTGGAAATCTCTCGGCCACATTCCAGGCCTTCATTATTTGTTCACCGAGCCACTCCTGACAAGGTCTACTTTATCCAAATCAGAACCAAACCTGCTCCTCATGGGCACAAGATACTACTCCAAGATATGTATATCAAGAAGCTATTAGATTTAGTTTGGCAAAACACTTAGTAAAATCTTGAAGTTAAGAAGCATACAGCTGCCAGCATTAAACAGAATCCCTGGAAGCCCTTCTCAAATTTACTTTACTGATTAAGTCCCAAATTTAATCCATAATTACAAACCTGACACAACTGCATCAATCTCATCTAAAGAGTCCAAACCTACCTAAACAATGAGCTATTAGCAGAATCATCCTCAGACCCAAAATAATTACTACAATCACCTCTGTCAAAGCCTGCAAATTAAATGAATCATCAGAGTTAAAAAAAAGTCATAATATAAAGCCTCATGTATGGTCATTGAAATGGCTAGTATTAAGCATTTGAAGATAACATTGTTCTTAGTCCAAAAAAGGTCTCAACATCAACCCTGGGGGAAAAAACGATTAACACAATGCTTGAATTTATGTTGGTCACTGTCAATTATGCTGAGCTGTATTTTAGTCCATCTTTTTTATGCACTATACTACTCCAGACAGAGACCAACCTAATGTAAATCCTACTTGATCCTTTGCCAACAAGGACAGTCCAGTACAAACTGTCGTACCAGGTCCCCTCTTGACAGAAACACAAGCAACCTCAGATCAATCTTAGCCTTTTTTCACATTGTTAGTGAGGAGCAGCCTCCCATGACACAGGGAACAAGGGCTCATCCTTTGCAATTAGGGCATCTTACTTAGAAAAGAATAGAAATCCCATGACCTGAAAGAAATATATGATTGCCTTAGTTCCAAATGGATACCATGTTCCTATTTCCTCTGCCTTCACACTATCAGGTGATTTAAAAATATTGAGGGAGGTGGGCTGCAGTGCAACATTATATCAGGCTCTAAAATCTGGAAAGTCCTTATCACTGGTCTTAGACTATTAGAAAATATACACTTCTGAAAACAACTGAAAACACAGGTTGTATAAATGTTAGGCATTTCATATTTTCCTTAATGGTAGCAAAGGTTTGGATATCTTTGTCTATGAGTGATGATTAAAATCTATATACTTCAAGACGTTACTGACCAATAGTGTTTCTTATAGAGACTTCTAACTGCAGGTGCCTCACTTTTTGAATACCTCCAGGCATCAGACTGGATCCAGAACTGTTAGAAATTAGTCTCTTGGGAGGCATGGGTTTGAATCCCATCGCTACCACCGGTGTTAGAAATGGGGGTCTGTAGTGGCAATGGTTTGCACCTTTGTACAAGTAGAGACACCTGTTCCTAGTCAGGGTAAGGGAGTTGCGCCCTTAGACAACCCCTGCTCACCCCCTAGGTAGCTTGGCACGAGCAGGCAGGCTTATCTCAGAGGCAGTGTGTAAAGCATTTGTGCACACATACAGTAATATTGTGAAAACATTACAAATGGACACCACACCAGTTTAGAAGAATAAGTAATCTTTATCTCAACCAAACAAGACCAACACGACAAAAATCCAACATACAGTTATCAAGGGATGACTTTTAAAAGGTAAAAACAGTTCCGTCCAAAGCAAAAAATAGATGCAACACTTTCAACACAAAGTGCTTTGGATGCATCAAAATTATAAACTGAAACAGCCGCAGGGAAGGTCATGCATCGGCTCCTTATGTGCACGGAAGGTTATGCGTCGGTTCCTTGCTCCAGGGGAAATGATGTGTTGGTTGCTTACTGCCACGCATGGGAGGTGATGCATCAGTTCCTTACTGAAGAGCAGGGTATGTGTTGGTTTCTTACTGTGCGAGGAAGTGATGAGTCCGTTTTGTACTGCGGTCCCGGCTTTGTTGTAGACTTTGTGCCCCGGAGCAAAGTGTGAAGATTCAGGGATGCGTCTGTTCTCGAGGCGGAGGCAATGGTGCTGCATGGATCTCTCCAGCGGTGGTCCCATGATGCATCGCTTCGTGTAGTCCTCCAGCAGGACCTACGTCAGAATCGGTGCTGTAATCTCGGACTTCAAAGATCAGCACACAGGATGGCTTAGCAAGAAAATATCCACTTTCTAAAAGTGGTATTTTAAACACACAATATAAAAGTCACCTTTACTAAGAGATGCAGTTCAGGCATACTAAACTCTATCTTTCTACTTCGTCCTAATGAGCAGTTGTACTTATAAGATGTTATAAATAAACTCCCATTTTATCATATGGGACAGATAGCCTTTCAATAGTTAAGAACTAAATAACCTGTATTTCACTATCAGGACATGTCACACACACCTGGACATGTCCTACCTTTCACATACACTGCACCCTGCCTACAGGGATACCTTGAGCCTACCTTATGGGGTGACTCACATGTAATAACAGGGAAGGTTATTGCCTGGCAAGTGGGTGCACTTGTCAGGTCGACATGGCAGTAAAAACTGCGTGCAAACACAGCGGTGGCAGGTCTGAGAACCCTTTGAAAGGCTGCTTGTGTAGTTGGCACAATCAGTGCTGCTTGCTCACTAGCAGCATTTGACTTACAAGCCCTTGGCACACACAATGCACGGTACTAGGCACTTAGTAGTAAGTCAAACAAGCCATTTATGGAAACACCAATCTATAACAATTTACACAGACAGCGTATGCACTTTAGCACTGATCAGAAGTGGTATAGTGCCCAGAGTCATAAAACTAACAAAAACAGGGTAAAAAACAGGAGGCCCAAAAGTAAAAAGTCTGGGTATAAACCTGCTGGAAAAGCCAAGTCTAAGAAGAACCTTTAGCATAGCAATCCTCTTCAGCGTCACCAGGTGGGCTGCATGACGTTATGTCATCTCTTGTCGCTCTGTCTTGTGCGAATAGGACGTTGGAGCTAGTAAACATACGTCACCTGCTTGAGCATGGAATCAGTTTTTTTCTTCCTGCGTCAACTATCTCGGATCTGGAGCTTCAACTGTCTTTTGTCAATTTCCCTTAAATGTTGTTTTATTGTTTGTAGAATTCGACCTAAGCTATTAGGTTTTAAGCTGTGTATGGCTTGTTACTGACAGAGGAGTCAGTGACAGATCCACAATATATTTGTTTTTGGTGTCTTGATCTAGCCACAATCGTGTTTGTCGTGTGCAAAGATAAATAGGAAAGCTATCTTAGACCACAAGATGAAGAGCATTGGAAACAAGTATAGTTATTAACTCCATGCGTGGATCCGTTCTACTGGGTTTTCCACAGATGTTCAACATTCATCAATATACTTTTGAAAAAAGGGGACCCCTACATAACCTATAGGCTCGCTATACGTAGGGTTTAAGCATCATAGGAAAAAGAATATATAGCAAGCACCAATTATATATGCCAGAGTATTCTAGGTGAAAAAAATTCCACAAACGTAACCACATGAAATGTTTCATAAATGGACCAAGACTATCATTTAGTTATAAAGATATATTTATGTTTTTTAGTGATAGTTATAATTCATTTTACATGATACATCTTCATAGATTTCTTTTTTTGATCATTTGATTTCTTTTAAAAAGGTTTGAAAAAAGTACAGTGTCAATAAATACAAACAAACAAGGAAAATACTAAATCATATGTATCCTTCACCCTCATTACACAACACATTATCAAATTCATATGTAAATTCCGTAGTTTTGGTCAAACACAGCAGTGTTGAATAAATGGTCGATGTATCATTGATGGAAGCAAAGCGGTAGATAGACACTACGCGCGTTTCGGGAAGACTGCCTTCATCAGGGGACCGTCAATTGCAATAAAAAAGTTTTTTCTGCAACCTTGATTAAACTGACTGATGGTAACAAAGATTTTGTCGAAAGTGAAGAAAATTAAGATTGCAACACACCTGGAGGCAGCAGCTCTTTCATTGCGGTTCCCACCACATTTAAGAAATTAAGAAGTATGAAGAAGTTTTGAAGTAATGGAACGCCTTCTTTTTAAGAAGTTGCAGTGAGCTATAGCTCTAGGAACATTGAAGGCATTTGTGAGAACGCATTGAAGGAAAGAATCTTAATAACAGCGTATCGATATTACCAAAGAGGATACGTTATATTAAGTGACACTACCCTGGTAAAGGTTTTAACCTGAAATCGATCCACCTGTATTATGTAAACTGGAGAAGGACGTATATCTATAAGTAGCTTTTATTGTTATTGGTATCCTGATCATTTCAAGCGATTTCTTTATTGCAACAACCACACTATATTCTTTTGGGTGATTGGGTTATTTACTTAACTTTTCTCTTGAAACTTCTATCTTTTTTATGTAAGGACTTCCCATCCTTCCGGTTAAGCACATATCAAAAAACATTTACATATTTACAAACATTCATATATTTTCACAACATTTACCACAATATACATTACAAATATTTATCACAAACATGGATGTAACACTAGACCAATGTATCATGTATAATCTGATTAACACAACTTAATTTCTTTGTGACTGAAGAATCCAAATCAATTCTCAGAACTGGGAACACAATATCATTTAGTGTCCATCAGTATGAATTCTATATTAGCCTTATTGCATATCATTATAATTGCCGAAGTGTTTCAAGCCACAAGGGTTCTCAAGGGGGTCTCATCGGGGCTTTTTAATTATAAGACACTGGTGCAATCTACAAAACAAAATACAAATATCACTCTTTCTGCTCCTTCACCTTTATTCTATTACTTCTGTCTCACAGTTATAGCATCACTGTACCTACTTGTATTGGGTTTTGCTCAACTTGGCTGCTGTCTGGATTTAGGGTGGAACTAACTGTCATGAACCTATTTAAACAAAATTCTAATTAGACTTCCCATATCTGCTGAACCTACTACGTGTTTGTATAACGCTTTATTGCACCTACCTCAACTTATTGAAAGCGGCTTTTAACACGGGTTTATAGACCGCCTATCGTTGTGGGCGAACACATCTAAAGAAGGGAGTATTTAAAAAAAACGTTCCCATGCTATCTTAATTATTGCTTTGTTTATCAATCCCATATTCGCGGTGAGTTTGCATACCTGTCTTCCTCCGCACTTCCTTATTTTTCGACTTCTCTTTTGTGGAGCGATAATCTTTATCGTCCTACCTCTCTTTCTCTATGATAGGAAAATAACGCTAATCTTTATACTAATGTTCGCATTACAGCGCCTTTGTATTTACATCTTTAACTTTTTAAATAAAAAGGAAGCCGGTTTACCTCATCGGCAGTTCGCAGTTGTGCCGCTCCAAGCCAATCTCCAGCAACTTACTGTTACCAAGTGTGTCTGTTTGAAATACAAAATCGGATCGTGCAAAGTCAGTTTAAAGCTTCTCGCGGCTCACCTTACTCACATCCCTCATCTACTAACTATTTTATCCATCTCATCTTACTCTCATTCTACACGGGTCTTCTCTTCTCAACGCAACCGCGTTTACGGGCAGCAGCGGAACTTCCCAGTGAAACTTCCTGTTTATACAAAAAATTAACTTGGGCTTCTGGGAAATGCACTATGGAAGATTTTGGTCCGATGGTTATAATTTTCTTACATTTCGGCACTCAATCATTCAACGCAACCGCGTTTGTGCACAGTAGGGGTATTTCAAAGTTGAGCTTCCTATTTGTACAAAACTTACTAGAGCATTTAAAGGAAATTAACATAATTTTTTTTTTTAGGTTTCAGGTTTCAATCGGTTGATTTTAGATTTCTTACACTTGCGTCTAGACTCTTCTCTAGACGCCACCACATTTACAAGAAGCAGGGGCAGTTCCAAATAGAGCATCCTGTACATTCAACAACATTTTTTAGTTTTACTGGGGTTTCTGGGAAATGTAGTCTACAACGTTTCTCATTTTATTCAGTTAATTGTAGGGATCTTACACTCGTGACAACTCAGACATTTCGTTAAGCCCTGTAAGGACGCTTTTAAACTTCAGTATTAAATACGCTTTTTTGCCAAAAGAACTGAATGTACATCTAACATTCTCTTGGATAGATTCAGTGACACCAAGGCGGTCCACTTGAAGTCTCTTTCTGTGTGTGCAGCTTTCATGAAGTGGTCGACCATAGGGGCAGTGATCACTTTCTTTTTAATTCTAGATCTGTGCTGCGTAATTCTTTGAGTAATTTGCTGGTTTGTCTTCCCTATATAGATTTTTCCACAAGGACAAACTACAGCATAAACAACGTTTTTGGATTTACAATTCATAAACATGGAGTGTTTCCATTTAACATCTTGATGCACAAACTCGGTCCCCTCTATCGTTGAGTCACAAGCAGTGCAGTTTCCACATTTGTGGTGACCCTCCACAGGTTCATGTGCGACTTTGCTCGTAGATTATTTTTTGGTTATTTTTGAAAAATATCTGCTCTAACAATCTCCTGGCCAATATTTCTGTTTTTCTTCATCGCGAATAGTGGACGTGGGAACAGGCATTCCAAGTTTTGTAATAAGTGGCAATTGCATAACACAATTTGTCTAAATGTATTTGTGTCTGGCCCAAAGGTCAAAACACACACCATTCGCTCTACCGGTAATTTTTCTTTCTTGTGTAACAATACTTCACGGGCGTATAGCATGCACGCTTCATAGCGTGTTTCAAATGTTTTTTAGGATACCCTCTTTCTTTCATCTGCTCGAATTGATCAGGATACCAGGTTACCCCTTAGTTGTACCTATTATATATGGCCCTGCCTGATTTCCGTCTTGTGGGCCTTACCCCTCTTTTTTTTCACTTCCTAGGTTTAGCACCTCCGGGCCACCAGCTGCCCCAGCAGTAACAACGAGGATTTTGAAGGGGATACCTTCAGAAACAGAGGTGATATCGGCCTCAATTTTTAGTAAGCCACCCAGCCTTTCAGAGGTCGTGATCATGGAGCAAGTCGACAACGTTTAGGAGGCCAGGTGCAGCATTCTGCCCAAACACCAACCCCTGCTTCTGCAGCCACTTCAAAACCCATTTTAGTTAACCTTGACTTCCCACGATTGCCTAGTAGGAGGTCAAATCACATACTACCTCCAGAGGTGGAGAATTGCAATCGACCAATGGGAGCTCCAGATCATAGTTATGATCTACTTTTTCAATCCTTTTTCCCGGTCGTCCCACCACCACCACAACATCTTCCAGAATACCACTTGTTAATTCTCCAAGAGAAGTTTAGTCTCTCTTTGCCAAGGGAGCAATAGTGAGAGTTCTGATTTCAGAAACGGGAGCTGGTTGTTACTCCTGTTATTTTCTAATACAGAAGGACGGGGACTTCAATCCACCTTAGATATGTGCCCCCTGAACTTTCAAAATGGTCACTCTGCCCAGTATCCAGAAGACTGGATGGTGGTTTTCAGATCCCTATCCTACAATCTCACAGACACTTGTGGTTTCAGGTGGGACAAGAACATTTCCAGTTTTCAGTAGTCCCATTTAGGCTGACCAATGCACCTCGGGTGTTCACCTAGGTGATGGTGGTGGCTGTGGCCCATCTGTGGGAGGTAGGGGATACCATTCTTTCCATCCCTTGATGAATAGTTACTGAAGGCAAGCTTGCCTCAAACATTAGTGGACCACCTTCAGACGATGATCGACCTGTTAGCATTGCTGGCTTTTCCCATCAATATGAAGAATACTCGCCAAATGCCTTAGCAAAGACTCCCTTTCATGAGAGCTATCCTAGATACGGTGCTTACAAAGCCCAGTACATTGAGGCTACGATCCTGATGTTTTAGCCTGCAGCCTGGATCTCAGTGAGAGTGACTTTGAGGTGTCTGGGTCTCTTTATCTCCTGCATCCTACCTCACGACCCACACCAGTTGGCACATGTAGGGTCTGCAGTGGAAGTTGACGTCTCTGTGGGCTCAGCACCAACTAAATTGGCCAGATCCTTTCAGTTGTAGGAGGAGACTACAAAGACCTTCAGTGGGGGCCACACAACTACAATTGGACTGGCAACAGACCTATTTCTCTACCCAATCAGGAACTAACTATTGTGATGGATGCATCATTATTGGGATGTAGAGGTCAGCTGGGAGAGATGGAGATTGGAGGACTCTGGTCCCCAGCCGAACTTCAGCTTCACTTCAATCAGTTGGAGCATCGATCGATTCATTTGGCTCTAAAAACTTTTCTTCTGAAGATCAATGGGGAACGAGTACAGGTACTCACAGATAACAACTGCCATGTGGTATTGCAACAAACAGGGTGGAATGGGTTGTAGGTTCTGTGCTTAGAAGCTTTACGTCTTTGAACCAATCAGGGCATATCTCTGATAGTACAACAACTGGCTGGATCCTTAAATGTTTGAGCAGATTAACTCAACCAGAATTGTCTAGTGGATCACAAACGGCATTTACACTCAGAGGTGCTGAGGGCATCTTCCAGCAATAGGGAGAAACCTGGATCAATCTATTTGCCACAACAGAGAATTCTCAGTGTCCAGAGTTTGGTGAGTTTGAGTTTCAAGACAGTCATCCCTTGGATACAATTTTTGCCTACAGTGGGGCTCGGGACCCGTATATGCCTTTCCGCCTTTACCTTTCCTGCCCAGTGTACTCAAGAGGATCAAGAGGGAGCAGGCCCAAGGCATCTTAGTGGCTCCGGACGGGCCGAGGAGAGTGTGGTACCTGGAACTTCTGGCTTTGAGCATCGGTCCTCCAGTCTGGATGCCCTACAAGAGGATATCTTGTCACAGTCACAGGGACGGGTTCAGCACCTGAATTTGTGCAAGTAACACCTCCATGCATGGAGATTGAGTGACAAAATATGATTCCCTATAATCTACCTCCTGAAATGGTTGGTGTGTTCCTGTCAGCCAGGCCTTATTCCACAAAAACTGTTTATGGTGGTGCTGGGAGAAGTTTGTGGTGTGGTATTCTTCCTGTCATATCCAACCCTTGTAAGCTTCCCTTTCAGAGAGTCTCTTATTCTGTTTGTCATTGGCCCATTAAGACCTTACTGTGGTTACAGTTAAAGGTTACTTATCGGCCTTTTTGGCCTTTTTACATTTCCCGGATTAACCATCTCTCTTTAAATCACATGTTGTGATGCGTTTCTTGAAGGGGTTGATCCATAAGTTTTCTCCAGTCACATTTGTAATGTCCAGTGAGATTAGAATTTAGTTTTAACTTAACGAATGTGCTTTCCCTTTGAGCCTATGCACAATTGTTCTTTACGGTTGCTAACTCTACCATTGCATCTGCTAGGTGAGTGAATAAACGTCATGTTTTGTCATTGGTTTCTCCTTATGTTTCTTTTTTCCCGATAAGTTGGCCCTTTGAACTAGGGCAGCATTCCTTTCTAAGGTAGTTACACCCTTTCATGTAGGACAGGTCATTACTTTGTCATCCTTTATGCAAGCCTCATCCTCTAACGAGGAAGAGTAACTACAATGCCTTGATCCTAAAATGGCTCTCAGCTCTTACCTAGAGAGATCCAAGGAATTTCAACAAGATGAACAACTTTTTATTGGTTTCTCTGGAGCAAAAAGTGGGAAGCAGTTAAAAAGAGAACCATCTCTAGATGGATTGTATTATGTTCTAATATCTGTTATGGGTTATCCAAAAAGCAGCCTCCAGAAGGTTTACATGCTCACGCAACTAGGACAAAGGCTGCTGTCATGGCGCTGTGGGGGCAGTGTGTATGTTCATGGAAATTTGAAAGGCTGCTATGTGGTTGTCCTAGCACACGTTCACCAAGCACTCAATAGTGTCGCCAACCCCCCACACTTTAGCAGCTACAGCGGGGGTGGGGTTCTTGATGGGCCTCTTCTGTCTATGCTCGGTAGACAAAGGAGCATAATTAATGTGAAAGGGTGGGAGGGTGAGTGAAAGAATGGATTTGTGTTTGATGGATTGGTGAGTGAGTGAAAAGGTGAATGGGTGGGTGAATGAGTAAAAGGGTGGATAGATAGATGCATGGATGAATGAATACATGGATGGATGTGTGAAAGGGAGAAAGGGTGGATGGATGGGTGAGTGAAATGGTGGATGCATGGATGGATGAGTGAAAGGGTGGATGAATGAAGATTATATGGATGAGTAAAAAGATGAATGGATGGAGGATGAGAGAAAGGGTGGATGGATAGATGAGTGAGCGAAAAGTTGGATGGATGAGTAAAAGGAAAATGGATGGCTGAGTGGATGGATGGATAGAGGGGACGGCTGAATGGAGTAAAAGGGTGGATGGATGAGCCAAAGGCTGGATGGATGAGTGAAAGAATGGATAGATGAGTGAAAGGGAGGCTAAATGGATGGCTGGAAGCAAGGGTGGATGGAATTTGAGTGAAAGGGTAAATGTAGGGAAGGAGGAGTGCAAGGATGAATGTATGGTGAGTGAGTGAAAATATGAATGGATGAGTCAAAGGGTAAATGGATGGATGAGTGGATGGATGGGGCAAATGGTGGATGGATGAGAGAAAATATGGATAGATGGATGGATGAGAGGAAGGATGGATGGAAGAATGGTTGAGTGAAATGGAGGGTAGATGGGTGGCTGGATGAAAGGGTGGATGATGGATGAGTTAAATGGTGAATGGATAGACAGATGAGTGAAAGAGTATGGATGATGGAGTTGTAAAAGGATGAATGGATGAGTGAAAGGATAAATGTATGGTTGGAAGAGTGGATATATGTATGGGTCAAAGGATGGATGAATGTGTGGAAGGATGGATAGCTGAGTAAAATGATGTATGGATGGATGGAAGAGTGAGTGAAAGAGAGGATGGATACATGGAGTGAAAGGGTGGATGGATAGAGTGAAAGGGTAGGTGGGTGAGCAAAAGGATGATGAATGGAACGGTAAAGGGGTGGATAAGTGAAAGAAAGGGTGTCTGAGTGAAAGGGTAAATCAAAGGTTGGATGGAATGGTTTGATGAATAGGTTTGAAGATGGAATAGGTTTTAGATATAGATTGGCAGACTGATGGACCGATGGGCGGAATGGTGACAGACTGAATGACGGATGAAAGATTGAATGGATGACAGAATGTGAAGGTGAAATTGTGGATATCAGTGGATGGATGGATGAATGAAAGGATGAATGGATAGATGTGTGGATGAAAGAAATAAGCAGGCTCTTCTGGGGAGGGTCGCGATGACTTGCCCTTGGTGCCATAGGAGCTTTGGTTCAAGCAAGGTGGGGGCTCTTTTAATTTTCTGGCTACTACCTTGCAAGCACTATTACCTGGACAATCAGGTCCAGCAGCACTGGCACTTACCCTGATCTGTCCTGCAACATTATCTTGTTTGAGCAATTTCACAGACCCACAGCTCCGGAGGTACGGCTTTGGTATCTATTCTCAAAATAAGGTGTGAAATCTGCAATTAGAAGTCTTGTTCAGAAGAGCAAGTTACTTACCTTTGGTAACGCCTTTTTCTGGTAGAGACTCTATGTAAACACAGAATCCACACCTGCCCTACCACCTCTCATTCTGTGGAGTGGTCTCATAACAATCTGTCAGTAGTAAGATTCCAATACTTAAACTCTGCACACTATTTTTTAAAGATGGTTTCTGAAGGCCCCATGTCTGTTGGCATGAATGGACTACAGAAAGAAACTGCACCACCGTCTTATCCGCACAAGACACAGCATCAGGAGTTGACCAACATTGTGGGACATCCCTGTCAACACAGGAAGGGATTGCTATGCAAAAGTTTCCAGATCCAGACTGATGCCTCGATGTATTCAAAAGGTGAGGGATCTGTGTTTAGATAGATTCTCTACCGGAAAAGGCGTACCAAAGGTAAGTAGCTTGTTCATTTGGGAAATCTGATTCAGGAAACTGTTGTACAGGGTGTGCAGCAGGTATACGTTCTTACTCTTTCTATGGTTTTGCTACTCTGGCAGACCCATGATTTACTTGGAACAACAAATTGCTTGGTAATTAAATTAATGCCAGTTGCTAGCGACATGCACTTATGAGCCCTAAGATATTTTTGATTTTTGAAAAACTGTTTAACTTTAATAATACAAACAATTGCTTTCATGTTGCATCATTCAATGAAATATTTTTTGGTCACTTCGGAGTGCTCTTTTTCTTATGAAAATGGGAAGATTTCAGAAGCCTCTGCAACAAAAAAAGTACAACTTATTTGAAAGAAATAGAGTTAAGAATGTCAGGTGCCGGGGTCAGTGAAATGCTTTCGGTGTGCTAGATTGTGGTGTGGGTGCTGTCTATGTGCTACGGTACCAGATTATTGGGCCCGATTCACAGAACTAACTTAAGACAAAATCCTAAACTTACTAATTTTGGTATTCACAGAAGTTAGGATTTTGTCTTAAGTTTGTTTTAAGACAGGCTTAAGACAGACTTAAGATAAAATCCTAACTTAAGTCTGTCTTAAGTCTGTCTTAAGACAAACTTAAGACAAAATCCTAACTTCTGTGAATACCAAAAGTAGTAAGTTTAGGATTTTGTCTTAAGTTAGTTCTGTGAATCAGGCCCATTGTCACCAAGATATTGTCTGGCAGACATATTGTGTCCTGAATATCATTTACAAAATACAATTCCCTATTGGGATTAGTAAGAGAAAATCTACACCGAATGGGACATTATTTTTCACACAATATTTCTATCAGACGATATTTTGGATATGATATTATGAAATACAACAATAATGTGTTTGTAGATTGTATTGCACTGACAGATCTTTAGGACTAGTTAGAGCAATGAGATTGCTATTGTTCAGGCTTCCTTTCACATTGGTGTTCTGTTCTTAATCTTACCACTGCGTGCACACTCCTGCTGGAGGAACTGTAGAGATCAGTTAAAATAAACCTTTCAAAAAGCTGACACTCTGCCATGTCTTCCACTAATGGACTTGAGCTGAATCAACCATTAGTCCCATGCACGCACAAATAGGTGTTTGTTGCCTGAATCAGGATTTCAAGATGTGTGCAAATTTAGCAACTCCCTCATTTTTTTCGTGCACAATTTAGCCAGGACTGAGGGGAATTTGTTGAGTGAAAAAATGCAGGGTTCTGAGTTTTGCAGCTCAGTAGGAGGTAAAGTGTAAACTCCATTTAAACACAGGGAAATATCACACTGAACAGTAACAGAGTATACCCTTTGGCCGTTCCTCTTAATGGGCTGATAAGCGTAGCCCCTCCTGCTGTGAGCGCAGCAGGTACATGCAGATTAATGCAATTTGAAATGTTTATTACACCTGTCCGCCAGCCCATGAGTGAGGGGGCGGGGCTGATTCACTTTAATTGCAGGATGACTGCTGCCACTGCAGAGTGCGCATGTTGGCCTGGCCAGTTGTCTTGCGACAGCCAGCCCGATAAGCGCACTTCAAACCACAGCAATCCCTGCAGCATGAAACAGCCAGGCGGGTGCAGGTACAGGCCCCTAGCCTCAAATGAGTGTTGGGTTAGCTTGCTCCAACCAATCCTGGTGCTTCTCTCATTCTGAGCAGCTCAAAGATTGATTGGTTTCACGTTGGCAGTCAACAATCTTCCTTCTGCTCGTCTCCCTCATGATCCAGAGAGAGGAAAGACACCAGATGGAGGGCCAGCATCTCTGTACGTTTTTCAGCATCTTGCTGTCCCTCACCACTTTTAAATGATACCAGGCGGCCCTGTGCATACCCAGTGCAGTATTATGCCCCCAAACTCCTGACTATTTGGAATAGTGCCCTATAATGTCCTCCAAATAAGCAGTACATAGTTGCTCACAAGCTGTCCTTTAGCACACATCTCCTAGTTTTTGTTAACATGGGTACCTAGTAATTCTCTCAGAGCAGGGTGCAACTAGCACCATTACTGCCCTCCCCTGAAATTCCATACAATTTATAGCAAACAAAACAACTGATGAACAGAATGCTGATCAATTTCAAAGTACATTCACCCAGTCCAGAGATCTGGGCCAAAATCCATCGTTTTTTAGCTCCCCATACCATTCCAGTAAACACAGCCATTTGCAAATCAGTCTCAACCCTGTTCCCCATGGGAACCATCCAGCCCAAACTGCCAGGCCAGGTCTTCCCTGGTCCGGAAACAAGCATCCTGTGACCAGTATCAGGGCATGCCCCCTCATCAGCCAGGCTAGTTTAACTCCAGTGGCATGGGGAGCACGGGACACATGTCTGGGCATACCCATCACACTCCGGATGACAAATGCAAAAAGAATCAATTGACGGACAGAATGCTGATCAATTTCAAACATTCACCCCAATACAGAGATATAGGTCTAAATCCATTTTTTTTGCTTCCCATGCCATTCCAGTTTAAACCCAGCCATATGCAAATCAGTCTTGACCCTCTTCCCCAATTGGAACAGTCCAGCCCACACTGCCAGGCCTGGTCCTCCATGAACCGGAAACAAGCATCCTGGAACCGGTTTCGGGACATCACCCCATATCAGCCGGGCTAGCTTGACTCCAGTGACATGGAGAGCAGAGGACCCATGTCTGGGCATACCCTTCCCACTCCGGGTGACAAATGCAAAAAGAAAAATTGATAGACAGAATGCTGATCAATATCAAACATTCACCCCAGTATAGAGATTTATAGCAGTGCACAAACCACTTGCGTGTAAAGAATTTCACCTGGAGTAAACAATTACTTTTCATCACTCAGCAAATGTGATGTAAAGTGTGACAGATCCGTTTTGGCTAATACACAGTGCACCGCATTTATTTATTTATTTTTTAGAATGTAATTATTTTTAGGCTAGCTTTCCTTTTGAAATCATTCAAAGAAGAAAGAAGAACGTGTTCACGAACATATGGGACCGGTGATCTGAGATGGAAGGGGAGTGACGGGGAAAAGCCTCCAAGCGGGACTCTGGTTATGGTGATGGGGTGCGACAGTCAGGGACCCGCAGAGATAGCGGTTGACCACCGGAGCTTTAGACACAGGGGAGCTGCAGGAGGAAGTACTGCATCCACGTAATTGTGTCTCTCACGATCCTTGTCAGTGAAAGTCATTTGAAATCTCCTGTATATATATATCTATGTAAGCCGCATTTGTTAGAATATGTTATCTCTTACTTGTTGCTTATGTGTAAATGCACAATATGAAGATCTTAAAAAAAAAGAATAATGTGAAAACAGGATCATATTTGATAATACTTAGATGTTCACAAAAATAATCAGATCTAGGACTTCTATTGTCTAACATAAACTTCAACTTTAAAAATGCATTATTCATATTTCTCATACACATGAGATTTCAATTGTTTGAAAACTGATAAAATATTACTTAAGGACTATACAAAAATCCTACCATGGGACCAGATGGTCCCTATTCCCATTTTCCACACGCTATTTATTTTCTTGTGTTTTACAAATTAAGAGTCATCACACATTTGATACTTCCTGGTGCTTTAAAAACTTCACGAGTCACCATGAGATTGCCAGGTTTGTGACCCACCCTTAATGGTATTTAGTTAAAAATCAAAGACTTGCCAAACGCAAAATAAACCGAGAGACGAGCAAATTGCTGCCTCTTTTGCAGACTGGTTAATGAGCATCACAGGGTTTGGCCAGGAAAATCACAGCAGCGTAGGAAACACAGTCAGTCCAACTTCAATCGCTCAGGAATTAGAACCCTTGTAGATGTTGCTGTGACGAAGCAGGTTTTTTTGTGAAGTGTATGCGACTACTACAAAGTATTCTTTCTTTGATGGTTTATCTCACTTCTGCAGACATCTCAAAGTGGCCAAAGGGAATATATGTGTGTTTATTGTAGGTTCACTCCTTACTGCTTTGTGTAAAGCCCTTTAATCGCGTTCCTTATTTACAATACCCCAATTGTGTTTATTATTCACTTTTCCTTTGGTGCTTTTTATCATCTTCCAAGGTATATTGGGGCATATTTACAACAAAATGTCAGAGTGCGAAGCTGCGCCAAATTTGGCAGCGTCATGCTATGACATGTTCAAAATACAGGGATATGCTGGATTTACCACAATATGGCGAACCCCTGTGTTTTCCCTAGCGGTGGCTGTAAAAAAATTAGCTGCTAGCGCCAACGCAGCCTGTATTGCAAGGAATGATCGTTTATGTGCAGGAAGGTGTCCCTTACAGCATACAGCATTCTTAACTTAATCATTATGTATTGTGATGCAGACTATTCGGCAAGAACCGGGGTGTCAAATTACACAAGGTGAGGGAAGACATGACTTCAATGTCATAAGGTAAAATGCCATGTCAGAAGGCACCCACAGAGATAGGATGTCTACTGTGTAAATAAAATTATTTTCATGACCAGTCCTGCAAAATGAGAAACTAAAAGCTTGCATACGTTGATAAGAAGAAAGAGTGTATGGCAATATGCAAAGCTTCAGCTGTCAAGTTGAGGCCAGATTGGGTCTAACAGAACAAACAAAATAGCACATGATCAAATGTATCTTTGGCTGATGCCAAAGTCTTAACTGCTTGAATTGGTTAGTTAACTGTAGTATAACCCACTGATGTGCTGCATGAATGTAGTAACATACGCCAAGTTAAATTTGCAGTCGGGTTGCATATTAATATATAAGGGAACAACAGGCTTGGGGGCTAGTTGCAGAATTTCACTCCTTTGAATCATGCAGAGTTAAATAAACACTCTGTGAGATTCTGTGGAGTTCCACTAATGAGCAGAAAATACACAGTGTGCTGCTCGCACTGATATTGAGTTCCACATTGAAAAGTCATCCCGAACTGCACCACCTGGTGCGCAAGCATGCAGCCGTTTCATCCTATGCAGCCTGCTCCTGCCTAGCGTTGCCTCATGTTTTTCCTGCTCCTAAACTCCATCCAACCCAATCTACCCCATTCTGATCCCAATCCCATATAGTTTTCTTTACTTTATTTTTACTTTTTATTACTTTCTGACTTTCCCTGTATGGTTATTTAGTGCAAAATGCACAAACACACAGGAAAATGGATAAAGCCTACTTTAAACCTAGACCCCAGCCCTCCCAAAACTGTGACAAGTTTTTTCATTATGAATAACTACAAAGGTTAACATTGTTGGATTGGGATTAAAAATCGGACCGGGCACGCTAAAAAAGTCTCCCACATTTGCATATTGTCTGTCCACAAAAACCTGCTTCAGCGAAGTTTTATTTTTAAAAAAAGGGGGAGGGAGTGATAACAAAAAATCACAGATTAGTTTACACTGGTGAAATACACCTGAAAACAAGTGAGGCCACTTCTACTCAGGCCCCCTTCCCCCGCTCAATCTGCATATATTAATGGGCCAGCCCAGGAGTGAAAGGGAGTGACACCTCTGCCCATTAATAAAAGGGAGATAATGGATGCCCAACTGCCTCCAGAAAGGCCACGCAAGCACCCACTGAGCCTCTGGCGGCACCAAACAATGCAGAAACCACACACATCGGCCCCCCTGACCGCTAAAAACACAGCCCACAGGTAGAACTAGGACACCGGCCCCTCAGGCATTGCCCGAGTGCCCGCGTTACCAATCCAACACTGAAGGTTAATGGAAAATAGGCCCCTACTGCAACTCCAGGCCACCTGCAATTAAATTTAAAATTTTAAGAAAAAATTAAGGTAAACAAATATTGCTAAATACTCTGAATCAAAATAAACTAATCTAAAAGTTATTTAACTTACTTGATTTTTCACAAAAAAATTTAAACCCAATTATAAATATATGCAGCAGGTATTGCAATCATACAGTGTGGTCCTTTCCCTCCAAATATAAAGTGACCAAGGGATGGACAAAGCAGTAGGAAAAGCCTTCTGTACAAGAAAAAGAAGTTGGAGTTACTGGTTTCTATAGCACTTCCATCCTGGTAAAAAAAATAATTTAAATAAAAAAAATAATATTAGGAGCTTAAAAAACTAACAAAAAACCTCAGTTCCGGAAGCATATCCATTCAAGATTGAGAAGAAAATCTACTCGGGAAGCAGCCCTCTTTCCTGACCGTCTGAGTTCGTAAAACCTCACTGAAAGTCCTCGTAGCGACTGGACATCCCACTAGGGGATGCTCGCGCTCACCAGCTCAGATTCCCACTACCATCACCTTGCTTGAATGAGAAAAAAATCTGCCATTCAGCGATTGGAATATTTTGGCGAGAACTCCACATTACAAGAGTAACGCAGAGTCATCAAAATTCTCCAGTTTTGCTCATGGAATTAAAATTTCGCCTGGTGTTCCACAACAATGAAGATTAAATCATGGGGAACTGGTTAGGTAAAAATAGAATGAGTCAACACAGGCACACCAGGTATTCAAAAGGAAAGTAGTGGAGACTTTTTTATGGGTAACAGTAGAATTCTTTAATGGTTATTATAGCTGACACGAGTAAGGGGCAGATTTTTAAAGGGTTTGCAACAGTGCTAAATCACAAAAATTACACAAACCGGAAAAAATCTTGATAAACTATTTACTTTCTGAAACTTGTTTTTGCGCTGCAAAGTTGTCTAAAAGTGACTCAAAGAGTGATTGATTTGCACTACCTTGTTTACCTTCGTGTCAAGGTGTGAATTCCATTGGTATTTCAGGGGTGTTCCCATGCTACCACATATAGGGGTAGATTTACAAGCCCCTTGTGCCACTTTTGCTTCACTTTAAACATGGAAAAAGTGACGCAAAAGTGGCACGGGGGCATGTAAATCTGCCCCATAGTTTTTGATGCAAAGGCACATTTACTAACAATGGTAAACACACATCATATGCCAAAAAAATGAAACCTCAGCACAAAGTATGACAAACATTTATGTCTGTCCAAGCTCTTCAAACTTTACATGTCTGCCTCAGAACAGCACACATATAAAATGGAAACAGTTTGAAAGTATGTCTGAGCACTGTAGTTTCTAATGGAGGCCTATCCTCATGGCACAAAACCCGTGATAGACATAACACTTCCACCTTTTCAGTATGGTACAAAGGTATGTGCATAGCGCTAGGCATCCTTTTTGTGTTCCAGCATTTAGGAAGAGAGCACTAGCACTGTATCCTAGTAACTGTGGGGCATATTACCAAGGGCTTGTATCGCCGCTTTCTCGGCGACTTGTGCGGAGAAAGCGGCTATACAGCTAGAGCCCTATTACCAAGGGCACTTTAAAGTCTGGCCCGAGCCCACTTTGCATGTCGGCGATAAACATCGCTAATGACATGCAAAGTGGGTGTTCCCACGTCCAACCACATGTAAAATGTGGTTGGAGGTGGGAACACCTTATTACCAAGGCAGGCGTTGGGAGACAAAAACCTGCAATAAACTCATTTATCGCAGGTCTCCCAACGCCTGCTCCGACCAGGCGTTAGGCATTGTTAACATGGGGGTGTGGATCATAAAGCTGAATCCACCCCCCCATATTATCAAGGCCCACATTAGCGCATGAAAACAACGTTTGTTTTCATGCGCTAATGTGCCATATCGCCAACTATCGCCGGATTTCTGATCGCCTGCCTGATGCGCATTGATAATTGCGCGCTAATGAGGCGATGAAATCCGACGATAGCCGGCAATACGGAGATGTGCGTTGTGCGTTTTGCAACGCACATCTCGGTAATATGCCCCTGTGTTGTTAGCCTTCTCTGCCCTGCTCTCTCCCTCTCACACAATACAGCACTCCATTGCATAAAATATTACTACACCTGCACTTAGCTTGCAGGCTCAGAGAGATTGAATCCCCAGTGATGACAGATGAGTCTGAGTGCACCCAGGTAACACAACTAGACACAGCCACAGAGAACAGTAAAAAATTAAAGCATGAGTCTGCCCTCAACAAAGAATTAGTATAAATCAGTAAAGATAATAATTTGTATTTGTAAAGCGCAAACGTATCACCCCCTTTAGGGTTTCAGGATGCTGTGGGCGTGGTGTGATTGTGAGCTACTACCCAGAGTCACATGATGCTGAGCTGAGCTGCCTCCAGCGATCGAACCGTGAGCCCGCGCTCAGGAGTCAGCCGCCCTGGACGCTGCACCACACCTCTCTCTCTAAAGATTGGGGATTGCAGGGTGTGGGGGTCCTGAGTTTGGTGCACTTACTGTCCAAACACCAGTGTCAACTTAATGCTTTGAGTGGGCCTGGGCAGGACATGTTTTGGGAGCCCCTGTACAAAACACTTTTTGAATTGTATTACCCATTTACTGATCACTCCAGCCCACATGATGCTAAACAATATTAAATTATTTATTCAACTTTTAGAGGGTCACACGAAACAGCTAAAATATGTCTTGCCCAGGACCCTAACACTCTTTAAGGTGACATGGGGTAAGAGTCATTGGTAGAAGTAGGCAGAGAGGGAGACAGATTTAAATGAAAAAATTGAAGGCCAAACAGAGAAAGTTCACTTCCCTGCGTGCCCCATGGACATTGGGGGCCCTGGGTAATTGCCCACTTTGCCCATGCTTTAAAACGTCTCTGTCAAACACGCTCAAAGGCCCAGATTCACAAATGTGTCACGCAACACAGTGCAGCACCCAAAGAGGGCAGGAGACAGCATATTTGGCACTCTCCTCCCCTCTCCCTAGCGCTGGCACTGATTTGTGCTGCTGTGTGCCAGGCACACACCTTAGCGTCATAGTGCTAGGGTGTGTGCTCGCGTCTACCATAGGTTTTATACAGGAAGGATATCCTTTCTGTACTAAATACTATGGCTAGACAAATTTTAAACATTTTCCCACTTTGTATGTGTGCTGTACATTGCAGCACACATGCAAAGTCAGAACAGTCCTTTTAATGCCTGCTTTTCAGTGGCGTTCTTTTTTGGCGCAAACCCTTGCCTGCTAATATTAGCATCAAAAAGCATGGGTGGTTCCATGGGAATGCCCTTGTATCACCCATGTAACGCCCCCTTGGCACAAAGTGATGCAAAGCAGCATTTCACACTGCTCGTTACTATTCCATGCAAACAAATGCAAATACTAATTTAGTCCCCAAACAAGTTTGGCATCGAGTGTGCGTTAACGCTAACCCTACACTAAACCTTTGTGAATCTTGGCCTAAGTGTCAATACGTAAAAACATTGAATTACATGTGTCTGTTCAGTTTTACATAAGTTTTAGAAATTGGGTTATTGTCCAGTGTTTATTCCAGTAGTAAGGGGCCGATTATGATTGCGGTGAATCCGCATCCTCCGGGCCGGCGGAAGCCACCACCGGCCCGGAGGATGAGGATTCACCGCTGCGGTGTTTGTGAAGACCCCCCGCCAGATTAGGATGGTCGCCTTCAGACCGCGGCGGAAAAGCTCTAATATGGTGGCGGTGTCTATCAGACCCCGCCAGCCATATTAGGATTAGCCTTGGGATATGCCTTTCCGCGGTGGCAATGCTGCCACGAAAAGGCATACAGTCTTTTCTTTGGGGGCCCGTTGCGGGCCCCCAGGGTGAAGGGGAGGGTGGGGGTGCATAGGTACCCCCTGCATTTGCTTGCACAAAGCGGCAGGCACCGCGCGGTGCCTGCCGCTTTGTGCATGCAAATGCACTGCATGCAGATTTCACATTGCGGCGGGTGCTGCTTGAAGCAGCACCCGCCGCAATGTTAAAAATACAGGATGTGACCGCCAGAGTGGCGGTCACATCCTAATTCGCACGGAGGGACCGCCGCTGCCCCTGCGGACGGTCCCTCCACCTCTGGGGTGGCGGACGGACGCAGGTCCGCCCGCCATCCTAATAGGCCCCTTGGTTCGAAAATGTTGTGCTATTGCCAACACGTGTTTAACGACTTAATTGCAATTCTCAACTAGTGTCTCAGCTTTTGCTTTGTTTAGAAAGATAGATAAGCATTTTTTGTGTGGTTTACTTTTGAAAATAGGCAGTTCGTAGTATCTGAAGAGAGAAGCAATGATATGTGTAGGCGCATGCGTGAGACTAACTGCACTCTCATAGACAGAGGTGTACTGTGAAAAACATTGACTAGGGCAGTGATCTAAATCATTCACCCACTTACCGGAGTAGTGGTGCTAACTGGTACAAGAGAACTACTGGTTTTGACTGATAATTGTATTTTGCTCATTTGCACTCTACACTCTTGCACAAAAATTGATTTGTTTTTATTTTTCTTATTGCTTTTATCTGAAGCGGTACTTTATAACTTTTAACAATCATAGGTGCTGTTAATGGTTTTACTCAAATTCATGTCTCTGGTTTTTGTATAGTGAGTAATAGCTGTCTTCCTTTTGTTTTTGCTTTTATGGATTTATTACTAAATTCAAATAAAGATTTATGACTGACTGACTGGGGCAGGGTCCATGCCAGGAACCTACATTAGGTTTTAATTTCAACCTTTCAGCTATTCAGAAATACTTAATCCGTCAATTCGTATATTTCTTTAAATCACTCCTGTTTTGTCGAAGGACTATTCAATGTCTTACTGGGTGGTCATTTATGGATGGGCTATGCAATGCTTTTTAGTACAGAACACCATGTTGAGAACTCACTTTAGCACTTCTGCCAGGGATGTTGGTGAGAAGCTTATATACAAGCCTAGCATCGAGAGACCAACGCTATCAGGTGACATATGGAGTAGGCAGGGCTGCCACTTTAACTCGGGTACAATCAGTGTGGGCATCCGAAGAAGGTGGCTTTCCTTGAAATGTCTTAACAGCTGGGAAAGGAGCAAAAAAACAGTTGTCTGTTGCAGCAATGGAGCGTGCTTGTTTAGAACAAAAATATGAGTTATTTGTAAAGCTCACATTCACCCCTGAGGAGTCTTTTCTCACCTTTGAACGATAACAGATCTTTATTACCCAACTCAATGTCACTCATTTTTTTGATTTTAGAAGGATGAAAGGCTGAGTGGGCTAGCAGAGATTTGAACCTTTTACCATGAGGTGAAATGCGGGTCCATGAAATAACTGCATTAGTCCTTTGAGTTACCATACTCAGCCACTACTTTCTTTTCAGGTCTCATTTCCTGTCCAATTAAAGTTATTTTCCTCAGGCATACCAGTGGATGTGTAAAGAAGCACAAGAGCAGAGTTATCTAGTTGATATATCGATCTCAATGAACTTTCAAAATAAAGCAATGGATGAAATGTGACACCACATTTCCTTTAGACATACAGGCCCAGATTTACTAAGGGCTTGCACAAGGAGATGCAAGGCAACACAACCCCGTTATAGGGATTTACTATGCTACGCAAAGCCAGCTGCATGGTTCTGCATGGATTAGTAAATACAGAGAAGTGCACATTTCTGGCTTGCGTTACTCTGCATTGAGAAGGCATTCCATGGATGGAGCATTGGCTTTTCTATGCATCCACCAATGTATTTTGATGTCTGAGGTTAGTAAACCTGGGATTATCTCAAAATAGTACGCTCTCCCAGCAGAGGCGTACTGAGGAGAAATATCTTTATTTCTCCTCGCTATTTTCTCTTTCTACATGTGCTGCATTCTGAAGCACACGTATCAAGAGGGAAATGCCTCAAAGGTGGCCCTTCCTGCACAAAAACAATCATGCCTGTAATGCAGGCAGTCTTGTACTATGGCACAAGAGTGCCTGTATTTCCTGAAATGCATCATAACTTAGTAGATATGGTGGAATCCTGCTCTCTCCCTGTCATGCAGCACAGCAAGTTGTCTTGCTGTGTTGCATTGCATGACTTTTTGGTAAATCTGCCATACAGTATAGAGACAAGTACCCAATTGCACTTGAAAGTCATCTTCGGATGTGGTTCCATTTAGTGAAGTCAAATAAATAGATGTCCTCCTCATGAGTGAGTCTTTGAAAAAAACTGAAACATCATGTGTTGGTCCTCTGCCCATAAGTAAACTTGCCATTAATACTAGCACCAGGATCGGATAGCATCATACATAGTTAAAAATGTGACCTCAATAAAGTAAAAATAAAGAGAAGGGTGTTTATTTTGAGTTTGACAGAGTGGGAGACCCACTGGTATTTGTGTGGGATTTAATGTGGCAATACAGGCTTATTTAGATTGGACGAGTAGTTCACTAGCCTGCATGTCCAGTGGTGACCTTCAACTTGGTCCACTGAGGATGCTGCTAGCCTAATTGAGATATCCCCACCACCTTGATAGGGGTCGTTTTTGCAAAAAAGACGTCCATAAAGGTGACAGTTGCACTTACATCAAAATGCTGGGTGGAGCGTCTCATGCCACGAGGCCCACCCTGTTTAGCATCTCAAAAACAAAATGTGTTTATTTTTAAGAAACCAAGAACTAATGACCCTGATGAGAAAGGAACTTTCTGCTATTAAGTTGGGGCACTGATTATTTTTCTTGGCAGGGAACGCCATGCATCTCAAGGCAGTAATGGACAAAAAATAGATGTGAGAAAGACTGCCCTATATAGGCAGAACTTCTAACATATATAAATTAGCAGCCTTGTAGTAAATTGACAGCGGTCAAAGGTTTCCAACAGTAAAGCCAGCAGAGCATCCACCGTAGAGCAGCATGGCAAATTCCCATCTCCATGTGAGGCAAGAGATCTGTGGGCTTCTGATCAAACAACTAAAAGGCCGATAACGAATCAGGCAGTCTTTGACTGCCAGACTAGTGGTGGTGCAGCGGTGGTGGGCCTGTGGTCACCCTATCCTGAGGCAGCCATTTGGACCATTCACCGCTTCATCAGTTGTGCCAGGGAACCGTTGTTCCCTGGCGGTGGCGCAGTGGACAGGGGTATCCAATCTGCAAGGTGGGTCTGCCAGAGTCATTCGATCGTATTTCGAGTTTGCCCACCGCCAGCCTTTTCATGGCAGGTATCCTGCCATGAATAGGCTAGTGGTGGAAAAACAAAGGGATCCTCCAGGAACCCCATGACCCCGCCGCCATGGGGATGCATTCGGTGGAGGGGGTGGCACAACATGAGGCCCTCTATTTGCATTCACCCCAAGTTCCAGCACGGCATGGACTTCACATTCCATGTCGTTCTGGAATTCTTTTGCATTTCCTATTGCAGTGTCCATTGCAGCTGGTTTTTCTTGTTCTGTTTCAACCGTTCATGGTGAGAAAGCTGCCACTTGAGTAGAAAATGTACTCTAGTGGCAGCAAAGAAGCAGCACCCTCTGACGTGCCACGTGGTGCCATTCACGCTGATTTTGCAGCAGAGCAGAACAAGCTCCTGGTGCTAAAATCCAGTGCGAGCAGCGCAACATACTGGTTTCCACCTACTTGCAGAACTCCATGGAACCTTGCAGAGATTATATGTAACTCCACGAAATTGCGCGGAGTGAAACTATGCAAGTTCTGCCCAGCCATAATTATTATTGCACATTCATATTTATGTAAACAATCTTATTTTGTTATTGATATCTTGTTTCTTTGTCCTTGGAAATGTGAAGATGGAATTAGTTTGACTGGCAGGGGATTGTTGGCCTGTTGCTGGTGCTTGTTCTTTGTTGTATGCATACAGGTCAAAAGAAAATGTTAAAATAGTTATTGTTATTATGCCTTTCTGAATTATTGGTGCTTAGTTTTGAAGGTTGTTTTACTTACTTTTGATGTGGTGATTTTCTTTTAGTTAAGTTTGCTGATTTTGCACTTGTTCCTTTTCAATGTAGTAATTTTTTATGTATTTTTGGTCTTAAAAATTTTTATAATAAGGTAAGTACTTGCATGAGCAAAATGGTAATTTTGTCCCCCAGTTACAGACTAGCATCTCCTTGAGGTAAGTACTAAGTGGATTTAGAATAGTAATTTTGCCCCGTAGACACTGTCCAGCACGTGCTCTGAAGTAAGTAATTGGCGGAGTAAAAATAGTCATTTTGCCCCCAAACACTGCCCAGTCCTTCCGAGATGGAATTACAACTGGTTAAAAGATAACACTAACCATAACAACGAAACAGCCCTGAGGAAGTCACGGCCACCTGCCATGGGCGACGAAACATGTCTTGGCTAAAGAGAGGCTAAAAAAGAACTAAACAAGAACATATGAGAATAAACCTAACAAATACAAGGAAAGACATAATGTCAACATGTATTTAATACATGTTGACATTAGCGTGTGCTGGGGAAACCAATTTTTGGTATAAACTGGGTGATTTTGGTCGTCCAACTGGGGAGTGGGTGATCTCTCCACCTCAAATCACCGCACACAAATAAGTTCACAACAACTTTTAAGTGTACTTCTTTAGCGCCACAGAACCTTCTGCAAACCTTACCCACCCTGGCATACTTGGCGGATTTTGAATAGAAATTTTGCCCTCCAGACACTGTCCAGCACCTTCCCTGAGGTAAGTACTTGGCAGGGTTAGAATAGTACTTTTGCCCTCCCCCCTCAGACACTGTCCAGCACCTTCCCTGAGGTAAGTACTCTGCAGAGTTTGAATAGCAATTTTGCCACCCCAGACACTGTTCAGCACCTTCCCTGAGATAAGTACTCAGCGCAGTTATATTAGTAATTTTTTCTCCAGACATTGTCCAGCACCTTCCCTGATTGAAGTACTGGGTGGAGTTAGAATAGTAATTTTGCCCACTAGTCACTGTCCAGCACCTACCCTGAAGCAACACTATACTGTATTTTTTTTCATTTATAAAAATAGATTTAAACATTCTGTATGTTGTGGAAGTTGAATAGAATTGTTTTTAAAATTAACTGACATTCTAGGTTACTAAGTAAATGTTGTCGCTAATAATCTTCTTTGGAATATCCAGAGAAAATGTTCCTTGAAAATGTCATTAACCCCTTCGCTGCGGGGCCGATTCCCCCGCTGTGCTGGGGGGAGGGGGGACGCGCACAGCGCACCGGTGCTCATGACGAGCTCAGCTCGTCATGAGCCACATTTCTCAAGTGCTCATGATGAGCTAAGCTCGTCATGACCACGTCCGTTCCTTAGAACGCCCAGCACAGCAGGGGAATTAGCCCCGCGTGTGAGCGTTCTAACGGTCATGACGAGCTCAGCTCGTCATGAGCCACAAGCTCGTCATGAGCGTGGGAGTGGTTAAAATGATTATTCTTTTACTGTACATTATGCCTTGGTGTTTGTTTATATATTAATTGTGCAAGTTGTACTTACTTATAAATATAGGAGGCAGTCTTTCACAGTATGTTTGTCTATCCTGTATTCTGGAGCCTGTGGTTATGTCAGCAGGCAGTGTACCACTGACTACAAAATGGTCGACATCTGTTTGTATATGTTTTATATATTTGTAACTGGGGTGGCGGAGTGAGCTAAAGAACGGTGATGGATTAAACCCAGATCAGTTGACTGGGGGTGAGTGTTTGTATTGTCAACGCTCCGTCCATCACCACCTTTGGTTTTTCTTTGTTCGCCCTAAGTTGGCAGGGTATGCTCAGACGTGAGTCCCTTGCTCACTTTGCCACTGGAGTCAAGCAAGCCCGGCTGAAGACGGCTGTAATGCCAGAAACCGGTCCTGGGAAGCTTGATTCCGGTCCAGGGAAGACATGGCATGGCAGTTCGGGCTGGACTGTTCCCATGAGGCACAGGGTCAGACTGATTTGCATATGACCATGTCTGAACTGGGGTGGCGGAGTGAGCTAAAGAACGGTGATGGATTAAACCCAGATCAGTTGACTGGGGGTGAGTGTTTGTATTGTCAACGCTCCGTCCATCACCACCTTTGGTTTTTCTTTGTTCGCCCTAAGTTGGCAGGGTATGCTCAGACGTGAGTCCCTTGCTCACTTTGCCACTGGAGTCAAGCAAGCCCGGCTGAAGACGGCTGTAATGCCAGAAACAGGTCCTGGGAAGCTTGATTCCGGTCCAGGGAAGACATGGCTTGGCAGTTCGGGCTGGACTGTTCCATTGAGGCACAGGGTCAGACTGATTTGCATATGACCATGTCTGAACTGGAGTGGCGGAGTGAGCTAAAGAACGGTGATGGATTAAACCCAGATCAGTTGACTGGGGGTGAGTGTTTGTATTGTCAACGCTCCGTCCATCACCACCTTTGGTTTTTCTTTGTTCGCCCTAAGTTGGCAGGGTATGCTCAGACGTGAGTCCCTTGCTCACTTTGCCACTGGAGTCGAGCAAGCCCGGCTGAAGACGGCTGTAATGCCAGAAACCGGTCCTGGGAAGCTTGATTCCGGTCCAGGGAAGACATGGCTTGGCAGTTCGGGCTGGACTGTTCCCATGAGGCACAGGGTCAGACTGATTTGCATATGACCATGTCTGAACTGGGGTGGCGGAGTGAGCTAAAGAACGGTGATGGATTAAACCCAGATCAGTTGACTGGGGGTGAGTGTTTGTATTGTCAACGCTCCGTCCATCACCACCTTTGGTTTTTCTTTGTTCGCCCTAAGTTGGCAGGGTATGCTCAGACGTGAGTCCCTTGCTCACTTTGCCACTGGAGTCAAGCAAGCCCGGCTGAAGACGGCTGTAATGCCAGAAACAGGTCCTGGGAAGCTTGATTCCGGTCCAGGGAAGACATGGCTTGGCAGTTCGGGCTGGACTGTTCCATTGAGGTACAGGGTCAGACTGATTTGCATATGACCATGTCTGAACTGGGGTGGCGGAGTGAGCTAAAGAACGGTGATGGATTAAACCCAGATCAGTTGACTGGGGGTGAGTGTTTGTATTGTCAACGCTCCGTCCATCACCACCTTTGGTTTTTCTTTGTTCGCCCTAAGTTGGCAGGGTATGCTCAGACGTGAGTCCCTTGCTCACTTTGCCACTGGAGTCGAGCAAGCCCGGCTGAAGACGGCTGTAATGCCAGAAACCGGTCCTGGGAAGCTTGATTCCGGTCCAGGGAAGACATGGCTTGGCAGTTCGGGCTGGACTGTTCCCATGAGGCACAGGGTCAGACTGATTTGCATATGACCATGTCTGAACTGGGGTGGCGGAGTGAGCTAAAGAACGGTGATGGATTAAACCCAGATCAGTTGACTGGGGGTGAGTGTTTGTATTGTCAACGCTCCGTCCATCACCACCTTTGGTTTTTCTTTGTTCGCCCTAAGTTGGCAGGGTATGCTCAGACGTGAGTCCCTTGCTCACTTTGCCACTGGAGTCAAGCAAGCCCGGCTGAAGACGGCTGTAATGCCAGAAACCGGTCCTGGGAAGCTTGATTCCGGTCCAGGGAAGACATGGCTTGGCAGTTCGGGCTGGACTGTTCCATTGAGGCACAGGGTCAGACTGATTTGCATATGACCATGTCTGAACTGGGGTGGCGGAGTGAGCTAAAGAACGGTGATGGATTAAACCCAGATCAGTTGACTGGGGGTGAGTGTTTGTATTGTCAACGCTCCGTCCATCACCACCTTTGGTTTTTCTTTGTTCGCCCTAAGTTGGCAGGGTATGCTCAGACGTGAGTCCCTTGCTCACTTTGCCACTGGAGTCGAGCAAGCCCGGCTGAAGACGGCTGTAATGCCAGAAACCGGTCCTGGGAAGCTTGATTCCGGTCCAGGGAAGACATGGCTTGGCAGTTCGGGCTGGACTGTTCCCATGAGGCACAGGGTCAGACTGATTTGCATATGACCATATCTGAACTGGGGTGGCGGAGTGAGCTAAAGAACGGTGATGGATTAAACCCAGATCAGTTGACTGGGGGTGAGTGTTTGTATTGTCAACGCTCCGTCCATCACCACCTTTGGTTTTTCTTTGTTCGCCCTAAGTTGGCAGGGTATGCTCAGACGTGAGTCCCTTGCTCTCTTTGCCACTGGAGTCAAGCAAGCCCGGCTGAAGACGGCTGTAATGCCAGAAACCGGTCCTGGGAAGCTTGATTCCGGTCCAGGGAAGACATGGCTTGGCAGTTCGGGCTGGACTGTTCCCATGAGGCACAGGGTCAGACTGATTTGCATATGACCATGTCTGAACAGGGGTGGCGGAGTGAGCTAAAGAACGGTGATGGATTAAACCCAGATCAATTGACTGGGGGTGAGTGTTTGTATTGTCAACGCTCCGTCCATCACCACCTTTGGTTTTTCTTTGTTCGCCCTAAGTTGGCAGGGTATGCTCAGACGTGAGTCCCTTGCTCACTTTGCCACTGGAGTCGAGCAAGCCCGGCTGAAGACGGCTGTAATGCCAGAAACCGGTCCTGGGAAGCTTGATTCCGGTCCAGGGAAGACATGGCTTGGCAGTTCGGGCTGGACTGTTCCCATGAGGCACAGGGTCAGACTGATTTGCATATGACCATGTCTGAACTGGGGTGGCGGAGTGAGCTAAAGAACGGTGATGGATTAAACCCAGATCAGTTGACTGGGGGTGAGTGTTTGTATTGTCAACGCTCCGTCCATCACCACCTTTGGTTTTTCTTTGTTCGCCCTAAGTTGGCAGGGTATGCTCAGACGTGAGTCCCTTGCTCACTTTGCCACTGGAGTCAAGCAAGCCCGGCTGAAGACGGCTGTAATGCCAGAAACCGGTCCTGGGAAGCTTGATTCCGGTCCAGGGAAGACATGGCTTGGCAGTTCGGGCTGGACTGTTCCATTGAGGCACAGGGTCAGACTGATTTGCATATGACCATGTCTGAACTGGGGTGGCGGAGTGAGCTAAAGAACGGTGATGGATTAAACCCAGATCAGTTGACTGGGGGTGAGTGTTTGTATTGTCAACGCTCCGTCCATCACCACCTTTGGTTTTTCTTTGTTCGCCCTAAGTTGGCAGGGTATGCTCAGACGTGAGTCCCTTGCTCACTTTGCCACTGGAGTCGAGCAAGCCCGGCTGAAGACGGCTGTAATGCCAGAAACCGGTCCTGGGAAGCTTGATTCTGGTCCAGGGAAGACATGGCTTGGCAGTTCGGGCTGGACTGTTCCCATGAGGCACAGGGTCAGACTGATTTGCATATGACCATATCTGAACTGGGGTGGCGGAGTGAGCTAAAGAACGGTGATGGATTAAACCCAGATCAGTTGACTGGGGGTGAGTGTTTGTATTGTCAACGCTCCGTCCATCACCACCTTTGGTTTTTCTTTGTTCGCCCTAAGTTGGCAGGGTATGCTCAGACGTGAGTCCCTTGCTCTCTTTGCCACTGGAGTCAAGCAAGCCCGGCTGAAGACGGCTGTAATGCCAGAAACCGGTCCTGGGAAGCTTGATTCCGGTCCAGGGAAGACATGGCTTGGCAGTTCGGGCTGGACTGTTCCCATGAGGCACAGGGTCAGACTGATTTGCATATGACCATGTCTGAACAGGGGTGGCGGAGTGAGCTAAAGAACGGTGATGGATTAAACCCAGATCAATTGACTGGGGGTGAGTGTTTGTATTGTCAACGCTCCGTCCATCACCACCTTTGGTTTTTCTTTGTTCGCCCTAAGTTGGCAGGGTATGCTCAGACGTGAGTCCCTTGCTCACTTTGCCACTGGAGTCGAGCAAGCCCGGCTGAAGACGGCTGTAATGCCAGAAACCGGTCCTGGGAAGCTTGATTCCGGTCCAGGGAAGACATGGCTTGGCAGTTCGGGCTGGACTGTTCCCATGAGGCACAGGGTCAGACTGATTTGCATATGACCATGTCTGAACTGGGGTGGCGGAGTGAGCTAAAGAACGGTGATGGATTAAACCCAGATCAGTTGACTGGGGGTGAGTGTTTGTATTGTCAACGCTCCGTCCATCACCACCTTTGGTTTTTCTTTGTTCGCCCTAAGTTGGCAGGGTATGCTCAGACGTGAGTCCCTTGCTCACTTTGCCACTGGAGTCAAGCAAGCCCGGCTGAAGACGGCTGTAATGCCAGAAACCGGTCCTGGGAAGCTTGATTCCGGTCCATGGAAGACATGGCTTGGCAGTTCGGGCTGGACTGTTCCATTGAGGCACAGGGTCAGACTGATTTGCATATGACCATGTCTGAACTGGGGTGGCGGAGTGAGCTAAAGAACGGTGATGGATTAAACCCAGATCAGTTGACTGGGGGTGAGTGTTTGTATTGTCAACGCTCCGTCCATCACCACCTTTGGTTTTTCTTTGTTCGCCCTAAGTTGGCAGGGTATGCTCAGACGTGAGTCCCTTGCTCACTTTGCCACTGGAGTTGAGCAAGCCCGGCTGAAGACGGCTGTAATGCCAGAAACCGGTCCTGGGAAGCTTGATTCCGGTCCAGGGAAGACATGGCTTGGCAGTTCGGGCTGGACTGTTCCCATGAGGCACAGGGTCAGACTGATTTGCATATGACCATATCTGAACTGGGGTGGCGGAGTGAGCTAAAGAACGGTGATGGATTAAACCCAGATCAGTTGACTGGGGGTGAGTGTTTGTATTGTCAACGCTCCGTCCATCACCACCTTTGGTTTTTCTTTGTTCGCCCTAAGTTGGCAGGGTATGCTCAGACGTGAGTCCCTTGCTCACTTTGCCACTGGAGTCAAGCAAGCCCGGCTGAAGACGGCTGTAATGCCAGAAACCGGTCCTGGGAAGCTTGATTCCGGTCCAGGGAAGACATGGCTTGGCAGTTCGGGCTGGACTGTTCCCATGAGGCACAGGGTCAGACTGATTTGCATATGACCATGTCTGAACAGGGGTGGCGGAGTGAGCTAAAGAACGGTGATGGATTAAACCCAGATCAATTGACTGGGGGTGAGTGTTTGTATTGTCAACGCTCCGTCCATCACCACCTTTGGTTTTTCTTTGTTCGCCCTAAGTTGGCAGGGTATGCTCAGACGTGAGTCCCTTGCTCACTTTGCCACTGGAGTCAAGCAAGCCCGGCTGAAGACGGCTGTAATGCCAGAAACCGGTCCTGGGAAGCTTGATTCCGGTCCAGGGAAGACATGGCTTGGCAGTTGGGGCTGGACTGTTCCCTTGAGGCACAGGGTCAGACTGATTTGCATATGACCATGTCTGAACTGGGGTGGCGGAGTGAGCTAAAGAACGGTGATGGATTAAACCCAGATCAGTTGACTGGGGGTGAGTGTTTGTATTGTCAACGCTCCGTCCATCACCACCTTTGGTTTTTCTTTGTTCGCCCTAAGTTGGCAGGGTATGCTCAGACGTGAGTCCCTTGCTCACTTTGCCACTTGAGTCAAGCAAGCCCGGCTGAAGACGGCTGTAATGCCAGAAACCGGTCCTGGGTAGCTTGATTCCGGTCCAGGGAAGACATGGCTTGGCAGTTCGGGCTTGACTGTTCCCATGAGGCACAGGGTCAGACTGATTTGCATATGACCATGTCTGAACTGGGGTGGCGGAGTGAGCTAAAGAACGGTGATGGATTAAACCCAGATCAGTTGACTGGGGGTGAGTGTTTGTATTGTCAACGCTCCGTCCATCACCACCTTTGGTTTTTCTTTATATATTTGTACCTCACTTTTTTTTAAAACTTTATTTTCAGTTTTTGCATGATAAAGGAGATTAAACATTGCAGTGCAGCTTGCAGTAATGGCGGCATTAGATCATGTATAATAAAAAGAAAAGAAAGAAAGAAAATTGTGTCATGTACAATGGTCACAAATATGGTAGCGAGCAGGAGATACAATACAAAAAGATGTCAGGGGTGTTCATTCAGTTCGCGAATCATAGGAGCTCAGTAATAGAGGAAACAGAAAGCACGGCAATTTACACATGGCATTTATAAAGCAATCTAGACAATAGCGGTAAGCAACGGAGTTGAACAGGTGTCCAGCATATTGGCAGGAGTTGTCATCAACCAATACCCTCAGGTGTAATGCCACTCGACACCGGCATGTCCTGCTCAGCCCGCTTCCTATCTATGTAGTCTCGATAAGGCCCCCAAATATCTATAGGGCGGGAGGCACTGGGAATCATGGTGGAGTACTCTTCACAATTAACATTGCAATAAGCTAAACTACGGAGCCAAGCCTGCAGTGAGGGGAGCTTTCTTTTTGCCCATAAAAGAGCAATTTTGCGTTTAGCCAACAGAAAGCCCAGAGCTGCCAGCTTCCTGACCTTTCGGGGGAAGTTTGCCACATAGCCCAACAATGCTATCTCTGGGGTGGGCACCAGATGCATAGACAAGACTTCCCCCAGAGCGGCGTGTATTAGTACCCAATACTGGTGTATTTTCGGACAAGTCCAAGCAAGGGGGGCGAAGTCAGCAAATGGTGCCAAACATTTCGGGCAGTGATGGGGTCTATTGGGATCAATTCTATGGGAGCGGGCAGGAGTGTGATATATCCTATGAAGGAATTTAAAGTGAAGCAACTTGTGTCTACTGTTTAATGAGATCTCCTTGGTGGCCCTACAACACCATTCCCATTGATCATCAGTGATAGGCCTACCCAAATCTTCCTCCCAGGCAGCCCAAACCCTAACGTCAGATATGGGCCTATGCGTCCCGCACTGTTTGTAGAGTTTGGAGACCAAGTGTGCCCCAGTGGGGCTCTGTATTAATAGTGTCAGCGATGGAGCAGGGTCAGGGGTGGCAGGGAATGAGGGATAAGTAGCGCGGAGCATGGAATATACCCGTTTCATTACAAAGGTGTCCATGAAGGAACGGTCTGCAAATCTGGCTTCTTCAGACACAGAGAAAGCATGACTGTCAGGGAACAGATCGCCCACTGTACGGATGTGAAACTTTTCCAGTGTACGTTGGACCAGGACTTCGCCAGTGATTGGAAATAAAGAAGGGTTGGGCAGGGACAGTGCCGGAGAATAGAGTGCGTCGAGCCCAAGCAATTGTCGCAGCTTAACCCACGCCCAGCACGTGGTGGAGACTGTTTGATGTCACGGGGGTCTCGTTTGAATCCCGTGGGAAGGATGTTAGATAATAGGCGTGGGTGCACCAAGTCGACTTCCGGCTTAAAATAGGGAATGCGAACGACAGGGTGAAACCAAACATGCGCATAACAGCATTGCGCCACAAGATAATATAAATAGAAATCGGGAACTCCAAAGCCTCCTCTTTCATACGGTAAAGTCAAGGTCTGCCAACAAACCCGAGGCGTTTTATCTGCCCAGACAAGGCGCAATAATAGTGTACGCAATTGTGTGAAAAAGGTTTTAGTGAGAGGAATGGGGATATTGTTAAAAAGATACAAAAAATGGGGGAGGACAACCATCTTGAGTATGGCGACTCTACCAGCCATCGATAGGGGCAGGCGCAACCATTGTTCAATTTGCGACTCCAGGGAGCCAATTGCCCTGCCATAGTTCAGACTGATGATGGTAGCGGTGTCAAGGTGAACATATACCCCCAGATATTTAACCGCGTCATTACACCATTCAAGCTGGAACTCACAGGGCCAGGCCAAAGTGCTAGCCGTGAGCAGGAAGATGACCGATTTATGCCAATTAATGCAAAGCCCGGAGAATTTGCCAAACCGTGCAATTTCCAAGATCAAGGATTCCAAGTTCATATGAGGCATTCTAACATACAAAATAGTATCATCCGCGTAAAGCGAATCAAGGAGGGGACCCATACGAAACTGGAGACTGCGATGTAAATGCTTTTCTTGAAAATGGCGAACTAAGGGATCCATTGCCAGAATGAATAATAATGGGGATAGAGGGCATCCCTGTCGAGTTCCACGGGATAATTCGAAAGGCGCAGAGAGGGTACCATTGAGGCGCAACCTGGCAGTAATTGTTACCTCACTTTACAGTAAAATAATGGTGGAAAGTATTTATTTATTCTCTAACAATATTTGTCTAAACTTATAATTCTATTTGTGGTGAAATGTAAGTTGAATATGACCTTTTTCACAGAATTCATCCACCATCTTGCATGGGGACAGGGTGTTCATTTATGTAGAAATGAAAGAAAAATGGTTTGTGTTTACTAACGATGACTTGCGTTGCATGCAGATGTGCTTCACAAACGTTGTTTTATTTATTTTTTAAATCCCAAAAATTGTGATCGCTTACTTTATATTTATATAGTTTATTTAACTGTTATTTTAAATGAATCATCCAAATATGTTAGCATGTTGTTAGTAAATATATTGATATAATTATTATGTTAAATAAGACTGAAAGCATTATGCATCATGTTGCTAGCAAAATTAAGACAGGGTGTGTTGTTTCCAAATGAAAGTACTGATCGATACGAAGCTTTTCATATCTAACTTTGTGTATATATTGAAGAGGGAGCAGAGCATTAATAAATATATCCAACCACATTATTTTTAAATCATCCTTTAGAGACTGCTGGCCTTTGGTACGTCATGCTGAATACTATCACTTTTGTAAATTAGATGGATTTAGGGAAAACTCACAGAATCTTTTGCTCAGCAAACTTTGAGATGTTGTTTTCTTAAAATGTGTTTGGATGGGTAATCTTAATTTGACATAGCAAAATACCTGTATCATGAAACTCAGGTGTCCCTGATTTTTTTACTAGGTTTAATGTTTACATCTGAATATTTTAACAATAGTTTGGGTAAATGTGTAATTTGTCACTTGTTCTCTTCTTATGGCAGTCTAGCTTGAAACGCTCTTGAGGCACCTTGGGTTTAACTAGCCCAACATGACATGTCTAGCATATTTCACGAGTGGGCCTTCAGGATTTATGAATTTTTGGGCAAGTTGATGTCAAAAAGCGTGCAAGACAATTTCACTATTCGGCCCAATTTTTAAAGAATTTTTCACAAGTGAAGTTGTCCAGAATGCCCCTGAAGATACTCAGGCTTGCTGGTTTCGAATACCACTTGCCTCTATTTCAATAAATATCTTTAATAATCTCTCTAACTATTTTTGCGGTCCCATAAATTATAGTCAAAGAGTGGGTGCCAGTTTCCTTACCATAACTTCTTCTGTGAAGTTCTCACAAGTTCTCACCAATCTACCTTCCTTTGTAAACCAGCAAATGCCATGTTTACACTGTGGACACACTTTCCTCAAACCCTTCCCATTTCTAGATGTTTCCATGATTTCACAAAGTGGTTCCTGGAAGGGTTAAGCCAACTTACATGCAGCGAACTCTGCCATGAGTGTGGAGACCCCACCCCGCCAAAAATACCATTCAAGGGTGGGATTGAGGGCCTTCTGGGCATGGTTAATCTTGGAAGTTTATGAATACCCTCAACCAAGTACGTTTGTAGACATTGACAAACTCTTCACATTTCCCTTTCCAGACTGCAAAGGGTCTAAGATGTACTCCAAGGCAGGGCTGACTTTCCCCATGGAGAAATAAGGAAATAAAAATATGTCCCTTTGCACAGGGAATGCCATTCCTTCTGGAGTTTACCACCTTGAAGAACAACATACAGAGGAAATTGTACCAAATTGGAAATCACCGGATTTTCTGTGCAATTTGCATTGAAACCTTTCCAGACAGAGCTTTCATTGCGGATTAAAATTGGCTTTTGTAGATCCCAGTAGTAGATCTACACTTGGATGTAGATTTAAAACTGTGAGTGCAGTATTACAACTGTCTTTGTGAAGAGGGCTCACTATAGTGAACGTAAGGGAGAGGATGTGGTCCGTCGGCTAGACTCCCGACTTTGGTGCTGAAAACCAGGGTTTGAGCCTCGGTGTCGCGTCCACATTCTGTGATTCTGGGCAAATCGCGTCATCTCCCCGTACCTGAATGTGTAATGTAAATATGGTGCTCATGTAAAGCTCTCCAATACCTTCGGAGAGAGTTTGTGCTATATAAATATGCAAAAACAACAAAGGGGCAGATTTATGAGTTCTGGCGCCAGAACTGATGCGTCACGCAATTCCCTCCTTGCGGCACCACAGATGCGCCGCATTTACAATGCGGTGCACCATGGTGCAAGGAAGGGCAGATGCGTGATGCATCTTGTGGTGTACGGGCGGCGCATTGCGGGAGTAGCGTCGCAAGTGCGACGCAACTCCTGCAATGTACAGAGGCCACCCATACATAACATGGTGCGTCACTCCTTACGCCTGCTTCAAGCAGGCGTAAGGATTTGACGCAGCACCGTCGTAAGACTGACTCAGTGAAATCTTGTAGATTTCACTGCGTCAGTTTTACGGGGCTTTCCTACGAGGGAACGCCCACCCTGCGACAGAACGCCCACATGAAACCTGACGCAGGTTTCATATGGCGCAGGGCTTTACAACGTGACGCATCTGCCTAGATGCGTCACGTTGTAAATAGGTTGCAGGGATGCGCCACGTTTCTGCGCCGTTGCGTCACGCAACGGCAGCGTAAACGTGGCGCAAGTCCGACATAAATCTGCCCCAAAAGCTGCAAGAATCACTCAGAATGGCGCACACTTACTACTAAAATGAAATAAAAAATGCGATGGTCTGCAGGTCATGAGTTCGAATCCTGAAAAGGTGAGATGGTAAAATGAATTCATCTTATCTGGGGTAAAGTAAAACGTGTTGCCATCAACCCCATACAATTTGCCCCTTTTTTATAATGTCCAATAAGTACAAAGATTTGTTCTTGTATGTGTTCAGTCACTTGCAATCTCTTCAGCATGGGTAACGTGCATCGGCCAGAAATGCAATGGGCATATTGGTGTTTATAATAATTTATCAGACATTGAATTTCGTTTAAAAGGCTTTAATGTTAATGTTGTAATTTCTTTACAACATCATAGAAGCCTTTTTTGTTTTGCATTGTGCGGGGTGGAAAATAAGAGAGGCCTAAAGGAAAAGTAGCCCACGTCATCACACTATCTTCTTCCCAGAAGATGTCATCTTTGCCATCGAAATCTATACAGCCCTCAGGGCATTAGTTCCCGGTTTCTGGAATCAGTATTAGGCTGTTTTGAACACAAATGAATATTGACAAGTATTTTTCAGCTAAGCTAAGTTGCATCTGTAGCAAAAGTGAAACTTTTCAGCGTATATTTACTTCTCTTGATTATACTGGTATATATGGACAGACATAAGCATTAACAGTCCCCGCACCATGTGAGCTGTTTATTTACTTTATACCACAAAATACAGCCCAATCAAGTTAATTAATATTGGCGTGTTTATCAATTACACAGCTGATGCCTAAGAGCATTTAATTTCATCAAAACACTTTCTCTCAAAATAGTACCAAGTTATGCAATTACAACACTTACTTGTCTCATATACTGATTTCTAGCATCTTGACTTCTTACAAGAAATATTGCCACCAGTGTTTACTTTGCAAATCGTGTAAGGAAATTGCAGAGAAGATTAGCATCTCCTCAGGCTGTTTTCCCAATGAAAAATAATTGTGACTTTAATCAGGTCCCCTTGTCGTTCATAACATCTCACATTTCTTAATTTGCAATTTTCATTGATAATGATGGTAGAAGGCCAGGGCTGGGTACCACGTTAATTATTGTGCAAGTGTTCACAGAAAGCAAGTAACCTCCTGCATTGTGCATCTCTGGGGCTATATTACTGGAGTGCCCCGGGGGCGCAACAAGCGTTTGCACCTACTTAGCACTTTGGTTCAACAGAAGGCGCCTCAGACGCTTGTGCGTCCCCTTCTGTAATACTGATAGCGCTGGTGCACATAAAGCGTCAGTGGTATCAACAGAGGGCATTCCTTCATTTGCATGACGGTGTGACTCCTTGCAAATGAGGGAATCCCTTTGCCTCTGCGCCCGTGCTGTATTACAGACACGGGCGTAGAGACAAAGAAGCTGTCAGGAAGCACATTGACAGTGTGCCACCTTAAAGGAGGCGCACTGTCAATGCGCCCCCTCAGGGCAGACCTCTGTTGGGGGAAAGGGAGTTTCAGACATCCCCTTGCCGGTGGGTGCAAGCCCCCTTTAAAAGTACAGGCAGGTGCCACCAGCACTGTGAAACACGAGCGGCTTCAAAGCAGCCACTCTGTTTTTCACCTGAATACGCTGTTCCCAGGGCCCTGGGAGCAGCGCATTCACTATAATTCGGTGCATTTTCCTGGTTAGCGCCCACCACTAGG
Source organism: Lissotriton helveticus (assembly GCF_964261635.1). NCBI lineage: Eukaryota > Metazoa > Chordata > Amphibia > Caudata > Salamandridae > Lissotriton > Lissotriton helveticus. The sequence goes on from NC_136072.1 coordinate 199,676,548, forward strand.
GAACACCAGCACATCTTGTGTTAACCACTGCAGTGGCAGTGCAAAAATGGTTATAGGCCTACCCAGTGTAGCCTGACTATTAGAGTGTAAAACCTAAAGTGTGACCTGTCAAAATAACTATTTTTGACAGATTAAGATGTCTCTTTTAATTATTAGTAAGTCACCCCTACATAGGCCGTGTAGCATACATGGGAGGGTGCATGGTATTTAAAAGTGGGACAGGTGGAAAAATTATATTATCATGTCCCTTGCGTTATAAGGCTCACAAAGCTATTTCACAGTAGCAGACCTATCTGTCATAAGTAGAAAACCAGAGTACAGATTAAAATATTTTTACTGCTAACTCAGGAATTGGATGAGCTAGAAAAATAATTGAACCACTATTTTTAATAGTTATTAAAAATATAATTTAATTCTGAAATTGGATTCTTAACAAATATTAAGGAAACATAACTTTTAGAAAGTTCCCCTTTACCTGTCTCAGCCTTCAGAAGGCTAATAAGCATTAGCCTCTTCCAATTTCCAGCTAGTAACCAGCTCAGAATACAGTGTGAACAAGGTGTGAAATTCCTCCCAGGAGCTACAGAGTAGGTTTACCTGAATTTGCAGGGATTACTCCTCTTAGCATTGCCAAATCCTCAGAGGGGGGGCTGTGGATAGCCTTCTGATACCACAGTGCTAAATCTTGCCTGACAGGTCTGTTTGAGCTACATGTAAAATGTTGCCACACTTGAAAGGAAGAAAACAGGATTTAAGGACAATTCTTGTGTATCCCCTAGGTACTGTAGGACCCTACATTTGTCCTCCCAGATGTCTGTCTCCTAGTTTGCTTTGGGGACAGAGCCTGCTTCAAATAGAATGTAATGTTAGATGTGGGAGGACACAAGTGATTTCCATAGTGCACTCCCCTACACACCAACAGTCCTCAGAGCCCCAGTTTAGTGTGCCCAAAGACTTTTGTCATCTTAAAAATGCCTGACATATGGCATATTGGATCTTTTTGTAGTAAACCACAAGATGAACTACTGGAAAAGTGGCTAGGTTGCCTCTGCAAACTTTTATCCCATTGATTAGGGGTACACAGGAGTCATCCCCATCGACTAGCTAGTCCCAGGCATAAATGTGGCACAGGCACCCAATCAGAACACTTTCTGGACTAGCGAAAGAACAGAAGAAGATAGGACCTCTGTCTGTGACCTGGAAGGAGCCCTGAAGGCAGGACATGCTCCCTATAGTAACCAGGACAAAAAGGTGGCATCCATGGGTCAATTGGCTGACCTCTTGTGTGGCTACAGGAACACAACAAGCTTCAAGAGGTATTTTCCCTGAAGTTCTCAGCTGACCAGTGGGCACTGGACCTGGACTACACTTTGCTTTTGGTCTCTCCCTGACACCCTGATACCCTTAGAGCCTCTAAGTGCCTTCCCCCGAGGGCCTGTGGGACTTGTTGGAAGTGTATCAAGTGGTTGTTGGGGCACCAGAATAAAGTTTGGACAGGTTTTAAAATTTTTGTGACTTTACAACTTTTCACTGGGATCACTCCACTTGTTATATCCTACCAGGGCTCCATTGCGATTAGCCTCAACTCGGGCCTAGAACCCAGTCTACAGTTTCATATCTCCAGTTTCCCTTACTGGATATTTGTTGTTTTGGTGTCATTTTGTTTATTACACTTTACTATATTTTTCTAATTTGGTTTAGTATTTTTATTGCTTGGAGTTTTCACATCTTTACTGTTTAGGTACTGCATAAATACTTTACACATTGATCTGATTTAAGCCTGTCTGTTCTACCATAGCTATCAGGGAGCTGAGCTCAGGCACATTTAGTGACTTTTAGGGTTCACCCTGACAAGAAATGTGATTGTCCTTAAAGTGAGCAGGTGCTTTTCCACATCCCAAATATTAATCTAATTTCTTACACTCATGAATTATGGGAGTTATAGTCATTCAGGCAGAAATTGCTGGTGTATCCATTTCAACTTTTTGTTACTTTTTTAACTTAAGGAATATTGGTTCACTTTATGGTAAAGCAAATTAATTATAAGTATAGCACAAAAATACACACATCAAATGATTTCCATTCGAAAAATAACATATGGAACCCTTAGCAAACATATTCAACCAATGTGCTGCTGATAAGGTTCAGAGCACCCAAAACTCCCCTTCGTCTGCCTCCATGGCGTTGAAAAAGAAATTCAACATGCCTGGTGACTTTGACAAAGCCAAAGGCTTTTCACTGAAAATACAAGCCAGGGGCAGATTGATCAACATTTCACACAATGCAGCAAGACATCTTGCTGCGTTGCGTAAATGGAAAGAGATCAGGAATGCACAATATTTAACATTATGTGGCGCATTCTTGTCCTTTCCTTGTGCTGGCGCACTTTTGAATGGCTAGCGCCAACACAGGCGCAAAACAACTGCAAAACAACAGTTGATGGACAGAATGCAGAACAATGTCATACATTCACCCCAGTACAGAGATCTGGGCCTAAATCCATCGTTTTTTTGCACTCCACACCACCCCAGTTCAGACATGGCCATATGCAAATCAGCCATGACCCTGTGCCTCATGGGAACAGTCCAGCCCGAACTGCCAAGCCATGTCTTTCCTGGACCAGAATCAAGCATCCTAGGACCGGTTTCTGGCTATCAGCCGTCTTCAGCCAGGATAGCTTGACTCCAGTGGTGTGGAGAGCATGGGACTCACGTCTGAGCATACCCATCCCACTCGGGGTGACAAATGCAAAACAACAGTTGATGGACAGAATGCAGAACAATGTCATACATTCACCCCAGTACAGAGATCTGGGCCTAAATCCATCGTTTATTTGCACTCCACACCACCCCAGTTCAGACATGGCCATATGCAAATCAGCCTTGACCCTGTGCCTCATGGGAACAGTCCAGCCCGAACACAGGCACCTTTGCGTCATGGTGCAAGAGTGTCTGCATTGCAGGCAGGATAGTTTTTGTGCATGAAGGGACACCTTCCTGCACAAAAACAATCCTCTGAGGCTTTTTCCTTTTTCTGTGTGTGCTGTAGAATACAGCACACATAGAAAGAGGAAACAACAAGGAGAAATAAAGATATTTCTCCTCAGTACACCTCTCCTGCAACAGGGTAGCATCTTGATGAATTCCCAGATCCACCACTCATGATAAATATGGGAATGTGCCAAAATCCATGGGTGGATTTGTGGCTTGGTAAAACTGAGTACAGTGTTATGTTGTTCTTGTGTTACCTTGTGTGATGCAAGTGCAATGCAGCACTTTGATAAATCTTGCCCTGGATCAATAAGGTTACCAATGTGTGTTTCTCTTATAGTAACACAAGCATGCCATTGAAATACAGTGCTGTTAATTACTATTTTTAGGGACATAGCAAAGGAGAATAGTGACATTTTAGTCACAATTTAAATGATCTATTGCTTGTGCAGTGACGATTTTAGAAACTGTAGTGTATTTTAAGGTGATTTCAGCATGTGAAAAATCTTGGTCTTCTCCTGGTACTTGGTCAACCATCTTTGAGAGGAAATAGATTTTCATGGAAATTATGGCAATTTGACTAAAAAGCCTAAATAGGGACATATGTGTTTTGTGAATTTACAATTATCATTCTCATTCATCTCAGAAACAGTGTTTGATATATTGAGGGCAGTCACTAGTTTCAACAGTATCTATTGTATCTAAATCAAATCAAATCAAAATAAGCTTTATTTGGAGTCACAAAGTGAATCATAAAAGCTACAAAACACATCGATACAATGGTTAAAATGACCAAGAATGCAATTTTAAAACAATTATACAAAATTTCTCCTTATTTGAAAAGTAAAAACATCGTACCACGATAATATAATTACCGTTTATATTAACGGACAGCAAGAAACACGACATTACAAAACACGTAAAAATATCTGGAAACATTTGCAAATATGTATACGGCAGATGACAGTATCTGAAGCCCAACTGTAGTAACAAGGGTTTTATGAATTTCTGTTTCAGACATGAGAAGTGTTTACAAAAGAATACGGTGTGAATAGTATTTTGGGATGAAATATCATCACACGTACAGTTCCCAAGGTCGGCTGACCAATTGTTAACATAAGGAAAACTGATTAAATGATGGAAAATATCCAGCGGACAACGTGTGAGCACAAAGCGATGGCGAGAATTATAAATGTTAACTAAGTATGGTTGCATGTAAATACTGGTCAAACTCAGTTGATTCCTCAACACCGTTGGTTTACAGATTTCAGATGCTAATCTGATTTCTTTAAAAAAAGAGATGCATTTCAATTTCAAGGTTTACCTCTGGACGGTGGCTAAGCTCTCAGGGAGGGTAAAATGTTCAGAATGGCCAAGGTTTACGAGGAAATTATGGACATATTTGAGCCATGGAATTTTAAAAACCTTAGGGGATTTTTGGCAGTCGGCAATTATGGCTTGATTTAAAATAGTGTGTTCGGATGACCATATTTTGTGCCATAATAGCACAGGTTGGATCCTAGTCAAGTCTGCTAGGTAGGGGGCACCCAAATTGGAGTGACATACAAACGTTGAGCTACTTTTCGGGAGAACAAGGAGAGACCTGAGAAAAGCATTTTCGTCAAGCTGTTATATATCTATTATTCCATGACCCCAAAGCTCAGCCCCGTACATGGCAGAGGATCGACACTTTGCATTATGAATAGTCATCATCTCCGTTGGATTGTTAAAGCCACACTGACTGGCGAAACTCGATAGGGCCATTTTTGTTTTCATGATATGTAGTCGCCTTGATTTGATAGCCCCTTGCCAATGCCCTGATTGATTAAAAACAATGCCCAAATATGAGAAGGAATCTGTAAACTGGATTGTAGAAGCATTAATAAAAATGTCGCGACAGCGGGTAGCCTTCTTCCCAATCTTCATGGCAAAGGTTTTACTTATGTTGATTTTTAACCCCAAGTTAGACATATACTGAACAAATTTGTCCACCAGGCGCTTCAGGGCAATGGGTGTACGGGCCATTAACACCGCATCGTCGGCATACAATAGTGCTGGAATAGGCCTTTGTCCCACCTGAGGTAGATCTACACATTTACTTGTCAGTATATCTCCTATGCTGTTTATGTAGAGGTTAAATAGGAAGGGGGGCCATTACGCATCCCTGCCGCACCCTTCTTCCTATACTGAAAGTCTCAGTACAGGTACCATTAAGACCGTAACGTACTCTACCTCTACCTTGGGCGTACAAATCTCTTAAACAATTCACAATTTTTGCATCCACGCCCATGTTGGTCATTATTGCCCATAACTTAGCGGGAACTACCAAATCAAAAGCTGAAGATAAATCAATAAAGACTAAAAAAAGATTACCACATTTAAACATCTATATTTCTTTAGTATAAAATGTTTCTGAAGTTATATTTTATATATGAATATATTGAAATGTATTTCCTACAACAAGTTTTAAAATAGGCAACCTTCCTATTCAAACATGGCAATCCAGTCATGTAGAAAATCACTGTACTGAGTTGGTGACCCACAGAAATGATAGACATCATTGCAAACTGAAAAGTCAGTTGTATATCTTAATATAAATAATGTTGTCTGTCAGCAAAGCAGCATACTCCCTACCCCCGCATCTAACCGTCCTCCTCGCCCCAAGCCCCTCCCACATGCATTCTCTTGATATTTCTTTAATATTTTGTCTAGTTGTAGGGTTCTTTGAAATATTCAAATTTGTAGTTTGGCTCAAACAGTGGCACTGTATTTTACTGTAATGTTCTGAATGCAATTAGGATCTCATATGTGCAGACCATGAATATTGTGCTTTGTCAGTTTGTTAAATGCTAAATATGGTTGGTTTGAATGCACAGAATTTTTTTTATATCACTCTACATACTTTTTTACCCCTATTTGTAGCAAAAGTAAATATGCACATTAAAAAGTTTCATGCTTAGTTTTAAATCGTTATATGACTATATTGGAAAAGTCTCTGTACTTTTATGCGCAATGTGTTTTAAATGTTTTGTCAGATATGAAAAACTGACTCTCACAACTGAGAGATTTGTAGCCTTATGTGCTTGGGCTGTTAACGGTATTCTGCAATAGCTGTCCTTTAAAAGTCTTAAATACTTTTCTTCCACTCTATTCAGTTACCTTTAATTTCTCCACCTGAGCGTATGAGCCCCAGCATGATCTCCATCTCAACCTTCCTCAGGAATTACTGTGCACTATGCAAGCCTAGAACAATTGGTACATATGATCAAATATAGTGACTTAGCTCAGTTTCTTATAAACTTTATCTGAACTATTTTTTGACTTGTCTGTGGTAAGCACTTAAAAGGAGAAACATCTATTCTAGAAATACCTTTTCATAGTTGATGATTCATGATGTTCAGTTTTGTATTCTGATACTAGGAAAGGAGCGTGTCATAGTATTAAATGACCTTTTTATAGCCTACAATTTGGTAGATTATAGCTATTTGTATGTCCATTTTGAGACATGAAACATTATTTTTCAATTTTTAGGAGCACTCTTGATTCACAAGCATTACAAAAATATGGACTTTTCATCTCAAGAACCCAGCCGCCTGTGTCCTTTCTCGTTCAATGCCAAAGGGATCATATGGAGAAACAAGAAGAGGTATTGTACTATGCTGATCTCCTTTAGAATATATTTACAGTGTTTTATAATAAATGTATCTAATCGTATGAGAACTTACATATTTTACTGCTGGCATTTCGTCTTACTGATCAGGAAACTTGCTTTGATTGGATGGGCTCCTACTAGTGTTTGGGAGCTGTTGCTTCAATGACACAATATATGTTATTGTAAATAACATGAATGGTTTTATTTTGATATACCAAGAAGTGAACTTGCTAGAGAGAATAGATATCAATAGCAGATTCTAGCCTATTGAAGTCATACTGCATTTTCTCTAGTGTTTTAAACATTAGGGTCTGCTGTATCCTAGGGTTTTATCAATTCTGGGCCAAATTCACAAAGACAAACTGAGATGAAAGTCTAACTTTACGACTATTGGTATTCACAAAGGGCATTTGCGAGTAGTAAAGTTAGACTTTTTACTTGGTTTAACTAAGACCAAAACTTAAGTTAAACTGAGACAAAAGTCTAACTTTACAACTCGCAAATGCCCTCAGTGAATACTGAAAATCATAAAGTTAGACTTTCGTCTCAGTTTACCTTTGTGAATCGGGTGCTCTGTGTCTATAATGAAATGAGTTGATACATAAGGGCCAACATACTGTTTCTAACCCATACAAATGTAAACAATTGAACTACCTTGTTATACATTAACATCATTTGATTAGGTTTATTCTACAGAATGTACCATCCATACTGGCAAACCATTCTGACTTTAGTTATTGAACCCATGTATATATTTCCCTGGGTCATAAAATGAACCAATTCTTAACCTTTTCTACTACTGAAACATTTTCCTTCGGTACATATTCCTCATCTTTTATATTATGGAAGATTATGTTAGATTTCTCTTCTATAATGCTTTCAAAATTATTACTATTTACCTTTTGTTAAATTCACTTAATTTGTAAATATTAAATGTCCTTTGCCCTTTAAGCATTTTCACACCAATAAGGCTTTCCTAAATTTATGGTATCCAGTGTAGTTCCTTTTGATGTGTCTGAAATGTGGCATATTCTGGACTCATCTGCAAATTCGCCCGACTTTCCCATCCTGGGAGAAAGAGATACAGAGAGAGAGAGGGAGAGAAAAGAGAAAGTGTGTGTGTGTGTGTTTGTGGGTGTGTGTGTGTGGGTGTTTGTTTGTGTGTGCGTGTGTGTGTGGGGGGAGATGTGGCGGACAGTTTTGCTATTAAATCTCTAAAAGTGTCACAATTACATTACGGTTAAGGAGCAAATCAGAATTTGCCCATTTGCTTTGAGGTACTTTGTGGGTGTTTTAGTATGGGACAACCTGTCCTAATTTTTTATGAATAGAATGTGACTTTGACCGAGAGTAGTGTGGAATTTTGTGACTCAAAGGTTAGTCAGAGATTCAATCAACATTTATTTATACATGTAACTAAAGAAACAGAAACTTGGTAATCCAGGGTTGGGCTAATTTCATACCATAAACATCAGCATTTCTAGACAAGCCATGTCGGGGTCGATGTAAGCTTGACCCAAATAATATTGCTGTTCGGAGTCTGACATGCAGGGACCTCTAATTAAAGCAAAAAGAACAAATGATGGATGAAATACTAATCAATACAAACATTCACCCTCAGTCACAAAGATCTGGGTTTCATCCATCATATTTTGCTCACCACCCCAGTTTGGACCCAGCCATATACAATTCAGTCTTGACCCTGCTCTTCATGGAAACAGTCCAGCTCGAACAGCCAGGCCTGGTCCTCCCTGGATCGGAAACAAGCATCCTGGCATCAGTTTCAAGGTATCACCTCTCATCATCCAGGTTAGCTTGAATCCAGTGGTGCTGTGACCACGGGACCCTCATCTGGACATACCCTTCCCACTAAGGGTGACAAAAGCTAAAAGAACAAGCAATGGATGAAATGCTAAACAATTCAAACATTCTTCCTGAGTCACAAAGATCAGGGTTTAATCCATTATTTTTTGCTCATCACGCCACCCCAGTTTAAACCCAGCCATATGCAAATAAGTCTAGACCCAGCTCCTCATGGGAGCAGTCCAGCCAAAACTGCCAAGCCAGGTCCTCTTCGGACCAGAAATAAGGATGCTAGGATTGGATTCGCCCCACATCAGCCAGGCTAGCTTTAGGTCCAGCACTAACTGGTCCTGATGGCCTCTACTGGAGTGAGTCCTGATCCCCAAGAGGTGGCGCAGGTCCTGGACCCTTGGCTGGCATCAGGTTGTCCTCTTTCTGATCTCAAGGTGAAGATACAAATGTTTTGGGTTCCTCATGAATACAAAGTGGCCTGTTTGTGCCAAGAAAGGATTGCCCACGACGACAGCTGATGCAAAATTCCAGGGGGACCCCCTAGCTCATGTGGCAGTGAACAGCCATGTTTCTGTAGATTTTCCCCTGGGGTGTGGCACTTGTCAAGGATACCCCCTCTCACCGCTACTATTTGCATTGGTATTGGAGCAGCATGGATACGGAGGGAACCAGTAATCTGTGGCCTCCGCTGGGTAGAGGGATGGGAGGATTGCATATCCCTATATGCAGATAATGAACTCTTATATATGGCAACCCCCAGCCATTCCATTAACTGTCTCCTAGATATCTGTGAAGTATAGAGCAAATTCTCAGGTTACACCATCAACTGGAAAAAGTCAATCCTATACATCCTAAACGGTCCCCCGCCACTACTTCCAAAGGGATGTAGTCTGCAAATCACAGAAGGATGCTTCAAATATTTGGTAATGTATGTTACACCTTTACCTGGGGAGTTCATGGAACAAAATCTCATACCGCCACTACAACGATTCCGCCAAGATGTGAAACATTGGCGATCCCTCCCATTGACATGGCTCGGAAGAGCCGCACTATTTAAGATGATGGCACTTCCCAGGTTTCTCTACGCCCTGCAAAATACCCCATTTCCAGTTCACCCATCCTATTTTAAGGCCATTGAGGCAGAAGTAAATAATCTGTTTTGGGACAGAAAACCGGCCTGCATAGCCATGCAAAAACTGATAAAGGTACGATGCCGAATAGCTCTTCCGAACATACAAGACTATTACTGGGCTTCTGAACTAACAGTACTCAATCACTGGATGCAGGCCCCACAAAGGGACTCAGAGTTCCGCTCAGACAGACACAGCTTGGGAGAGGGAGGAGTAATGAGAGCGCTTTATACTAAAGCATGAAAACCACCGCTATTAGGACCTATACCACACACATTCCTAGTATGGCACATAGCACTCAGAAAACTAGGCTGGGCCGGTGTCATAACACAGATGACCCCACTTTGGGAAGCCCAACAGTTAGGCAGACTCAGTACTAGTAAGGGCTTCAAACGGTGGGATTGCATTTGAATCTCCGCGGTAGGCGATCTATAGACTAAGGGGGAGGTTGTCACCTTTCCATACCTTCAAGAACAATACAAGATGGCATTTTTGAAATATTCAGGTATACCCAGATTAGACACGCATTGAAGACAGCTATACAGGCAGGTACTATACTCCCAGAAGGCTCCCCGTTGGAGTATAGGCTCTTAACAGAATATATGGACAAGAAGGCCATTTCCCTCACTTATGAAAAATTATGAATAATCTACCTGATCCCACACAATCTCTCCGTGACAAATGGCAGACAGAAGTGGGCGACCTTGACGAAAAAGATTGGCAAGAGGCCCTCGCCTCCCCAGGCGAAGTGGCGATGTCCTCCAAACTGAGATTAGCGCAATTAAAGATACTACATTGCATTTATTATACAAGAGTAACCCTACATAAAATAGGGAGGACTGATAGTACACTCTGCTTGAGACAATGTGGGGCAACCAGTACTTTCCACCATATAATATGGGAATGCCCAGAAATAGCAACCTACTGGGGAACAATTATTCGAGTCCTCACGCAAGTTAGTGGGGGGAGTGTTGAGCCAGAGCCTAAAAGATGTCTCTTAAATATATGGGAGCCAACCGACCTCAATCATGCGGCACAAGATTGGGTCACACTGGGCATGATGTACTCAAAACGAAACATAGCCAAATACTGGGGATCACCCACTTCTCCAACATATCGAGAATGTAGCGGAGATATGGATAGGTCTATGGTGGCAAAAAGGGCAGCGTACATACATCGAGGAGGCCCCAAAAAGTGGGAAAGAGTGTGTTGAAAGTGGAACACTTACAGGGGGAACATTTGTGTTCCACCCCCGAGTGAATCAGATACAGACTCAAGCTAATATAAGTGGGTGGGGAAACATGTCAAACACTGGCCAAAATGTTAAATGTAGCAACTGAATATTTTAAGAGGCGAACCACTATAAGATGATGCATGCTTTGTATATCGTGACTTCAATTTGTAAGCGTACACTTGAAATTTTTGTTGATAAATTAATAAACAGAATTAAAAAAAATCCAATGGGACCTGCACTTTGCAACAACAGTAACCGTTCAGGTAGACCGCCAATGTGGATCTCCAGCAGTGACTGCTCTTTGCATCAGCCTTGACAGTTTACATCAACAGTGACAGCCCACATTAACCTCCAACATGAAGCTCCAGTAACAACCAGCTGTTCACGATACAATAGCAACCATTTGCGAAGCTCAGTCTGCTTCTCATGCCGACAACAAACTCCTTGTGGCTCAGGCCAACATGAACCTCTACCTGCAGCTCCTTATGTGGACTTGAACTCCAAAAGGTAAACTCTTGAATGGAACAAACATGGTCCCTGAATCTGATCCGTGCTCTAATGCGGTCAGCTTGAACTTGTGATTTTACCCTGGACCCATGCAACCAGATAACCACTTGCAACCAGATAACCTTGAGTGGAGCTTTGTGCTTTTTGGAGCTATTTTCACCTACATTTTTAAAAACTCATATCTATGGTTCCTCTGGTTGGAATTTAGTTATTTAGGTGTCATTTTAATTGCTACATTATATTCCACTTTTCCAAACTAGTTTGGGATTTTTCTTGTGTTTTCACTTTATTACTGTTTGTGTTCTAAATCAATACTTTACACATTGCCGTTAAGTTAAGCCTGACTGCTTTTGTGCCAAGCTACCAGAGGGTCAAGCACAGGTTTATTTCGTGACTTTTGTGAATTATCGTCACAAGGTTTGTGTTTATTATTTGAGTGGGGCCTCCACCCCCCTCAATTAATGTCACAATTTCTGAAACCCGTCCTTGATATAGACAATGTAGAAAACACCCTTTTGGGAACCAAGCAACTGTAATATGCCTTGAGTAACAATGCTGACAGGCTACTGGAGAGTACAAATTGTCAGAGTTAGAGGTACATTGATACAGGCATGGCAGAGAAAGCTGTTGCAAGGGACAAGGACATTGCACAAGTATGTCACAATTTCTTAAGTAAATTGAACGAGGAATAACTGAAAGATGAGATTACAGTGGAATCCTACCTACAGGCTTTCATAGCACAAAGTGTGTGAGGCCACTGCAGAGAGAACCAGAATAGTTCATTAGTAGCATATTTAAACTAAAGAAAGAGGAAGCAGTGGGCCAGATTGGTACAAGGCCTCTTTATAGAAGTCTTTCTGGAAATAACTAGCTCAAATCATAGCAATACTCTCTTGGGGGGGATGATTGGGGGTTACCAGCAAAGAATTTAGGTGTGACACTGGACAACACTCCGTCCATGAAAACCCATGTATCAATAATCTGTGGTAAAGGCTTTGCATTATTGAAAATGCTCAGAAGAGTCTTTCCATGGATTCCTACTGAGTGCAGAAAGATCCTGGTCCAGTCCCTACTGATGAGTAGGCTGGACTATGGAAACTCCCTGTTCGTGGGAATGGCTGACTATCTCTTTGCCAAATTACAGGTCGTACAGAACGCTGCGGCAAAGGCAATTTGCAACAAAAGGAAATACGACCCAGCTAAGAGTTGCATGAGAGAGCTCCACTTGCTGCCAATGAGACAAAGACCTATCTTTAAACTTTTGTGCATAACGCATAGAGCACTGCACAACACAGGCCCACATATTTAAAAAAACAAAATCAAATTCTATGCGCCATCCAGGATCGTACGCTCTCAAACAACAGCGAGAGCAAGAACTACCCGTGTGAAGACAGCCAGGATGGGTGGACGGGCCTTCTCCCACCTGGCAGCAACCAGTTGGAACGAGCTGTCCCTGAATCTCAGATTGACGGACTGTCACCGTTCCTTCAGGAAGCAATTGAAAACATTGCTCTTCCCCAAGCTGGACTAAAAGAACGACTCTGTTATTTGCTTATCACCCACTACTGATACTGATAGCGCCGTGATATCCTACTCAGGATGATTGTTTGCGCTTTATAAGCACCATTAACATTAACATTACCAATTAGATGCTAAAAGCCTTGGTATCAGTCATATCCAAACCAGGTAAGGATCCATCCTAATGTGCATCATGTAGATCAATATCTCTGTTGAACTACAATTCTGAATAGTTCACATGTATCCTGTATTCCAGCTTGAATCCCATTATGCCAGGGATAGTGTTTTCTGACCAGGCTGGCTTTATCCCAGGTTGCCAATGTGGCGAAACTATGTAAAAGATGTTACATATCACAGAAAAAGTACTATGCACCCCTAAAATGCATTGCTCCCCACCCTGGACACGGAAAAGGCATTTGATAGGGTCATCTAGACTCCCATGATGTACCTCATGCACTCACTAAGAATTGGCCCACAGTTCTGATCCTGGATATTAGTTGCCAGAACCAACCCTTCTACTTGAGCTGTTCTCTGATCAGGTGCCGGAACAGGAGAAAATTAGTTGCATATGGATTGGAGTGTATTAAAAGGTTTGTAAATGATTTCATGCTCTAATACTCAGGTCTGGCACACTCTTTCCGTCATGCTCTTGAAAAACTATCACTAGGTTCTAGGTCAGCATTAAACAGTTATGAAACAGGAAGCCCTAATTCTCTGAGCAATCCCAGATCTGCTGTAAACACCTTGTGCACTCTTTCCTATTTGGTGGATCACTAAGGAAGTGTGCTACTGAGGAATCTGAACAGCCGCATCTGGAGCACAAATCATCACTCTAACTACTCCTCGCTACTCACCACAATCTGAAGAGAATTCCAACAATGGCATATGAGACACTTCTCATCACTAGCCACAATTACCTTGGTAAAGAGGGTAGGATTATAAAGGTTATAGACCTATTCCAAACAATTCTATTTCCGCTTCTGCCCTTCTTTTTTGTGACAGTTTCAACTAGTTCTTAAAACATTCCTTGGAGAAGGGGGACACTGGTGATAGCATGTAAATTTCTAAATCTCCCTACTTCACATGGGAAATGAGCACTTCAAAATTTAGCTGGCTGTCTTCAAGCGTTTCATTTATGTTTTAAAATGATTTAATGGGGTAAAATAAAGATGCATCAGTAATGGTGAGAATAGTCATGCCATCTCCCTGTGAAAGATTCTATGGATTGAGAGAAAATATAGGACCTGGGGATATATACATATATTACCAGTGACACTTGATATGTGGGACAACACCCAGCTCATCCTCTTACTATCAGCAAACCCCACTTAGACAAAAGACAGCCTCCACAAATGCATGCAGAATGTCTCAACATGGATGAGAGACAGCTGCCTCAATTTAAACACAGACAAAACCGAAGTTCCGGTCTTCAGCAGAGACACCACCCTTCAGAAAGGCTCCTGGTTGCCCTGGGAGCTCAGACCCACCCCCTACCCAAAGACCATGCACTCAACCTAGGATCATACTGGACATCAAACTCACAATGAAACACCAGACAAACGCAATCGCCGCAGCCCACGTCCACCCGGGTCCACCTACTCTGCAACATTTTCAGATGGCTCCCCGCAGGCACAAGGTAAACAGTCACACAAGCTGTCATCTCCAACCGACTAGTCTACGGCAGCGCACTCTAGGCAGGCACCTCCACCGAGCTCATACAAGGACTCCAAACCATCCAGAACATAGCAGCCAGACTCACCCTTGACCTTCCCAAAAGGTCACATATCTCTAACCATCTAAAAGACCTCCACTGGCTCCACGTACAAAAGAGATGCCAGTACAAACTCCTCACTCATGAATACAAGTTATTCCACAACATCGGATCCTACTTCTTGAACCATGGTCTGAATTTCCACCTACTCACGAGAAACCTTCACTCCACAAACCTCACCCTTGCAAGCACCCCACAAATCTGCTGCACCCCTCACTGGAGGATGTTTCTTCTTCCATCTTGCCACCAGATCCTGGAACTCCTTATCCCTCTCCACCTACACACCGCCCTATCACTGACCACCTTCAGGAAGGAGCTCAAGTTCTGGCTCTTCGACCAACATGGCTCACCACCACCTGAGTACCCCACAGGTGAGTAGCAGTGCTCTACAAGTACTGATTGATTGAGTGAATGCTGATGAAACTCAGCTCCAATTAAAGCTTGAAGAAAACCCTGGCAGCCTTCTCAATTTATTCTGCTGTCTTCCATTTATTTTTTAGATGAATGCAGAGCAACTGGCTATGTCTTAGGGGGGAGATGTTGTTTTATGACCCAGTCACCTTCAACCCCTCTCTCCATTCTTTGGCCTAAAGATTTGCGCCACTCCTTTGCCACAGTGCACCAAGAATGCAACTGTAGTATTATTTTTAATAGAGCTTTCTCATCCCCCCTGCGGATAAATGCTCTTTGCAAAACCATACTCTTCCACATTTGACACCTGATAGGGATCCTATTGCTGTTATATTGATTGCAGAAAATTGATTTGATTGTCGAAGTGGTTATGTCCCGCCTGGCCTACTGCAATACCCTGTATGAAGGCTTCCCTACATATCCATAGTCAGGCTCCCAACAAATACAAATAAACATGATGACCATGTTACTCCTGCTCTCATACCGTTCCACTGACTCCCTTCGAAGGAAAGGACTGCATTTAAATCTCCCTGAATTATTCACAAGGCCAAACATGACTGAACAACTGGCTGCATCTCCAGACTATTTGAGCTTTATCAAATGGCCAGAAGCCTCAGGTCTGCAAAAACGGCATGATGCCACTCCATCGATTCAGATACAAACAGATGGTGGTAGCAGCTTTTTTCATCAGAGCACTTCTCTGTGGAACTCCCTAGCTACCCACTTGAGACTTGAAAGAACTACTTCAACTTCAGGAAATCTCTGAAGACACACTTTCACCTTGGCATTTGGATAATATACTTTTGTCCAAGGATCTTCGTATTAACATTCTAACTTCTGTCTGCTGACCAGGAAGGCAATATCTGCCTGCCCCTGACGCCAAGTCTCTGGGCAGCTGGTAGTACACTATGACATTGGTACAGAAGGCATACTAGATGTCTGACCTCTTGTAGCCTCCTTAATTCCACCTAGAGCACGCAGAGGCCACCAGGGGCGTAACACAGGCCCCCGCAGCCCACGCGGTGCGGGGAGGCCGAAGCTCCAGGGGGGCCCCCTCGGCACTGCACTCTGTCCGGAGAGCTCATAATTGAGCCCGGAGGGGGCCCCTCTACATACCTTGCAGGTAGGCCCCCTCCATTTTCGTTACCCCAGTGGAGGCCACCCCTTATGTGGTTTGCAGAACTTAATAAAAATACTAAATAAAAAAAACGAAATATAATACCATATGTGTGTGATGAATAGGATGCCAAAGTATAGTTGCATCATCAATTCCCGAGTTTCTATTTTTCCCATCCAAACAGATCTCTATTTTCTCTATGTTTACCAGTATGCAAGTGACAGTAATCTGTCTAAGTGTATAAAGAACAGCACAGATAGGTACCTGACTGTCTATCATCAAAACACAGAGGCGAGGTTGATTGTAAGTATCTGATTCTTCTGCATACTCCTTATTTCGAGCGAGATCTACTGAATATTGCTGAATTATTTTGTCTGGCTGTCCATCACCACCTTTGGTTTTTCTTTGTTCGCCCTAAGTTGGCAGGGTATGCTCAGACGTGAGTCCCTTGCTCACTTTGCCACTGGAGTCAAGCAAGCACGGCTGAAGACGGCTGTAATGCCAGAAACCGGTCCTGGGAAGCTTGATTCCGGTCCAGAGAAGACATGGCTTGGCAGTTCGGGCTGGACTGTTCCCATGAGGCACAGGGTCAGACTGATTTGCATATGGCCATGTCTGAACTGGGGTGGCGGAGTGAGCTAAAGAGTGGTGATAGATTAAACCCAGATCAGTTGACTGGGGGTGAGTGTTTGTATTGTCAACGCTCCGTCCATCACCACCTTTGGTTTTTCTCTGACTCCTAGTTTTGCCAACATTTCCCTCCATTTTCATTGTACAAATAAACTATTTTGTTTTTCAAGTGCAGTTTAGATTCTGCATTGTAAATGGTAACCAACAGCATGTAAACAACAGGAAGGAGGTCAATCACTGGCATTTATAATTTGAAATAGTGAATAGTTTAATGGAAGGATGTGGTGGTTATTTCAGTACCAGGTAAACATTTTAAATTTTATTTTTGCTAAATGGAATAAAAAAGAATACGTGACTGCCGGGTTGCCATGTGAAATAGCTTACATTAAATTTTTTATCAGAACAGATTACTTGTTCCAGAGTAGAGGAATATTGCTATAAGAACAGGGATCAGTGAAAAAGAGAAGTTCAATTGAAGGTGGACGCTTGGGAAAATAAAACAGCATGTATTCCATGAAGCACAGGTTTTGCATTAATTCAATTTATGAAACCTATTAAAGGAAAAATGAATAGCTGTCTGAAGATTGTAGTACCAGTGGCACGACATATGGAATGATTTGTTCGTCTCGTAACTGTTCTTTCACAATCCTATCACAACTAAACAGATTTAATTTTCTCTTATTTAATGTGTGAAAAACGGGAAATTGGGCAACATTTGTTACTTTATGCGTTCTTCCCCCCTTATTAGAAACCCCTATTTTTATTTGGAGCGCAGACACAATATCATATCACTGTTGAGAATATTGGAAAAAGATAGGTGTTTTTTTACAAGCCCCTTGCGCCGGTGCATCAGTTTTCAAATGGGAAAAGTGATGTAACGGCGGCACAAGGGGCTTGTAAATAGGCCCCATATAGTTTTCAATAATATTGTGAGCCTATAATTATAATGGCATGCACACGAATATCGGAAAAAAAATTGTTGACACTAATAGACAAAAATACAGATTTTTTAAATGTAAATAGAGGGTAAGGTAGTAACTATTAAATATTTTATTACATAAGCTCAATGTATTGCAAATTAAATATATTATACTAATATATATATATATATATATATATATAATATTTTATTTTTTATTTAGAAAAGTGCTCCTTCTGTGAACCAATGACCCCTGGAAGGTGGCGCGCTGACCGGCAGAGCAGACCAGTAAATAATGAACAGAACACCAGTCTTAGAGCATGCACTAAAGCAAAAACACGGTGGTACATGGACAATAAAGGGGATTTACTAATTCATATACCCCGCGTGACGCGTTTAGACTTTATGAACAAGATTGGTATATAGTCAAAATGAATCACGCAACTCCACAACTGGTGTTCTGTTTATATATATATATATATATATATATATATATATATATATATATATATATATATATATATATATATATATATATATATATATATATATATATATATATATATATATATATATACACCAGGCAAGGACCGCTTCCCCGCAGTAAAAGTCTTCAATGAAGAGCCAACAACACGAACATTCGTGTAAACAGTTTTATCTGTTTATTTCATTGTGGTATTAACGGACTGGTGTCCTCCATGACGCGTTTCACTCCTAAAAGGAGCTTGCTCACATAACGCGCCCCGGCAGACATGGGAAATTTAAAGTGCTTCATTTGTTAAAAAGCCCAACCAGTTTTAAAAAATTTACTGAAAGGCTGGAAGTGTACAAAGCAACACATTAACGACTGCAGATGGTTACACAATAATCAAAAACCCATAATGGTAAACACAGAAAGAAGCTTGCCAGAGAATAGCACTAAGCAAAACTTGATTAATTACGACAAGTGCCGATATAAACTATAGAAACTAAAATAGATGACAGGATCATACACACATCACGTAAATTTGAAAAAATCAAGTAATGTAGTTGATATAATAAAGTGCAAGTGCATACAAAGTTCTTTAATCGTGTTTTTCTAATCGGCAGCCACTAACTTGATATAGTGCAAGTGCAATATATATATATATATATATAGATAGATAGATAGATAGATAGATAGATAGATAGATAGATAGATAGATAGATAGATAGATATAGATAGATATAGAGAGAGAGTGTGTACCATAATTAAAAACGTATTTATTTGACATTATATTAATCTTTTCATTTTAGATTTTAAACCTATAAGAAAATATCTATCTTTATATAGTCATAGTTATAAATGTCAAATATTATTATATTTAATGTAATCTAAAATTAATATTTTTCGTAAATATGTTAGACTATATATATATATAAATATATATATATATACGCACACACGCACACACACATAAAACAATAAAACTGTAAAAATGTAAAAACCGTTAATAGTATAAAATATATGAATTATTGTACACAATAAATACAATATTAAAACTGAAAAAACCCAAAAACACATTCACAAAAAAGTACTCTAAACATTCAAATACATCTTAAAATAAAAACAATGTTAAATATAAAAAAACAATAATGCTATAAACTCTAATTAACCAAAATATTAAAACTATTGCAGTCTAACAATGTTGAATATGCTATTCCCACTCTAGTTTATGCAACAGTAGGGAAAGTGTTGAACTTTAGAGGGGTAACATTTTCAATTCCCATTCCAGTCTTTGCAACAGTAGGGAAAGTGTTGGATTTCAGAGGGGTGAAATGTACTATTCCCACTCCAGTCTGTGTGGTTGCGAAGAGTTGGGGTCTCACAATGGTATCATACGCCGATGATACCCAGTTGGCGGTGGTCCTCAATGGGGACTCTGACCCACTGGCATCAAACTTTGCGGATGGTCTGAGGGCTGTTGCTAGTTGGCTTACAGCGAATTGTTTACAGCTCAACGCCCTCAAAACCGAGGTGATGGTAGTAGGGAAACATCCTGATCTGTGGGGTGCGAGTTGGTGGCCTAACGAGCTGGGCCCCCCCCCCCAAAGCCTGTTTCCGAACTAAAAAACCTTGGCGTTTGGCTAGATTCCAAACTAACCTTCGCATGTCACACTAAGAAGGTAGCATCTATGTGCTTCGGCATCCTGCGTGGTTTGAGGCCCATCCTCAAATTTTTTGATGCCCCCACACGCCAGATGGTGATTCAAGCTAGCGTCTTATCGAGGCTTGATTATGCAAGCTCATTGTTTTTAGGCGCTAACCAGGCGGAGGTCCTGCGACTCCAACGGGTACAGAATGCGGCCGCCAGGGTTCTGGTGGGCCTTCCTCGCTTCTGCTCAGCCCGCAGTACTATCTCTAAACTGCACTGGCTACCTGTAATTAGACGCATAGAGTTTAAGACCCTTTGTTTTGCGTTTAAAATTCTTATTACTGAGACCCCTACTATCCTCCAACACCTCCTGACTCTGTACACTCCTTCACGCAGTCTTCGCTCTGCAGGCCAAAAGCTAGCACTTGTCCCACGTTTCCAAAAATGCAGATTAGGCGGCCGATCATTCACTGTGTTGGCTTCCAAGCTCTGGAACGCGCTTCCTGCCCACATTCGATGTCTAGAGGATCTTTTTATTTTCAGGAAAGCAGTTAAAACTTATCTTTTCCCCTTGCCCTATTAAAAATTTCGCTACTCTTTCTTTGTTCTTGTCAGTTGTGTTACCTTCTCAGTTATAGCGCCGGGACGCCCCTTTGCTGGGGCAGCTGTGCGCTCAAAAAATTGAATAACATAACATAACATAACGGACTAGAAAATACATTGGATTTAAGAGGAGTAAAATGTGCTCTTCCCAATCCTATATGTGCAACAGTAGGGAAAGTGTTGGGCTTCAGAGGGGTGAAATGTACTATTCCCACTCCAGTCTGTGCAACAGCAGAGAAACAGTTGGATTTCGGAGGGGTGAATTTACTATTTCCACTCCTATCAGTGCAACAGTAGGGGAAGTGTTGGACTACGGAGAGATAACATTTATTATTCCCACTCCCATTTATTATTCCCACTCCTGTCTGTGAAACAGTAGGAAAAGAATTGGATTTAAGAGAGGCGAGATTTGCTATTGCCACTTCATCTATGCAACAGTCGGGAAAGCGCTAGATTTTGCAGGGGTGAAATTTATTATTCCCACTCCAGGCTGTCCGATAGTAGGGAAAGAGTTGAATTTCGGAGGGACGAAATTTACTACTCCCACTTCAAATAGAATTGGATTTCAGAGAAGTGAAATTTGCTATTGCCACTTCATCTATGCAACAGTAGGGAAAGTTAGAGACTTTGGAGGGGTAAAATGTACTATTCCCACTACAAACAACGCAACAGTAGGAAAAGGGTCAAATTGCATAGAGGTTATTTTTACTATTCCCACTGTCTAAACAAGAGTAGCGAAGGTATTGTACTTCAAATTCATTACATATATAAGTAATACCATAAATGAAAAAAATACCACTTTTCATTTAAAAATAATTACTATTTAATAAAATAATCAATTAATAAATAATTGTCATTCAATTATTATTTAAATAAATTCCCACCCTGGACCCCTATAAACCTAGCAGCTCACACTTAAAATATAACTTTAAAAATAAGTATTCCATATTTGTATATTTAAATTCAATTACATATTTAATTAACAATTAATAAATAATTGTTGATTGATTATTACTTAATTACCTTCCCAGCCTAAATGCCTACAAATCTAGCAGGCCAACTAAAGTATAAATATAATAATGAAATAGTCCATAATTTAAATATTTAAAAATTCTATTAAATAATTAAATTACAAATAATAATTCATAATAATTATTAATTCAATAACTTCCCACTCTATGTCCCTACAAGCCTAGCATCCCACAGATAAAATATGAGTACAATAATTCCATGCCACCCATGTATTAAAGCACATAGTTTTATCCTGTGGTGTCAGCAACCGGAGGAGGCTGGGCTGAGCCCCACCCGCTTGGTTTAACGGACTGCATGAAGCTACTGTGTTTCTTAACTTCTTGGTTGTTGCTCATGCCATTCAGATCAGTGATTCAATGGAGTACAGTTGTTGCACTATTCGTGCTGGAGACATTTTAGCCTACAAGCTTTGATTTAAAAGCCCAGACTGTGCCTTTATTTTCTGTATTCTTTTATTTTACCCTGGGATTTGGCAGCTGTGAGGTCCATGGACATGTCTGATTTGTATGGAATGTATTATTGATTTGTCTTGCTGACTTAACATTTCCCTTACCATTGAGACAAGTTTTATTGTATTTATCACATTGTTTAATTGTTACCACCTCACATTATAATTAGATTGTGTTTTTGTAGTATTTCTTTTGGCCTTGTGACAATGGGGAAACGGAAGGCATCCGGCCTTGTACAAGGTACAGAAAAGCACAGTAAGGCTTCTAAATACCTAAATAATTGCATTCTGAGCAAAATAGACCTCTTAATTGCACAGGCAGAATCTATTATATGTGGAGACTCTGCACCCTAAGAGGGTCAAGTGGGTACCTTCAAAAAACAACCCCAAACTCTTTCTTGCTACTTTAAAGGCAAAACGACCAGGAACATGTTTTCTAAGGTGCCCCCTTTACCAGTCAAAGTAGAGTTACAGCCTGATTATGAGTACTGTGGACCGTCGTACTCGCGGTGGTGATCTGACCTGCCCATAGTATTTTGAGTGTGGTCTCGGACCGCCACAGGACCGTCATGTCTGCCGGTATCCAAGATCCTATTGCAGTGGTGCAGCGGTCAGGAGAAGTAGTATGCTAGTGGTGACGCTGCGGCACCGCTGAACATATTATGAATTGCCTATCCAACACCCAATTCATGGAGGTGAGCTCGCCATGAAAGGTGTGGTGGAGAGGAAACTAAGGGGGGCCCTAACAAGGCACCCTTGCAACCCATGGGCATGCAGGGGCACATATTTTGTCCCCATTGAATTGCTCCCCCTTTCCTACAAGATGTGGCATGCATGACATGCTGCATGCCACATCATGCAGGAACGTGCAGTCAGTACTCTCAAGTTACCGATCGCGAGCGTGGAAATTAACCTCCCGGCGAGATTCTCAATGCGGGAAGGTCTGGTATCTCATTGCGAGTGGTCGCGTATGCCTGGCGACCACTCACGATGAGACACTACCGGTCCGCGTTGAGAAAGCTGCCGCTCGAGTAAAAATCTCCTTGAGCTGCAGAAAACTACAGCTCGCACTGTGCAAGATGCCGTTTTCAATAACTGCACAGTGCTGGATGTTTGTCTGCACTGTGCAATCATTGAAAACGGCATCTTGCACAGTGCGAACAGGGTACTATGCAGTTCGCGTAGTGCTACGCATAGTTCGCGTGGTGCGAAGTGCACTTCGCGTAGCTACGCGTATCGCTACTTCGCGAACTACGCCCAGCCCTAATTCAATATCCTCCATTACATTCCTTCTAATGTTTATGTCCAGTAAGCTCACTGGTCAAATGAGGAGTAAAAGTCTAATGAAATATTGCTTATATCAGAGAATCTATCTAGTTAAATGTATTTTTGATTGCATCAAGAAAGCAAAAAGTATACATAATATTTTGTAAGGTTCAACTAAATAAGACATCACTATTTAGCAAAATATACATCAAATCACTTTAAGAAGACTATCCTGCTTTCGGAAATATATTTAAAATTTCATTGCTGACTGTTGCTTGGAAATCTAGCCCCAAGAGATATTCAGCTGTGATATTTATGTAAATAAAAAATATTTGAAATGCATTTGAAAATGTTTTCTAATTTCCTTGGCTTTTGG
The DNA here is from genome assembly GCF_964261635.1 of Lissotriton helveticus. Taxonomy (NCBI): domain Eukaryota; kingdom Metazoa; phylum Chordata; class Amphibia; order Caudata; family Salamandridae; genus Lissotriton; species Lissotriton helveticus. The sequence continues at coordinate 199,700,081 of NC_136072.1, forward strand.
CTAGCTTACAATTTATGAAAACGAATACAACATTCAAGGAGAAGCAATGGAACAGAAAGATTTCTGTTTGATTGTAATCAGCTTCTAGAATGGATCGCAGATGTTTGCAACAATATTTGTTTAATACTGTTTGGGGTTGTTTTCTGCTTCATATAAAATGGTAGAGGGAAGCCAAGGGGAATCAGGTCTTGCGATCTCCCAGAAGTAAACTTCCTATGCAATGTTTTCCTCCAAAACATCATGCGAATTGAAGGATATACTAGACTCCATTTATATGTATTCACATTGTTACACGATTGTCGTGTTTTTCTAGATCTAGCTCTTTCCATATTATGACTTTGAGATGGATGGGTCTTCTATATTGCCTACTCAATTTCGTTGGCACATCCATGTTTATGTGTGTTAAAGAAAGTAATTTGGCCTTTGGAATGTCACATTATGATTCATGGATTCTGGATTAATTTAATTTTTGAACAGTGTACTCGACAAAGGAAGAACGTATAGGGTTTCATTATGCAGGGAGGGTTCTAGCTGTAACATGCAGTGAACAACCACAGACTCATACGTTTGTGAGTATTCATAATTTCCTGTCTTGGAAACATACTTTAATCTATTATTGTTCATGTAAATATCTTTCCAAGGAGAAAAAGAGGCAGGAACGTTCTCATATTACCATGGGGGTATAGGTAAAATAGTTACTCTATAGATACATTTGTTCTTCCTCTAAAAAAGGAAAGGTTTCATTGGCCTATTTGTGCATGAATGACATGTAATGATTTGGAATAGTAGGAATAACTCCAGAAAACACTTTGGGGCAGATTTACAAGAACTGGTGCATCCCTGCATATTAGCAGAGATGTGTCAGTGAAATTGTGTGACAGAAGAAAAGACTTGCGCCACTATGGATGCGTCGCATTTACAATGCGACACACCGTGGCAAAAGGATAGACAGATGCGTGACCCATCTTTTGGCGGAAAGGCAGTCCATTGCTGCAGTCGTGTCGCAAGCACAACGCAACTCTAGCAATGGTCAGGAATGCCTATTCCTATCATGCTGCATCACTCCTTATGCCTGCTTCAAGCAGGCGCAAGGTTTTGACGCAGTGGCGTCGTAGAAGTGACGTAGTGAAATCTTGTAGATTCCACTGCGTCACTTTTACGAGGCTTTCTTACGTGGGAACGTCCACCCTGCATACATTATACCTGACACAGGTATAATGTAGCGCAGAGCTTTACAATGTGACGCATCTCCATAGATGCGTCACATTGTACATATGTTGCAACGTGTTTACGACGCCGCTGCGTCACAGAAGTGATGCAACGGAAGCGTAAAGTTGTCGCAAGGGGCTTGTTAATCTGCCCCTTAGATTTCTAGAAGGTATACTGGTACTCATTCAGTGTCTCTAACATGTCAGAAATTTCTTCAAATGTGGAAGTGGATTTAAGATAGTAGATTTGAGGCTCTTTGAACCCTGTCTTGTGAATCAGAGCTGTAGCTGCCAGGACAAGTCACCAGGCATTCGATCAAGTCCTGCCCTCTAGGAATTCAAAAAAACATTCAAATATCATCGTATGTGAAAAGAGAGCAATGAATTACTATTTCTTAATCATCCCATATATAGCTATATGTATACATGCATATCTGACTAGATAGAATAAAGTACTGAAAAATGTATCTGTCTTCACTAAATGTATCCACCCAAGTGGTGCAATAATTTACACCAAAGCTAATCACTTTGGCTCCAGCCTTACCACCTAATAATTGAATTATGTGCTGGTACTGCTTTTTTTTGTAATACATTTCTGTTCAAAATATTACAATTGTTAACAACAATATTTCATAGAGGCAGTCTCAACTGCGTAATTATGGTTCAGCCTTTTACATGGGAAGGCATTCTTTGGTTGGCCTATTTCGTTGATGGATCTGAACCAAAATAGGCACTTGGTTATTGTAATCAAAAAAGATTCCAAATATCGTGCAATTCTGGGCAAGGAAAAAAAGGTTACGTCAAAAAAGATGCATTTTCCTATTTTAGCTCCAATAGGAAATTTTGATCACACCTACAGTCACAACTACTGAACAGATTTACACCAAATGTATCAAGAAAGTAAAACTTTTAACAGAAGGCGTGTTTTTGTTGGGTTGGTGTTGTGAGAGTGAGTACGTTTGAAAGAGTTAACAAATTTGTATATCTTGTCAGTTGAAAAAACATGTGTTGATTTGCTTACAACATTGACACATTTTGAGGAATATGCATGAAATTTGGAAGACACTTGGCGCTGATTTACTAACATTTTTTCAAAAAAGTGATGCAAACTGAAACAAAGTGTATTTGAACTTTAATCAACTTTTGTATCTGCTTTGTATTACTTTGCATGGGGGGGGCATTCTATAAGTGATACTTGAGCATTTTCATGCCATCACCTATGTTTTTTTCCTCAAAACCCTGCCTACCAACTATAGTAAATAAATAAGGAAGGGGTTAGAGGATTATTAGCTAAGCTCGCCCTCCAAGATATAGGTCAAACAAAAGAAGGTTTCTGTTTCCAGATACCTAAGAGCCTTGCTAGAAAACAGCCAGCACACACTGGGGTTGACTGTGAGATCTATGTTTGAAATGTAAAAAAAGGAAAAATTGTTCCTTTTTTAGGTGTCCCCTCACTCACCGGGGTTGCCCCTCGGTGACATGCTTCATCATTGGGGCCATCCCAGTCCTCTACGGGCCGGGGCGTGCTACGACTTGCGAAGTTACGTAGGAGCACTTTAAGGACTATGTGTGGTGCATGTGTATTTGTGGGGAGTGGACTATGTGATATGGGTTAAAAATACCTGCCCAGTGGGTTCTTAATAAACTTTATTCTGACCTCTAGGTGGTAACATTAAAAACGGGGTGGGGAGATAGGCTGCCCTAAACTTAATGTGTCCAGATGTACCTATCCACTCCTAAGTCGACATGTTTCGTGCATACCCCAAGCACTTCTTCGGGACTACACAGGGACCAGCCCTGTGTTCGCCACTCCTTAATTCTTTCAATAAAAGTATAGAAATTAGAAATTGACTTTTAACTGCAGCAAACTCTACTAAGTGCATGCAATAATACCTACGTATTTTGTTCCATAAAAAACACGTGGTTCCTGAAAGATAAAAAACAACTTGAAAAGTCACGGGGTGCATCACCCCCTATATTATCACACACAGTTTGTAGACAGAAAATGTGATGTATTTCTGTGATCTGAAAGCGGATCGATTGGCAGTGGTTGTTATCATGCACAAAAACGTGTTTCATTTCGTGCATTTTTAACGTGATTAAAAAACACACCTCACTCAGTGACATACCCAAGCATTCATCGTCAAACACACTCATACATACTTTTCAATAGACCTAGCTAGGCCCCATGGAGTCGGAGGGGTATCGGTATCCTAGCAACTCTGGTGGGAGAAAAACAAAGTTGGTAAATCACCCAACAGTGCGCGCCGGTTGGCGCTGTCAAAATGACCCATAGACGGTCCTTGGTGCCCTGGTTTAACTTACTTGTGCTCCGGTTACCTCCTGCATTCAGGCACCTACTTGTGTCCCTCCGTTCCGAATGTTGTCGGACCGAGGGTTTCAATGTTGTTTTTAAAGATATCGTTCGCGGTATGTTGTGCCGGCGTGGGAAACGCCCTTACGTGAACTAGAGCGTGTCATTCCATGCTATCTCATGTATACGTGGCGGCCATCTTAGGGGTACCGACGCTATTATCTTTTTATAAAAATGTGCTCAATTGGGACTGTACAGGCTTGATTACACCTCTAAGATAATTTAGGGTGTTATATGTGGAATTTTGCATATTATCAGGGTACATGCTGTCATAATCACATTATGTGCATAAACGCCAAAAAATAAAAAAATAAAAAAATGTTTTCTATTATTTAACGCACCAGATCAGTTTGCCCAATGGGTCATTTTATAATCTCTCACATTCAAGTGATATTTAGCTAGGAGAGGCACCAGATGCCACGAAACCCCATCGTGAGTCATGTAGCTGTTAGGGTTGGTGGTAGTATTTACATGATCAGTTCTTGTATGGCATATGTTTACCATCTAGGTCAACTGTCCCCAGGGAATATCATCATTAAGTCCCACAACTTGTGAGCGAAGTCTGAACACCCACCGTTGCTCCTTTTCCAAAAGTTTCTTTTCCATGTCAGCATGTGGCTGTTGAATTTCAAGCACTACCCAACGCATATCATTGGGTGTGTGTGCCTTCTCCAGGAAGTGTGTTGTCATTTTTGTATTTGAGTGTTTGCACCTAAAGTTACTGCGGTGTTCAACCATTCTTGTGTTTACCTTTCTGGTTGTCATTCCTATGTAGTGCAAATTGCATACACATGTGATCATGTATACGACCCCAGATGTATTACAGTTTGAGAAGTTTTTCAAATCCCATATGAGGCCTGTGTTACATGTCACCTGTTTAGTGGATTCAGTCAGGTGGCATACACTGCAATTGGAACACGGGTAGTGTCCAACTGGCAAAGGATATAAACGTCGGATAGGACCTTCCATATTCCTCGGACGTGTATGTACCACCAGATCCTTTAGATTTTTCCCTTTCCGATGACTGAACATCGGTTGGGTGATGTTCAAGCCTCCACTGTTCAGTGTTTTCCAGTGTTTCTTTACAATTTTTGTTACCTGCTGTGAGGCTACCGTATAGGTCGTGATGCAGATGGGTCTTCTTTCAGAGGTCTCTGTTGGTGGTTCCTTTGGTTTTGACTCCAATAATGCATCCCTGTTATTATTGGATGCTCTTTTCTTTGCCTTTTGGACAATCCTTTTGGGATACTGTCTTTGGTGAAGTTTTTCACACAGTTCTTGGGCTTGCGCTTCGTAGTCACATTTCTCAGAACAATTCCTCCTTAGACGTAGAAACTGTCCAAATGGCAGATTTTCCCGAAGCTGACATGGATGGAAGCTCTCGAAACTTAATAGGCAGTTCCTTGATGTTGGTTTAAAATGTGTTGTGGTTGACAGTATCCCTCTTTCAGCCTTGATGTTTAGATCCAGAAAGACTAATTGTTCACGACTCATTGTTGAGGTGAACTTCAGAAAGGGGTCCTGTCGATTCAGCCATACTAGGAAATCATTTGCCTCCTGCTCACTCCCATTCCAGATGAGGATGACGTCATCAATATAACGTCTCCACATCTGGATGTGGGTAGAGTGGGGGTTGTCTGTACTTAAGATTTTCTTGGTCTCCAACCAGTGCACATACAGTCCCGCCACGCTCGGCGCGAAGGTGCTTCCCATGCTGGTTCCATGGGTTTGTTTATATATGGTTTGCTGGAAAAGGAAGAAATTCTCGGTTAGTGCGAGGCGACAACATTCTAGCACTACATGCCTTGGTGTTTTGTAATCCCACTGGTTTTCGAATAGGATGTCCTCCAGAATTTGTAGTGTCTCTCTGTGTGGCAGACTAGTATAAAGGCTCTCTACGTCGAGCCCAATCAGTATCTGCGTGGAGGGGTCAAAAGTCAGGTCCTTTATGAGGCACAACACTGACTTCGTATCCTGTAGGTATGTCTCTGTTTTTTGTACTAGTGGTCTCAAGAATGCATCTGCAAACCTGGATAGAGGCTCTAGTATTGATCCTATACCTGAGACTATAGGTCTCCCAGGTGGTTTCTCCAGTCTTTTATGGATCTTTGGGATCGTATAAAAATACGGAGTCCTTGGGTGTTTATTATCCAGAAAGTCTGCTTCCTTTTTAGTTAACCAGTCATTTACCAAACATTCTTCCACCATCCCCGCTATCTCAATTCTCAAACGTTCTGTCGGGTCCGCCCTCAGAACCTCATAATTCCTTCGGTCAGCTAGTAATCGCAGACATTCATTCTCATAATCTGTTGAATTCTGTATCACAATAGCCCCGCCCTTGTCGGCTGGCTTTATTGTGATAGTTGTGTCATTAGCTAGTTCATAAATAGCTTCCTTTTCAGCTCTACTGGTGTTATGAAATGTTTTTAGTGACCCAGTGTCCAAGTCCATCACGTCCTTCAGGATTGCCTTTTCAAAAGCCAGTAATTCTACTGGTAAACTATTGATAGGGGGGGTGAAAGATGATTTTTTCTTTAGTCCTGTGTCACTTGCAGTTCCCACTGGTTGTGGTTTATCTTTAAAATAAACCTGCAATTTAATACTGCGAACAAATTCCTTCAGCTCACCGTACAGCTTGAATTTGTCCAAAGTTGTAGTAGGGACAAATCCTAAGCCTTTTTCCAACACTCTACTTTGAACCGGTGTTAGAACTTTATCAGAGAGGTTTACCACTAGGCTTAGATGTTGCTGGTTGATGGTGTTGTTACCGGTCCCTGGCTCCTTGTGTGCGTTCTGCTGGTTTCCAGAGGTTGGGCCCATTGCACTTGCTGTCCTCTGGTTTTTCCTCGGCCTGGTCTCTTGCCCCTCCCTAAAAAAGGCTGTTGTGGCATCCCTGGCATCTGGGTGTTGTCCCAGAACGGGAAAGGTTGTTGTGGGTATGGTTGTTGGAAAGGGGGATGTCCGTAGAAGAATTGTGGTGGAGGACCTTGGTAAGGTTGCCAAGAATTTCCTCTGTTCATTCTCCTCCCCGCTCTACCTCGTCTGTTTCGTGGTGGGTTACGGTTATAGATGTTGTCAGAAGAGTCAGATCCTGTGTCCGAACCCCCGCTATCACTGTTGTAGCCTGGGTTCCTGCCAGAAAGTACATACTCAGCTTTAATGTATGGGTATACCTTTTCATGAGAAAAAGTTTTCTTATCTTTGTAGAATTTAGCATATTTCGTATCCTTCAAAGATACCTCGAATTCAGTCATTGACTTGTTGAGTTCGTCCAATCTTTTCTTGAGTTCAGCTGGTGATTGATAGGATTTCAATTTAACTTCCAGATCTTGAATCTGCACCTTCAGTGCCTCAGCTCTACGTGCAGCAGTTTTTACAATAAGGACTAGCCAGTCCCTTGTGCAGTGCCAGCTAATCAGTGACCAGTCTTTTTTAAAAATGAGATCGTCTTGGAATATAAATGGTTCATTATTCACTATGAGGCCACGCGGTGCTGCGTTAGCCCTATGATACTCACTCATCATTATCCCATGGATTATGGTTTTTACTAGGTTGCGCTTGAGTTCTGTAACTTCATCCCAGCTCTGTTGGGACTCACTAGTATCTTTGTGAGTAGTGCTGGAATGTGGGAGCATGGAGGCTATTATCCTATCTGCCTCGTCTTCTGTGAAGGAGAGCCCTGTGATCTCGGCCATCCTGATCTTTTTTGCGTATATACTCGTGTTCAGACTAGAAAGTGGGTATGTATCACTAAGTGGGTGTCTTATTAGACCCCCGCAGCTGCACGCTGCAACATGTCAATAAATAAGGAAGGGGTTAGAGGATTATTAGCTAAGCTCACCCTCCAAGATATAGGTCAAACAAAAGAAGGTTTCTGTTTCCAGATACCTAAGAGCCTTGCTAGAAAACAGCCAGCACACACTGGGGTTGACTGTGAGATCTATGTTTGAAATGTAAAAAAAGGAAAAATTGTTCCTTTTTTAGGTGTCCCCTCACTCACCGGGGTTGCCCCTCGGTGACATGCTTCATCATTGGGGCCATCCCAGTCCTCTACGGGCCGGGGCGTGCTACGACTTGTGAAGTTACGTAGGAGCACTTTAAGGACTATGTGTGGAGCATGTGTATTTGTGGGGAGTGGACTATGTGATATGGGTTAAAAATACCTGCCCAGTGGGTTCTTAATAAACTTTATTCTGACCTCTAGGTGGTAACATTAAAAACGGGGTGGGGAGATAGGCTGCCCTAAACTTAATGTGTCCAGATGTACCTATCCACTCCTAAGTCGACATGTTTCGTGCATACCCCAAGCACTTCTTCGGGACTACACAGGGACCAGCCCTGTGTTCGCCACTCCTTAATTCTTTCAATAAAAGTATAGAAATTAGAAATTGACTTTTAACTGCAGCAAACTCTACTAAGTGCATGCAATAATACCTACGTATTTTGTTCCATAAAAAACACGTGGTTCCTGAAAGATAAAAAACAACTTGAAAAGTCACGGGGTGCATCACCCCCTATATTATCACACACAGTTTGTAGACAGAAAATGTGATGTATTTCTGTGATCTGAAAGCGGATCGATTGGCAGTGGTTGTTATCATGCAAAAAAACGTGTTTCATTTCGTGCATTTTTAACGTGATTAAAAAACACACCTCACTCAGTGACATACCCAAGCATTCATCGTCAAACACACTCATACATACTTTTCAATAGACCTAGCTAGGCCCCATGGAGTCGGAGGGGTATCGGTATCCTAGCAACTCTGGTGGGAGAAAAACAAAGTTGGTAAATCACCCAACAGTGCGCGCCGGTTGGCGCTGTCAAAATGACCCATAGACGGTCCTTGGTGCCCTGGTTTAACTTACTTGTGCTCCGGTTACCTCCTGCATTCAGGCACCTACTTGTGTCCCTCCGTTCCGAATGTTGTCGGACCGAGGGTTTCAATGTTGTTTTTAAAGATATCGTTCGCGGTATGTTGTGCCGGCGTGGGAAACGCCCTTACGTGAACTAGAGCGTCATTCCATGCTATCTCACGTATACGTGGCGGCCATCTTAGGGGTACCGACGCTATAATCTTTTTATAAAAATGTGCTCAATTGGGACTGTACAGGCTTGATTACACCTCTAAGAGTTGCTAGGATACCGATACCCCTCCGACTCCATGGGGCCTAGCTAGGTCTATTGAAAAGTATGTATGAGTGTGTTTGACGATGAATGCTTGGGTATGTCACTGAGTGAGGTGTGTTTTTTAATCACGTTAAAAATGCACGAAATGAAACACGTTTTTGTGCATGATAACAACCACTGCCAATCGATCCGCTTTCAGATCACAGAAATACATCACATTTTCTGTCTACAAACTGTGTGTGATAATATAGGGGGTGATGCACCCCGTGACTTTTCAAGTTGTTTTTTATCTTTCAGGAACCACGTGTTTTTTATGGAACAAAATACGTAGGTATTATTGCATGCACTTAGTAGAGTTTGCTGCAGTTAAAAGTCAATTTCTAATTTCTATACTTTTATTGAAAGAATTAAGGAGTGGCGAACACAGGGCTGGTCCCTGTGTAGTCCCGAAGAAGTGCTTGGGGTATGCACGAAACATGTCGACTTAGGAGTGGATAGGTACATCTGGACACATTAAGTTTAGGGCAGCCTATCTCCCCACCCCGTTTTTAATGTTACCACCTAGAGGTCAGAATAAAGTTTATTAAGAACCCACTGGGCAGGTATTTTTAACCCATATCACATAGTCCACTCCCCACAAATACACATGCACCACACATAGTCCTTAAAGTGCTCCTACGTAACTTCGCAAGTCGTAGCACGCCCCGGCCCGTAGAGGACTGGGATGGCCCCAATGATGAAGCATGTCACCGAGGGGCAACCCCGGTGAGTGAGGGGACACCTAAAAAAGGAACAATTTTTCCTTTTTTTACATTTCAAACATAGATCTCACAGTCAACCCCAGTGTGTGCTGGCTGTTTTCTAGCAAGGCTCTTAGGTATCTGGAAACAGAAACCTTCTTTTGTTTGACCTATATCTTGGAGGGCGAGCTTAGCTAATAATCCTCTAACCCCTTCCTTATTTATTGACATGTTGCAGCGTGCAGCTGCGGGGGTCTAATAAGACACCCACTTAGTGATACATACCCACTTTCTAGTCTGAACATGAGTATATACGCAAAAAAGATCAGGATGGCCGAGATCACAGGGCTCTCCTTCACAGAAGACGAGGCAGATAGGATAATAGCCTCCATGCTCCCACATTCCAGCACTACTCACAAAGATACTAGTGAGTCCCAACAGAGCTGGGATGAAGTTACAGAACTCAAGCGCAACCTAGTAAAAACCATAATCCATGGGATAATGATGAGTGAGTATCATAGGGCTAACGCAGCACCGCGTGGCCTCATAGTGAATAATGAACCATTTATATTCCAAGACGATCTCATTTTTAAAAAAGACTGGTCACTGATTAGCTGGCACTGCACAAGGGACTGGCTAGTCCTTATTGTAAAAACTGCTGCACGTAGAGCTGAGGCACTGAAGGTGCAGATTCAAGATCTGGAAGTTAAATTGAAATCCTATCAATCACCAGCTGAACTCAAGAAAAGATTGGACGAACTCAACAAGTCAATGACTGAATTCGAGGTATCTTTGAAGGATACGAAATATGCTAAATTCTACAAAGATAAGAAAACTTTTTCTCATGAAAAGGTATACCCATACATTAAAGCTGAGTATGTACTTTCTGGCAGGAACCAAGGCTACAACAGTGATAGCGGGGGTTCGGACACAGGATCTGACTCTTCTGACAACATCTATAACCGTAACCCACCACGAAACAGACGAGGTAGAGCGGGGAGGAGAATGAACAGAGGAAATTCTTGGCAACCTTACCAAGGTCCTCCACCACAATTCTTCTACGGACATCCCCCTTTCCAACAACCATACCCACAACAACCTTTCCCGTTCTGGGACAACACCCAGATGCCAGGGATGCCACAACAGCCTTTTTTAGGGAGGGGCAAGAGACCAGGCCGAGGAAAAACCAGAGGACAGCAAGTGCAATGGGCCCAACCTCTGGAAACCAGCAGAACGCACACAAGGAGCCAGGGACCGGTAACAACACTATCAACCAGCAACATCTAAGCCTAGTGGTAAACCTCTCTGATAAAGTTCTAACACCGGTTCAAAGTAGAGTGTTGGAAAAAGGCTTAGGATTTGTCCCTACTACAACTTTGGACAAATTCAAGCTGTACGGTGAGCTGAAGGAATTTGTTCGCAGTATTAAATTGCAGGTTTATTTTAAAGATAAACCACAACCAGTGGGAACTGCAAGTGACACAGGACTAAAGAAAAAATCATCTTTCACCCCCCCTATCAATAGTTTACCAGTAGAATTACTGGCTTTTGAAAAGGCAATCCTGAAGGACGTGATGGACTTGGACACTGGGTCACTAAAAACATTTCATAACACCAGTAGAGCTGAAAAGGAAGCTATTTATGAACTAGCTAATGACACAACTATCACAATAAAGCCAGCCGACAAGGGCGGGGCTATTGTGATACAGAATTCAACAGATTATGAGAATGAATGTCTGCGATTACTAGCTGACCGAAGGAATTATGAGGTTCTGAGGGCGGACCCGACAGAACGTTTGAGAATTGAGATAGCGGGGATGGTGGAAGAATGTTTGGTAAATGACTGATTAACTAAAAAGGAAGCAGACTTTCTGGATAATAAACACCCAAGGACTCCGTATTTTTATACGATCCCAAAGATCCATAAAAGACTGGAGAAACCACCTGGGAGACCTATAGTCTCAGGTATAGGATCAATACTAGAGCCTCTATCCAGGTTTGCAGATGCATTCTTGAGACCACTAGTACAAAAAACAGAGACATACCTACAGGATACGAAGTCAGTGTTGTGCCTCATAAAGGACCTGACTTTTGACCCCTCCACGCAGATACTGATTGGGCTCGACGTAGAGAGCCTTTATACTAGTCTGCCACACAGAGAGACACTACAAATTCTGGAGGACATCCTATTCGAAAACCAGTGGGATTACAAAACACCAAGGCATGTAGTGCTAGAATGTTGTCGCCTCGCACTAACCGAGAATTTCTTCCTTTTCCAGCAAACCATATATAAACAAACCCATGGAACCAGCATGGGAAGCACCTTCGCGCCGAGCGTGGCGGGACTGTATGTGCACTGGTTGGAGACCAAGAAAATCTTAAGTACAGACAACCCCCACTCTACCCACATCCAGATGTGGAGACGTTATATTGATGACGTCATCCTCATCTGGAATGGGAGTGAGCAGGAGGCAAATGATTTCCTAGTATGGCTGAATCGACAGGACCCCTTTCTGAAGTTCACCTCAACAATGAGTCGTGAACAATTAGTCTTTCTGGATCTAAACATCAAGGCTGAAAGAGGGATACTGTCAACCACAACACATTTTAAACCAACATCAAGGAACTGCCTATTAAGTTTCGAGAGCTTCCATCCACGTCAGCTTCGGGAAAATCTGCCATTTGGACAGTTTCTACGTCTAAGGAGGAATTGTTCTGAGAAATGTGACTACGAAGCGCAAGCCCAAGAACTGTGTGAAAAACTTCACCAAAGACAGTATCCCAAAAGGATTGTCCAAAAGGCAAAGAAAAGAGCATCCAATAATAACAGGGATGCATTATTGGAGTCAAAACCAAAGGAACCACCAACAGAGACCTCTGAAAGAAGACCCATCTGCATCACGACCTATACGGTAGCCTCACAGCAGGTAACAAAAACTGTAAAGAAACACTGGAAAACACTGAACAGTGGAGGCTTGAACATCACCCAACCGATGTTCAGTCATCGGAAAGGGAAAAATCTAAAGGATCTGGTGGTACATACACGTCCGAGGAATATGGAAGGTCCTATCCGACGTTTATATCCTTTGCCAGTTGGACACTACCCGTGTTCCAATTGCAGTGTATGCCACCTGACTGAATGCACTAAACAGGTGACATGTAACACAGGCCTCATATGGGATTTGAAAAACTTCTCAAACTGTAATACATCTGGGGTCGTATACATGATCACATGTGTATGCAATTTGCACTACATAGGAATGACAACCAGAAAGGTAAACACAAGAATGGTTGAACACCGCAGTAACTTTAGGTGCAAACACTCAAATACAAAAATGACAACACACTTCCTGGAGAAGGCACACACACCCAATGATATGCGTTGGGTAGTGCTTGAAATTCAACAGCCACATGCTGACATGGAAAAGAAACTTTTGGAAAAGGAGCAACGGTGGGTGTTCAGACTTCGCTCACACGTTGTGGGACTTAATGATGATATTCCCTGGGGACAGTTGACCTAGATGGTAAACATATGCCATACAAGAACTGATCATGTAAATACTACCACCAACCCTAACAGCTACATGACTCACGATGGGGTTTCGTGGCATCTGGTGCCTCTCCTAGCTAATTATCACTTGAATGTGAGAGATTATAAAATGACCCATTGGGCAAACTGATCTGGTGCGTTAAATAATAGAATTTTTTTTTTGATTTTTTAATTTTTGGGCGTTTATGCACATAATGTGATTATGACAGCATGTACCCTGATAATATGCAAAATTCCACATATAACACCCTAAATTATCTTAGAGGTGTAATCAAGCCTGTACAGTCCCAATTGAGCACATTTTTATAAAAAGATAATAGCGTCGGTACCCCTAAGATGGCCGCCACGTATACGTGAGATAGCATGGAATGACACGCTCTAGTTCACGTAAGGGCGTTTCCCACGCCGGCACAACATACCGCGAACGATATCTTTAAAAACAACATTGAAACCCTCGGTCCGACAACATTCGGAACGGAGGGACACAAGTAGGTGCCTGAATGCAGGAGGTAACCGGAGCACAAGTAAGTTAAACCAGGGCACCAAGGACCGTCTATGGGTCATTTTGACAGCGCCAACCGGCGCGCACTGTTGGGTGATTTACCAACTTTGTTTTTCTCCCACCAGAGTTGCTAGGATACCGATACCCCTCCGACTCCATGGGGCCTAGCTAGGTCTATTGAAAAGTATGTATGAGTGTGTTTGACGATGAATGCTTGGGTATGTCACTGAGTGAGGTGTGTTTTTTAATCACGTTAAAAATGCACGAAATGAAACACGTTTTTGTGCATGATAACAACCACTGCCAATCGATCTGCTTTCAGATCACAGAAATACATCACATTTTCTGTCTACAAACTGTGTGTGATAATATAGGGGGTGATGCACCCCGTGACTTTTCAAGTTGTTTTTTATCTTTCAGGAACCACGTGTTTTTTATGGAACAAAATACGTAGGTATTATTGCATGCACTTAGTAGAGTTTGCTGCAGTTAAAAGTCAATTTCTAATTTCTATACTTTTATTGAAAGAATTAAGGAGTGGCGTACACAGGGCTGGTCCCTGTGTAGTCCCGAAGAAGTGCTTGGGGTATGCACGAAACATGTCGACTTAGGAGTGGATAGGTACATCTGGACACATTAAGTTTAGGGCAGCCTATCTCCCCACCCCGTTTTTAATGTTACCACCTAGAGGTCAGAATAAAGTTTATTAAGAACCCACTGGGCAGGTATTTTTAACCCATATCACATAGTCCACTCCCCACAAATACACATGCACCACACATAGTCCTTAAAGTGCTCCTACGTAACTTCGCAAGTCGTAGCACGCCCCGGCCCGTAGAGGACTGGGATGGCCCCAATGATGAAGCATGTCACCGAGGGGCAACCCCGGTGAGTGAGGGGACACCTAAAAAAGGAACAATTTTTCCTTTTTTTACATTTCAAACATAGATCTCACAGTCAACCCCAGTGTGTGCTGGCTGTTTTCTAGCAAGGCTCTTAGGTATCTGGAAACAGAAACCTTCTTTTGTTTTACCAACTATAGTAGTCAGGGTTTTGTGCCAACAAATAATGCCTCTTTGACATTGGCATTAACTTGGAGAGTGTTTTTATTTCTCCACACTTTTGGGACTATGCGCATGCGCTGCACTGTACTGAACACATCCAAAGTGGGAAATGTTTTAACATTTGCCTAGGCATAGTATTTTGTAATGGAAGAGTATTGGTATAACAGACGTTTTGGTATTCCATTAAATGGGGCAAAGTTAAAGGAGGGTCAATATGAATTCATTTTCCTTTAAACTTTGATGATGTTTTATGAATCTGCATCAAAAGAGGCAATCTGTTTGCAAGTTACACACAGTGCACATACTTCAGGTTTCATGATGATCCAAAGGTGGGCAATGTTTAATGGAGGGGGTCTCAAGTATTTTTTATTCACTAATAAATGTTTGATGGATCTGCACAAAATGTGACTTTGCACAGTTAGCTTCACTTGGTCTTTTCGTGCAGATCCATCTGTAGGGTGGAGGTCAAGTTAAAAGAGGGGGCAAAGAGTGTTCAGTGCTAATAACATTGACAGTAGGTGATAAATCTGCACACAAGTTGGCAGATGCTTTAAAGAATTGGTTTTCTATTGGTATGTCTAGGTCTGTGCCAGTCCAATAAAGGGAGGCCAGTGCATTTTTAAATGCTTATAACTTTAGAGCTATTGGATGAACCTGCATCATATGTGTCAGGCTGATAGTAGTCAGAGCTAGTAGTTCAGGGTTCATGCATATCCAAGGGGAACAAGTTAAAAGGGGTCAAAATATTTTTGATTTTCAAATAACCTTGACACCATCAAACGGGGCACTTTTTAAGGAAGGGTTAAAGAGTATTCATTTGCTAACAAATTCAGTACTGTTAAATCGCAATGTGTTTACTGTTTGTTTTGCAATCAAAACATTATATTAATAGAGCTTTTCAATATTTGTTTGTATTTTTAACAAATGTTATTTCTCTTTTTTAATATTTAAACATAACTGTTTCATTTTTGGCAAAGCTTTTTTCAGTCAGCTGTTGTGATGATGTTCTTTAGCTCCTTTATACAGCTGTAATCTCCTTTAGCTGTGCAAAGTGGGTACATCTTGCACACAACCACTTTTTATCCTGCCCGTAGATCCACAAAACTGACTGTAGAAGGTATTTGTCTGTGAGCAATGGAGACTTGGAGCAGGACTTGGCCCTTTATCACATGTAGCACTTTACTTGGACCAAAGGTATGGTTTTTGTCCAAACTCTACATTCTACTCTTGGCCCCCATAGCTAAAAAGCATTTGAGCAGTTCTCATTCCTCCTGCGGAGCATGCATGGGATTCTTGGGAGACAGTCCTACATAGAAACCCCTGGAAAAAGATTAAGGCAAACGGAGTGGCATTTGAGCCTAGATCGTTCATAATGAGCAAGCCCAATGATGTGAAAGAGGAATAATAATTGGGGTACTGGAAGTAACTATGGCATCATTATGGTGCCAGGTGGTCAGTCTGCCAACTGCTATCGCGGCAGTCAGGAGACCTCCTGACAAGCAGTTGGCAGTCCGACAGCCAAATTAGGATGAGGCCACCAGGTTGGCGGTTGGAAAAAGCTCTTTTACATTTTGCTGCTTGTGCTGTGGTCTAGGAAAAGGGACGCATCACAGGCTGCAGTGTAAAAGAGGACTTTGTGCTCAACCATGTACCGTGTGCCAGGGACCATGTGGTGCCTGGCACACTGTGCATGAATTAGTGTGGGGGCACTACATGTGCAATAATTAGCAGAAGGAAACAAAGCATTGATACCAGCATTACAAGAATGGTGAAGAAGATAAACAATTAACCATTATGACAATATTGTGGGATTATGATTATATGATGATACAAATATGAATACTCCTACCTAATCCTACCTACACTATCGAGAACATAGTGAGCATACACTCTGCCATTGGGGTAACCAAACTCCCCATACCTGTGTATGAAATATCAGGAAGCCAATATGATGTAGAAGAGGCAGCCTTACTTTGCAGGATAGAGATTGGAATCAGCATGGCTGCATCTTAGTCACAGCATCCAGGATAGTCCATAAAAGTGTAACTCTGGTGCATATAGATCAGAGGCGGTTTATATAATAAAACCACTGTTGCAATCGCACTGTGTCAGAGGTGACGTGCTGATGTGTTTGTTTGTCTTTGCGACTCAGAGCTGTCTTCAGCCAGACAACCAAAAACAAGGAAATAGTACTCACCTTTTTCTAGCCTTGGGCAGGGTGTACTAGGCAACTGATAATGTGCCTACTAAGAAATGATCCCTTCACAGAACCATTTTAAAATATGCTATAATGTGCGTGCAAAGTATGTAGAGAGTCACAGTTTAGAACAGATGTCAAGTTTAAAATGTGAAACTAAAATGGCAATTTCTGCCCGCTCCCTGTTGAACCTTACACTGCTCTCCTGGGCTCCAAACTGCTATGGGGTTGCTGTTAGGGCTTGCCTGACCGGCAACTCTCAACAAAATCAGGACAGTGGTGGCACCTCTCGAGTGGCAGAGCACAATGCTGTGTGAGATTGGCTCCATCTGCCCATTGGGAAGCCTGGAGATCACTTCAGGAGATGCTGTTGATGTGACTGTCATTATTTCTTCCAACAGAAAGCAGAGATGTGGGGTTGCTGCTGGGAGTAATTAAAATGTGTCCGAAGACTCTGAAGGGTCAAGGTTCTGACTACAGAGCGGATACTGCAACAATGTGTGTGAAGATGATCACACTGAGGGATCGTACATAATCAAAGGACTGACAAAGTGAAGGCCTGTGAGATGGTCAGTTTCATGAGTCGTAGAGGGCCAAATCCCTGTAGAAACAAGGCTAGACATACTTTGAAGACTAGTGTTCATCTACTTACCTTCTTTTCTCTGAATATCCAGTAGCATTTCTATCCTGTGGTTATCTCTTCTATTAAGTACCTGGATACTGTAATTCTGCCCTGCTGAGGCTAACTATGGGAAAGTAATACAAATATAAATATCTGATAGAGACTTCTAGCTGCAGATTCCTTACCCTTGAATATCCCAGGCATCAGACTGGGTCCAGAAACCTTTGCGTAAGCAGTACCCCTGCACACGTCAGGTGGCTCAGTTTAGTTCCGTGCGGCATCTCCGGTGTCGTTGGTGCTGGATGTGACATTGTGGTCAGCTATAAAAGTGCAGCCCAGGAGCGTGGACGTCAATTCTTTTTTTTCCACGCCAGTTAACTGCTGATCTGGAGATGAGCTACCCTTTTATCTCTTTTTGACAGACATTTTTGGATGTTTTGTTAAAGATTTTTTCTTGTGTGTCGAGGGAATGTTCTCTAAAAAGTTAGGTTTCAAGATGTGTTGGGCCTGTCTCCACGCCATGCCAGTTACCAACTTACACCTTGTGTGATTATGGTCTTTCAAGCGCGACCATGACTCAAAGTCGTGCTCGGACTGTAGGGCCATGGTTCCAAATGCTTTGTGGGAGCGGTCCCTAAAGTTGCTTGTAGCCCAGCAGTCAACACCATTTAGTGCAAGCCCTAGGAGGTCTTGGTCCCGATTGAGGAAAAGAAGGCCGGAGGGACCGCTCCAGGAGCCCCAAGTCTTCTTCGTTGCACTGGAGGTCCTTGGGACACTCGTGTAAGAAGCGCAAAAAGAAGTCTAGATGGACTTCAACTTCACCACAGTGCCCCCCTTTGCCCTCACCAACTATTCTGGACACAGTTCAGTTTCAGGCTTAGCCTCCCGAGCAGCGAGTTCAGGATATTCAGGTTAAGATACTGATATTTCAGCCTCTATCCTGGATTTCAGTGAGATTGACTCTGAGGCTGCTGGGCCTCATGGTCTCCTGCATCCCGTTGGTAAATCACACCAGATGACACGCAGGCTTTGCAGTGGAACCCAACGTTCCAGTGGGCACTCCTTCAGTGGAATCTCTCCTACGTGATCCAAATCTCAAAGGGAACTGTAAAGGACCTGCAGTGCTGGCTAAAAATTGGGTCAGAGGCAGACCCCTCTCCCTTCCGCAGCCAGATCTCACATTAGTGACAGATGCATCACACTTGGGATGGGATGGCCATCTGGGAGAGGTGGAGATTAGAGGACTCTGGTCTCTGGCGGAATCTGGACTCCACTTCAACCTGTTGAAGCTCTGTGTGATGCAACTAGCATTGAAAACATTTCTTCCCTCGGTCAAGGGGAAGCTGGTGCAAGTGTTCACAGACAACACCACCCCCATATGGTACTGCAACAAGCAGGGCAGGGTGGGGTCATGGAACCGTTGTGAAGAGGCCCAGCGTCTCTTGACATGGCTGAAACAGCACTGCATAACCCTGGTGGTTCAATACCTGGCAGATTCCCTGAAAGACAGGGCAGATGAACTCTCCCTCGATGCCTAGCTGATTACGAGTGACTTCTTTCAGCAGTGTGGAAAGCCTTGGTTAGATCTGTTCACCTCTGAAGTGAACGCTCAATGTCAGCAGTTCTGTGCATTTGAGTTTCCAAGGCAGCCATCGCTCAGCGACGCCTTTCATCATGGGTGGAGATCAGGGCTCCTGTACACCTCCCCACCCATACCACGTCTGCCCAGAGTTCTGAAGAAGTCAGGAATGACCGGACCCAAGTCATTCTTGTAGCTTCGGACTGGGCATGGAGCGTTTGAGATCCCGAGCTTCTGAAAACGAGTATCAATCCTCCAATCAGGCTGCCCCTTCTGTAGGATCTTCTATCACAGCAGCAGTGGGGGGTCTTCCATCTGACCCTGTCAACTCTCCTCCTCCTTGCATGGAGATTAAGTGGAGATACATGATAGCTTTTGGCCTTCCTCCCGAAGTTTGTAAAGGTTTTCAGGTAGCCAGGCAGCCAGGCATCCCTCCACCAAAACGGTAACGCCTGCTGTTGACAAAAAAGATTTTGTACAGTAAACTCTATTGACTCTCTTTCTGCCTTACATTTTGATATTCTACTCTTTATTCTTACCCTTGCCCAGCAGGGGTCTGCTTTGGGTACTCTCTAGGGTTATCTTTCTGCTCTGTTCACTTTCCTGCGGCTGCCTGATCAACCCTCTTTATTTAAGTCCCCTATTGTAAATATGTTTCTGAAAGGGCTGGTACATATGTTTACCCCTTCACTCTTCATCATGCCTCAGAACGATCTGAATTAA
Source organism: Lissotriton helveticus (assembly GCF_964261635.1). Lineage (NCBI taxonomy): Eukaryota > Metazoa > Chordata > Amphibia > Caudata > Salamandridae > Lissotriton > Lissotriton helveticus. The sequence continues at coordinate 199,719,768 of NC_136072.1, forward strand.
TTCTCCCTTACCTCATGTGTGCTCCCTTTGAGCCGTTACACAATTGTCCCCTCCAGCTGCTTACCATGAAGTCAGCGTTTCTAGTGGTGATAACATCTGCCCAGAGGGTGAGTGACCTGCAGGCTTTTAATTCATAACACTAGGAAAGTAATACACTTAATGGAGCAACTCAATCTGATTGATTTGTTGAGACCTTTCCATGGGGACCTTGCACAAGGTACACATTTTTCAGATAATGTCAATGCATTCTCTAGGATAGACCTCATACTGATGTCACTGTGCCTAATTAATTGTCTATTGAGTGTAGCGATCTACCCAGCCAAACACTTTCTGATAACTCCCCATTAGTGACCCTAATGAAAATATCTGGCTTGTAGTTTCCTAAGAACACATGGAAATTTAAATGACAAAGCATCACAAACCCAAAATCCAGTGTCCCACTCAAGGTGGAGATAATTGGCTTCTTTGAGCGTAATGTGGGTTTGGTAGACAAAATCTACGAAGTATGGGAAGCTTTCATAGTGTTTACATGGGGCTATTGCATACGACACAAAGCAGGGGTACACAAACAGTGAGTACAAATTGCAAGCAAAAAATGAACAACTCAGCAAGCCACATTAGTTCCCCCGATGACAGAGGAAAGCAGGCTAAAACTACACAGAAGCTCGACCAATTGCAAGAATCAGCAGAAAGAAAGGTCAGATTCCTGGGCATAAAGGTTAAAGTCAGGAAGTATTGAGGAGGAACCTGTCCAGGCCGCGTATTCACATCAGTGCTGCAGGGGGAAAGATATCCCCTAATAATAATAGGGGTTAGGAGTAGTGATGGAGACTTGGTCACTACTGACTGCCAGATCAGGGATACTTTTATGCTTCACTTCAGCATACCGCAACAAGATATTGTTGGCCTGGATAGAGAGGACATATGAATACCACTAAATGATCCCATTAGCAAACAAGAATTAAATGCCACTAGAATGCAACTAAAGGGGGAAAGCACCAAGTAAGGATCGTTCCATTTGGGTCACATGTGGATCTGGCACATCATCGCGTGTGGTACTTGAGGAGGCACTAATGTACCTATTGATTGTGCTGCTCTGATGACGACATTGGTGCTGGAACTAGGTAAGCCAAAACACTTCTGTTTCTCTTATTGGCCATTGTCTTTAATTAACCTAAACAATAAAATCCTAGCAAAAGCAACTGTGAACAGACTAGTGCAAGGACTGTTGCTTTCGCATCAAGCTAAGTTTGTGGTGGGATGATCCATATCATGAAGTCTCTGCAGACTGATAACAGTGAAACGCCCAATGAAATCGGAGCTTCTCTACTGACTGCACTTTGATGTCAAGGAGGCAATTGACTCTATGGAATGGCCTTTCCTCTTTCTGGTCTTTTTGTTTGTTTGTTTTTTTAGTCCTCATCTCACCACTAACGAGTGCAAATTATCTCCTAAGGCCTAATCTTTTCCAGGGCGTCCCAGGCCGGAGTTCTTGCTTTCGTCTGGGGCCGACCTGGCCTGCCTTTTTATACCAAGGCATGGTGTAATCATTGGACCTTGAGTATTTTATCTCATTGCTATTCCCCAATCCATAAAAGGTTTCCACACTGTGCTATTTACATTGTGAGTTAAAAGTGATTCTAAACGTGCCATTCTAATTGCTGCTTGGAGCCAATTTTCGTATAGTGGAGGGCTGGCATCCTTCCAAATCTTACAAATTTCTCTTCGAGCAATCAAAATTAAACAAAAAATAAAGCAACTTGTGTTCCCCTTTATTCAGCAATGAGATCTGCATCCAGGCCAAACATAATTCTAGCTAAGTTCAAACATAGCTTTGTTTTAAAGATGCTTTCAATGGCCCCCTCCACTTTACCCCAGAATGATCCAACTACCGGACAGTCATAGAATATGAGGGTATCATCTGCTTCTATGAGCCCACATCTTGGGCAAAGAGGAGATGGGTTTACAAACTTTGCTTTTCGGTGTATAGTACAGCCTGTTTATTGTGTAAAAATGTTTTTTGTTAAGAGATACAGTCCTAACGTATTTATAGAGTACTTTAGGAGAGATGTCATACAAGGTAGCTGAGTCTGCCTCCAGCCTGGTAGAGTTCCACACCCGATATAGTGGGCGGGACTGTGCTTCCTCTGCTTCCAGCATTTTCCTATACCAGAGCCCGACTTCCTTCTTCCTAGGCCCTGGAGATAGAAGAGCACGTTCAATTTCCCAATTACCTCCGATATTCTCTTTCTCGGCCAAGAACCAGGAACATAGTTGGATGTATTTAAATCTAGAAAGGGAGTCCCCTATCCTTGCCTTCAGTACCTCCCACAGAAGGATCCCTTCTGATGTTATTAAGTCGGACCAGTTGTTTATTCCTGCTCTCCTGATGGGAGGGGACAAGCTATCCCTGAGGCATGATGGTAAACCGGGTGAATCCCAAATTGGGGCAAACTCAGAATAATATTTGATTCCCCATCTTCTTTTAACTTTGTTCCAGACTGTAAGAGCCAATTTTAAGACCTTTAAGCACACTTTTTTGAAGAACTTTACTGCTCCAAATTTATTTAGGAACCCGGACTCACCTCCCTCTAGACCTACCATTATGTTCAAAATCCTCCCCCAATTTGAGTCATCGGGGCATGACAGGAGGCATCTAATATTTTTCAACTGAAAGGATAAGGTATACCAATTTATATCTGGGAGTGCCAGCCCCCCTTTAATAGTCTTCTTTTCAGCTTTTTCCAGGATAACCTGGAGGTTTTTTTTTCCCAGATGAAACTGCCAATCTTTCCTTGAATATTCACCAAGATTTTGTCTGGGAAAGTAAGGGGAATCGAGTTAAACAAATTGGTCAGTTTAGGCAGAATTATCATTTTGACTAAATTGACTCGGCCATATATTGTAAGGGGAAGGTTCTGCCATCTAGAAAAGAGCTGGTCGATGTCCTTACTTAGTTTCTTTTTGTTGGTTTGAGCTATGTTATTGATATCTGGTGTGATAGTAATTCCCAGATATCTAAAATGGCTGCTGCAAGGTCCTTCCCAATTATCAATCCCCCAACACATGATTTCTGTTTTTGAGTTGTTTATTTGATAGCCCGAATGGAGCCCAAAATCAGCCATTATCATCTCCACCCTAGGGAATACTTCCACGGGGTTGTTGGTATAGATCAAGAGGTCATCAGCATATAGGGCTAGTTTACAGCTGTAGTCCTTGTATTTAAAAGGTGTGATTGACTCGTCAATCCTCAATGCTTGTGCCAGCGGCTCAATATAAATGTCAAAAAGAAGGGGCGAAATGGGGCACCCCTGCCTGGTGCCCCGCCCTATTTTGAAGCTTGATGTTAAGAAGCCATTCAATAAGATTTCCGCCGAGGCACCCTCATAGCACCCTCTCATAGTTTGTATAAAGGTCTCACCGAAGCCCATTACCCTTAGTACGTTCCATAGGAAGCCCCAGTTGACACGGTCGAAGGCCTTCGCTGCATCATATGCGGCTATCGCCAAGGGCTCCGACCGTGTCACCGCTAGATCTATACTTGCAATCAGCTGCAGATTCAGCTCATGAATATATCTTCCGGGCACGAAACCTTTCTGGTCCGAGCTGATGAGTTGTGGAACCAGTTTAGCCAATCTCCCTGCCAAAATACTGGTAAAGATTTTATAGTCAGCGTTTAGCAGGGAGATGGGTCTATATGAGTCTGCATTAAGAGGATCCTTCCCGGGCTTTAAAATAAGTACGATAATGGACTTTCTCCAGGATGCTGGTACCCTACCCTTTGTGTTATATACATAATTAAATATCTCACATAACCTTGGGATCAAACTCTCCTGTAATATTTTATATATTTCACCAGGGAGGGCATCAGGCCCACTGCTTTATTATTTTTCAGTTTCTTAATATGGTTCCTGACCTCCTCCTCGGTGATGGGGCTATTAAGAATGGTTCTACCTTCATCTGTCAGGCTAGGCAGGGCCTTACTCTCCAACCAACGTAGAGAGTTTTCATGCGTAGAGGATGTTTCTTCCTCGTAGAGTTTAGAGAACTTAACAAGCAAATGATCTTCCATGTCTTTCTGTTTACAGGATATATTCCCCTGTTCATCGAGCATTAACCTGTCTATGTTGTTTCGTACCCGATCCGCTCTGGTCTTACTAGCCAAAACTGCTCCAGCTCTCTCGCCATACTCGTGGTTTTCCATAGCATGGGTATCCCATTGGGCCTTCACTTTTTCATCTAATAACCCTCTGTATTCTGATCTAAGGAGTACCAGCTCGTCTAGTAACCTTGTTAAATTTGATTGCTGGGTAACCAGCCTAGCACTCTCTAGCGAGGATATTTTGTTCTCTAGAGTTTTAAATTTACTCTTCTCCTCCCTGTTTTCTGAACAGATTAGGCTGTGAAGATGACCTCTTATATGTGCTTTCCAGGCATCCAAGACATACTCAGGGAGAGTGGAGCCAACATTATCGAAGAAATAATTGTCTATAGATGTTCTAACAGATGCTACTATATCTTGATTAAACACTGCAGACCTTTTTAAAGTCCATCTTGGTAATGCCATTCTTGTATCTCTATTGAGCGAAACTGAGAACATAATGGGTGCATGATCAGATATAATAGTGGGTAAAATTCTTGTATGCTCCAAGATCTCCAAACATTGCCTATCTACTAAGATGTAGTCTAGTCTTGATGCATGACCGTGCTTCTTACTGAAGTAGGTAAATCCTGGGGCTGTCCCTCCCTTAACCTTCCAAGCATCAATGAGCCCAAGCTCATTCATCATATTAACCATGGTACGCCTAGAACGTGGTGTGGTCACATATTGGCGTTGATTGGAGCGATCCTGCCTAGGATCAAGCAGGACATTAAAGTCCCCCCCCATGATAATGGGGGATCTAACATCCACCAGGTTGGACTGTTTCTTAAGGAGGTAGATAGGGTCGTCTATGTTGGGCCCATAATAAGAGATGATAGTCTGCATTTTTCCGCTGAAATCTAACTGGGCGATGACCCATCTTCCGGTGTGATCCGTTAATGTTGATCTAATGGAACCTCCTATCCCAGTATTTATCAGGATTGCTACTCCCTTGCTTACAGCCGACTGCCCAGAACAACAAAAAGCTTCCACCCATCTTAATTTATCAAAAAGCTCTTTACCCTCACTGAGGCTTAGATGTGTTTCCTGGAGCAGAACTATTTTAGCCTGGGATTGTTCTATATGCTTCAAGACTAGCCTTCTTCTTCTCGGACACCGAAGCCCGTTAACATTACAAGAAATATAGGAAACCTTATTACTAGTCATTGAATACTCCCCTTACCCTACGGCCAAAACCCCGAATAGTTAATAGGAGTCTCTGCCATGATGTAATGAGGTGAGTGTGACGTGTGCGATGAGAACTTAATTTTCGTTTTTTCACCCCTCCCACCCCCAACAGCCCCACGAACTACCCTTCCTCCCCTGGAGAACTCTTTCTTTCTTCCTGGGCATGTGCCCCTTTGACGGCGCCCTCCCTCTCCTGTGAATGGGAAAAAAATAAAAAGAGAAAGAAAAGTGCGTGTTAATTGGACTTAATTCTCCCCATACCTTTAACATTAGTGATAATACGCCGCAATGTGTGCATTGATGTGAGATTTATATTCAGGGGATAAAAGGATATAGTAAATATGGGGCCTATAGTTTCTTCTATCTAAGAGTTTCTAGGATGCTCTCAGGCAATACCCAATATCTTACCACTATCCAACTACTTGATGATACTCTACTTCCCCCCCTCACTGCCACCCCTTATCTTCTCTATCAAAGTATCTGCTTCCTCAACCTGATGTAGGATATGCATATGATTGCTCCACATTACGCGGAGTGAAGCGGGGAACTTCAGCTGGGCACTCGCCCCAGTGAGTTGAGTATTGCTGCCCTTTTGCCCAGCTCACATTGTTTTGTAGCAGTTATCGATGAGACATCCGAACGAATCATATATGTGAACGGACTAGAGAAGGAAGATGATTTTATGTGGCCTGTTTTGAGGGCCACTGATAGAATCTTTTCTTTAGTGGCATAAGTTAAAAAGTTCACTAAAATCTTTCGTGGGCGTTCTTTGCTTGGTTTCATCCTATATGGATCCCGATGAACCCTCTGAATGTCAGCTGATAAATCCAAGTCTGTTTCAGGGGATTCCTTCAATACTGTTGTTTTTAGGAGCGCCACTATGAATGCCTTAATATCCTTACCCTCAATATCCTCCGGGATATTCAAGATTTTTAAATTGTTTTTTCTCGAGTGGTTTTCTAACCTCTCAATATTGTCCCTTATCTCCCGATTCTGCTGGGCAAGTTTATCAAAAGCCATTGTGGTGACACCTATGGCTTCCTTAATTTTTGGCAGTTCCATTTCTAATGCATCAGTCCTCGATGTCACTTCCTCCACCTTCCGGGTGAGTGTCTCGCAAGAGGCCTGAATTGCACTCTGGTTGGCTTCTGAAATAGAGAACCGCTTTCCAATGTCCTCTTTTAGACCTAGTAATATAGCCACCAGTGATCCAGGAGCTGGGATTCCAATTTTGGTTGGAGGGATATTATCTGCACCAGTCATTACATGTAAATCGTCATCAAACATTACTGTGTCTGCGGGTGCAGGATCTATCTCAAGATCCTTCTCAACCAGCTGTCCCGCTTCCCTACTGTTATAGTCCACCTGCTCGACCTCGCCATCTTCTGCCACTTCACGAATGGCCAAAGCAGAGAAACTGTTCAACAGTTCTATTGTTGGATGTACAACGTCCTGTAATGGGGAAGAGGTGAGGTATGGAGATGGATCAATAGGGTCTATAAGGCTGAATTGATCAGGTATAGTAGGTGCAGGAGTGCCTAGCTTTTCTGTGACACTTATGGCATTATTGGTGCTTATAGTGTTTATAGACATATTGTTTGTAGTTCCTCCTGTAGAACTCATGGTGCTGGTAGAGGTTGAAGTACTTGCGGTGTCTGTGACGCCAATTGCCACCATCTTTTTAACCTGATCCGTGCTGCAAGTGGATAAGACCTTATAATATGATTTTGGTGATGGTGTAACTTTGGGCAGACAAGATGCTCCTCCCGATATGCCAGCCCTTACTTTCTTGGTTTTCCGCTTACCCGGGGGTATCCACCCCTCCAACGCTTATCTTGCCTCTCCTTACTTTGGCCTTCAATTGGATCACCGGTGGGGAAACTGATGGTTTGGAGGGAAATGTCACAGTGTTCGTGTTAATGTTCGTAACACGGTTTCGCATTGTGTAACGGGTTGCCCCCACCTGGGTAGCCGAAGTATCTAACTTATAGCCACTCTTATCTAGGCGACTTTTTGGTTGCAGACACCAGCAGCACCCTCCTCCATGCAGGGAGCCCGATCCTGACACCAATATTTGTTATAGGGATCCTGTTTTGTGTGTGTAGGCTTGTAAATGTCAGGTTTGTAAATGTCAGGTCCCAGAGCACCCCCGTAATTACTTGCGCCAAGAATATACAGTTTATCTTCAGGCCGCGTATTATCGCTTAGATGTATAGCAGGATTAGACAGCTTACCGGAGGTGAGCACAAACCTACGGGTGCTGATAGCCTGGTACAGCTCACACCCAACGGACGCGGGTCCTCCAGTCCTAGGGATCAGTCTTCCGGGAGCCTGTCGCCAGAACCTAGCGGCTCCTAGCTCCTTACACCAAGCCGGGACAGCCAACTCGTCACTGCTCCCGCCGAGGACCATCCGCTCTGTAGCCCCGGCTGTGCTCTACAAGAACGCCCACAGCCGGCAGGAAAAGAGAAAAAAAAAAAACGATCTCGGGCTTAAGCAAAAAATAAGCCTAAGTACGTTCTCCCCTCTAGTCTTGCATTTTCGCACAGAACAGAATAGCGGTTTAATGTCGCCGAACCCCTTCAGAAATTCGCTCGATTGGCTCTACGAACGGCTGCACAGAAAGCGAAATCGCACAACCTCCAGGGAGCAAGCTTGCCTAAGGCCGACTCTCCGCGGACGCCATACACAGGAGAAGGAGAAGGAGGAGCCCTGTCACAGCTGTTAGCTTCCGGCCGTCATGTCCTCCGAGACCTCCTCCTCTTTCTGGTCTTAACGCACATGGGTCTATAATAATATAAATCAAATCCATTATTTATCACCAGTATAAAGCACCAATAGTGCAAATTTCCATTAAGAAGGAAATATGTGATTCAGCTACGGTCAGTGGCTTTACCCCGAAAAGAAACCGGACGGCACGCAGGAACAAGATGTTTTAATAAAGACACCAAAGTTATCAAAACTAACCCGTGAACCAACAAGTCCTGGACTATCCCCCAAAATACAAAAGGAGGACAGACGGTACCTTGACAGAAGGAGGCCCCCCGTACCCATATTTATAAGGGTGAACGGGTAAAATAAAAATACCTGTGGCAAGAAGAAAGTAGCAGTGGAGCTCATATATATCTCCAGTACATAGAGCTCCCTCAAAAGCAAGCCTTCTGACTACCACTTCAAATTGATAGCCAGATTGAATTGGGCTATAGAATAATACCCAAACCTTGTAATTAGAAGGTGTATATTTATTCACAACTGTATCCTGCTTAAATGAGAGTGATCCTTTGGTCTTGATAAAAATGGAATAAATTGTGAACCCATCGAAACGCGTCGACGCACATTAACCTGTACACAATCCCCTGACTCCGCACTACTTGAACGGCGAAAATATGCAAATGTTGTCAAGTAATGTAGCCAATATATAGTTTAATAGGGGACGTGTAGCTTTCCAAGACCAAATGCTTAGGTCTGGTGGAATACTCTCTTTATGTTTGTTCAATTTATATCTTTGTATTCATTTGTGATTATTAATATGTTCAGACTGTTTTTTAATCTGTCTTGCTGATTTTCAGCCTTTTTTATGTGAAAATCTTTTTAATGAATTTTTAAACTAAATAAAAGGTCTAATAAGTGAATTTACTGGTCTTTGCAGTACATCGAGCTATATGTTATAGTACATTCTTGATGAGTGAATGGAATGAATGAAATTTTCAAATTTATTGAGGATATGCAGATGATGGATGAGTAACGTACCCATTGGGATTTTTCTACTTTTCACTATTCAGTCACTCCCACCAGGGGTAGTAGACAGTGATGCCCCCCCCCTTTTTTGTTTGTACTAAAAATTGATCCCTTGGTTTGCCTAATTAAAAGCATATGCAGAAGAGCATATTTCTCCTCTGCAAAGGGTTACGCTGATTATGTAATCTTGTATGTCAGACACCTAAACTGCAATCCAAATCCAGGTGTGGACAAGGCTCAGTAGTTTGGCAAATACTCTAGAATGCATAGCAATTTTACAAAATTATGGTTGTTTCTTCCGATGAAAAGCTCAACAGCCATTGAGATGGGTTTCAATGGTGCCAGAATTGGTATGATGTTCGGAGATTGTTGTTAGCCGAGACCGATCCCTTTCATTCTCAAATAATTGTGAGGGAGCTCTTGTACAAAAACAAAATTAGATTAAATGTTGGAACCAACTACCTGTAAACATGATGGGATGGGCATCATTGTTAAAGATGGTTGTCTCTCCCAGATTTCTAAATTTGATCTCTAATATTCTGACAATAAATTTTTTGAAGAATCTGTTCATTTCTATTATCAATAGTGCCACCTGGAAAGGAGGCCAAGGTGAACTGGGATGTCTTGGTGAGGCAGCTTGGCAGGGGGTTGGCACTGCTGGATCTAGAATAGGATTATCTTGCAGATCAGGCACTGTAAGCCTTTTACTAGTACATGACTCTTGATAAATCCCTGCATGTATACTTAGAAGAAGCCCAGGTGAGGCGGCTGGGAAATGATTTGACCATTACAGGCTCGTTCAGGACAGAGTAGATAGCTATAAGTTCATGGAAGATGGTCGGAGTAGCAAACTCTTAGGACTGAGTAAACCACAGTCCTCATTACTACAATTCAGGGTTGGGGTTTCCTCAGAGATGGCCTTTCACTACGGATAGACTACACGGATGCATGTGTGTGAGATACAGTTCCACAGAACGGTGGACACAGTGACCGCACTACCCTGTGAAGTTCCCTTGTAGTGTGTTATTATAGTCAATCTGGTTGAGTGTGCACAGGCTGCTCCAGCACTTGCCGTTGTTGGGTGCCAACTGCTGTGCAGATAGATCAAGAAGCCAAATTTGTGGAGTGGTGCACCACTCGATATTGGGATGAATGGTAGTCAATGAATCAATAAGTCATATGGTATTAAGATCTTGAATAATCCTTTATTTTCACAAAAAAGCCAGCCAACGGGTTCGTTCATGCAAATGAACTTCTTCAGGGATGTGTCCAAGTTTCAAGGTGAGGAAATGGAGGTGGAAGTTGTAGTCCGTGCTGCACTGGCCACCTTGATAAGGTCCGGTGCGTGCTGAATCTGTAAATGTAAATGTAAATGTGTTGGACTTGTAAAGCGCACAGCTGCCCGTAAGCGTCCCGGCGCTTGCTTAGGGAACCCGTCCTGGTATTCCCCTGTGAGAAACCCCGGCAGGGTGTCCACAAGGTGAAAGCCAGGCATCCCGCCACGAGGGGCCGTAGTGGAGATTAAGCAAGCTATTGCCCAGAGTCGCAGAGTGTGACCCCGTGAGTTGAGTAGGCACCAGAGCGAGAATTGTCGAGTCCATGGAATTTTGAGCCCGAGACCCGCCGAGGCGGGGAATTGAACCCTGGTCCACGGTTGATCTCAGCTTCCGGGTCTGCCGCCTCTAACCACTGAGCCACACTTCTCCACATCTGGGAGCAAAGTGGAGCTGTGAGCCGTCCGATTCTGTGTAGAGAGTGATACACAGATGCATATGTGTAGATTGGTTCCCAGATAGAGCATTTATCACTCTCAATGCCTTTAAAGATTGTAGCCTCTCTAATGCTTTAGATGTGTTTCTCTATTATAGGGTGATTTCCACCATGAGAGCCTACATGAGCAGCTCCCCGGCCTATCTGGTGGGGCGTCTCCAGGTAATCCAAAATGGCACCGCCAGACTCTTATGCAATATTTCCAGCCGTGTGAGTGTTAAGACCCACTTGCAGAGATTGCACTGGTTGCCAGTCCCACAACGGATCATTTTTAAAATTCTTACACTGGCTCACAAAGCTATAAATGGTCATGGTCCAGCCTACTTGAGGAAACGATTTAGTCGTTACTCTCCTATTAGACCTTTGCGCTCTGCCGCTCAACATCTGTTGCATGTCCCACGATTCCGGCGTTCCCGGCTGGGTGGGCAGTCGGTTGCGGTGAAAGCAGCTTCTGCCTGGAATGACCTTCCTTTATTCTTGCGAGCTACCCTGAACTTTGGTCCTTTTAAAAAAGCTTTGAAAACCCATTTGTTCAGGATGGCCTTTTAGTTGTTCCCTAGGGTCTACTTCTATTTTTCTGTCTCTTTCTTTTTCATTTCGCGCCAGGATACTCCGGCAGTAATTGAGCGCGTAACAAAACAGCATAATAATAATAATATACATATATATCCATTGCCACCTGAGGAATTCAAGGCATAGGAGTACACCATTAAATCTTAGGACGTGGTGGACTGGTCCCGAATAACTACTGTATATCAGTAGGAGAATGTAGGATTGAGGTTCAGAATGCAAAATGACAATGGAAGGTAGTCCTAGAAGAAGAGTGGTGGTATATCAATGCGCAAACGAAATAGACAGCCATGTATTACTGGTTCAAGTTAATACACTTTAAATGTATACATCAATATTACTACACTACAGCTCACCAACACAGAATCAATCCTGGCATAGCAGAAACATGTTTGAAAATGGAGTGGTTGCCCTGATGGTTTTATGCTCCAGGCATGGTCCTGTCCACTGGTGAGGAGGTTTTCCCTACACATTTCTGATTCCATATCTGACATAATAGGAACCCAGTTAGCCCATGATCTGATAGTAGTGTTGCCAAGTGGTATATGCGAAATCCCTAAAGGCAAGACAATTAGTGAATTCAATGCTGGTATTAGTAATTAGGCGAGTAGCAATACCTTGGTTTAAAGAGCCAGCATTGTCTAAGGACTATTGGCCAAAGGGCACTTTGTTTTACTATAATTTGAACGCAGATTACTGTAAAATAGTCAAATAGACTTGATTGCACGTAGAACCCAAAATATTTGGAAGGAGTCTAAATTGAATAGGCTTAGAGATGTTACCTAATCTCTTTGTAGTGAGATGGTACCTGTGACTGATACCTGAGGGGACTGAGTGAAGTCTTAAACAGTTGGATGTATGTAGAACCTGAATGAGTTATCCCTGCTCTCTTCCCTTTCAGGCATCGATGTAAATACCCCTTTGAAAGAATAAGGATTAGCAACGTCCCAAGCTGACATATGTCAAATATCTGAGAAATGGATACATATCCGGGATTGAAGATGACAAAGAACATGCAATAAACAAAATAAAAGCACGTGAAGCTATTGTTTTTATAGAAACTCACAGGCAGAATTCTTATCAATGAAATAACATCGTACACAAAAACAAAATAAATAAATCATTCAATTGTTTCTCATGTTTTGTCAGTCACAAAACCAAATAGTTTCCCTGTAGGGCTTTGAAAACCTTCTCTACTACCAACACACAAATATTTACCCTATGGGATTTTTGTTTGCTCATCATATCAGGTGAGAAACAGGAGAACTAAGTAGTGTTTTTTAATTCAGGAATATCTTTTGGTATGTATAAAGATCATTGTTTTAAGTTAACATCGCAGAAAGGGCAGTATACAGCCTATATCAATAGACGACACTTTGGGGGGCTGCACTCAACTCTAAGGCATGCAAAAAAAAATGCTCTGCTGTGCCCTGCCCGCACAATAGGCATTCTCATTCATCCTTCCTCGCCCCCACACAAACACATCACTCGATAAACCGTTAGGAATATTTTATGAGCTGAACGAACATAAACACTACAGTGATTTCATGCATCTGTAAATTAGTTCCTATGCGTGGTGCTCATTTACAGGTTACATTCTTCCTGACTTTACCAATAATGGGGCATATTTATTAGCCTAATGCGACACTTTTGCGCAGCCGTTGCGTTACTTTCCATGACGCAGTGGCATCGTAAATAATGCGCCACACAGTGTAATATTTGCAAAATGACGCATCTAGGCAGAGGCATTACTTGGGAATCCCCTGCGCCATATTATACCTGTGTCAGGTATAATGTATTCAGGGTGCGCTTTGCCTTGCAAGAAAGCCTCGTTGAAGTTGCGCAGTGAAATCGCTCAGATTTCACTGCACCCCTTCTAGGACGCCGCTGTGTCAAAACCTTACTCCTGTCTCATAGCAGGCATAAGGGCGACGCAGTGCAACGGGTATTGGCCTCCCCAATGCATTGCTGGAGTTTGCGTCATGCTCACGACACAACTCCAGCAATACATGAGTTTTTTGCTGACAGATACATCAGGATTTCTGACACATCTGTCAATTCTTGCGATATGGAGCACCGTACAGTAAATTTGCGCATCCATGGTGTCGCAAGGAGGGCGCAGTAAAAAGTTTTGCATTGCAGTTTCATCGCAGGCATGCAACACTTTTCATAAATGAGGCCTATTGTGTGTTTTGATGTTACTTGAAGTTATGAACAATGGATGCTAAATTCATGACATTTCCCTGTTTCTTTGTGAGCTCCAGGAAAACATTTGCTTTCTTTGTGTCCTGCCAAAAGCATTATTAGTTAAAGTAACTTTGCATGTATTATTCACAAGAAACAGGAAACCATATAACTGTTATTATGGTCTACTTATGATTTAGGGTACGGCAGAGTATTTACTCATCACACGTTGTGTTACAGACTCTCCAGTAGCCCTTTAATTTTGACAATGTTTAAGCTAACTTTCACTGCAAACTAGTGGCACGCTTGACAATGCAGCATTATTCAGGCTTTATATATAGAGAAATGGTTACTTTTAATGATAAACAAGTCTCAGACACGCTCTGTAGGAAGGCGTTCACCACTGGTCCAATACCTAAACTGTAAAAAGATAGTAAAACGCACAGGAACTCGAGGCCCTACCGGAACTATTGTACCGCTGAAACGTCACTTTTTTGAGTTCCGGTGGTGCAATGTGCCACTGGCATATTTATAAGGCCACGTAAAGCCAAGTTACAATGTATATTCATGGCCTCATATATATGTGCCCCTTTCACTCAGAAAACTGTGTGAAAGGGGCGTTCCATGGGTGTAGCAGGGGACGTTCCCAGCAACATCCATGGCTTTTTGACATTTACGAGAAATCTAAATTCTGAGGCAGCACAAAAAATGTACTCTCCGCTGGGGAGGCATAAGGGAGGCACAAAGAGGATAAATATCTTCATTTCTCCTTGTTTTTTTTCTTTCTATGTGTGCTGCATTCGCTTCCTGCACACAAATAATCATCCCTGTAACACAGGCACCCTTGCACCATGGTGCAAAGGTGCATGCATTGGCGCACAGCAGCTCATTGTGTGCTGGTGCTGGGGAAAAGGAGAGGAATGTGCATTCCGGCCCTTTTCTTTTGCCATAGGGCAGCACAGCAGGAAGGCCTCCAGCGCTGCTAAACGGCAAAACCTCATAAATTGCAAGTCTGAGGCACTGCTAAAAATGTACTCCTCCCCAGGGGACGTGTAAGGGAGTCACAGCAAGGAGAAATATCCCACATAGAAAGAGGAACAAGCCTCTGTTGAGAAGGGGCATGCGTTGGCGCACGACAGCCCATTGTGCTCCAACGAAGGATACGGCGCATTCCTGCCCTTTTCTTTTGCCACAGGACAACGCAGCAGCAAGTCATAGAGTGCTGCCCTACAGCAAAAAATCCGTAAATGAGGCCCAAAGTATGAAAGCAGGGGTGCATTTATAGAAAGTGAACCGGGGTGTTACAGAACAGGCTGCAGACACTAGTGTGAGCCCTTTCTAATACCAATTATGCAAAACAGTAGCAACACAACAGGAGTGAATGTGGTGCAAGAGCACCAACATCCCACCCCCATTAGTAGCTGTGTTTTACTATCACACCAGGAGATGGGGGACAAATATACACCAGTATGTTCACGAGTGGGCATTCCCTCCTGGGATATAGCCCCACACAATGAAAGAACCCTTTGCCATTGTACCCTCGCCTTATTATAGATATGGACACAATGGCAGAGAAGTTGCTAGGAGGCATACTAATTGTATCGCATAGATTGGTGGCGCACCGTGCGTCCTTGAAAGGGGATTGTGGGGTTCCCTGGAACCCTAGGTGTGCCCTTGTAAGAGGCGTGAAGTCACTCATTGCACCCTCTTGCAGGAGGATTCCTGACCCTCACCCTTTTAAACTGAGGTCAGGGGCTCTTTCTGCAAGGGAGACAGGCTGGTGGCATCAAATAGTTGGGATCGTATTACAAATAGTGCCCTGGGGCACAATGGGAGTGTATGCCAGTTTTCTCCACTCCTGGGGGCACTGTAGTATTACCGAAGAAGGTGCTGACGCTTTTGCTCCCTCTTCTGCAGTACAGATGGTGCTAGTGCCCATAGGGCGCTGGCATTATCTTCGGGGAGCTTTCTCTCATCAGCGTGAGGGCATGGAAATGAGGGTAACACTTTACCTCTGCAAGCCTTGCCCTATTACGGCCACGGATGCAGAGGCAAATGCGCCATCAGGAGGCACACTGACGGAGCATCATATAAAGGTGATGCTCAGTTAGTGCGCCCCTGAGTGCAACCACTGCGAGGGGTAAAGCGGTACCATGAACCTCCCCAGACATCCCTTTGCAAGCGACCACAGTCACTCGCTGTACCTGCATGCCGGTGGATCTCTTCACCCTCTTTAAAGTGTCGGCTGGTGCTGGCTTCACAGAGAACGACTGAGCAGATGAGCCACTCTGCATTTCACTAATGCGCGATGCCCTCATGACAGTGCGAGTTTGCGGCTGCCCTGGGGGCAGCACGTTACTTGTAATAGGGCTCACTGTCCCTATTTGTTCCTGGTGCAACTGCTTAAAGGTTTACTGTGGCGCAAACAGGAAGAATAATAGTTACTGAAACATCCAGCTAAGGGTGCACCCCGGCACACCGTGGGATAATCAACCCTATATGTAATAATGTCCTAGCAGGGAGGCAGGTAGACAGACAGACAGACAGGCAGGCAGGCAGGCAGGCAGACTGGTAGATAGACAGACAGACGGCAAGCAGGCAGGAAGGCAGGCAGGAGGCCGGGCGGGCGGGCGGAATGGGGGGTGGGTGGGTGGATGGATGGATGGCAAGTAGATGCCTTAACTAATGAAGTAAATCTCTTTTCTAATATGCCTCTTGTCTTTTTTTTCCCTAGAAACGCAACCTTCATGGAAGTAACACGCGTGCTCGGATGTCTCATTTTGCAAACAACGGAAGTTCTCGCAAAGAAACCAGCCATTTTTCTCAGCATGTTCACGAAACAGACGGAAACTGTAATAAAAGCTCAAGCAATAACTGTGCATCCGGACCCGCGGATCAGAAAAGAAAATATTATGTAAAACCCATTAAATCTTCGCTTTTTTAGTTACAATCATATCAACTTTCCAAGGCTGAACGTAGCCGTGGGTGAAAGCAGGCACAGGGTAATGCTAGGGAAGGGACGAGAAGCGGAGAAGTTTCCAGAGGTCATCCATCACTGTCAGAAGCTTTTTAGCCTATAAATATCATAGGCTTGCAAACAGCAGCGAGCAGTCTGAGATACTGTTTCTACGGCGATGCTGAGGGGAGGTGGCTCTTTCAGAGAGCACAGCTCTGATCTATGCGCCTCATCGAATGGTACATTATGTTTTCATCAATACTTTGCAGGCTCACACATTGATGTCATGGCCGCCATTTTCAAGAGACCTAGGCCTTTGCAGATTGAAGGAAAAGAAGGCTGAAATCAGTATAAAAACTGTTGGGTACTTACAGAAGCAGCTCATAAAGCCAGTGAAGTCTGTAAAGTGAAATATATATACATACAAGCCCCTTGCACCACTTTTGCGTCACTTTTCCCATGTTAAAAATGACGCAAAAGTGGCGCAAGGAGCATGTAAATCTGCCCCACAGTTTCACAAATTAGTCATAATTTTTCAACTAAAAGTGTTATCATTTGGGATATGGATTGTTGCATTTAGTGGTTCCCATGAACTCACAAATTCATGAACATATATATATCTTTTTTTAAATAAAGTGCGCTTTAGGACTCTAAAATGTTATTTTAGAGTCCTAAAGCGTGCTTTATTTTGTGCTAGCGTTGTGTTATATGAACTACGGTATTGCATATGACAAAGGTATGTCTATTTACCACTTGAGGGGGGGTTGATCAAGGTCAGATTTGGCTGCCCATGATTCAGCTTCCATTAGATGCGTATTTCCAAAAGGAACATTTTCATTGCTTGACTGCTGAGCTTCTGAGATGCACTGGACTAGTAAAAGGCTCATCCGGGCCACTTAACTTCTTAGGCTTTTTAATAATGCAAGTCCTCTTATTATTTAATATATCACAACCTATTAGCTGAGCCGGTGCAACTGGTTTATTATAGCAAAATCTAATAAAATGGTTTACACCAAGGATGTTGGTGATGTTTCGTTCTTTACCATCAAATGTGACAAGCACATTTAGCAAAATAAATATATCTTTGTCTAGCATTTTAGGATTAAGTGTGCTTCCAATACTTTAACGATATTATGAGCATAATTCTTATAATTTGAAACATATTATTATTAATATGATTATTATTGCTAATACTACTACTACAACTAATAAAATAAATAATTATTATCATATGTATGTTCATGATCTTGCTATATAGGCCCTCAGAGTTTAGCAGCGTGGAATTACCACATGGAGTTCAGCAATAATTCCATCCTGAATAATTACAAGTTTACCAGCTACGTCTCTGTATGGATGATACCTCTCCTGGTATTTCTGAGTGAAGAAAAAGAAACCCATTTATAATTTGCTTCTGATCAGCGTAAATCTCCCCCATGTCTGATTGAGGCCCACCCAGGAGGGCGGGGGGGAAGGAACGACCACAGACAGGTGATAAAGTGTGACAAAGGCCGCTTTATTGGAAGCAGATGCATCCTAAATTAAACAAACCTTGGCCTGTGCCGAACAAAACTATACCTCACTAAATAAGAAGTACCTGACCGACCCCCCACCCCCTCCCCTAAATGATTGTCCCCCATTTCAATATAACACAAACACCCACAACACTCCGCAGCATACCCCCTGCAACATGCCTCCTTACCGACTTATTCATTCCTTGACCCCTGCAATCCGCACCCCTTATCCAACAAGCCGGGGTCTCCTACCCTTAACCCCCCTTTATCTCTAGGAAAAAGCACCACTCCTGTAGTATACTACTGCACCTGTTCCAGCGACACAAAACTAAACAACCATGGAAACCGATGTACCATACTCCCAAGAAAACTCCACCTGAAAACAACTGGACCCCTTAACCCCACCCCCAAAACTGACCAGCAGTCCCCGTGGAAAAAACCCAAATCCCCACACAAAAAAACAGGGAGGGCGGGCGGGAAAAAACTCGCGACCAGGGTCCCCTCAGGCTGCTGGGTCACTGCCACCAAAATGGTGACAAGTGACCCAAAATGGCCGGTTATGTACCTCCCCAGCCCAACAAGCCCAAGTCCCAGCCCAAAAGGAGTCCTAAAAACCCAGGACCAGCCCAAGGAGCCCAACGCTACCCAGAACCCGTGGCACCTATCCCCCCCCCTCCTCCCTCCGGGCCCCAAAAACCCCCGGGAGTGGCAGGCCTCCCGCTGGTCGGCCGCCCCCCCAAAACCCCATTGGGGCCCACCCAGGAGGGCAGGGGGGGGGAGGAACGACCACAGACAGGTGATAAAGTGTGACAAAGGCCGCTTTATTGGAAGCAGGTGCATCCTAAATTAAACAAACCTTGGCCTGTGCCGAACAAAACTATACCTCACTAAATAAGAAGTACCTGACCGACCCCCCACCCCCTCCCCTAAATGATTGTCCCCCATTTCAATATAACACAAACACCCACAACACTCCGCAGCATACCCCCTGCAACATGCCTCCTTACCGACTTATTCATTCCTTGAACCCTGCAATCCGCACCCCTTATCCAACAAGCCCAGGCCTCATACCCTTACCCCCCCTTTATCTCTAGGAAAAAGCGCCACTCAAAAGGAATCTAGTGACTTTCGACCCCCCCATAGGAATCCCCAGCTTTAGGATACCTACGCACACCTAAAGCTGCATCCAGGGCCTCCTTCATCTGGACATGTGAACCCCGTCCTCTCTGAAAAAATAGACCCCCGTACCTCAATTCCGGATGCTCCATACGCCCTATCCCTTCCTTCCTGCAAAACTCCTTCATCTCCCTGTTTATCTTCCTCCGTGTCCTGTCTATAGCTCCCGGCCGCTCGCCCCCCCGCCAGACCCTCCTGGGGATGAATTCGGACCATATTGCATAACACCCGGCCCACTTCTGCCGTATCTCCAACAGGTCCCGCTTCATTTGCTTCACCAGCGCCAGCCCTTTGCATATCACCAAATCATTCTCTCCCACATGAATGATCACCACATCCGGACACACTCCCCCCCGAACCACGTTATTCAACACCGGCATCAATTCCTGCCAATGCATCCCCCCTTTGCCCCGCCAATGGCATCGAAACAGTCTGTCGTCCAAGTCCAAATTCAAGTTCCTGTGGCTCTCCCACTCAGCCCTTTCCGCTCTTTTAATAAATGAATGCCCCACAATGTATATCTGCAACGCCGCCGCTGCCGGTCCCGCCACAGCACCTGCAAAGACACACATGTGAGAGAGCGGGAAAACCTGCCTTTCAACGCGCCCCAGCCATCCCCCGCAACCGTATATAAGTCCTGTAACAATCCGACTTCCATCTCCCCTGACGCTTTATGTCCTCTGCCCCCATCCCTGCCGTGCCGCCTCCGTCGCCGCCCTTATTCTAAAGGAATGCGTCCCGAACTCCTTGGGGTCCTCACCCATGAGCCGCCGAGCATGCCGCAGGACCCACAACACCTGACTCGCTGTCACCCGTCCATCCGCACCTTGACCAAACACCGCCACCCCAGATGCCCTCTGCCTGGCCGCCAAACGCCGGCCCCACGCCGCTGGACCCACCCCGTCCAGCCTTCCCGGTCCCATCACCACCCAAGTCCCCACCCCTCGCTGATCCGTCTTGGAGCACCGCAATCTCACCACCACCTCCTGCGCCTGGACATCCACATCCTCCCATACCACCCCCCACCCCCCTTTCAAGCCCACCAGTTCAGAAATCCGGAAAGCCCCGAAGAAAAGCCAGGACATGACCATCGAAAACAGCAACGTCTCCCCCTCATTGCGACAAACTGACAGCAGCGCCCGCAGTAGGCCCCCCAGCATCTCCTCCGTAATGGGCCACCGCCGGCTCACCCATGCGCCTTTCTCTCACACCCAGCCTTCCAGCAACCGAGCCCCCAACTCTCCCGCCGACGGCGCGTACCCCCACCACATCTTCCCCATGAAAGCCACCGCCGACAACTTCCCCGCAATCGTCACCCTCGACAAACCTTTGTCCATCAAAGCCAGCCTAAAACGCACCACCTGCTCCTCCCGCTGCCATCTGATCCCTCGCCTTACTGCTCCGGACTGCCGGAACTCCTCCCAGGCCTGAACATACGCCTTCCAAGTGGATGCTGCCACCGACGCCCTCACCAGCTGAATGGCCCTGCGTCTCCTACCGACCACAGCTCCCTCGGAACCGGCGTCTTGGTCTCCTCCGCCTCCGTGGCTAGCCCATGGAACCTCTGCCACTGTGAACGAGACAAAGCATCCGCAATGTCATTGTCCACCCCCGGCACATGTCGGGCCTGAAACAAAATGTCATGCTCGAGGCAGCGAAGAACGAACACCCTCATCAGTTTTAACACTTGTGGGTCCCGAGCCGACTGCCTGTTCACCACCTGTACCACCGACATGTTGTCCACCCGGAACAATACCCGCTTATGCGCCAACTCCCGTGCCCAAACGGAGACTGCCATCACCAAAGGGAACAACTCCAAGAAAGCAATGCTGCGGCCCCCCGCCTGCCATTGCGAGGGCCACTGTTCCGCGCACCAGCGACCCTCCCAGTACAAACCGAAACCCCCAAATCCCGCTGCGTAGGAAAATATGGTGACATCCCACTCCCAATCCTCCGGGGGCGCCACAGGCACCCCGTTGAACCGCTTCAGGAAATCCAGCCACATCCGCAAGTCCTCCTTTGTCCCCGCCGACAGCCTCACGTGATGGTGCGGTAACGTCAAGCCCGACAAAGCCAAGCCCAACCGCCGACAGAACGTCCGCCCCAAGCGCACGACCCGGCACGCAAAATTGAGGTGTCCCAACAACACTTGCACCTCCCGCACCGTCACCTTCCGCCTGTCCAACATGCCGCTCACCAACGCAAGCATTGTCGCCCTTTTGTCTTCCGGTAGGCGTGCTTCCATGGCCGCGGAGTCGAGCTCTATGCCTAAAAAGGACAGCACTGTACTGGGACTGTAGGTCTTCTCTGGCGCCAGGGGAACCCCCAGGTGACCCATTAATTCCTGGAAATTGCGCAGCTGCTGCTGACAATTGTCGAACCGGGCTGTCCCACCAAAAATAAATCATCCAAATAGTGCGTCACCGTCTCAGAGCCTGTCCGCCAGGAAAAAGTCCACTGCAGGAAAGAGCTGAAACGCTCGAACAATGCGCATGAAAACGAGCATCCCATTGGCAGCGCCTTGTCCACAAATATGCACCCTTCAAATTGGATCCCTAACAACTGGTAATCCTCCGGGTGCACTGGGAGCAACCTGAAAGCCGACTTAATGTCACACTTCGCCATCAGCGCCCCCGGCCCCACGGCCGCCACAATCTTTCGCGTCACATCCACCGACGAATATGACACCGACGCGAGATCCGCCGAGATGAAATCGTTCACCGATGACCCCTCCGGCCACGACAGGTGTTGTATCAGCCAAAACTGTCCCGCCTCCTTCTTGGGAACCACCCCAATCGGGGATATGATCAGGTTCGACAAAGGCGGCTCCTCGAAGGGGCCGACCATCCGGCCCTCCTTCACCTCCTTCAACAACTTCTCCCGCACCACACCTTGCCGCTCGCGCACCGATTTCAAGTTGTCCACCCAACGTGCGATCCGCGGCCCCTCGTACCCCAACCGGAAACCCTTGCCAAAACCCCGATGCAACACGGCCGCATCGTCCGCCCGTGGGTACGCCGCCAGCAATGGCTCCAGCCTGTCCAGCCTAACCGGCATATGAGCCTTTTCCCCTAACCCCTGCCCTCCCCCCTGCTCCCCCCATGCCCCGGCCTGGGAGCCTGCCGCAGGGTGCTGCATTCCCATCGCTGCGTGTTGTTGGCCCGGCGGATCGCTGACTCCCTAGCAGCGCACCACTGGGTCCCGCCTGCCGCATTTAGATCATTCATGCCGAAAACGGCACACCTGCCGGCCACAGGACCCCTTTTGAAGTCCCAACACGCCCGACCCTGTTCTGTCCAGAGCTCTCGCCGTGCCCCACCCCACCGCGGGTGGGGCGAGCCGAAAAGGGGGCTGGCGCGAGCGGCAAACCGCTCGCCGTATACACTGTGCGGCCAAACTTCACCCCCCCCATCGTCTGCTGATACAAATCAGAGTCCAGTTCACCCCACTTTGCGTCCGGGTCTGCCGCCATTCGTGCCCTGAACTCCTCATCGTAATGTGACCAAGCGTAGCCGCCATACGTCACCTGTGCCCTCCGAACCACATCCATATAATTGAACAAAGCAACGGATCTGTCCGGATACTTCTCGCAGTATACGCTAGCGTATATAAGGAAAGCCACCGACCAATTGTCAATCGTCAGCGGTACCTTGGGGCGCCTGGCCAATGCCTGCTCCTCCTCCTTTGACCCCTCCTTGGCCGTGAGCTCCCTATGCAAGAGCTTCAACATCTCCACGTACTCCCCCTTCCATATCTTCCCCTTCGTTGCGAGGGAGAGGTGTGCCCCCAGCGGCTTTGTCACCCCCATATAAAGGAGCTTCCACACAGGGACGACGCAACTCTCCTTGCCCCCGGCGACCGCCCTGTCCGCCGGCGCACTCTCTGCTGCCGCGCCAGTTGCCCCGGTGCCCGTCGCCTCCACCATCCCCGCCAACGCCTCCCCATCCGTTCCCCCTCCCGCATCCGTCACATAGCGCCCCTTTACCAACCTCACACAATCTTCACCCCCGCATCAGTCCTTACTGAGACGTGCGCGCTACGCTTCCTGCCCAAACCAATCCCTGCTCCATGTCCCACCTTACCTGGCATCAAGGCCGGCGTCCGCACCGGATCCCGCCGCCTAACCAGTGGAGCTGAGGGGGCCGTCACCCTGGGCGCGTCCAGCCGCGGTTGAACATGTAATACACTGCCAACAGCATTACTGACCCTCCTGTCCCTGATTTCCCCCTCCTCCTCAGACTCTCCATCCCCATCCGCGTGCCATTCCTGCTCGCCCTCCATGACCTCCACTTGACTCAAACCCGCCTTTATTCTACACACTCGCATCAACGCACCCAAATCCACACCCACTCGTCTGTCATCTGTCAAACGTGACCCATGTGCAGTAATGTCCACCTCGCAGCGTGCCCCTCCACTCCCGGCGGCCGTCTCGATCCTTCGGGGGGTGCGGGCGGGGACCTGTTGCCCCGCCATCTGCCGCGCTCTCCTGCCGTGTCCCTCGCTGGAGCGCGACCGCCCGTACTAGGCAGAGCCGGCCCATCCTCTCGGTAGGCTGGAGCCGCAAGCTACTCACCCGAGCGCCTCTCCCACTGCTCCTGCCAAGGAAAAAACGTGGAGTCCAGCAAGCCGGGGAAAAACCGTCCCTCCTGACCCCCCCAACCTCCCCCCTCCCCCCCTCAGCGACCCCCTCCCCCACCTCGCGGAGTGCCCCCCTCTTCGCCGGCCTCTCCAGCCATCCCCCCGGTCCCCCCTGTGTCCCCCCAGGGCGCCTGTCGCTGAACCCCCATACCCTCCCAGGCCGGGCCTCCCCAACTCGGCCCCCCACTCTACATCCCCCAGCCCCACCCAAAGGCACCCCGCCCCCCTGCTCCCCCTCTCTCGCCAAACCCCACCCCAATAGAACCCCCTCCCCCCTACTGGCCACTCCCACCACCCCCTCCTCCCCACCCCCTCTCCCCTGTTCTCCTTGCCTCACCGCTGGGGACTGCAACCTGCTAGGACCCACCATGTCCCCCTCCTCCTCAGATGAACCAGTCCAAGATAGTCCCCCCCAGCCCCCACCTCCTCCCCTGCCCCCTCCAAGTCCGACTCCTCAATTAGGACAGGAGACAACCCACCCCCCTCCCCCCGATCTCCTCTTGCCCTCCCCCCGATCTCCTCTTGCCCTCCCCCTGCTGACGCCCCAGCTCCTAGGGTCTCACTTGGCCTACCTCCTTCCCGCCCCTCCCCTCGATCTTGCACCACGTCTCCCCCCACCCTGCCCTGCAACCCTATGCACCAGCCTCACAATCCCCGGTCACTGCCACAAATGGCAGCGCGGCTTTAGCCGGCGCAGCCTTCTTCCCCCTCGCCCCTCTCTTCCTCCCACCCGCCGCCCGGCCCCGCCGGCTACCATCCGGGCCGCACCCGCCCCTCCCACCAGAACCACGAGCCCTCCGCGGTCGAGACCGCGGGGACTCGCATGCAACGACAGCTGCCACGGCGCCGTTAGCAGCGTGTAGCGGCGGCCTCACCTGGACCTCCGGCCGCACCAGGTCGAGTCCTCCCGCGTCCCGCAGCAATCGTAAGGCCTCCAGGACTCGGGGTCATTTCCGTGCGCAATTCCACCGCACTAACACGCCCACGTGCAGCCTTCACCGAAACGCCCGCAAACCGCTCCACTAAGACACAAGACACCAAGCCAAACGCAGGACAACGACCCGAAAAAACTCACGACCAGGGTCCAAAAAACTTGCGACCAGGGTCCCCTCAGGCTGCTGGGTCACTGCCACCAAAATGGTGACAAGTGACCCAAAATGGCCGGTTATGTACCTCCCCAGCCCAACAAGCCCAAGTCCCAGCCCAAAAGGAGCCCAAAAAACCCGGGACCAGCCCAAGGAGCCCAACGCTACCCATAACCCGTGGCACCTATCTCTCCCCCCCATTCCTCCAGGCCCCAAAAACCCCCGGGGGTGGCAGGCCCGCTGGTCGGCTGCCCCCCCCAAAACCCCAATGGGTAGTAAATGTTACAAAATCATCTAGTGAATTAAATCCATTTTTTAGCACAAAAAAATGGTTGAAACACTACTACTCAACCGAGACTTTGAGCCTTCTTGGCATGGCACCCATGTTCTGGAACTCTCTCCCACTGGAAATTCGCAGAATCCCCTACACAGCGGCGTTCAAACAGGAAGTAAAAAAAATCCTAGCAGCGCCCCCTGCCCCCACCCCTCAGCGCCTTGAGACCCTCACGGGTGAGTAGCGGGCTCTATAAACCCCTGATTGATTGAATCCAAGTTCCTGCCGTTGTTGGATCATGGCTTGTCTGTTCTCGAAATGTCAGTTTTTAATTTTTTATTTTATCAACTCTAATTTCTATGATTCTCTGCCTTACATTTTAAGTAACGTTTTGCCTTACCTTATTAAGTTATAATCTGCTCGCATGTATGTACAATCTTATTAGCGCAACATGTTAGCCATCCTACCTCAATGTTCCTCTACTTTGTTCCCCCTTCCACTTCTGTGAAGTGCTCTGATACCCTTTGGGGTCTTGTTCGCGCTATAAAAAACGCTTTACATAAATAAACCCAAATAAGTGCGTAGAATCAGAAAGTTTTTCTAAATATACATAAAAAATAACATTTTGTAATGCCAGCCGACATCACTTTGCGTAATTTGAGTGCTTCTTAAATCACTGAAAACACAGCCCACATTACCATTAAGGTGAACACAATTTGAAAATCTGGGCACTATAACTGGCGACAAAAGATATACGCACACACACACCCCACCAGCACCACCTCCGATGAAGTGTAGGCCAGGACCCCTTATGACTTCAGTAGTTCAAACTGTTGGTCATGCAAGGGCAACTGGAGGTACATGTGCATTACGACTAAGCATGGGCGTAAAATCCGCTCCGCTCGCGGATTTTTCGGATTTTCGGCAAATTCGCAATCCGCGAACGCTCGCGAATTTGTCGAAAATCCGTGAATCCGCTCGCGGCGGATTTTTTGCTTGGTTGCGGCGCGCGGCGTGGTGCACGGCGTTCACTTTCCGTCATTTAGCGTTTGCCGAGTTGTTTTTCTTTGCGAGTGACGCGCCATTTTAGATCTTGCTGCGTGTTCCCGCGGGAGTTTAGCGCCCGCGAATACGTACTCGCGGCTTGCCACCTTGCACAGCACACCTCGCGAGAGTTCCCAATTGCGAACACGTAGTTGCGGCGGAAAGGAACAATCTCGCACTTGCGAAATAGAGATTTTGCAATTTCGCACAAGAAAATCACCAGCAAACAGGATAAACCTTCAGAAAATTATGATTTTTATCAGAATCACTCCTCAGGTTGACATTTGCATGGCCTTTTTTTTGCAAGGAGTCCATTTTGGGGGGGTGGGAAGGAAGTGCCCCACAGTCTCCAACTTCCTGTTCCTGTCCAGCAGGCTCCTCCCAGTGCTTTGTCCATCTCCTGGTCACTTTCATTTGGATCTGGAGCTGGAAGGATTACTTTTTGTGGGTGCTGCTGGATATTTGGATTTGAGGCCTTTTTGACTGTCTTTGGATCACTTTTGGATTAGAAATCAACTTTCACAAGTAAGTTTGTTTGGGGCATTACAGTTGCTGCAAGTAAAATTTTGGAACTTTTTCAGAACATTAAATAAATTATATTGTGGGTAGCCACAGTATCCAGTAGGACCAGGGTTGGTTAGGGGTGCATGATACAAATGTTTTGTTGAATTTAAACACCATTGAGGCCATGGATGGGCTGGGATTGTGCTGATTTTTGTCCTTTTTTTGGGCCTGCTGGTGTGGCCCTTTGCCCAGGGGTGGTGAGTGTTGCATGGGCCTAGTCTTTCTGTGGGGTGTCTTCTTGAATTTAAACATAATTGAGGCCATGGATGGGCTGGGATTGTGCTGATTTTATTGTTTTTTGTCGTTTTTGGGGGGGTGCTGGTGTGGCCTTTTGCCCAGGGGTGGTGGTGCATGGACTGAGTGTGCCTGTGGTGTGGTCTCACTCTCTTTAATGTAAACATCATGGATGGCATTGGATTGTGGTGATTTCTGGCTGTTTTTCTGTTTTTTGGGGGTGTACTGTTGATGTGGACTGGCCATGTGGGTGGTGGTGGTGGCCATCTTGAGTGCTGGCTGGTACAGGCAACATGTGCTTGGGGTGTAAGGGAGGGGCCATTTTGAGGAGAGGCAGTGTCTGAGGCCTGCACTTATTTTGCCTACTTTTCATCCATTATGCCCAGGGGTAGTGAGTGTTGCATGGGCCTAGTGTTTCTGAGGGGTGTCTTCTTGAATTTAAACACCATTGAGGCCATGGATGGGCTGGGATTGTGCTGATTTTATTGTTTTTTGTCGTTTTTTTGGGCCTGCTGGTGGGGCCCTTTGGCCAGGGGTGGTGAGTGTTGCATGGGCCTAGTCTTTCTGTGGGGTGTCTTCTTGAATTTAAACATAATTGAGGCCATGGATGGGCTGGGATTGTGCTGATTTTATTGTTTTTTGTCGTTTTTGGGGGGGTGCTGGTGTGGCCTTTTGCCCAGGGGTGGTGGTGCATGGACTGAGTGTGCCTGTGGTGTGGTCTCACTCTCTTTAATGTAAACATCATGGATGGCATTGGATTGTGGTGATTTCTGGCTGTTTTTCTGTTTTTTGGGGGTGTACTGTTGATGTGGACTGGCCATGTGGGTGGTGGTGGTGGCCATCTTGAGTGCTGGCTGGTACAGGCAACATGTGCTTGGGGTGTAAGGGGCCATTTTGAGGAGAGGCAGTGGCTGAGGCCTGCACTTATTTTGCCTACTTTTCATCCATTATGCCCAGGGGTAGTGAGTGTGCATGGGCCTAGTGTTTCTGAGGGGTGTCTTCTTGAATTTAAACACCATTGAGGCCATGGATGGGCTGGGATTGTGCTGATTTTATTGTTTTTTGTCGTTTTTGGGGGGCTGCTGGTGTGGCCTTTTGCCCAGGGGTGGTGGGGTGCATGGACTGAGTGTGCCTGTGGTGTGGTCTCACTCTCTTTAATGTAAACATCATGGATGGCATTGGATTGTGGTGATTTCTGGCTGTTTTTCTGTTTTTTGGGGGTGTACTGTTGATGTGGACTGGCCATGTGGGTGGTGGTGGTGGCCATCTTGAGTGCTGGCTGGTACAGGCAACATGTGCTTGGGGTGTAAGGGGCCATTTTGAGGAGAGGCAGTGTCTGAGGCCTGCACTTATTTTGCCTACTTTTCATCCATTATGCCCAGGGGTAGTGAGTGTTGCATGGGCCTAGTGTTTCTGAGGGGTGTCTTGAATTTAAACACCATTGAGGCCATGGATGGGCTGGGATTGTGCTGATTTTATTGTTTTTTGTCGTTTTTTTGGGCCTGCTGGTGGGGCCCTTTGGCCAGGGGTGGTGAGTGTTGCATGGGCCTAGTCATTCTGTGGGGTGTCTTCTTGAATTTAAACATAATTGAGGCCATGGATGGGCTGGGATTGTGCTGATTTTATTGTTTTTTGTCGTTTTTGGGGGGGTGCTGGTGTGGCCTTTTGCCCAGGGGTGGTGGTGCATGGACTGAGTGTGCCTGTGGTGTGGTCTCACTCTCTTTAATGTAAACATCATGGATGGCATTGGATTGTGGTGATTTCTGGCTGTTTTTCTGTTTTTTGGGGGTGTACTGTTGATGTGGACTGGCCATGTGGGTGGTGGTGGTGGCCATCTTGAGTGCTGGCTGGTACAGGCAACAAGTGCTTGGGGTGTAAGGGGCCATTTTGAGGAGAGGCAGTGTCTGAGGCCTGCACTTATTTTGCCTACTTTTCATCCATTATGCCCAGGGGTAGTGAGTGTGCATGGGCCTAGTGTTTCTGAGGGGTGTCTTCTTGAATTTAAACACCATTGAGGCCATGGATGGGCTGGGATTGTGCTGATTTTATTGTTTTTTGTCGTTTTTGGGGGGCTGCTGGTGTGGCCTTTTGCCCAGGGGTGGTGGTGCATGGACTGAGTGTGCCTGTGGTGTGGTCTCACTCTCTTTAATGTAAACATCATGGATGGCATTGGATTGTGGTGATTTCTGGCTGTTTTTCTGTTTTTTGGGGGTGTACTGTTGATGTGGACTGGCCATGTGGGTGGTGGTGGTGGCCATCTTGAGTGCTGGCTGGTACAGGCAACATGTGCTTGGGGTGTAAGGGGCCATTTTGAGGAGAGGCAGTGTCTGAGGCCTGCACTTATTTTGCCTACTTTTCATCCATTATGCCCAGGGGTAGTGACTGAGTGTTGCATACTTGCATGTCCCACTCCCTAGTCTTTGTGTGGGGTGTCTTCAATGTAAACATCATGGATGGCATGGGATAGTGCTCATTTTTCTGTGCTTTGTCGATTTTTTGGGGTGTATAACTGAACTGATGTTCCTCTGTCTTCCATTGCTTTTAGGTGCACAAAAAGACTCAAGAGAACCACCAGTGCCAGGAAGAAGTCCTGCAGCGGTGTGTGTGTGCAGCATAACGTCACGCGACGTCACGTCTGGACACAGAACCCTCTGCAACTCGTGCAACTGCTGCCGTGCTGACCTGCTCTGAAGAAGATGGCCCCCAAAAAAGTAACCCGTAGCTCCTCTAGCAAGAAAGGTGCCAGTAAAGAGCAGAAGAAGCAAGTTACCAAGGACACTGGTGTGCTGCCCGCCCCTTTTTGCGGGAGTAAAAAAAAAAGTATGCCTGCAGCAGCAGCAGCGGGATCTGCTGGGGACCAAGCTGGGAGCAGCACCCCCGCTCCATTGGGCTCAGTGCCACCACCACCACCACGCCAACTTAAGTCCAAGCCCTTGAGTGCTGCAGAGGCAGCCAGTATAGTTGTTCAATCACCATCGACCAGTGATGTTGGCTCATCGCAAGAAAGCAGCAGCAATGTCCCTCAATCAACACAGGTTGTTGTAGCTCATCTGACGAGTGTTGAACAACCACAGCCGCAACAACAATCACATGTGCAAGTACAAGCCCAAGTACATGTGGAAGGAGAGGCAGCGCAAGGAGATGCGCAAGCAGAGGTGCATGGAGGGTCACAAGTGCCCACAATAGTTGTTCCTCCCGAAGTAGGGGCACATCAGGAAATCGACAATCAAGGCGAGGTATCATTTGAGGAAGCCACTCCTCCTGATGATCCTTCATTGTCTTTCACACCCCTAGCAAGGAAGAGATCAAGGGTGGTGTCTACATCTTCTTCAAGCACACCTCCTTCTGATGATACGGATCAAACTTGGGAACCAGCACCACAGCCGTCGGAGAGTGAGGCACACCATGATCCGACAAAGGTAGTTAAGCGTAAAAGGAAGCTCGTCCAAAGTCTCAGAGTTATGGAGTGTGATGAGTCTCAACAAGAAGTGGCGGATACTGCTGCTGATGAAGACTCTGCCAACGACGACCCAGTCATCATAAAGGTCACTGCAGCCCCAGCGGGCATGCAGCAAACAGACATTTTGACCCTAGCCCGAAGAGCTGCTGAGTGTGATGATGATGATGATGTTGTCGATGAGGAGGCAGTGGAAACACCACAATCATTGGAGTTAAGTAGTACACCAACTCGTCCCGCTTCCATATTTCTTTCTGGCAAGAAGAGACCTCCGTCAACCTCGACCTTAATTAGTGGCGGTGAAAGTGCAAAACGTACAAAAGTTGGGCAATCCAGATCCTCCACTTCATCTGGCATTAGCTTCATGACCACCACCACCAGTATCGCCGCCTCCTCCATGTCCCACAGACACTTCAAGTCCCCAGTTTGGGACTTCTTTACTGTTTGTCCAAAAAATCCAAAGTTTGCCATTTGTACCATTTGTAAGCAAGCAGTTAGTCGTGGTAAGCCAGGTACCAACTATGGTACCGGAGGCCAGAGAGGTCATCTTAGGAGACAGCACACTGTCAAATGGTTTGCGCACCTAGATGCGATCAAGAAAGGCCAAATTCAAGGAAACGTTGATGTTTCATCTGATGATGACGAGCAGGAAGAAGACGTGTCAAACACTTCCCTTACACCCAGTACCCCTGTCAGCAGCACACCCAATGTGAGGCACACTAAGAGTGTTGGAGCGAGTGAGACACCAACGCACAAAAGTTCACCAGCGAGCAAAATTGGGTCAACGAAGTCATTATCAGCCCGTAAATGCTTGGTCCAGGGCAACATTAGAACAATGCTTACTTCAGACGTGCCATATGAACGCAACCACCCACTGACGCGTCTGTATAACACTAAGCTGGCTAAAATGCTAGCTGTGGACCTTCTACCTTTTTCTTTTGTAGAAGCGGTAGGTTTTCTTGAATTAGTGGCAACGCTCTGCCCTAAATGGAAGGTTCCGAGCCGGTTCTATTTTGCCAGAGTTGCGGTTCCAGCACTACATGAAGATGTGCTGGAGGCGATTGGGGCAGCTTTGCAGAAGAGTGCTGTTCACACAATACATCTGACAACAGACATGTGGACCAGTGGCGCAGGCGCTGATTACATGTGCATCACTGCACACTGGGTCTCTTTTTCAGGTGTTAAAGCAAAGCTAAACGCAGGTGTTGACCCGGACAAAGTTTTCAAAGCTGCTCGGAAACATGCAACACTAGCCATGTTTGGCTTGGAGAAAAGTCACACAGCAGAAAACCTTTTGGAAGAGTTTAACAAAAAGGTCTTGAAAATGCTATCCCCCTTAAAACGCAAGATTGGTTATGTTTCCACGGATAATGGCGCCAATGTAGTTAAGGCCATGTTGAAGGGTGACCATGTTAGAGTGCCGTGTTTGGCGCACTGTATCAATCTGGTAGTTCAAAAATTCTTGATTGATAAACAGAGTCCAGCGTTCGAGGTAATGGCCACCTGCCGCAAAATGTGCAACCATTTCAGCCATTCTTTTAAGGCCCGGAAGCATCTGCGGAGACTGCTATTTCAACGTGGAATGCCAGTGAAAGCACTCATCCAGGAGGTGGCAACACGTTGGAACTCAACCTTCTACATGCTTGAGCGTCTGTATGAGCAGTATACGGTACTCGATCACTATTTCTTCACAGAGGGTACATCTCAGAAGGAGGACCTGCGGATGAGTGCGGCGCAATGGGACATAGTTAAAAGCCTGACAGACATGCTTCGTCCTTTTGAGTTCTTCACGCGTGCAGTCAGCCAGGAGGACTGTAATTTGGGAAAAGCTATCCCATTGTTGTGCATGCTGGAGCACCAACTGATGGCGGTGTCTTCTGAGTTTGAAAAAGATG
The DNA here is from genome assembly GCF_964261635.1 of Lissotriton helveticus. Classification (NCBI taxonomy): domain Eukaryota; kingdom Metazoa; phylum Chordata; class Amphibia; order Caudata; family Salamandridae; genus Lissotriton; species Lissotriton helveticus. The sequence goes on from NC_136072.1 coordinate 199,752,193, forward strand.
TACAAAAAAAGACCATTTTATTTTGTCTGAGAAATTATTAGAGCGCCTACGTGGTGATGAACGTCTTCAAAAGATCAAGTCAGATCAGCATTACATTTGTGCTACTATTCTGGATCCACGCTACAAAAAGGCGCTGGCAGGCGAAGCATTCTTTCCTTTTGCTGATGCAGATGTTCAAAAGTACAAACATTGGTTAGCCTGGTCAGCCAAGAGGTTTGAAAAAGAACGGCAGGTTATTGAAGGAGAAGCCAGTACATCAGCATCAGCATCAGCAGGCCATCCCCAGTCACAAGAATCCACTTCTGCACCTGTGGCTGGGGCACAAGTGACCTCTCAGCCGTTAAAGACACCGGCAACTGGATCATCTGCACCACACACAATGACAACACTAACAGTGGCTGCGGAGGAGGATTGGCTAAGTTTGATGGGGTATGGTTCTCGAAAAAATGTCACAGGCACAGCAAAAAGTAAGCAAAGTGGAGGAACAGTTGATGACCTTGAGTCGATGGTGCAGGACTATCTGAATGACTCAACAGAGGTCTTTCTTAATGATGAGCCATTGCAGTATTGGCATGGCAAAAAACAATTCTGGCCACAGCTCTTCAACTTGGCTATAAACTATTTGTCTTGCCCACTCGCAAGTGTGTCTTCTGAACGTGTTTTCAGTGCTGCTGGTGGCATTGTAACTCCCAAACGGAGCCGCCTCTCGCCCAAAAATGTGGAGCGGCTGACAATGATCAAGATGAATCAGCACCTCATACCACCAGATTACAAAGTACGAGAAAGCACGCCGCATGAAGACGAGGAGGACGGCAACGTAGATGAGGGGATTTTTTCTCTGTTCGGTGGCACTGACCTCATCCAGCCTGAATTCGCAGAGTATGATGACGAAATCTTGTTCTTATTCCCTGACACCGAGCCCTGAAAATGAGACAATCAATCAAGAACTTTCTTTTTCGTCCTTATTCACTTTTATTCCTGTGTGCTTTGTGTCTCTCTTTCTTTGTTTTGCACAGTTAATTTAATTCAAACTTTAATCACCTAATCCCAAAAACAAGACCATCATCAGAACTGTCTTCACTTGTTTGCTTATTGATTTGAAGGTGCCGCAGTCTACATTCCTCAGGTTCACAAGTTCTGAAGAACATGCTCCTCTATCCTCCTCCTCCAGACTGCGATTTCCCTCAAAGCAGAGTGCTGGATTACGCCCAATGAAGAAAGACTCAGCACTTGTGGGGGTGTTGTACTTCTTTGCGGGTGAGTTGACGGATTTGGGCCCATTGCTGTGAAGCTCTAATAATGGACAAAAGTGTTTTGGACCAAATATGAGGTGGAAATTTCTTGCCGTTTTTGCTGACTTGCTTGCCTTTGAGGTGCTCTTTGGCGGGGTTCCGGGTGTTTGTGGGTAATTTTTGGTGTCTGGGAGCACTGCTGCGACAGTCTAATCTTGATTGCATTTGCTTTTCAGGAAATCCGTGGTGGAAAACAGGAGTTATGATGATTGATGATGATGAGTGACCTAGCTGCACAGCGCCGCGTTTGGACCGAAGGCCGAGAGATATTGTAAGTATGAGATTTAGCTTTTTCGCTGTTTGGGGGTGTTGTCGGGTGGTTTTTTCCAGGTGGGTTGGCGGGTTTTGCCTGGGGCATTCCTGGGAAGGTCTAATACCGGATAGAAGTGTTTTGGACAAAATCCTGAGGGAACAGCCTTTTTTTTGCTATTTCTTCTGTCATCTTGCTCAATGTAGCGTTTTGGGGGGCTTCCTGCTGTTCGTGGGTGGGTTGCGGCCGGGGTCTCTGTCGAAGCACTGCTGCGACAATCTAATCTTGATTGCATTTGCTTTTCAGGAAATCCGTGGTGGAAAACAGGAGTTATGATGATTGATGATGATGAGTGACCTAGCTGCACAGCGCCGCGTTTGGACCGAAGGCCGAGAGATATTGTAAGTATGAGATTTAGCTTTTTCGCTGTTTGGGGGTGTTGCCGGGTGGTTTTTTCCAGGTGGGTTGGCGGGTCTTGCCTGGGGCATTCCTGGGAAGGTCTAATACCGGATAGAAGTGTTTTGGACAAAATCCTGAAGGAACAGCCTTTTTTTTGCTATTTCTTCTGTCATCTTGCTCAATGTAGCGTTTTGGGGGGCTTCCTGCTGTTCGTGGGTGGGTTGCGGCCGGGGTCTCTGTCGAAGCACTGCTGCGACAATCTAATCTTGATTGCATTTGCTTTTCAGGAAATCCGTGGTGGAAAACAGGAGTTATGATGATTGATGATGATGAGTGACCTAGCTGCACAGCGCCGCGTTTGGACCGAAGGCCGAGAGATATTGTAAGTATGAGATTTAGCTTTTTCGCTGTTTGGGGTTGTTGTCGGGTGGTATTTTCCGGGTGGGTTGGCGGGTCTTGCCTGGGGCATTCCTGGGAAGGTCCAATACCGGATAGAAGTGTTTTGGACAAAATCCTGAAGGAAACACCAGTTTTGGCACTTTTTGTAAGTTAGGGTTCGTTAGGGTTAGCCCTACCAGCACGATTGCATGTGTTTCGGGGGGTTCTATTGCAACGCAGTTCTGGTGTTGTAGAGCACTGTTGGAGCGATGCTGGCTATGGATACTTTTGCTTGCTTGCAAGTGGTTGGAATACAATCCACGGTCTGTATTTGGGCCTACTGTTACTTTCAAAGTACGTTTTGTAACCATTTTTCTGCTAGGCATCGTTTTTGGAGATCTGATTGGGGTTCTTCTACATTTTTGCGACTGGCTTTAGTAAGGGTATTGGTGGGAGCATTGCTGGGAAGGTCAAATTTTGTTCTAAAACACAGTTTATACTACACCTTAATTGAGGGGAAAGATCCGCTATAATATTTTGGCCATACTTATTTATCTTTAAAAAGGTGAGTCCGACAGAGCACGCAATTTCAAAAATATTGTACTGTCTATTAGGGAAATCAAAGTGTCACATTTTGAACCACACAGCGTACATACCTTTTATTTATTTATCAGTGGTATTGTAATAGCACTTCCTGTTTTCCGTTCAATAATTACAGGCCGGGTTTCAGTCAACATCCGCCAGGCAGGCAGTGGACAGGGTGTCTTCTGTCAGTGGTCACCAACATTGATGGACGAAGCGTCAGCTGGAATGGAGGAGTGCCGCCAATAAGAGGAATTGTTTGCTGCATGCAACTTACTTACCAAATTCAAGGACAACACCAAAAACATACGCTATACAGATACAGTATCCATTGTATTATTCTATGAGTGTGACTGCATGTGCTTAGCTTTACTTTGTAACCAAAGATTGTCTTTATCTTCAATTATTGTTTGTCCATGCTCTGCTTTTTTTTTCTTCTCTCAACAAAACCTACCCAAAAAGAAACCCCCATTCCCATCCATTTTACAAACCCTAACCCTCTTCCCCCGGGCTGTGTTGTTTTGCTTGATGTCGGACTAAAATGACATCAATAATTCCACACACTTGCTGGGGAGGATAAGGTCATAGCAACAGGCTGGTGAAGGAATACGAGGATATCTTCTAGAATTACTCAGCTTCAGTACTATATCTTCTAGTAGTAGTAGCCAATGTCAAATAAATTCAACGCAAGTACTAGTTATACTTGCAAGCAAATACTTTACCATTTGTTAGGCTACATTATGGCACTGTTCTGTCTGTCACCTGCTATATTCTCGATCGTACCGTAACCGTTGTAATGCTACAGTAAGGACAAACAAGGTTTCGTTTTCTTTTTTTCCATAGGCATGCAACTGCCACTGTGTCACACCACTAGTACCACCGCAATGAGGAAATGTCACCCGCCCAGGATTGACAACGTTAATCCCCATTTCACGTGGAGCCAGCCCTGGGCCTAGCCCTAATTTCTAACACAAATTACAGGTAAGATAAGCGTTTGGTGGGAGGTAGTATAATGGAGTATTATTTCGGAGTAGACAAGAGATTGACGGTTGTACTACTAAAGTCCTACGACTGTTCAGGAAAACAAAGTTACTGTTACACCCCCGCCCCCCACCCACCAGACTGAAAAGCAGTAAAAAACAGGTATGGTCAGATAAAGTTTAAAAATATATTTATGTAGCCCTAACAAAATAATCTCCCTCACCCACCCTAACCCCAACGATTGTCTTTGAAACGTCCCAAAACGATCCCAACTCCCAAATCCCACCCCCCAAAAGTCTATAAAAAAAGGGCAAGGGACACTCCACTACTGGAGGGTGCTGGTGCTGGTGCATTTTGCCGCATGGGCATCATACTCCTTGCGGAGGGTGGCAAGCTCGGAGCGGAGGCCCTTAACCAAGTTCTTATACTTCAGGACCTCCTGCTCCAGGTTGGACATTCGGACTCGTAGGCGGCGTTGGCGTTCCTTGCAGCTCCTGTGGGGGGCAGCTGGTATTTCTGTTGCTTGGCGGTGGCGGTTGTCTTTCTTAGCCCGGCTCGGTCCCGCTGGCTTAGTCACGGAGGAGGATGCAGTGGTCACAGTCGAGGATGTTGTTGTTGCCCCGCTCGACTGCGTGTCCTCCTCCTCCTCCAGGGCCACCAGCCGCCGATATTCGGCGACAGTGGCCTCCAGCCTCCGTTGCCGGGCCAGTCTAGCCTGCTCCCTCCGTGTTGTTGATTTGGAAGGAGCAACTATATGAAGAAAGAAAGACATAGTCTGTAACCAACGCTCCTTAGCATTAATAACACAAAGTGATTGAGCCGAAAGTTGGGTCACAGTACAAGTAGCAAATTGAAAGCACAGTACATAACTAGTGAGGACAGTATCTATGTAACCTCCCACTTCTGCATCCTTACTCTAACATTAGTGGTAGTTTAATGAACAAATTCTACGACCACTATGGACTTCCATTACAGTCGACTATGACAGTACACCAGTCTTATTCTTCTTCTTCTCTCTTGTTTAGGGAAATTGGTACGTTATCTTATGCAAGCCGGCAGAATGACATGGACAGCACAGTGAACTTGCACCCGAGAAAAAAAGTTGCACACCATGATGAGTGAGACAGACTTGCGTTACTGTACCGGTCCAGTACATGCAGGTGGTTAAGCTATTACTTTTCTATTACGGGTGGCACTGAGAATACTCTGTTACAAGGGCTACTGCTTAATTAATTTACCTTTCACCCTACAGTGCAAATGAGTACTAGAAAAGGAAAATGAAGAAGCTAACTAATTTGATTATCTATCACTTCACATGGGACGTATTTGATGACATATGGGATGACTTTAGGTGCTTTGCTTAATATTGAGTGAACAGTGATACACCCACACATGAATGACGTACTACAAGTAAACTAAAGTTATTAAGAGAGGTACGGAGTGTCCACCGTAATAACCAGATATATGCTGTGATTGCAGATGCAATACAAAGTACTGCTACTATTCATGGTAGTATTGGACACATTTACAATTTCTTTTCCTTGCCTTCCCTGCACTGGAACGGACGTGCGGGTGCAGTGGTACATGCTCTTCAAGGTAACACTTACTTCATCTGGCGACCATCTACTCTCTCTAGATACACATGTGCTATCTAAGAGTCAGAGAATACCATGCTCCAGGCATCCATTCAGTCAAAGTATACGCACACATACAGTTTCTGTTTCACCCACCCAGGCTGCTGTCCTTCCACCCATCCTTGCTTCATCATTGACCCAGCCATGCACCATACCATATTCTTTCCTTCCCAGCCACCTCGGGGGCCAAGCAAACACATATCGTTCTTCTTTGCCAGCCATCATACAAGTTCGCGTCCCACTTACTTACACCCTTCTTTCGCTTTTCGTTCATCCCATCCATCACGTTCGTCTAAGAACTTATTGGGATTCTTCTCACCAAAAACTTCATAGCTAAGTCGAAGTACATTTCGAGGAGGCTACTACCTGGTTGATTTGTAATACACCCGTGCAGAAAGCACACTATGCAGTCTTCAATCTCAATAAGTAAGGAATATATAGCTTACCTGTTTCCGCCACCACCGTTTCAACCCCCACAGGACCGTCCGCCGGCTCTTGCACCGCCTCCTCCCCAGAGTCCGCCGAGTCCTCGCCCAACACAGCCACCTCCGCGCTGGCCCCGTCACCAGATGTTACACCTACAAAGTACATTTAAGAATGTTAGAATACACCACTCACTACTATATAATATTTGGTCTAGGAGAAATGTTAAAAAAACTGAATACAATGTAATAATTTGTGACTGTCTACTCCAAAGTAAAAATGTCCCATTTTCCAGGGAAGGCTGTTGTCTTGCTGCACTTTTATGCACAACTGATGAATGCTTGCTTTTGATTTTTAACACGCAACACTTTTTCTCCTAACAGACAGAAGCTTGACTCCTAAGAACACGACCAGGATCAAGTTCAAACCAGGTGAGAGCTCGGCTCGACCACAAGAAATGTGTCCAATTAATCGTCAGCACTAACCACTTTTCCGTTTTCAGTTAAATAGTTTTATGACAAAGTAGATTTTAATAAATGTGTTTAGTTTTAATAAAGCTTTTAAACTTAAATAGACTCTGTGGTTTTTGTTCCTCCAGACTAGAGTGGATGAGCTAAAGGTTTTGGAATTTTTGCAAGCATGAGTGCCTCTGACACTTCTTGACTGTGCTGTGACTCCGTACTCTCTTGTCCTGCATACGATAATCTAGAGATCATTGGGGATCAATAATCGGTGACTTCGGGAGCTGAATGACTCTGCCACACTATCTAGTCAGTAAGGAGACAGTGCATAGAGCTATTGCTGAATAGAATGGGAGTCCAATGGAATTGCCAAATGTCCAATCTTAGTTAGCTACACAGACAGACTAATAAGAATAGTCTAGTAATACCACAGGGAGTCATATTCGAGGCAGGATAAGAATTTATATCCAGTCTACAAGAAGATCAAAGACGATTTAGAAAAAATAGAATGAGGAACGCTAGGAAAAAATAGGTACTCTTTATTAAAATGTAAACTTACTGGGGCCAGCAAAGGAGCCCTCGCCTGCCCGATCCTGGCCTGCATCCTCAGCACCCTCCTCCTGTGTCCTCTTGCCCTTGGGGGGAGCTGATGTACAACATGAAAGAAAGAAAAACAAGAAAACATGGATGAGATTTTTCAACCAAATCAAACATTTCAAAAGAACAATAACAAAATATTTTGGAGAAATAGCAAATAGATAGACAACTATTCCACGGGATCTATCTCATGTGGTATACTACGTTATTCGTATTGCCTGATTTGCGGAACGTTGACTTAGAAAGTTCCTATGTAACTCAATAAACAGACTACTAAAGAGGTTTGCCTAGGCCTGGCACTGCAGGCAGCAGTCCGCAGCACGCGAAGTGACATGACAGACAAAGTCCATCCTGCTTGCAGATCAGTGAATACTCAAACTATCAATCCACCCACCACCGCCACTATTTCTTCTTATAGCCATGTGTCTAAAGGAAGGACTGGACTTCAGTCTGTTGGGGCTGATTTAGAAGTCCCTTGCGGCTCATTTTCCTCCATTGTTGCGTGCCTTTTGTGACGCAGCGGCAGAACAAAAGACTCGCCATGGTGTTGGTGCGGCGTATATATTAAAAAAAAAACACATATGGACATATGGGCGATGCATCACGTTGTAAAGCCCTGCGCCATCAGGGGGCGTTCCGGCGCAAGGGAGGGCGTACCTGCGCAGGAACGAATCCTAAAAGTGGCTGAGGGAAATCTACAAGATGTCAATCAGTCACTTTTAGGACAATGATGCATGACTCAAACCCTGCGCGCTTGAAGCCGACGTACGGCTTGATGCAGCATTGGGGAGATAGGGTACCCCAGAGCATTGCTGGAGCTGCGCCATCGTTGGCACGCAACTCCAGCAATGCGCTGCCTTTACGGCACAGATGCGTAAGGCTTCTGTGACGTTTTGGGCCAATGGGTGGTGGTGGCATGGCACACAATTACTGCCGCATCCCTGCTACTTTGCAGGGATGCGCCGGTAATTGAAAATATGACCCTTAGTGTCTAGCATTACGCAGTTCTTATCTTTACACTACACTCATACATAATTTCTCAGGCCAATGAAATGCTTCTGAACACAACATACAAAACAAAGAAGCATAGTAGCAAGCAAGGCTACTGAGAAGGAGAGCAGTGCACCTGAAATGCATAGAAGATTTTGAAATATAATTTACCTCAATGTAATCGGCAGCATTATTGCTCTTGGTAAAGAACAAAGATTTGCAAATAACAGAGCCGGATAAAACAGAGTAGTAAATGAATAGCTACTACTACTCACCAAGCCCGGGGACCTCTACGCCGAGCGCGTCCAGCAAGTCCCGCTCCCGATCCATGACATCGGTCCAGCGGTGGGTGGCCTGGTTATATGTGCGCCGGACCCCAGAGAGCTTATACATGGCCCGGCACACCTTCTCCCACCGCTGGCGGCGCTCCCGGATGCCATAGCCAGTCGCGATCTTGCCGCCTCCCAGGATCGTCTTGGGGAGGCGGCGCTGGACGTGGAAGATGAGTGCCGCCACTTCCTCCGCGCTGAAGATCTCCCGCGGGACCACTTGCTCCCCCCTCAAACGCCCGCACGGGAGCCGGGCACGGGGTGCGGGACCCTTCCCCTTCTCAGGGTGCTTCCCGGCTCCCTTTACCATGGTCTGGGCAGAAATACAGTTAAATGATAAACAAGAAATAGAATAGTGAAGAAGAAAAGAAAAGAGTTTAAAAAAGTAGTTTAAAAGTAACTAAAAGCAGCAGAAAACACAAAAATATAGAGCTAGAAAAATAGAGGGATAGATAATAAGTAAAATTAGATCAAATAAACTTCAAACAAGCAAAGGATGGCAGAGATTGAGAGAGGATAGAGAAGCATGCCCAGAACCATAGCAATGAATGAGAAACAAGATGGCCGCGCCCGTTCACGACCGCGTGGGTAAGTTCGCGCGAGATTTTCCTTGCGAGCACGCGCGAAATTGTACTAGCGAGCAGCACACTTTGCGAGATTACACATAGCGGCCGGAAACGGAATTACGTCACGCAAACAAGATGGCCGCGCCCGTGTACGACCGATAGGGTAACTTGGCAAACGTATAGCTAGAAGCGCCTCGCGAACACGCGCAAGATCACGCGAACATACACGTCGCACAAAAAACAATATTGTATTCGCACGTATTCGCGGCTTCCGAAATCGATCTCGCACGGATTCGAGCCCCAAAAAACGCGCGAAATTGCAGAAAAAACGATTTTAGCTAAACTGAAAGCAATGAGCAGGTGCAAAAGTTCAAACTTAACATTAGTAACATTCAAGGTAGTGCTTCCTGAGGGGCCCCTCCAGAGTTTGCAACTATTCTATGACCCTGCTATGACCCAAACAGCAGGCTCATAGAATAGATACAAGTAGACCATAAAGGTCCTGTGAAATTTTTTTTCACTGCAACAAAAAGCAAATTACAGATAAGGAAGGAAGCAGGTGCCAGCCAGACTGGAAGTTTCAAAATTACTGACACATTAATGACCCACAAATTAATTGATGGCAGTTGAAGAAGGGCAGGTGTGCTTGCTTTTTTCAACCACCATAATCTACAGTGATAAATAAACCTAATGGGTGGCAGTGAGGATGTACCAGAGGGTGGCATGGGTGTCCCAGAGGGTGGCAGTGGTGAAACAGAGGGTGCTGTGAACCTGTGATGATAAACCAGACGTAGAAACAACATAGTCGCGGCCGTTGCGAGACGAAAAGTAAGTTCGCAATTGCGAACTTGTCCCAAAATCGGCGCGAACGCGCGCCAACAGAAAAAACGGGAAAATCCGCAAATCCGCTAGAGTTCGCGTATCTTCGCGGATTGCGAATCCGTAAATCCGCATTTTCGCGTACGCGAGATCCGCTAGATCCGCCCATGCTTAATTACGACATCCAGTAACATAGGCCCCAGACACTGCCTAAGAGTAGGTGAGGTCCCAAATTGTCAAAGAGATACCGTAACCCATTGCACACACCCACAGCACATACCCTCACCACCTATTGCCTGGACATGAAAAACATCCAAAGCCTACTACTGCCTAATGTTAGGATAAGTACTGTCCTGCCCCATGACGATGATGGCTGTGCTACAACTGATGGATTCCAAACCCACCTTGGGTAGTCTTCAGGCCATGGAACAGCTCAAAGAAGTGGTGAATGCAGTTCACAGTTGTCCTATAGTGTGTGATGCATCACAATATCACCTTCCCAAGGAACCATTATATTGTCGACAGTTTGAAGACCACGTTGTTTGTAATAAGTACATTTCCAATTTTATTTGTGCCCTAGACAGTACAAATGTCTCTCACCTAGAACCGCCGAACAGGGTTACCAGATTCAGAAGATGTAGCAGACTTTTTTTTTTAATTAAATCTCTTTATTAGCATCAGATTGGTCCGTATAAGCATACAATCACATAGTAAACCAATTACATTGAAAACTGGAGTAGTCATCATACAAAATAGGCAGCTGGAGGACGTGACCAATAATATTACAAGTGGTGCAACACATTCTAGAAGTCTTATTTTCCTTTTTCCAGTTCTACATGGGAATCGCACGCGTGGAAGGAGAACGTAAAGAGATATATATGCTTTCAAACATAACGAAAATGAATATGCCATCGTGAGAGAGAGAGCGACAAGCAACACATCAATCATGATCAAGGTGGTAACAGCAGTGGCATAGGCAGACGAGGATCGATGGAATGACATATGAAGAGATGTAAGCAGTGCAATATCTTCAATCGGGGCCAAGTAGGCAAAAACACAGAGAAGAAAACACCCCTTTCTCAAACATCATGAACCATAGAATCGGCAGTTCCCGCCCACCCCGTCCCAGTAGCATTTTAATAACAAGACCTTCATAACGCAACAGGCAAAGCTCGACTGTCATGCTAGCGATACCTATCCCACCCCTTCTGGGACAATAGAACTGGCAGCTTGGGATTGTGTAGCCTGCGTTAATTTGCTAACGTACTGTCGGTATGGGCCCCAGATATCAGCTGGGCGTGAAGCTGTTGGGACCTGCGTGGAATATTCCACACTATTGATATTACAGTGGGCAAGACTGCGTAACCATGCCTTGGAGTTGGGGATTCGTCTGGACCCTCATAATAAAGCAATTTCCCTTTTTGCGAGCAAGAAGCCTATGGCAGCCAGCTTCCGCGTGGCACGGGGGAACTCAACCACATAACCAAGCAGCGCAACCTCTGGTATGGGCTGCAACTCGCATTCTAAAATTTCGCCCAAGATGTGGTGTACTTGCAGCCAGTAGTCATGCAGTTTAGGACAAGTCCATGTAAGGTGTGCAAAATCGGCATGTGGGGCCTTGCATTTGGGGCAGCAATGAGGCCTGGTTGGGTCAATTTTGTGGTCCAGGGCCGGTGTGAAGTACAGCCGCCTCAAAAACTTGAAATGTATCAATTTATGCCTACTATTAATGGAGACGTCTTTAGTAGCTCGGCAACAAGCAGCCCATTGGTCATCTGTGATAGAACTACCCAAATCAGTTTCCCATGCCGCACGGACCCTCGCGTCCGAAGTAGGAAGGGCCGCAACACAGAGTCTGTACAGCTTAGAAACCATATGTGCGCCCGTATGGGACTGGAGTAAGAAAGTTAGGGCAGCCATGTCATCTGGGGGTACTGGGAACGAGGGGAACTGCGCTCTGAGCATGGATCGCACTCTGGTCAATACAAACGAATCCATAAACGTCCGGTCCGTGAATCGCTGATCCTCTGACACCGAAAAGACATGTCCGTCTGGGAACAGGTCCCCTATTGTGGTGAGCTGATATTTGGACAGTGTGTTGCAAACCACTATTTCAGCGGTAATAGGGAACCAGTGTGGGTTCAGTAGTGGAAGAGCCGGAGAATACAGCACGTCTAACTGGAGTAGTCTACGCAGTTGCATCCAAGCCCATGACGTAGTGGAAACAGTCTGTATGTCTTGTGGGTCTCGGGGTAAGCCTTTGGGTAGTACCGTGTTGAGGGCAAGCGGTAACACCAAATCCCCCTCCGGCCGCAGATATGGAATCCGAGCGTCCGGGTGGAACCAGGGATGTGCATAAGCGCATTGCGCGACTAGGTAGTAAAGATAAAAATCGGGCACTCCAAAGCCACCTCTTTCATAAGGCAGTGTCAGGATTCGCCAGGAAACTCGCGGGTTCTTGTCTCCCCACACCAACCGCAGCAACAACGAGCGTAGTTGGGTGAAGAAGATTTTAGTGAGTGGGATCGGAATGTTGTTAAAGAGATATAAAAAACGGGGGAGCACGATCATTTTAATTATGGCGATACGGCCAGCCATCGAAAGAGGAAGGCGAAGCCAACGTGCTAGATTATCTTCCAGAAAGTCCAACGCCCGGCCATAGTTCAGACGAATCATAGATACCGTGTCTAAATGAATGTGGATACCCAGATATTTCACCGAATCAGTATTCCACTCAAGCGGGAACGGGCAGTCCCAGCGTTCAGTGGAGGGGGTGAGTGGAAAGATGTCGGATTTGTGCCAGTTAATACGAAGGCCGGAGTATTCCCCAAAGCGGGTCACCTCCAGAAGCAGGGGTGCCAGATTCGTCTCCGGAGATCTGACATATAAAATGGTATCGTCCGCGTAGAGGGAAATGAGAAGCGGACCCGTTCGAAACTGGAGCCCACGGTGCATGTGGTGTTCTTGAAAGTGCCGCACCAAAGGGTCCATGGCCAGGATATATAGCAGGGGGGACAGGGGGCATCCCTGTCGGGTTCCCCGAGAAAGAGGGAAGCTATCAGAAATTGTGCCATTAAGGCGCAGCCGCGCCCTAGGGGCGGTATAAAGCAGTTCGACCGTGGAGACGAACAGCGGTGGCATGCCCATCCGTCTCATGACAGACAGAAAAAAGGGCCATTCTAAAGAGTCAAACGCCTTTTCGGCATCCAAAAACACCGCAGCCACCGGTGTATTAGGGTCTATTCTGTGGAGCACCAAAAACAACGTTCGGAGATTAAAGGAGGTGGATCTGTGGGGGACAAATCCGGACTGAGCCGCGAGATAATAGACTCCATCAGTAAAGACAGTCGGGTTGCGAGGACTTTGGCTAAAATCTTGTAGTCAAGGTTGAGTAGGGAAAGGGGTCTGTAAGAGCCACACCTCGTGGGGTCCCGACCAGGCTTAGGAAGCAGAATGATGACTGCCTCTCGGAGCGTGGGCGGCAAAACCCCCATTTCGAGTGCCTCCGCATACATCTCTATCAGGCGCGGTACTAGCTCCTCCTTGTATTCTCTATAAAAGTCGTCCAAAAAGCCATCAAGACCCGGCGCCGAGGAGCCCCTCAATGCATCTATAGCCTCAATGACGCAGTCTGGATCAATAGGCATAGCCAGGAAATCCTGCATATACTTCTCCAGGAATACCATTGAGATCTCGTTGATATAGGGGCCTGGGTCGCGACGATCCCCTGCCAGAGTGGAGGTATACAATGTATTGTAGTAGGATAAGAAGGCATCGCAGATGTCAGGGGTGGTCTGATGTCAAACGCCCAAGTCATCCACCATGTCAGAGATGTATGAGGCCTGTCAGGGAGGGCGGAGCAATTGAGCCAGGAGCCTGCCAGGCCTGTCTCCCTCTCCGTATTGTCTAGCTGAGTGTTGCGCGTACAGATATTTCAATTCCCTGTCTGCAGTATCCCTGAACTCCTGCAGCAGCCCTAACCTCTTCGCCTCTATCGTACCATCGGTGTCCGTAAGTGTGTCTCTGTCCAGTTTGGTTATTTCTGTCTCGATACGTGTCATGGTGGCCCGAATCTCGCGCAAGGCCCCCACGTGTTTAGTGATGCAAACCCCTCTAATAGTGGCTTTGAATCCCTCCCACAACGTGGCCCAAGTGTCTACTGTGCCTGTGTTGTGCTCAAAATACTCCTCTATCGCTGTACGAATGTCTTCTTTGAAGACCGGGTCAGATAACGCCTTGCCGGGGAAACACCATTGTTTTTCGTATCCCCTCAGTCTGGGAATCAGTATGGTCAGTACAATAGGAGAGTGGTCCGACAACGTGCGTGGGAGTGTCGAATGGTCATTCACCCAACCGGCCACCCCATGGGAAAGGAGCCAGTAGTCGATCCTGGTACTAGTGTTGTGATATCCAGAGTGATGGGTATAAGTGGGCGTGTTAGAGTGTAAACGAGCCTCAATATCAATGAGCGGGTAGTGTGTGCACATATCTGTCAGTACCGCACATGAGCGGGGTTTACAGTATGGGGAAGAAGACGTGCTATCCCTGGCAGGGTCCATCAACAAGTTAAAGTCTCCACCTACCACCAACATATCGGTGTCCAGGCGTAGCAAAGCATCATGGAGACTTTGGAATAAGGCGGGGGAGTCTGAGTTGGGACCATATACTCCAGCAAAGGTGATCTTGAAGCCAAGAAGTACCCCTGTAACAATAACATATCTGCCTCCATCGTCAATTACACTGTCTAAGTGCACAAAGGGGACGCGCCTATGTATCATTATCGCCACACCCCTCGCATATCTGCTGTAGCTGGAGAAGAACCTGTGTGCGCCCCAGCCCCTGGCAAATGAGGAGGAGTCATTCCGCACTAAATGTGTTTCCTGTAGAAACAATACATCAACCCCATGTCGCGCTACGTAGTTTAGAACCTGCCGTCGTTTTCTCGTGTTATTTAAACCTCGGACGTTCCAGGACATCAGGGTAAGTCTGGAAGGACCAGACTGCTGTCCTACCTTAGCCATTCAAAACCGAAGGAATCACAATTAAACAAGTGTGTGCATAGCAGCCGCCTCCCTCCCGCAAAATAGGCATCATTCATGAAGAAAAACAGTGCATTGTCATTAACATTAGAACCGAAGAATGAAACAATCCCTCCCACTCTCCCACCACCCAGCCTCTCCTTAAGCCCCAGGAGGCATCTCCCACCCCAAAGAATAACACCAATATCATCAGACATAAGCAATGGTCCAGTAATACACTCGAAAATTAAAAGGCAAACTAAGAGTAAAGCACAATACGGCTCGTGCCATGGGGGGGGTGGCAACGCTCCGCCACGCGGGTACCCCGGCCGGGGCGACATTCAATTCTCAACAAATATAGAAAACACTGCAAAAATAACAACATCGTTAGGTGCATATTACTGAAGGGAACGGCCAATCCAAAAAAGGGTACAATTCAGCCTTGTCCGCTCTCCGCAAAAAGGTCAGTACTAGCCTGCGAGTCTGTGTGTGGCGGAGATTTTTGTGCTTCGCCAGAGGTCCGAGGCGACCCTTTGTTTTTGTAAGTTTGACAAAATTCCTGTGCCTCAGCGGGGGAGTCAAAAATGCGAAACCTGCCATCCACGTCCACCCTGAGCCTGGCAGGGTACAGCATTCCGTAGCGCAACCCCAGCTTGCGCAAAGCGGCCTTCACACCAGTGTATTTTCGGCGCGCGTCTTGGACCATAATTGTGAAGTCTGGGTAAAAGGATAGCACTCCACCTTGCCATTTCACCTCGCCAGCCTCCCGGGCAGCCTTTAGTGCCGCGTCCCGGTCTCTGAAGTTCATGATTCTGGCTATGATGGGCCGGGGTGGCAACCCTGGATTAGGCAGAGGCCCCAACGATCTGTGTGCGCGCTCCACTATGAAGCCAGCCGTGAACGTGTCCCTACCGAATAGTTCGATCAAGAGATTTTCCACAAATGTGTCAAAGCGCCCGGTCGCCGTCGTCTCCGCCACACCAATTATGCGAATGTTATTGCGCCTACTGCGCGCTTCTAAATCCTCGTTCTTAATAGCAACCTCCTTAAGGATCTTCTCCACGCGTTCCAATCTTTTCAGCGTCGACGCAGCTCCATCTTCTAAGTCGGAAACTCTGGATTCAGCCACATCCAGGCGCCTATCATGCGATTGAATCTTCGCGCCCATACCCGCCATTTTCTTCTCGAGGGTGTCGAAGCGGGAGTCCAAGGCCTTGAATCCAGCACGCATTTCGCCCAACATTTCGGCGACCATACCAGCGGTGTCTCCCGCTGTCACTGGGCCTTCAGCTTCCGCAGCATGTGTAGGTGGGTCTTCAACTGTACGGAGGGAAGCCGCTTCGAAGGTAAGTTTCCTCTGGTTAAGATCTCTTTTACCCATGGTGGAAATGGCGGTGGACAAGCACCAGTGCGTCAAGACACAGCGACAAGTGCGACCAGCAAGAGCGTTGAGCACAGTTACAGGGCACCCTGCAAGCGAGGTGTCCAGACCGGGACAAATGGATCAGGGGTCTCAAACACCACCTTGTGTTAGGCGCAATCCGCACCGCAAAGGACGCGGGGACGCCAAGGCAGAGCCGCGCAGTCCCGGGGGGTTCCTATGCCGGGGTGACACGTCCGCCTGGAGCCAATCTGGAGGCCAAGCCCTTGCAGTAGGTAGGGCCAGTGGAGGGTCGCGGCGGCAACACTGCACCAGCAGTCAAGACTATTCCTTCACTCAGTAAGGCAGCAAACGGCAGCGTAGCAGGAAGACCAGGCATCCAGGACAACGAGGCACAGCAAGTAAATAAGCCAGAGTCACAAAGGCTATGCAGACTTCTTGTGTCAATCCAGCATGCTCACAGGCGTGTAATGTTCGTGGTCGGTTGCAGCATTTGGGGGCTGGAGAGTGTATTGTTCGTGGGCCTGGTGGGGGACAGGCGCGAGTCGGGGAAGCGTGTTGGTGGTGGGGGCGAAGATGTAGAGCCCCCACCGAATGCAGAGATGCGGGGCCGCCTGGAAGTCACCCTAGAGCCCCCCGGTCGCACCCCCCAATTACAATCAGGGTCCGCCGCCCGCCTCCCCCGCCCGCCGCCACCCAGCCCAGGTAGTCTCCAAAATCGAGGCCCCGGCTCCCAAGGCCGGACCAGGCCGCAAGTGCCGGTCCCGTAACGAGGGTCCGCCCCTCCACCACCGGAGACCACCGGGGGCAAGCAGCGGGCCCGGGAGAGCCCAACAGCAACCCCAATGCCAAGGGGGCTAACGAAGGGGCCACTCAGAAGACTCACCGAGCGCTCCGGCGCAGCAGGGTCACGTCCGGCGAGGCCCGGGAGGCCTCACCACCCCTCTGCAGCTGCACCCGTTCTCGCCGTCCCCCGGCCTCCAAGCCCGGCCAGCTTCATCCGATGGTGTTAGGGGTCGGCATCAAGCAGTTTCCGACCCCTGCGCAGTGTCGGATCTCATGGAAATGGCCCCGTTTGCAGCCCGCTCGGCGGAGCTCTACATTCAGGCGGCCATTCCGCTCGCCTGCGTAGCCACGCCCCCGAAGATGTAGCAGACTTAAGGGGCCAGATGCATCAAAGGGTTTTTCCCATTCTGTGTCCATGGGAAAATGTGTTCATGCATATGGCCCTAAATGTGCAACTTGTGTGTAACACTGATCTTCACATCACTCATTTCTGAGCCAGCATCCCAGGATCGATGCATGATTCAATGATCCTATTGAACAGCAGCATTTCATGTACCCTGTCGACATACCACCCTCAAAGGAAATGGCTGCTCAGTGAGCACAACCCCACCTCCAAAATGCTCCCCTCCAGAACCACGGTGATGTTTGTAAACCATAATAATGTTGCCCAAAAAACATTAAGAAAGAAAAGTGTGGAGAAGATCTCTACAATTTATTGTGTGTGTGTTGTGGTTTAGAATCTCAATCAGTTTTCATTGTGATGACACATGCATGCAAAATGTATCCTCACAATAACAAGCAACATCACTGATCACCAGTCATCATGAGTCATGTTCGAAGATGATAACAGGTTGATGATGAATTTATTATTGACTATGAACACCCACAGAGTCAGCAGGTTCAACAACATCAGGATCGAAATGGTGCAGCCATCAGGAATTAATTCATTTATAATTTTTTTTGAGAACACAATTTCTTCATGATATTATTTTCATGAGACTATTCATTAGCACTATAAATTACACTTGCCCCAAATATTCATTTGTGACATTTACTTTGTTAATTAAAATAAAACCTACCCTGTCCAACAACCTACAAAAGTGCACCTAGACCCTTAGTGAATTTTTTTTTTGTTGTTTTTTTTAGTGAGTCCTGACCTTCCAAGTTGTGCCACCCAGCCCTGGACCCATGGAACCTGTCAAAATCCAAAACTTGGGTCCAGCCTACTCGCCAACCTGCCCGAGGTGCATTGTTGGGCATCCTGCATTTGTGGTAGTTCCCGGTATGTACTTCTCCACAGCAGCAAATCCTGTTCAGAGGCTCCTCTGTGGGAGGGTCTCAGGCTTCCTGGAGTCCTTGACGCATATAGCCAGCTGCATCGACCTGCTGGAGATTTTCAACTTTCGAAAGAGAGACTAAGGGCCTGATTATGACTTTTTTGATGCTGTGTAGGCTGTCCGTCTGTACAGAACCCCCAAAGTCACACAAACACTGCCCTCCTGGTTACGAGTTCAACTCATGCAGGCGGACGGTCCTGAAAAAGGGCACCGTAATAGGAACGGCAAAAATGTTCCCGCACAGCATGGACTGTGAAGTTCATGCAGTGCTGGAACTGGGGGTGCAATTAAGAGAGAGGGGCATATGTTGTGCCCCCTGAATGCATCCCCAGGGGTGAGGGGGGCATGGGATTCCTGTAGGTCCCCCTCTGTACCCTCACCAAAAGCTTTTTCATGACGGGCTCACCACCATGAAAAGGCTGACGGTATAGGAATTTGTAATAATATCGGCAGGACTGGGCCAGTCCCGATTTGCATATTGTGTTACTCCTCCGACATGCCACCGCCAGGAAACAGCGGTTCCCTGGAGCAGCCAGCGGCCCCCTGCTGGAACGACAAAGAGAGTCATTATCCATTGGTCGAACCACTGCCACAGCGAGTCTGGTGGTTCATGGACGTCAGACTGGTAATCAGGCCCTAAGTCTGAATATAGTAATCCTCGCCCAGCAGCTCCATGCCATCTCCCCTTCGAACACTGTCAATTGCCTTGCCCCACTAAACTTTACCTTTTTAGACATTTTTCGCTGAAATTTCTTGAGACTCAGCCCAATCCACTTCTTGTATTCGAACAGAGATTCATCGCAGTTGACCATAACTTTCTACTTTACCAGGGTCTTGCATGACTAAATGTCCGCGGTTGATGCTTTAATTTTTTAGGCCCTAGAATGCACCAAAAATGTTAAAAATTCATAACTCTGGTTCTGCAGATAGGATTTTTGGAATTTTGTAGTCAAGTAATTTATTAAATTCGATCTTCGAGCAGTATAGTTCCTGCATGGGTCCCCATATAGGATGGTAGTATAAGAACCACATTCTATTTCTTCATCTCCACCTCCTTCCCTCCTTTCATCTTTTGCTCCTTCTTTACCCCCTTCCCCCGTTTTAGTTAATGAATGCACCTTTAAAATCTAGGGCTCTCTAGTGACCCAGCATTGGTATACAGTATGTTGAAGTGAGAGGGGGGTTGTATTACAGGGGCACTCATATTCTAAAACTACACGTAGGATCAACTGGAGAACTACCGAAGGAGGGTAAACATTATTTGTGTTAGTTGTGTAATGCAATAGAGTCATGCACAGATATTTGAACTCTGCCTTTGTATTTATATTAATGTCATGTTTACGAGAACAATACAAATAATGTAAAAAAATATAAATCTGTGGCGTGCAATATTCTGGAGAAGACACATTAACCCTCCATTCTATGCTTCATCAGGCACTAGAAACACTTAGGGGCAGATTTACAAGACCCCTGCTGCTCTTTTACGCCGCCATTGCGTCACTTTTGTGACGCAGCGGCGGCGCAAAAGATGCGCCATGGTGCGGGGTATTTACAACGTGATGCATCTCCCAGATGCGTCACATTGTAAAGCTGTGCGCCAAAAGGAGGCGTTCCATCATAGGGGCGGGCTTCAGGCGCAGGAACGCCTCCCAAAAGGGGCGGAGTGAAATCTACAAGATTTCACTCAGTCACTTTTGGGCCCATGCTGCGTCAAAACCCTGCGCCTGCTTGTAGCAGGTGTAAGGATTGACGCAGCATTGTGGAGATAGGGCCCCCCAGAGCATTTCTGGAGCTGCGTCGTGCTTGCGATGCAACTCCAGCAATGCGCCGCTTTTACGGCACAGATGCGTGACGCATCTGTGTCTTTTTTGCCCCATGGTGCGCCGCATTGTAAATGCGGCGCATCCAGGGTGGCGGAGCTGCGGCGCACAATAACTGGCGCATCCCTGGGGATATGCAGCGATGAGCCAGTTATTGTAAATCTGCCCCTAATTATTTACTGAGCTTTGGACCCATACTGAGGCATGTAGTGCTACTGGCTCCTGGCCAAAATCTCTCTCAAGGTGCCTGGGATGAATTCTGCACTCTGGACAGACACTAGCTCCACCAACCCCAGTAAACATGTGAGAATCATGGGGCATTTTAGCAAGAATCTCATTAAATTATCGCAGTTTTAGCGGCAGGAAACTGCCGCTAAAGCGGCGATAATGGGCATGCTAATATGTGTTATAGAAGTCCAATAGAAGCCCAGGTTAGATGTGCAGGACATCTAACCTGGGCTTCTATTGGAATTCTATAACGCATATTAGCAAGCCCATTATCGCCGTCTAAGCTGCAGTTTCCTACCAATAAAACAGCGATAATTTTAACGAGGTTCTTGCTAATATGCCCCTATAAGTGTAGAGAAGAACAGGTGGTGACACAACACACTGAACCTGAGGCAACACTGCTGCAAGGACCTCAGAAACCCAATTAATGGAGTCTGCGTCTCACTGTCTGTCCTGTGCGATGTATCCATAACAAAAAAACTTGATGGCTGCAATGCACAGAAGATGTCAGCAAAAGAAACACTCTGAAACTAGACTTGTCCTTACTAGAATGAAGTGTTCAAATTCTTAAGCACCAACATGATCCAGGAACAATGTGAACAGTTCCAAAATCAGTTCACTGGGGAAAATTTGGCAGACATGTATTGACTAATGGAAAGGAGCAAGCAAGTAATTTAAACTTTGATAGTGTTCCAGCTTCGTTTTGTCCTGTCTGGACAACACAGGCTCACAGCTGACAGGATGAACTATAACCCTAAAAAAAAAATCAACAGGGACGTGACTGGGCCTGATCCTGCCAGGGCATGCAAGCTGACTGCAGAGGTATTGGGACGGTGTTCCACCTCATACTCCTCCTCTTCCTGAAAATACACTCATGCAGTCAGTTGAAAAGAAGTGAAAACATCACTAGTCTTTATTAAACAGTTTACAAGCAAACTGTCACACACATTTATAATTTCCAGCAAGCAAACATTATTCAGAAAGCCCCTTTTTGTTCCTGGCTGCTAAACTGAAACCAAGGTTCACAGAGGCACTGCCAGGGATTGGAGAGGCGACCTCTGGAAACCCCTAAATGAACCCCATAGTGTAAGAGCTGCAGTACAAACAGTCAAAGCATCCCTTTTCGCGGGTAAATATCTCCCTTTTAAATATTAGTAAGTCAACCCTATGTAGGCCTTGTATGCCACAAGGCAGGTTGCATAGTACTGAAAGTGGGAAAGTAAGAAAAATATTATTACCATATTCCTATAGTGGCAAGGCCCAAAATGCTAATTTTACTGTGGTAGGTCTAGCTCTCCTATGTAGAAAACCAGAGTACATATTAAAACAGTTATGCTGCATCACAGGAATAGAAGTACTTAGAACATAATTCAATCATTATTTATAATAGTTATTAAAATCGAATTGGTTGGAGAAGATGGATTTGTAATAAATATTAAGGAAAAATAAATTTTAGAAAGTGAGTTTAACCTACATAGGCTTTCACTTTCAAAGGGTAATTAGCATGAGCTCTTGCCAACTCACAGCCTGTCCTCAGTTCTGAATGTGGCATGAACAAGGTGTGAAATCCCTTCCAGAAGCTACTCAATAGGTTTACCTTAATGGGGAGGGATGACTCCTCTGAGCACAATAGAACATTCAGGGTGGGGATTGTGGGTATCCTGTGGACAACACAGTGTCAAATCCTACCTTAAATGTTTGTTTGAGCCACATGTAAAATTTTGGTGCACTTGAAATGGAGAAAATGGGATACTAAGTTACTTCTTGTGTTTCCCCTGACTAGGTGCTGTATGACCATGTCTTTATGACACAAGTGATTACCATTCTGAACTCCTCTACATATCCACAACCCTCAGGAGGCAAAGTTTGGTGTTAGGCCAAAAACTTTCGCTAGTTTAAAATGCCCTGGCACCTGAATTTTTGGGCCTGTTTGCAGTAAAGCAAACAGGAACTACTGAGTAAGAGGGTGTAACTGCCCAAGGTAACTTTTACTCCATTGGTCATTCCCACACACTAGTTAGTGCCAGGTATAAATGTGGCAATCCATGGTATCCCATCAGAACACTTTCTGGACCTGCAGTAGAACAGAAGAGGACTAGACCTTCTGTCTGTTACTTGAGAGAAGCCCTGAAGGGCAAGACATGCTCACCTGGTGCCCAAGACAAAGAAGTCGATTCCAAGGGTCAGTTAGGTGAACTCCTCCGCTGATAAAGTGACATAACAAGTTTTTTAGAGGCATTTTCCCTAACTTGTGGGGCTGGCCAGTGGCAAGTGGACTTGGACTGGATTTTGTTCCTGGACTCTGCCTGGTACCTTGAGAGTCTCAAAGGGCCCGCCACTTAAGTTCTGGGAGCCTTAGAAGTGTAATCCTGTCTGGGCCAACTTGTTTGATTCTGTTGTAACGTACGACCCAACTATCGACTTTATGGGGGCCAACTTGTTTGATTCTGGGGTAACGTACGACCCAACTATCGACTTTATTAGAATGGGAGCAACAGCGATTGTTACAACTAAACACAGTGTAGGCACTGATAATCAAATAAGTAGTCCAACAGGAAAAATAGAAGTAGTTGCCTTGGGATTACATGATAATCTTCAGAGGCCCATGGGGTCTATTGACCCCCCGGGACCTACCATTCTTCACGGGGAATCATGCCTACGGCGCAATCAGGCCCAAAGCGAACCACCCAATGTTCCGGGTGGACAGTTTTTAGTATCCTGGAACGTGGCAGGCCTCAGGAATAAGATGGCCTGCAGGGACTGGGCGAACTTTATTGACAACTACATGATAATTACTATGCAGGAAACCTGGGCAGTTGAACCCCAAAATAGACTAGGGTATCTACAATTTGCGATAGCCGCAACCCACTCTAATAAGGGAAGGCCAATGGGTCAAGCAGGATGACAGATACACAACAGCTCAGTTAGCAACTAATTTCAAAGATATATTGGTGGTAAAGCTAAAATCCCCTGCGTTTGGTGAATTAATAATTTTTAATGTGTATGCCAGGGGGAAACAGGGAGGGAAATTGTCAGAGACAGTCGAGGCACTGGGCCACTATGTGAGAACATGGAGGGGAAATGCAAACGTTTTAATATGTGGAGACTTTAATTGCTCCTTTGAGCCCTTGGACCAAAGTGACTTGGAACTCACCGAGGCAGAAGATATCTGCTGGCAAATTCCCCCACTTAACATACCCCCAATAAAAAGATGGACTCAAGCAGCTCTCCAACTCAAGACTTTCAGTCTTGAGTGTGGGCTTAGAGCGGTAAATGGGAGAACACGAGGGGATAAGCAGGGTAATCCCACATTTAATAATAGTCTGAGTACAAGTAGAGAAGTGGAGAAGTGTGGCTCACTGGTTAGAGGCGGCAGACCCGTGAGCAGAGAACGGCCCGGGACCAGGGTTCGATTCCCGACGTGGCAGGGTCGTGGACCAAGGTCAGCGGACTCGATAATTCTCGCCTCGGTGCCTACTCTAGTCAGAGACCACACGCGGCAACTCTGGGCATCAGCTTGCCTCATCTTCACAACGGCCCCCCCAGATCACCGGGGATGCTTGGTCGCACCTTAGAGATACCCATCTGGGACCATCTCTCAGGGTGAGCCAGGACGGGTTCCCCAGCGGTCGAAGCGTGGAGATACTCCTCCGGGAGTCGATTCCTAGCGCTATATAAACCCACAATTAAATTAAATTAAATTAAATAGATTACATCCTAGTGAATTTGGAATTTTGGTCGTCCATATGTGACATGACCATCATCCAAAGAATAGAGAGTGATCATAACCCACTCAGCCTAGAGATACAGCTCCTCAAGGGTCAGGGAGAAGTCGAAACAGACACAATGGGTGACATTGTCCTGGCAAACGATACACGGCGGCTGAGATGGGCTGAGTGTTTGGGTAATTCTCACTCTATTACAGAAATGGACGCCCTGGTAATGGGCGCTACTGCCGATTTACAGGGTTATTCATCCAAGGACGATTATGAGATTAGGGTGGCTCATATTCACACGACCCTTTTTTTTAAACTTGGCACTTTTTTTAGTAAGTCAAGAAAAAATCCTTTGCGCAAAGGTAGACGGAAACCCGATTCATGGTACGACAAAAACTGTAGGTTAGCATATAAATCCCTAGTAAATTAAACTATTCACTATCCAGCGCCCCCCAACGCAAGTCGTTGTAACGACTTGCGTTGTAAAAGTTGCGTGGTAAAGGCATGGGTAGTAAAAGCATGCGTAGTAACGACATACATCCGCGATCCCTGTCGGTTGCAAGGCAGTCAGGAGTAGCAATATGCTTACAGGTGCCACTGCACACCACCATCAGCCCCTTCATGGTGATGAACCCACCATGAAAAGTGTGGTGGTGGGGAATGAAAGGGAGCCCTAGAGGGAGCCCTGTTGCCCCTGTGCATGGGACTGCATGCCCCTGTATGCATGCAGCCCCCAGTACCTGCATGGCATGTGCACATTCCATGCCATGCAGGTACAGGCTGTGGCCCTCCTATTGCGGTGCCTTTGAAAAGCACTGCAGTGAGACCACTGAGTCCACGCCGCCAGACTATAAAACAACTCGTAATCTGCCAGAAGGCAGGCGCTCAACTCTGGCGGTCTGGCAGGGGGGAGTTAGCGTCGTAATCAGGCCCTAAGTCAGAAGTTAAATCTGTGATGAGGGTGAACTTGGTTGTTGTATCTGACCCGCACTCCATCGTAGTCAGCCTAAAACTGCACCTAGGTCCCCATCTACCACAACCAATTACTATCATTGGCGCTTTGAGGTTTTTGGATGTATTTGTACTTTAAACATTAAAAAATCATTTCTTTGGTCAACCTTATTGATTTTTTGTCATTTTGTTTATGAACTTTTACTCTATTGTCCTAATTTGGTTTGGGAATTGTATTGCTTGGTGTTTTGTTCACTCTGACAAGAGCTTCGATTGTTCATTGAGGTGGGCAGTCACCCCCCCCAAATAATATTCCAATTTATTACATTAATTCTTCATGAACATAAATTCATTCTTGTGCACATTCCACTTACAGTGTCACTGGGTCCTGCGTGTCACCCACCCTTGCTTCTTGTAGGTGCACATCACATGGTTTGTTATTTCCTTCTAATTGTATAGCCAATTGAGTGGGATTGAGTCCCAAATGTGTATTGTTTAGAAATGTCAAATATCTTGTAGCGACAAGTTGTAGCATTTTTAGGGAGTGCACAATGATTTAATGTCATTTATCACAAAAGTGTGCCATTATTCATGAGCATTTACTGCTGTACAACCTAACCGCAAATACACCCTGGACACTTGGGGGCTCATTTACACGATACCTGTACCACTGAAGCGTCACTTTTTTTTACACTCCAGTGGTGCAGGCCTCTCAATCATATCTATGAGGCAATGCAAAACAATCTAGCATGGCTTTGCTTGGCCACATAGATACAAAGTAAGGCAAGATTACTCAAAGCAATGTGTTGTCTTCCTCCGTGTCACGAAGGCGTTCCATGGACGTTGCAGTGGGTATTCCCAAGTAACATTCATGGATTTTGACGCTGCCCCAGATTTACAAAATGCATAAACCTGGGGCAGTGCGAAAACCTTATGCCTCCCCAGAGCAGGCGTAACGAGGTGATATGTTTTCATTTCCTCTACTTATTTCCTCTTTCCAGTGAGCAGCATTCTGCAGCCCACATAGAATGAGGAAAATGCCTCTCGGGATATCATTTGTGCAGGAAGGTGTCTCTTCCTTTACAAAAACAATCCTGGCAATAATGCAGACACCTTTGCAACATGGGGCAAGGGTGCCCTCATTGGCGATTGGTAGGAAATTGTGTGCCAGAAGTGGCTGAAAGGACAGGTATGCACCATACCTTGTAAATGCAGTGCATTCCTGCCATTTTGAAGTAGCGTAGGGCAGCGTAGCAGAAAGACTTGCGGCGCTGCCCTACTCCAATGCACTATAAATGAGGCCCTCATGCATGCATAATAACTCAGACAAAACTATCTTATCTTAATTTGTCTGTTGCTAAGGTACAGAGATGATACCCCTTCCCTCCTTACTACTAATGAGTCAGGAGGTACCACATGCACCGAACCCTACGAGACATGCAATTTATGATCTTAAAATGAATTTAAAATTGTCATATACCACTTGTTTAGAAAGATTGCATGTAACCATTCTTTGTCAACTTTTGTATTTTGTTGTACCATTCTCTGCTGGATGTGTAATGGTAAGTACATTTTACCTTCTCAGACTTTTGCAAGATCATTTCCCAACTCCGCAAGACACAGACTCTTTGGATTCCCATGTCTTGTCCTTTGTTCTCGCTTTTCCCTCTGCCTTGAGGATGATCCACGGTCTTGTACCAAGGGCCTGGAACGTCGATTGCAAACAAGTGGATAACTGATTTTTTTAAACAACTTTATTATACTTTTGAAGGCACATATATTGGAGTATATTGAGCACAATCTCTTTCAATTGAATAAAGTGGGTGGATCATTGTTAAATGAAAATAAAGAAGGGTAAAAAATATTGGGCCTCATTTATGAAACTTGCGTCAGTTTTGCGCTGCCGATGCGTCACTTTTTGTGACGCATCGGCAGCGTAAAACATGCCTCCTGTTGCGCACTATTTACAAAGTGACGCATCTAAGCAGATGCGTCACTTTGTAAACCCCTGAGCTACATTATACCTGCGTCAGGTATAATGTATGCAGAGGGGGCGTTCCCCCGCAAAAAGCCTCTTAATAGTGACGCAGTGAAATCTATGAGATTTCACTACGTCACTTTTAGGACGCTGTTGCGTCAAAATCTTGCGCCTGCCTGACAGCACGCGTAAGACTGACGCAAGCCCTTTCACATGGGGCTTTCCCCATGTGAAAGGACGCATTGCTGGAGTTGCGTCACTTTTGTGACACATTCCAGCAATGCGTGACTTTTGCGCTTACAGATACGTCAGAAATACTGACGTATCTGTAACTCCTTGCGCCATGATGCGTCATACTGTAAATATGACGCATCATTGGTCTCCCAAGGAGGGCGCAGTGAAAAGTGACGCATCGCTGTTTTCACGCAGCGATGCGTCACTTTTCATAAATGAGGCCCATTGTTTTAGGTGAGTGGGCTCCTTTTGTGAGGCGCTCGACAAATCAGTCCAAATGAAATGACTGCTCCAAAAGAGTAATGTATCATCCCTACATCTGATCACTGCAATGTAGTGTCTTCAACTTCATTTCTTGAGGTGAATAGCTTAAATAGTTGGAGCGACATCGGATAGTATAGCAGGATCTCCTCCCTCACCTGTTTTCTCTTCATGTGGGTCACAAATGGGTGTCATACCACCTCAAACTTAGTCTATCTTGTACAATAGTTGCAGTTGCGGCCGGTGCAGGTAAGAGCGGTGGGGCCGGGTGGTAGGGTGTTTCGACAGACGACCAAGAGGGAAAATTAAATAAATAATTGCGTTTCCCTCCTCGTAGTCTTTGGAAATCCCCCCCCGTGCCCCCCACTCTCCTACCCAGCCCCACGGCTGCATGGGCCCTAGCTGAATAGATGATAATTTTAACATTGCTGAAAATAGAGCACGCCTTTCCCCACTACATATTGATTGGAGGAATAGCAGGCAATGACCACATCTGGGCAATGACTGATCTAGCTGCAAGCAGCAAATGTGAAATCAACGTCCCCAAAGGTGTTGACATGGGAAGACTCTGCCCTCACATGGATCTCCCAGCAGCAACACCAGTGGTTGTAGGGTCCCAGTGTTTCCAGTTATGAACATATTATGAGTTAGGGTGTTCCATAGGTATGCTTGGATGAGTATGCAGAAGCACCCCTCATGTTTCCACCTCTCCACATCCCTTCCAACCAGCATCTGAACCCCCAAAAATTGCTTTTTAATCTTGAGGAGGAGAAGTAGCACCTCATCATAAGCTTAGAAGTACCTTCTATATGTTGTGTGCATACGGAGTACTTAGCAGCTCTATGTCAAATTGCCTGCCATGCAGTGCTTCATTTAAGCCGGTGTTTTCCGGTGCTCAACAGCGGCACTTAATTGTCAACACCGGAATTTGACAGTCTACTACAGGGTGGAGCTGTCTGGCTAATTTAGAGAACACCACTACAACAGTTAGCTATTAATTCAATAGACATTAAAAATCACCATTACACTCCACCAAAGCCTCCCTGATAGCTTTGGGGGCCTGGACTAGTCCAAACTGTCACACATGTGAGACTGTGATGGTTAGTGGTTGTGTTGTTACTATCATTGGCAGCATCGCAGGGGCAATGTGTGGTGCAAGCTGCAGTGGCCTCCTGACGAGAGCCCTGACACCTATTTTTTGTACAAATTAACCATTGTTGCCATGATTTATCAAGGGTTTCCATCTCTAAATCTATCTCCCAATTTGTATGTATTTGTGTGTCATCTAGCTGTGTAAGTTCAGAAGCATATCAAAGGCATGGGATGCCTTTGTGTCATACTCTATTAACAAATATAGATGTCTTCTGTTTTTGTTCATACTGTCCTTTAAATTTCATTTGCTCAGGCAGTGTAGCAATGATATTCGGCAGTCCTGGTCAGGGCAAGCTTAGCTCTCACTGAAACTCACACTGAAAGACCCTCATTATCAAAGAAAGCTCTTAACCTGAATCCAACCCTGAAAAGCGAGGTCTATCATACCTGGTAAAACATCTCAAGGTTATGTGTAAACAGTGTCATCAGGGAGGGATGGGATGTGTAGCCCTTTCTTCTCATCACCTGCTGTCAATAATCTAGGAGAATTCTTGTGGTTTGCATTAATGAGGTGCTTTAGACCTTGATCTACAGGTGAGCCAAAGTATGCTGTGTATGGGAAATAGTGGAAAATTCTTGCTCAGCTTGGACCCATGTCTTAACTTCTTGGTTGAAATTCCAATCTAAGACAGCTCTAATTTGGCTGCTTGAGCATATGCGTTGACTGTGATAAAGTGTTTTCTTCATGACTTCAAGCGCTCTATCTTTACATATAAAGGCGAACAACTTCTGATGTATCTGGGAAATTACTCACTTGGGAAACTTACAACATATTGTCTGTACAACACAGAGTACACGGGGCATAACATTTATCTTAAGGCTTACTATCTTCCCCATTCATGTAATTTCTAGTACACCCCATTGAGATAAATTTTTATATAGCGATTCAAGGAGAGGAGGAACAGTGGAATCATAGATGTCTTGTGATGCGGTTGGCAGGGTGACACCCAAGTATCTAGTGAGATTCCTGATGCAAGTAAAGTAATGTTATGTTATCAATATTAGGTTTATTCTTGGAGGTCAGCAATGCCGATGCTTTGAGATTTAGAATAGCCTGAGATATCAGCAAAGTGATCAACCTCAACTTGTAGTGTCCAGATAGACTATTCTGGGTTGGTTGTAAAGCAAAGTATATCATCGGCAAACAGAGCCACTCTATGTTCTGAACTGCCCTTCATAATAACTTTAATGTTTGGATTGTGTAAAATTCTTTGAACCAGAGGTTCCATTGAGGGAGCAAACATCAAGGGCAATAAAGGACACCCTTGCCTTGTCCCCTGTCTTATAGGGATGTTGGCTGGGTACTCTCCATTTATCATGATCTTGATGCAGAGACTGAATGAATATTTTCATTATATGCCCTCTTCGGATTATTTCTGGCACTTTCATTAAATATGGTCATTTGACCATTGAAAACCTTCTCCGTATCTAGCGAGAGATGGACCATTGGCTGGTTGTTTTGCTTGGCTATCTCCATCAAGTTGTTCACTAACCATATGTTAGTCTCCTGCATGGCATGCCTATTTTAAATAAAACAGGACTGATACGCAGAAAATAAATTAAGCCATATAAGGTGTAGCCTCTCTACTAAGATAGAGACAATTAAAGACAATGGGGCAGATTTATGATGGGAATGCGCCACGTTTGCGTCACGCAACTGCGGCGTAAACGTGGCGCATCCCTACGACCCATTTACAACGTGACGCATCTAGGCAGATGCGTCACGTTGTAAAGCCCTGCGCCACTTGTGGGCGTTCCGGCGCAGGGTGGGCGTTCTGGGGCAGGTGCGCCTCGCAAAAGTGGCTGAGTGAAATCTATAAGATTTCACTCAGT
This sequence comes from Lissotriton helveticus, assembly GCF_964261635.1. Lineage (NCBI taxonomy): Eukaryota > Metazoa > Chordata > Amphibia > Caudata > Salamandridae > Lissotriton > Lissotriton helveticus. Next base: position 199,782,589 of record NC_136072.1, read on the forward strand.
CACTTTCAGGCCAATGCTGCGTCAAAACCCTGCGCCTGCTTGAAGCAGGCGTAGGTCTTGACGCAGCATTGTATAGATGGGACACCCCCGAGCCTTGCTGGAGCTGCGTTGCGCTTGCGACGCAACTCCAGCAATGCGCCACCTTTACGGCACAGATGCGTCACGCATCTGTGCCGTTTTTGCCCCATGGTGCGCCGCATTGTAAATGCGTCGCGCCATGGGTGGCGGAGCAGCAGCGCAAAATAACTGGCGCATCCCTGGGGATGCGCCAGTTGTTATAAATCTGCCCCAATTAGTTTTAGCTTTCAATTTAAGACAGCTAGAGGGCTGTGGGTGCCACATTGCAGTCGATCTTAGTCCGGGTTAAGAAGTGGCAACAAATGCAAGGTATGCATGATATCTGCCACTATCCCAGACTTCAGGATATGATTGAGCACCCTTGTAGGTAGTTCTGCTAAAATAGTCATGTAGGCTTTATAAAAGATGAAGGGAAGCTGTCCAGCCCAGAAGCCTTTTTACCCAGTATTTGCCCGACGGCCACTTCAGACCATGCCTATCGTGATGTTCTCTTCTGATGCAGAAAAGTCAGCTTGAAAATCAGGGAGAGAGTACCTATTAAGTTAAACTTCTGTTTGTGAGTGGTCAATATACTGACATCTAAAAAGTGAAGAATATGTGAGGAATAATCTAAGAATCTAGGAGATGGTTGTATTTCATTTATGTGGTTCCTTTGTGCAACCTGTCTCATTAAACATGTCATGATTCTATCTGCTTTGTCATCTTTCCCATGGATAACATGTATGTTTGACATACAGAAGTTTTCTTGCTGCTTCTTTTATGAAGATCTGATCTACTTCACCTTTAGTTCTGCACAGCTATTGAAGAATATGAATGGCGTCCTCTTGTTTATGGCGAGTTTTGGATTGATGAAGTTAGGGCTCTAGATCTAATATTGCTTACTTAGCAAGTCAGTGGAAAGTAGCTGTATGTGTGTCAATTCCTCCTAAATCACAGCTTACAAAACTACCCACAGTATGGGATGGCCAACCTCTTCGTTATCATTTTAAATAAAGTATATTTCTATTACTTCCCTAATTCTGGCTCTAACCACAAGATCCTGCAAAGCTATTTCATTGACCAACCAAGGCTGCAAAGGCAGCTTCGGTGGAGGGTGGTAGTCAGAGGAGAAGGGCATGATTCAATATAGTTTTAACCTCAATGGTCTAGGATATTGGGTAACAAATCTCTACAATTAAAAAAGTCAATCCGTGGGTACATTTTGTGAATATTTGAAAAGAACATAAAGTTACCCCCCCCCCTTCAACTTGGTATCTCCAAATATATAGGAGATTTAGATTGTTAATGATTTGTGTAAGTGACAGCGGTGTCTCAAGAGCAGAATGTCGTGTTTAGGATCTATCTATAGTATAGGACTGTACTAAAGTCACCTCCCATCACTTGGCGGCTATCAGTGAAATGAGATAACTTGGGGGAATGGTCTAGCTAGATAATAGCACTATAGGTAAGTGTCCCAGCATAGCCGGATGCCCACTAAACATCTTTCTTTGTCCACAAGCTTAGATTATATAGAGAAATCCTAGCCTATTTGCAGGAAGATAGCCACCCCCACTGACTTGCTTTTATAGGTCATGTGGAATTGGGTAAGAACCAATATGAGTGGAACTGTGGGACACCTTCGATTTGGGGGTGAGTCTCTTGAAAAAAGGCAATATTTACCTCTTTGTGTTGTAAACATTTGACTTTTGACTTCCATTTAACTAGGGAGTTAATGCCCTGGATATTCAGGGAGAGCAAAGAAAGTAAAGTCATCTACCCCTCCTTTGGAGCTTTGCCTGTCTGACACCCCAGATGCCATCTAAGGGGACTCAATGCAAATGTATTTGTTTATTTATTTGGTGTTTTCTATAGCGCGAACATGACCCTGAGTGGGGTATCAGAGCGCTTCAAATTTGCATAAAAATAAATAGTCTTTAGTAGTTTTACACTGATTTTGATAAAAAAACATTAACGCTTAATAAACATATATACAATACCCCAAAGAGGTTGATGTTCGATTAGAGGTAGCATGCGTATAATCATGATGGAACAATGATAGTGGCGAGTCTGCTGCAATTATGGGAGATATTTAGTCATGTAAAAAGACTTGGCTTCATTTTTGAAAGCAAGGATTGATGAAATTCTACTAATGTGAGGGGGGAGAGCGTTCCAAATTCTGGGCGCAGCTCCAGAGAATCCTCGGTCATAAGTTCTTTTCTTGCGGAATCGGCCATTTTTAGTAATAGATCTCCATGGCTCCGGGAGACACTGCATCCTCCTGATAGTGTGATTTTCTGGGCTAGGTACACTGGTGTTTTGTAGTGTATCGCTTTGTGGGTAATGCATGCTATTTTAAGTTGTATTCTCGCTTCGGAAGGCAGCAGGTTAAGAGCTTTCAGATGAGGGGTGATGTGGTCGAATTTCCTGGAGCCGGTTATAAGTTTTGTGGCCGCATTGAGACAGGCTTTCAGCTGGGCTGTTGAAATCTTGAGGAGACCAGCTAGGGTTGTGCAACCATACTTAATCCTTGATATTATCGTTAGTTCATTCCTTTTGTTCGGTCTCTAGGACCATAAAAGTATGCATAAAAGATCAGTACAACAAATATAAGACAGCCATACAGTACAATGCATCAAGTTCCACAAAGTTTTGGTTCTGGTTGAAAACATAAAAGTTGCCCTTTGATAGAGAGGGAAGGGAAAGCTCATGGAATGGACGTAAGTGCAAAAGCAATCAATTCATTTGGTATCAGACTACTCGGAAAACAGGGAATTATAAAACATTTCAATAAATAGTTAAAACTTCCAAGTTATATTAAACCACATTGAAATATAAACTATTATACAAAGAGAAATAAAAACAAAGAATAGAATTAAAAACTATTACCCTGTAGCACTAACCACTTGCTATGCACTTGTGTTAGTAAACCATACTCTTTGACAGTTATTGGTTACTTTTCTTTAGCAATGAAGCCCCTTCTCTTTCGCCACATTATATTTAAAAACCAGAAAACAGCAAAGACGATGGGTCCAGAGGTGTCATATTTTAGGACTCGGAGAGCCTCCCTGCAATGCTCAAACCCCAAGTTCCGGCAAAGTTGTATTAGCCAAAAGCGCCATGCTCCCTGATATCCCGGACAGAAAAATAAAACATGCAGTTCAGTTTCCTCTTGGCAGTTGCATGCAGGGCACCCGTGTACAAGTTGACCAGCCTATTTTGCAGTAAAGGCACGTAGAGGTAGAGTGCTGTGTCTGAATTGAACATAGAGTTTCCTAGCTGCTTGTGGTATGATATCATCCACAAAGGATTCAAGTTTGTAGTTATCCTTCACAGTGAGAAACTGGATCGTAAGAGTACCTATATTTGGATTCGTGTGAATGTCCTCCAACTCATGTGCACGATAGTTCCTTGGTATTGAGGTTCTGTGAATTCTGAACCCGTGGGTTCCATTTTGTGTATGGCAGCCATTTTGTGGTTGCCCTCACATAGGCTGATGACTGTGGCTGAACTAGTCTTTTAAGGACATGTACGCCTTAGCTCGAGTTCGTGCTGACTCCTGTTTGACCTGAGTGAACTGACCCTGTTGCCTGAAGCTGACCTTGTTAAACCAGTTCCTGCCCTTTAGCTGATCAAGATTAAAGATCAGAGCACAGGACATCATAAAGTTTTACTGCACACAAACATGCCTTATCCTACTTCTATCTGTTTCTATTTCTTCTTTTATGGTCTATTTACGATATGGGTTGTTCTCCTTTTTATTATGGCTTTGTCCGGCTTATCTAAAGAAGAATGTTGGGTTTGTTCAATGATTGATTATGGGCCGGACAACTGTAAAATGGGTTTGTCGTCATGCAATACTTTCATTGTGGAAACATGTGATTGGTTAAACTGTAAACAAGGAATGTTTGCCTGAAGCATAATGTTTGGCATAAAAAGGGATGACTTGCTTTGTAAAGTTGAGCAGTCTCCTGAGAACTCATCACGTGATGATTTCTAGGACTTCTGTTACTGGCTGCAGCCAATAAATTTGACCTTTGACGCCACTCAGAAGTATCCCGTGTCTCTGTATTCTAAGACAGGTGAACCCGAAGACTTTGGGCGTGCCCCTGGTGCCGCTGGGTTCTAAAACCCGGTTCTTCAGTTGGCGCCCAACATGGGGCGACTTCAGCGGTACCGGTCCAAGCCTGAAGATCGTGAGGAGCTTCGTGAGGAAATTCTGGAGGGCGGCCACCACTTCATCGACCCTGGCATGTCGAACGTGGACTGAAGGTCTTTGCTGCGAGGCTTCCCGCTTTCCTGACCGCTACGAAGGACTGCTGCCCTGACTGTCGCCCTGTCTTGGACCCATTTGTGATGCTTTGTACGGCGAGACGATAGACGGGTTTTCTGGTGGCGTGACTGATACCTCAGTTAAGTATAAGTGGGTCGCTCCCAGTCCTTAGTTTTTGGTTCTTTGGTTCTTAGTTTGTTTGGTCCTTAGTTTTGATTTGAAAATTGCAATTTCCAAAGCCGAGGGACTCGTATATTTGCGAGACTATCGTTGTAGATAATCCCTTGAAGTTTGAAGCTAGATTAGTGAGCGAAGATGCCTAGTCTTAGCAAAATTAGGAGGATATTCTGTTGTGTTTGTAATAGGGATTACAGATTGGAGGATTCATGTCCGATACCTCCAGTTGGAACTCCGACTTATGAGCTCTATTCTAAACACGGCGTGGGCCCCATTACGTTTAATGAAGTATGGGTCCGCTATACTAGAAAAGATGGTGTCTTACAATGGCCCCAACATGTTAGCTTTGATACAGAGATTTTAGACAATTTGGAAACTAAATTATTTAGGAAGAAAGCCCGGCCGGTAATGTTTGACTCCTTTCGCCTTTGGCGTAAAGAAGCCAAACAACGAGAAATTAAACAAGCTAAAAGAGATAAAAGAGAAAAGGATGTATCAATAATGCAAGCTGCTAGGCAGTTTAAAGAAAACGAAGAAGATAAAGCAATTGAGGTGTCAAATAGGCAACATGATATGGCTATTGATAAATGTTATCCAGCTTTGCCATCTCTTCTTGAGAATGCAACGAAGGACCCTGAGAAGGATCATTTGATGTCACATTTGTTGAGATTACCACCCCCTTATGCACAGAGTGCTACGGCACCTCCGCAACCTCCAGTTGCACAACCTCTTGTTGCTGTTCAGCTACCGGTTCCTCCTCAGCTGGTTCTTCCTCCTACGGCGCAGCCTCCTCTGGGGCCGCAGACTTTGCTATCGGTTTTGTCTGGAACTACTTTGCCTTATTCTCCTGTACCTTCAACTTCTCTTGCTACTAACCCTACACTTCTATCACCTCAAAATACTTTGTCTCCTGTCCTTTTGACAGCTTCTCCTTCTGCTCGACAACGAATGACTGATACTGTTACTGGTCTTTTGTCTCCTTTCTTTGGGTCATTGAGTATGACCCCTGTTTCTGCACGTAAACAAATGCGTAGTCAGCTACCTGGTCCAGAATAACGGGCAGTGTTAGATCTCTTGGCTCGCAGGTGGATTTCGAATGTTTCGAGGTATAATTTAGAGTCAGTTATGGATGTTTTCCTGCAGTGGGAAGCACCCAAGCAAAGATATGTGTTTGATGTAATGTGTACTTTCCTCCGTGAGGAATGGGCAGATAATGATTTGGGTTCAGTTCCCGTAGAGTTGCTAAATGTCCAGTCTGAGTTTGCGAAAGGGACGATAGTGGGTCCCGGAGTTGAGGAAGCAGTTGCGATAGTACTTGCGTTTAGGAGCGATTTCCCCTCTCAGCGATTGTTTGAGCCTGATTCCGCAGTCAGGAGAAAGGTACGACAATATCCAATGAGATAGGTTCCCCCAGTTTGGAGAGAAGGGGACACAAACGCTAATCCGCCTGTTCTGCCTCATTTTCAGATAGTATGGGTACAAGTGCCATGGAAGAGAGTAGAAGTTTTGGCCCTTAAACAGTCTTTACCTGATCCCCGTAAGAATCCGGCTGGCTATTACAAAGAATTGTCCCAGACAGTTGACGCATGCATTATGAATTTAGCCGACATAGATATGCTGTTGGGTAATGTAGTACCTCAACCTCTATGGGCAAAGATTCGTCATGAGGATCATGCGGTTGAATTAGGTGACTCATGGCTCAATATTGCTGCTGCGGACGCTAGACAAGTTGGTGGTTCTAAGCCTGAGCCTCTAGTGGCAGATCTACCTGGCAGAATTATAAATCTTATGAAAACGATGATGCCAGCGTTACGAGTAAATTGGGACAAGTTAGCAGCATGTAAGCAGAAGAAGGACGAAAGTGTATCTTATTTCTTCACTAGGTTTGATGAGACATTTATAGATCATAGTGGTCAAGATATGAGTACGGAAGGTGGACAAAGATTGTTCGTAGATAAGTTTGTCTTTAACTTACTTCCTGAACTATGTAATAAGTTGAAAGATTCTGAGAGTTCTTGGGCTGTTTCCTCGTCGGCCCAGATATTGGCGACTGCACAGTACTATGAGAATAGGGATAAGGACGAGAAAGACAGAGTAGAGAAAAAGACAAAAGACTTGAAAACAAAGGTCCTTTTGCAGAAGGCGTATCCGCCTCGCTCGAATCAGCAAGAATCGCAGCAACGCCCACACTTTCAGCAACCTCCACCATTTCAGAGACCGCAACAGAACGTTGGGTATTTTCCTCCAAGACCACCTTTGGGTTTAAATCAGTGTGCGTATTGTAGGGAGGAAGGTCATTATAAAAATGAGTGCCCTGTTTTATGACAACGCGCGAGTGGTATACCGGCCCGAGAGGTCGTGGTGGTTTCCAGCAAGTGTCAAGGGGTAGAGGACGTGGTGCGTTTCCCCAGAACGAACGTTCCTTTCCTCCGCAGAATTCTATTAATTATTTTGATCAACAGAAAATTGCGTCTGGTCAGTCGACTCAGTACTATGCTGATGACTATTATGTTGAGAGTGAGAATGCTGACTATAATGGTTGCTAGGACAGCCATGGACGAAGAGAGGGAGTAGTGTCGGTTCCAGTAGATCAGAGTGGGCCTTATGTTGCAGTAGTTACATTAGGTGTGGTAGCGCCTTTTCTTTTGGGTACTGGTGCAGCAAAGAGTTCTATCATGCACTCTAAACTCCCTGGCGCACCTTTGTCTGGCGTAACGAATGTTTCGGTAGGATTTTCTGGCGCCCAGGTACGTAATCCAGTTCCTAGTCCTTTGTCTCTTTCCATTGGGCCTTGTGAATTGGAAGCACCCCTTATTCTAACGACAGGTTGTGGTGAGAATTTGTTGGGTTTGGATTTGTTAAAAAGATTGCATGCGACATTATATTGTTCTCCTTCGGGAGTACATCTTACATTGGGTAAGAAATTGATCTCTCCAATGTATTTATCTAAAGATCGACTTCCACTGGAATTGCGTTCTCTCCATGATACTCTTTGGGCTACTGGTCCTAATGATGTGGGTCTTTTGGAGATTCCACCCTATGTTGTTACGCTCAAATCGAATGTTAAATTGCCAGGTATTCCCCAATATCGGATTTCGAGTGATGGTGAAAGAGCGCTTTTAGCGATTATCTATGATTTGATTGAGAAAGGTGTGATTGAAGAAACGAGAGGTAATGTGTGTAACAGTCCTGTTTTGCCTGTCCTGAAATGTACTGACTCTTCTCAGCCACCTGTTTACAGGTTTGTGATCGATCTTAGAGAGGTTAACAAGATTGTTGTGCCACAGTTTCCAGTTGTTCCGGATATTACTGCTTTGTTGACTTTGATTCCTGCTTCAGCTGCCTGGTTTTCAGTCATAGACTTGAAAAATGCTTTACTTCAGTATTCCAATTGCTGAGGAGAGTAGAGATATTTTTGGCTTCTCTTTAGGAGGCCGAAGCTTCCGGTTTAAGAGAGCTCCCCAAGGCTATTGTGAAAGTCCCTCCATTTATAGTCAGGCTTTAAAAACTCAGCTCGATACTCTTGTGTTACCTGCTGGTGCTGCTCTTATACAGTATGTGGATGATCTGTTAGTGGCCGCTGATGATGAGAAAACTTGTAAAGAAGCTACTCTTTCTTTGTTGCGACATTTGTCGGACTTGCATCATAAAGTGTCACCTTCTAAGTTGCAGGATTGTCGCCAAGAAGTGACCTACTTTGGTCATCTCTTGTCAAAGGAGGGAAGAAGGTTGACCCCAGAACGAATTCAAGCGATTGCGCAAATGACTGTACCAAGCACACAGAGAGAAGTGCGTGCTTTCTTGGGTATCACGTCGTATTGTAGACAGTGGATTCCAAATTTCTCTCTATTGGCGAAACCTCTGTTGGCTTTGACTTGTAAAGATACACCGAATCCTCTTCCGTGGTCTGACGATTGTCAGAAAAGTTTTTCTGAATTGCGTGATGCGTTGTGTTCTGCTCCAGTGTTGGGTACTCCTGACTACAGTAAGCCTTTTACACTCTATGTTCACGAGAGAGAGGGTTGTGCATTGTCAGTTTTGACTCAACAGTTTGGTGATAAGCAGCGTCCATGTGCGTATTTCTCGTCAACTTTAGATCCGGTAGCTAGAGCGTTGCCAAGCTGTTTGAGAGCTACAACGGCAGCGGCTGTTTCCATCCGACAGTCTGCTGGATTGGTGATGGATAATACGTTGGTTGTGATGGTTCCACATGCAGTGGATACTTTATTAAATCGAACCAAGACTCAGCACCTTACTAGTGCGAGGTTGTCGGGTTATGAGTTGACGCTTTTGGCTAGTCATGTGAACATCAAGCGGTGTAATGTATTGAATCCAGCAACATTGTTGCCTATTTCTGTGGATACAGATGGTCAGGAACAGCATGATTGTTTTTTGAGGACGGAAGAGGAAACGAAGGGTAGAGTCGATCTGAAAGACACTCCTCTTTTGGATCCTGATGGTACGCTATGGGTTAATGGGTCATGCTACAAGCTCCCGAATGGTGATACGACTGCAGCATATGCCGTGACGACATTATGCACAATTGTTGAAACTGCACGAGTGAGCTATAATTCGGCACAAGCAGCGGAATTGATTGCAATAACGAGAGCGTGTATTCTGTCTGAGGGAAAGAGAGTAAATGTGTATATCGATAGCCAGTACTCGTTTGGTGTTGCACACAGTTGTGGACGCTTGTGGAAAGAAAGGGGATTTCTCACATCCCATGGGACTAAGATTCAACACGGGCAGTTGGTGAATGAGCTTCTTGAGTCACTTACTTTGCCGAAGCAAGTTGCGATTGTGAAGTGTAGTGCTCACCGGAAGGTTACGGATGATGTTGGTCAAGGTAATGCATTTGCGGATGAAGTTGCGAAAGAAACAGCGAAAAATGTGATGAGTCGAATGTATGTTGCAGGCCCTGCGAGATGGATTGGTGCAGTTGGAATGTGTGAAGATACGATTGAGAGTGTGAAATCAATCCAGGCTGAAGCCACTGAAAATGAAAAGAGTGTGTGGAGAGAAACTACGGGTAGATTGGATTCGACTGGTTGTTGGGTTGAGTTATCAGAACACCAAAGATGGATGTTGCCGGATGCGTATGTGCTTGCGGTGGTTACGATGGCACATGGGTTGTCTCACATTAGTGCGAAAGGGATTTGTAAGTTGTTGGCTCCAGTGTGGGAGAATGGTGGAATTCCCAAATGTGCGGAGAATGTGGTCAAGAATTGTATGGTGTGCCTGATGTATAATCCTGGTAAGGGAACTCCAACTCCAGCTGGTCACTTTGCGCCTCCGACGTATCCGTTCGAGGTTCTGCAATTGGATTTTATCCACATGGAAAGATGTAACAATTTGAAATACGTCCTTAGTTGTTTGTGCCTTTTCTAGATGGGTAGAGGCATATCCCCTAAAAGATAATACTGCCTCGTCCACAGCTAAAGTCTTGCTCAAAGAATATTTCCCAAGGTTTGGATTGCCAAGGATGGTGTGGAGTGATAATGGGAGTGAGTTTGTGGGGAAGATCATGAAGAGAGTGTGTGAGGGTTTGGGCATAAGACAAAAATGTCATGCTGCGAATCATCCCCAATCAGCTGGTTTAGTGGAATGTTATAACGGCACCCTGAAATTGAAAATGGCCAAAATTCAGGCGAGTTCTGGTCTCCAATGGCCCGATGCTTTGCCGTTGGCACTTTTGTCAACCAGAACCACAGTGTATTCCCGAATTGGGCTTAGTCCATATGAAATTGTTTTTGGACGCCCGGCGAATGTGTGGGGAGTGCCGAGGCCAGTGAAGTTTAGTGACATTGAGTATCCTGTGTTGGTGGACTATTTGTATGACCTGACGGCTAAATTGCTTGTCTTGCATCAACAGGTTCACTATAACTTGCCACCAGCATCTGTGGACCCAGGTCACACCATCAATCCCGGTGACTGGGTCCTCATGAAAAACTTTCAGCGGACCAAAAACGAGCAGCCCCGCTGGACCGGCCCCCACCAGGTGCTCCTGTCGACAAGAACCTCGGTGAAGGTCTTCGGGAAGCGGAATTGGGTCCACGGGGTACATTGTAAGAGGGTGCCTTTACCTCTGCCGTACGACCAGTGGATCAGTGAAGGTATTGGTGACTCAGAGACAGAACGGGGGCCGAAGTTCATGCCGTTTAGCGATGCACATCTAGTATGGACAAAGTCTGAACGAGAGGACGACGACATTTTGCAAGCAGCTGTACCTCCGCATCTGAGATTGGACACCACTGAGCCTGAACTTCTGTTTAAAGATCAGACAGTGTCTGGTAAAGGCCGTTATAATTTACGACCGAGAAACAATGGACAAATAAAAACATAATTTTTCCTTTTTTTTGGAGAACTGCACTCTCTCATCCAGGAAACTGTTTTGGCCTATTTTTCTTTTTCGAGCTGCCATCCGAGCTCAGCTGTAGGGTCGCGGTATAAAGACTTGGGATTGCAGCCTTGTAGACACAAGGTCGACGGTTCTGGTTGGTCCTAGGGCGTTCCCTGGACTGACAGACGCATTCCTTAGCGGAAGAAAACCAACTGCCGCGAACAGCACGGTTAGAGGATGGAATTTTTTGTGATGGAGAGAACTGCCGAGGAAATGAACTTTAAAATGAAACTGTGTAAATTAATGCATAGCAAATGTTTTCTGATTACATGTGTTCTGATGTTTTTAAGCATGACGTTAGCATTGGTGGGTTGGATTGTTTTTACTACCCAATTGACTTCTGCACCCACCTCCCAACCTATGTCTTTTCCTACTACTACTTCTTTGCATTCTTTTCATATCTTACCTGAACACGAGCAAATTAGAAGGTCAGAATTTGTGAATAATTCTTTTGTACAGCTTCTGCATCAACACCAGTTGGTAGTGAACACCACTAATTGTTGGGTGTGTGGTCTTATGCCGTATACTACGGATAGAGGTATTCCCTATTTGGTTCTACCGTTTAGTCAGAATGGGTCTCTATGGGCTTTCCAAACGATGTTTATTTATGCCATCGAAGTCTATCCCCTGCGTTCCATGAGAGATAACTCAAGTAATAAAGCCTTGGCGAAGGGAATTACGAATATGAGTAGAGATATCGAAACGTATAGGACTATTCCCAAGGATGAGTTACTAGCATATGTTGGTTGGAATGCAACCGGATATAGTATTAGTCTGGGTGAGGAGCAGAGACGGAAGAGGTCACCTCCGATTTGGATCGTACCCCACCGAGGTCATTTTTGTTTGCAAGGTAATGGCAAGAATCCGAGAGCTCAGTTAGGGAAGAGTGTATGTACTCAGACGTACGTTTTTGCGTCTCAATCTTCCCCACCGTTTTTAGCAGCTAAGGGCACGTATTTTGTCTGCTTCAACAGAGCATATACATGGTTGCCCCCTGATTTTTCGGGCACATGTTATGTGGCGTATTTGTTGCCCCCTACGTACACTGCTGCTGCAGATTACCACAGAACGAGAGTTGTTAGAGGTGTCTTCGATCAGGAAGATACCGCTGGACAAGAAGTGGGAGACTTCTTTAAGGGTTTCCTGCCGTTTTGGGGACCTATGGTTAACAGTAGGAACATACGCCAATTGACTAGAGTGGTTGAGTCCACCGTAAATGAAACTGCCGGTGCCCTTAGTAATTTGACTGCTGAGCTTCAAGCGGATCGTCTTATGATGTTACAGAACCGTATGGTTTTAGATGTCATACTTGCAGATCGAAGTGGAGTATGTAAAGTGATCCAATCGAGTTGCTGCGTTTTCATTCCAGATAATGCTCCTACAGTATACGAGGCCATTTCCAGACTGCATAAGATCTCTGAGTCTATACATGTGGACAAAGGAGATTGGTCGTTGACTGGATGGTTTTGGGGACTGTTATCCACTTGGGGATGGAAGATTCTGATGGTCATTGGTACGGCTTTAGCGATTCTATTTCTGTGTTGTCTTTGTGTACAGTGTGGTCCTGCCATATGTGGCCTTTGTGCTACTACGTGTGTAAGGAGACCGCCTGTCTCGAGAGAAGTACAGAGAGATAGAATGATGCTCCAGCAGCACCTAAATGACCTGATGAATATTGACATCGATTCAGATACAGACTGAGTGATTGCCTATGTAAGGGCAAAAGGAGGGTCCTAGGTTCTGTGAATTCTGAACCCGTGGGTTCCATTTTGTGTATGGCAGCCATTTTATGGTTGCCCTCACATAGGCCGATGACTGTGGCTGAACTAGTCTTTTAAGGACATGTACACATTAGCTCGAGTTCATGCTGACTCCTGTTTGACCTGAGTGAACTGACCCTGTTGCCTGAAGCTGACTTTGTTAAAACAGTTCCTGCCCTTTAGCTGATCAAGATTAAGGATCAGAGCACAGGACATCATAAAGTTTTACTGCACACAAACATGCCTTATCCTACTTCTATCTGTTTCTGTTTCTTCTTTTATGGTCTATTTACAATATGGGTTGTGGTCCTTTTTATTATGGGTTTGTCCGGCTTGTCTAAAGAAGAATGTTGGGTTTGTTCAATGATTGATTATGGGCCGGACAACTGTAAAATGGGTTTGTCGTCATGCAATACTTTCATTGTGGAAACATGTGATTGGTTAAACTGTAAACAAGGAATGTTTGCCTGAAGCATAATGTTTGGCATAAAAAGGGATGACTTGCTTTGTAAAGTTGAGCAGTCTCCTGAGAACTCATACCGTGATGATTTCCAGGACTTCTGTTACTGGCTCCAGCCAATAAATTTGATCTTTGACGCCACTCAGAAGTATCCCGTGTCTTTGTATTCTAAGACAGGTGAACCCGAAGACTTTGGGCATGCCCCTGGCGCCGCTGGGTTCCAAACCCCGGTTCTTCAGTATTGTAGCTCGGGGAACCAAGGGGCAAATCTCCCCTGGACTGCTCCACAGGGTTGGCATGCCTAGTTTGTTGCATTTGTGCTTTACATGTGCAAACCAGGGAACTTTTTTTAACTATGCCAGGGTAAGATAATAGCTCAGTAGTTTCTGCCTGGAATGCTGCTAATTCAGGGGTCGCCCACAATCTCCTCCAGAAGGTTAGGGGTCGTGGAGGAGTGTGGCTCAATGGTTAGAGTGGCAGACCCTGATGCAGAGTTCTGGCCAGGGACCAGGGTTCGATTCCCGCCTCGGCGGGGTCTCGGGCTTAATTTCCTCGGACCTGTTAATTCTCTCCTCGGTGCCTATTCTAATCACAGGCCCCACGCTGCAACTCTGGGCAATAGCTTGCTTAACCTCCACACCGGCCCCAACAGCGCTAAGGATGCCTGGCTTCACCCTGGGGGTGCCCAGGAGTGGACACTTCACAGGGAAAGCCAGGAGGGGTTCCACAGCAGTATGAGTATCAGCGCCTGGAAGCTGAATAGGCGACACCGCAAGGTGACCGTCTGGTGACAGTGCGCTCTATAAGTACCATGACATTTACATTTACATTTACATTTAGGGGTCTTAAGGCAACCTCATCTTCAATCGGGGAAATGCCAAAATCTAACCGCTGGGGGATTAACAGGGTACTAGCTGGGAGACTCCTGATTTGCCTGAGGAAACTGTTCTCCACCGCTGTTAAAGTAGCGGGGGAGCAGTGCCCCCAGAATTCCGCCCCGTACAATGTGGCTCCCCTCGCTTGCGCCCTTTACATCTCAATTGCTGGCCCAATGGGTTTGGTTGTAGATTCCCTTACCATTTTGGCTATACACCCAGCAATCTGGGTTAACTTGAGCTTGGCTTTAGCTATCTGGGCCGCCCACTCCATATCTTCTGTGAGGGTAACACCCAGATAGTCAAACACAGGCACCCTTTCCAGTGCTACCCCGTTTAAATGTGGGTTGGGGCGCGTTTTATTGGGCGGATTGGCAATCATGAACTTAGTTTTAACAGTGTTTATCTCTAGCCCCCTATTATTACAGAATACAACAAACCTGTCCAAGAGCCTCTGTATACCCATCGGCCACTTGGACAGGAGGAGAGTATTGTCAGCAAACATCAATGCCGGCACCTTGGTGTTTGCTAACTTAGGGGCATCATTATCTACGACCTCTGCAAGTAGTGGGATGAGTGCGTTGACAAAGAGGCAGAACAGGGTCGGTGCAAGAACACAGACCTGCCTCACCCCTCTGTCAACTCTGAGCCTGTTGGTTAGTTCTCCCCCTCTTCCACATCTTACTTGGGCATAGGTGGCATCATGCAGCTTGATAAGCAGGGCAAGTAGATAGGATGGAATCCCCATATCCCTAAGGACCCCCCAGAGTTTGGATCTGGGCACCAAATCAAAAGCCGTTTTCAGGTCCACGAATATCAAGTAGAGGCTGCCACCCTCTATTGATACCGTCTTCCAAGCAATCAGTTGAAATCTGAATACTTGGTCCACGGTGGAGGTGTTTTTCCTGAATCCGGCTTGATAAGGGCTAATGATACCCTCCTCCAGCCAGCACTGGATCCGATCTAATATTACCCGTGCAAACAGTTTTTGCGTGACATCGATCAAACTGATCGGTCTATAGTTTGCAGGGAGTAATGGAGAGCCCTTTTTATAAATTGGCACTATTTCTTCCCACTTATCGGGGATGGGCATACCGTTCATGATGGCGTTAAATAAAACCCACAGATAGGGGCCCCAGATAGATGGTTCCCTGCTAAACCAGTCCCCTGGCACTTTGTCTAAACCGGGTGCTTTTCCAGCTGGCAGCCTTTCTATCGCTAAAGTGACCTCACGTAGTGTTATCCCAGCAGGCTCCTCAATTACGTTTCTGGGAGCTAGTGCTAGTGAATTCTCACTGCAAGGAGACTCAGGACATAGTGCGCCCCCCAGTTCTCTATTCACATCCTGTTTCGGGTCGAATGCATATAAGGCCTGAAAATGGTCTGTCCACAATTCTGCAGGTAAATTTGGTTCACCCGTGGAGTTACCCTCCTTGCTGCCCGTTCTAACTATGGCCCAGAAAGTTTTTATGTCCTGGGACAGGAGGGCAGTTTTGATGTCCATCTATTTATCTTCTTCCCAGGACGATTTGGCACTGGTAACAGCTTCTTTGTACTGGGCCCTCCTTATTTTGGTCAGGCACTTATTATTCCCCTTGATAGCATCTAATAGCACTTGTTTGGCCTTACGGCAGCTATCATTGAACCACGTATGGGTTGGCATTTTTTGGTTTTTTTTGGGGCGGACAGTGGGATTTAGAATGTCAGCTAGGTTGTCAATCAGCTTCTTGTAGAGTGTTGCGACCAGATGGGTATAGGTTAGGTTATCCCCGTTTAGTGGAGCACTACCAAATTCCTGCAGAGTTGGAATGACCATTTCATATAGTGGTCGCAACTTCTCGGGCGATTGTTTAATTATTCCCCACTTTATTCTTCTCCTATTATTAGGGAGGGTTAACCTATCATCCAAGGGAGCCTCGATGGCAGGGATTATGCCGGCGTCTAAAACCTTCAGGGATAGAGTCAAGGCATTATGGTCGCGATCAACTCGTGAGATGACTTCAAAGTCCATAACCCTATACCAAGGCATACACTCTACCAAAATATAATCTATCTGGGAGGCCTGGTCAGTTCTATTAAATGCAGGCTTGCTCGGCCTGTCCGAGGGCGTACGGCCATTACAAGCCCTCAGGGAGTGAGTTAAACAGATAGCATTAATTTGGAGTACTAGGGGAGACCAAGACTTGACTGGTTGTCCCTAATGATCTGGTATAGCCCACTGCAAATCCTCCTCATTGGAAATAGCATTGTGGGAACCTAAGAGGGGTTCGAATTGGCAGTTTAGATCACCCCAACTATTAGTCGTGAGTCAAAGGGCACCGTTGGAATATAAAGATTAAGCGCCTCAAGGGTTTTAGATTCCTGTGCCAAGCTCACAGGCCGGGAGTAGATGTTAATGATTACGAAACTTAGCTTAGAGGGAAAAGTGAGCAATACCACTTGGATGTCAAGAGAGGAGGTGTTTAAAGTGGCAACAATACACCCCACGTGTGAAGCTACCCAAATAGTTAGTCCTCCCGACGGTCTTCCCCTCTCTCTAGTAGTAGCAGGTATGTTAAATGTGGCAAAGCCCATCCTGGCATAATCCTCTCTTGCCCATGTCTCCTGAAATAAACACACATCAAACTGATCCACAAACGAACCCCACTCAGGGCAAGAAAGTTTGACCTTGATGCCCGCCAGATTCCACAATAGAATCTTGAAATATGTACCCACACTAAAAGCTCCCTTCAAGTATACAATTGTATCCAAACAGGGGAGGATCTTTGCGATGTCATTCGGGAGATTAGTGTGGGTGGTTAATGAGGTCTCGAGTGGGGAAAAAGGGGGTTGACGTACCAAAACCTCATCCCTCATAGTAGGCTGTTCATGTGGCCCAAACTCAGGGCTCGTCACAGTTGGGGGCATACACTGGTTGTTCCCTAAAGTTATCAGCACAGCCCCTTCTGGATATTCCTTGCTGGTTCTAGTGGAGCCCAAGCCTTCCAAGGTTGCTAGTCAATCAACATCTTCCAACGGGCCGAATCGATTATTGATCGGTAGATCAAAGTACAAAGGTCTACCGGTAACGTGTCTACGGGGCCGGTACTGTCCCTCATCCCTCTGTTTAATATACTCTAAGGGAGGCCCTGGCCTGTCAAAGTTAGAACAAGTGGTATAAAAGTGATCCAAGGGCAGCGCTCTTACTCCTGTGCGGGTCTCAGCATGGATAGTTCTAGTGTTAAGTATAGAACTTACCACCTGGGGGGTTTTAAAATTAACAACCACACAGTCACCTAGAGTAGTTTTTTTTGTTGGTCCCACTCAATCCACTCTCCGTACCATTAAGATTTTCCCTGCCCTCTCATAGGGAAAGTGCTTATGGGATGCTAACCAGTGTAAAATCTTATTCCTAAGTTCCAACTGCGACTCCCTCCGGGAGCCATTTAAAGGTGGGACCCCAGTAAGGACTAGTACATAGGGTAATGATTCTGGGGGGAGATTTATAGTTGGCAAAACGGCATCTCCCTTATCCCCCGACTCTTTGCTTCTGGTTTCCGGAGCCACCCCTGTACTATTAGTTGTATGGAAGGTGGGGGCCATTGTCTGGACATGGACTGGGCTCGGTATGGAGTTTGAGGTGCGGTCATGCCCGCGTTGTACAACCCGGGGATGCAGGATAGCACTAGGCCCTTGACTGTTGGGTTGTCTTGTAGTGGGGTCTTGGGTGCTAGTATTCACCTGCCTATCAAAAACCCCCATATACGTGTCCAAATTGGCAGGTAAAATCCCCCCCTTGGCTGCCCGTTGTATTGCCGTAGGGTCAGATTGTGTTAGCCTCATTGTTACCATTGTTGACAGAGATTTTAGTTGCTCTACTAGGGGTGCGACCTCTTGTCTAATCAAATCGCCAAGTTGGTTCAGAAGGTCTGCTATTAGTGACTGGGCCCAAGCCTGATACATCAATGGGACAGATTGGACAATTGGGACTCTATAGAAGAAACCTGATCACCAAGGACTTCCATCCCTAAATCACACCCTGTTCTTGCCTTCTTATTAAGGGTCACTCTCCCGGTTGTCTGCTTACGCTTCCCCTTCCTTCGAGTACCCATACCCTCTATTGCCGCTGGAGTAGGATCTAGTACAGTATCCACCTGAGGTGGGGTAGGAATAATCTCCTCTTCAGTAGGTACCAGCGCACTAGGAAAAGTAGTTTCAATAGATAATTCAGGTGTGGGAGAAGAAAGGTCGGGGGTAATTTAAAGACGCCTTTCAGTTCTTTGGATTTTGAAGGTAACAACGCCTATGGCCCTTTGTAACATTTTATCAATTGATGTCACGGGGGGGTAGGGTAGATTCAGCAACTTGGGCCCGGGTGACTTTTTTTTTAGGGTTACAAATGGACTTCCCCATTTTGAGAGAGTATTAACCAGAAACTCCCCTTGACCTGGGTGCCAAACAGCTGCAGATATTGATTGAGAATGCTGTTAAACCCTAACACATCACGGGACAAGAAAATAAAATAAAATTCTCCAACCAAAAGTCAACTAGGGCAATTTGTACCAACCACAAAAGTTAAAGTGATAATATAGCCACTCAAACTATTTGACAATATTGAGGATTAGTATAGTTCCAACATCCCCCGGAGAATTGAAATCTATTTGCTGTTTTAATGAATGGGAGTATAGCCCAAAGTTGTCCTTCGTTACCAAGATCTTCAGACAGCAAGAATATGGCAAAAAGTCAAGGGGGTGGCCCTGTCCTGTCTCTTCCTGTCAATGACATTATCAGTGCCTGGACTGCTGTTTTAAGGTCTGACTTATTTAAGAAGGGTTTCCGTTTACTGAGGTAGCTTAAGTGGAACCAGGAATTGTTTTGCCATAGTGTTAATATGAGTTAGCATATTCAGGTGTTTGTCTAGTATGATCCCCAGGGATTTGGTAGAGTCAACAATCCTTGGTGAACAGTTTAGTGCTGTTATCAGATTGGTACACTCTAGGATGTTCGTAGCGCTTTTCTGCAGGGAAATCAGCAGGAATTCCGTTTTATGGGGGTTAAGCTTCAAGTGATTGCTGATTAGCCAATGGATGGTACTCTTTAGTGCTTGGTTCATGATATCTATCTCTTCTGTCGATGTAATCTTGATGTAAAGCTGTGTGTCATCTGCGTACATGTGGAAGGAGATGTTTGCTCGTTGTAAGGTTTCTGTTGGCGGCTTTACGTACAGATTGAATAGTGCCGGGCATAGTTTTGAGCCCTTAGGAACTCCAATCACATTTCTGGAGGAAGCTGATAATGTTTGGTTGACTGTGATTGTTTTGCATTCTCTTCTCTAAGAACGATCTAAACCATTTTAGGACTGTACCCTCTAAACCCATCCTATTTATCAAGCGATTTAGTATTTTGGTATGGGTAACCGTATCGAATGTGGAAGAAAGGTAGAGCAGGATTAGGAGACGGGTTTTATTGTCAGGCAGGATGCTTTTATTGTATGCCTTCCTGGCCAGTCTTAGTTGTATTAGGTGGGGTGAGGAAGGGTGTTGTTGCCATTTCCGCTCTGTGGATGTGAGTGACTGTCTTTCTTCATTGAGGTTACAGTTGAACCAGTGGTTTTTATCTTTGTCAGGGATCCTTTTGAATTTCTATCAGCTGGTCTATAAATCTGTTTTTTTGCCTGGGGGGTGATAGAATGTGTGTAGGTTGCAAATTTGATTATCAAATGGTCTTAGGGACATACCTAGATACTCACATGACTCTAAAGGGTCAGATTGAATTTTTGTGATGGCAATGTCAGATCTATGTATACAGGCGATGCCTCCTCCCTTTTTGATTGGCCTGTTGTCAGGATTCGTCCCTTCCCCGCCCCCATGGAACAACCTAGGGACTCACCTTTCACGAACCCCTTTCTTATTCTCAGCTTCCAGACGCTGAGGTTGCCATTGGTGATCCTGGAACTCTGAATTGTAAATAATCTAGGGCAACTTCAATATATAAAAACTCTCAGAACATATCAAAATAAACAATAATGACACTAATATTTAGAAAAGTACAAAAGTAATTTATTCAGACTTCATGATTATTGTAATAAATATAAAATACATGATAAATCTAGTCCTACAGAGACCGATAAATATACAACATCCTAACTACACTCATTCATCACACATTCATACTACACTCTATTAATCATATTGATATACATGATCTATTTAAGAATCACAATTTAAATAACAATTGATGTAGCGAAACACTTCAATGAACATGTGATTATTAAGGTAAAAAAAAAAGTCCACATTTGTAAAGCGCACAATCACCCGTAAGGGTCTCTAGGCGCTGGGGGGCCGTCGGGAAGATTAAGCGAGCTATTGCCCAGAGTCACATGGTGCTGGGCTAACCTGCCGCCGGAGCCGGGGATCGAACCGTGGTCCCCAGATTCCAGCGTCAGTCGCCCTGGCCGCGGCGCCACACCTCTTCCACAAAGGTGGTTTCCAAAATAGCTCTACGCGCGTTTCGGCAGACCACTGCCTTTATCAGGAGTTCCACCACCGACTGTTGTGCTCTGTAATGACAATATATACATCACAATAAGAATATGTACACTAGTGTCAGTATTATATACAGTGTAGACTATTTAGTCTCTTGATTATACCAACTTGGATAAAAACTCACCTCATTTTAACAATAAAATGAGCCTTACATATAAACACATATTGTCAAAAGGTGCAGACATTCATACATATTTTTAGATTTACTGTGTGTGCAACTAACATACATGCCAGATAAAGAATACATCCACAACGTTGTAAAAAGGACAAACAGATTACCCCTTACCAGAATATTGAGAAATATCTGCAGAGAGAAGTAGAATAATTAATATGATGTTTTCCAGAGTCACACTCTGCTGGAAAGAATACAATGACCAAGGCTTGGAGTTTATTCAATGTAACAGATGAAAGAAAACTCATTCACTATATATATATATATATATATATATATATATATATATAATGGAGAAATGGCGCAAATATGTACCATATAAAGTCATAGATGGTAAATATCATAACATGATTTAAAGCCAGCAAAGATCAATATGCGTCTTAAGTCGTCATATAAGGATAAAGTCTGTGATGTCTGCTACAAACCTAGGGTGACACCAAAAATAAAAGATGGAAACCGCCTCCAGTTACATTCTATGCTGTTACTGATTCACGTCAAAGAAAAGACTTGATACTTAATGGGGAAATTGTTTCTTTTTACCTTTATATATTGGTAGACGCAAGGTAAAGAGTCCTCTTTAACCACTTCTAAAACTTTGAGCTGAAACAAAAAGTGCATGAAATTAAGAATGAGGACTAGTGTGACAAAGTAGAGCCCTACTTTTTGTTATCAAAAGATTCCATATTAATGTGAAAAAGTACCTGAGTGAAGATAATCTCTGCAAGATGGACGAGCTGCCAGTCCACTACATTTCACCCCATGTGCTGAATGCTAAAAATAGATCAGACAGGTACATGAAAGAATGCGTATTTTCAAGAAAAGATAAACACCAGTATTGCATTTCGAACCAATGAAAAAGGCAGACTAAAATACACCCGTCCAACAAAGAGAGGTGGGAAGTACATGTCAGCCAAAATTGATAATGACTGAATACATGTGCACACAAGGATGAAGTGAATGTGCCTAGTAAATTTACAGTTATGCCGCTGTATGCCGCTGTAGCCCGACGTGATACACTATATAACCGGTTTTATTTGGTCTCTAAAATAGAATACTCTCCTTGACATCACGGGTTTCTGGCCCTTTAACTCCGGAGCCGACCTGCAGCAAGACCCCGCCCCTGAAGACAACTCGGGAAAGGATTCGCCCATATTTAAAGGCTGGACCACCAATCAGGAAGCGCGGGAGAAAAGTGGTGAAGAAGGCGTTCGACGGAACCCAGAACCAGTGGAGCTCAGAGGACGGAGGACGACTGCTGAGGTACCGAACCCTGACGCCGGACAGAGCAACAAGGAGCTAGGAGGCATTCCCCGCCAAGCGCACAGCCACGGACCTGGAGGTTCGTGGCTCCAACAGCTTTGTGATCTACTCTGAAAATGAACCAATCACTTTGATGACCTTTCAATGAGGTACAAATCATAGGACCAACCCACGCCTCATCAATAGTTAGGCAGAGCAACGATTGTTACAAAAGTTAACGTCATGAGTTTTCCTGGAAAACAGGTGCCGGGAACTTATCCCTCACTCTGCCTCATTTCCCAACGAGGCAGAGTGTCATTAGGTAACACAGTGTGGACAAGCCCAACCTCCCTTCGTATCTGATCCTTCACTAGAAAATGTGATCTGTAGCCACCTGTAGGAACTCCGCCTTTACTGAGTGATCACTCCAGATTTTTCCCTTTTTCCAGGCCCATATATTTCTGCTGGCTTTAGAACTCTGTTTATGATACCCCTGCTAACCAGTAGTATTGGTCCTGTGCTCCCCCTTTAATCACGGTCGAAATGGCATATTCCTAATTGCCATATTGACCTTGCTTATAAATCCTTAGTATATGGTACAAAGTGTGCCCAGGGCATGAAGAGGCAAGACATTTAAATGTCACCAGTGGACTGCAGCACCTATTGTGCTATCCACTACAGAGTTAGTGCAAACAAGGCTTCATGCATATCACTGAAGCCTGTCTGTTGAAGTGTAATAACTGCAATTTGACCTGTCAATATAAATCTTTTTCACAGTTAACAACCTTCCTTTTAAATGTTAATAAGTCACCCCAAAGTAGGCTTTGTAGTACAGAAGACAGGGCGCGTGGTATTTAAAAGTAGGACATGTAGAAATTGAATGTAAACATGTCCTTACAGTCACTAGCACCCAAAAGTTATTCTCACTGGGGCAGGCATTCCTGTCCTATATAGAAAACCAGAGTACAGATTAAAATACTAAGTAATGTATCTTAGGAATGGGACCATCTAAAATCAATAATGAAAACAACAATTTTTAGCAGTTCTCAAACATACAATTCAACGATGCAGTCTGATGTGTAATACATATTAAGGAAACATAACTTTTAGGACATTACCTTTTCCCTGCCTACAGTCCTGGGAAGCTAATTTGCATTGTCTCTCTTGCTTCTACCAGCAAGTAATTAGCTTTGAATAGATGTAAATAGGTGTGAAATGCCTCCCAAGGGCAAAAGCTGAACTGAATGAGCAGAGATGACACCTCTGAACTCCACCTTCTATACAAAGTGGGGGCTGTGGGCAGTCAACCATACTCTGAATCCTTTATCCCTGTAATGGAAACAATAAATAAATGTCACATGTTTTAGTCATATATGAATAATACAAAAATGATACGGTAGGTCCTCACACACTTACTGAGGTGTCATGCTTCATCATTGGGTTTCCTCAATCACCAACACTGGCCCTAGTGGTGAGCTGGCTTCCCGGAATCAGGTAAGCGCTTGTCAGGGTCTCAAACTTGTAGTACAGACAGAGGGATCCCACATGAAATAGAAAAAATCTCCCGGATATCCTAAATCCATAATTTATATCTTGAGTATCAAGGAGACGATTAAAAACAAATGTCATGGTATGGTATTCGTGTGTGACTGACACACATGCCTTTTAATTATTGTTACCATTCCAGGGATAAAGGATACAGGGTTCAGTTTTCTATTTTCTTGTTTGGGTTTGCCTTTTTTGTTACTGTGTAGCTGTGCTGGAGGGCACAGACCCTGATACCTTTGTCCCTCTAGCATCTCCCCTCAGGATTTTGCTGAATTTTGTTTTGGGGGCTTTGGGCATTTTGTTTACCACTACAGTGTCAAATCCTGCTTTAGGGTCACATCCTGCTTAAAAGGTCTTCTTGGTTCACATCTACTACTTGAGGCACAGCTAAAAGGATCCACTATTTGATTACCAAAGGACTCTGCTTTTGTCCTACCAGACATCTGTCTCTGGATTTATTGTGGGTACAGTGGCTGCCTCATAATGGGTTTTAGTGTTAGATGTTAGTGTTAGATGTGGGAGGACAGTAGGAATACCGTAGTACCCTTAAACAAACACACCCCCTGGCCCCAGAGCCTAAATTTAGTGTTGCTGAAGACTTTCACCATCTTGAAAATACCCAAGATGGGTAGGGCTGGCCCCAAGAACTTCCATCCTATTGGTTAATGTGCACTCAGGAGTCGATCTCACCCACTAGCCAGTGCCAGGATTAATTGTGGCACCCTCAGGCACTCACCTACTTCAGAACACTTTCTGGACATTGGGAGGATCAGAAAAAGACTGGACCTGCTGCCTGTGACCTGAGAGGAACCCTGGAGAACTGGACCTGCTCCCTCTTGTACCCAGGAAAAAGAAGTGGACTCCAAGGGTCATAAGCCTGACCTGTTCATGCCACAGGGATACAAGCTACAAGAGGCCTTTTCCAGGAGATACCCAGCTGGCCAGTGGCAACTGGACCTGGACTGGATCCTACTGCTGGCCTCTGTCTGACACCCTGTGAATCTCTACGTGCCTCCCCTGAGGACCTGGGTGCTTTAGAAGTGTATTACTGTGATAATGTGGGACTTAAAGGACTAAGTCAGAAGGTAAAAGCTTTGACCTGGTCAACACCGGTTGGTTTATCTGACCCGTGCTCAGTTGCGGTAAGCCTCCCATTGGGCATAGGTCCCTGTCTACCGCAAACATTGACTATCATTGTGCTTTTGGGCCTTTTGGGCACTTTTACTATTTCAACTAAATCATCCAAAATCCATGCTTCTGAATAAAATAACAGAATTATATTATACATTAAACAACATAATTAACCGGAGTAAATCAAACCAGGAGCTCGGTTTCCATTGAGCAAGGATCGATTGGGCATCCATTACAGATCATTTGTCTCACCGAGTGAGGAGGGAGCAAGCGCCATGGAAGTAGGTTGGCCTCCCTGCCTCTTTGATTTACATCTACAAACAGGAAAGCCTCATATTGTCAGTATTTCAAAATTAGTCAAAGAAGCAGAGCCGTGGAGATTAATCTAGTGAGGATTTTAAAGTTCTTCAATCCTTCTCAGGAGAGCTGGGTAGCTTTCTCTCTCCTGGTGTTGTTTCAGTCTTTGACTTACCTTGTGACCAGCATTCCAATTTTGAGTTTACCATGCATCTCTAATTTCCTCTGGGCCAGCAAGCTCAGTCTCTAGTGAAGTGGATGTCCCAGATGACATACCTAGTAGCTCTTTTACCTCACATACTTTTTTTACTGAATGGCATTTTCTATTGGTGGTGAAGGGATTGCCCCATTTTGAGGGAATCTTCTCTCTTTGCAAGTATAGAGTAACGTCTTTAAATTCCCTGCATTTAGTCATCGTACATAAAGAGAATGTAGGAAAGTGCCTTTGTATATGGGCATCCCCACACTTTTTGCCCCAATGCTGATGGCTATGACTCTGAAAGTGCACTAGAGCCTTCTGCCCAGGCACCAGTGCCGGTATACCTCTCCCTAAATATGATGTAAGCAAATTGGTACTCCCAACTGGCAAAGGGTTTAAACCCCTTATAAAACCCAATTAAAGAGGTATCAAGGGTGCCTAGTACATGGGTGTTAAAGGGGTCACAGGGCCTGAAGCACTATTTGTGCCACCCCAAGCGACCCAAGTAAACAGATGAAAGAAGGCCTGCCACTGCAGACTGCAGGAACAGTGCAAACTGCTCCAATTCAACTTCACCATGCGTGGCAAGGTCAGAGCTCCATCTTTAATGTATATCAGTCACTCTAAGGTAGGCCTCCTAAGCCCAGGATGCAAGGTGCATTATATTAAAGGTGCGGACATATAAGTGCAAGCGTATATCTCCCTACAGTAGCCTCTTTTCATTAAGGACTACTATGAGTGATCAGATGGTAACATGGGCTGGCACCACCGAGGCTGCCAGCTCCATTGTGCTACAACTAAATATAGCCATGTTTGATATCAAACAAGTTGCCTTATCACCGCTGATATGATTCCAATGTCAGGTTTGTAGTCTACACCCAGCTGGCTTCCTTAGAGGTTGCCCACCTGGTTGCCCCAGCCTTTCCTGTTCCCTGCCTGGCAACCTACAGCTGCTACCACCAAGCCAGGAATCTGACCTCCTGCCACGCTGTGTGAACACCCCAAGGAGTCAGAAACAAAGGCCTACCTGGGAAGGAAGTAACACCTCCCTCCCTGACAGGATGGCTAGTGAAGTTTCACATCAAGGCGATGAGCTTCAACGCATGCACTGCCTCTGATATGCACACAGGCTGAGTCCAAAAGGAGAAAGCCACCCTCCCCCTCGTCCCAAGCACATTTGCAGCCAGGCAGGTGGAGAAGGTAGTCAGTCAGGAGGCATACATCCCAAGAAGGTTAGCCACACTCCTACGATGGGCTACCTGGTCTGTACATCCAAGGAAGGTTTCTGACACTTTTAGAAGTGGCCGAATAGAGGGTTCTGGTTAGAAAAGGTGATCCACACTCCCAGATGTGGTCACCTCAGGGGTGGATTAGCTGCTGGGGCAAGTAGCCCATTGGCCACTTGAACCCATACCCCCAAAGTCCTAAATCTAGAATTTAGGGGCATCTTTGGCACCAGAACC
The DNA here is from genome assembly GCF_964261635.1 of Lissotriton helveticus. Lineage (NCBI taxonomy): Eukaryota > Metazoa > Chordata > Amphibia > Caudata > Salamandridae > Lissotriton > Lissotriton helveticus. Next base: position 199,809,161 of record NC_136072.1, read on the forward strand.
TCAGATTTATGAAGGCTTGCAACCAAGGACAAAGAAGAGACCTGAGCCTGTGACTTCAGGAACTGCACAAAGCACAGGTTCAATAACCTGCACTTGTGGCAACCACCCTGCAACGGCACAACTGCTTCTCATCCTGGACCAAAGACCGGCTCCCCACACAGAGGAATCCCCTTGAGTACCAAATGCAACTCCCGCCTCCCTTGGACTAGTGACACTAGCCCCCTGCAGCCCACAGTTAAAAACAGACTCCTGGAAACAAAGAATCGCTGGCTATCAGCTATCCGAGGGATTGCCCAAATGTAGATGGTCCAGTGCATAGTGGAAAACGTAGTCCTGACCTCCAGCAAGTTTCAGGCGGCTACCATTTTCCCCCCTAACTTTTGGACGTCGAAGTATCATCTAGCTGACCGTACCGCTACCAGGGCTTGTTGGTGACCAGTCCAGTTACCACCATCTCTACTCAACGCTTCAAGAGGGAACCATGTAGAACCTTCAATTGACCACAGAAGTGGTCCTTTTGTCAACATTTTGCATCCATTTCTCCACAGCACTGTCTAAGCTCTAAACCCAGCTCTCCCACGGCTCCCACTTCAGCACCAAGGACAGCTAGAACATCTCTGCACTGGGGCGTCCCGGACCAGGTAAAATTGAACTGATAGTTGTGGATTGGTCCTCAGACCCGCATCACTTTAACCCCCTGTGGGTTCCACGGAACTCGACCGGCAAGTGACCGATTGTCACTAGTGTTTTTCACATTGACCGCAATGGTATAGTTTTACTGGAGTGAATTGCACTGATTTATTTTTGCTTCCAAAATCCATAACTCCAGTTATTTGCATCTGATTTTATTATTTTTGGTGTCTAAATTAATATAAAAAACTGCTTAATTTTTTGTGATTTGTGTCATATTTCCTTTGAGTCGTTTCAATTACTTATCGTCCATTTTGGTACTCTGAAATGCTTAACACAAGTACCTCTAATAAAGCCTGACTGCTCTTTGCCATACTACCAGGACTTAGCTAAGGACTTATTATTGTAAATCTAAGCACCACCTTTGGGGTATTGTGAGAGTGTTACATAGTGAGGCCTAACCAGCATCCCTACATCATACTGCACTTTCCTACTGAGACATCCTGGAAGAATGTAACCATTTCACCTTCGGAAGAACATTGGATTGTGTTTGTGGGCTACGAAGAGTTTCTTCTCCTTTTCTTGAAAGTAGTGTGCCTCTAGAGGTGATCTTGACGGGACAAACAGGAGGCGACAGATAAATTGAGTGGGGCCACCTACAATGGGCGATTATGAACACTGTATGCACATAGATTCACTTCATCACCCCCACACACAGCACACCCAATCACCTGAAAGCACTGCACCTTTTTTAACTTTTGCACTGTCAATATTTTGACAGCTGAGTAACTCCTTCACATAATTTAGCAAATAATCACCATTACAGTTAGCATCCCAGAACATTGCTCTGTGCGCTCTGCAGAGAGGCCAAGAATTGGAGGAGCATATATTCTAAACTCCTTTCTGACCCACTGATGGGCATTGTCAGAAATGTAGATTGCGTTCAGCTTGAACTCTACATCTCTCAGCCGTGGCCTATCCACAAACTGAACTCACATAGAGACATAGAGGTACTTCTTTTCATATTGCGCACAGGGGGAACATCGTTTACAACAAAACTTTTACCACGCACGACCATTACAACGCAGGAATTACAACGAAAGTCGTTACAACGACTTTCGCTGGAGGGCACTGTTGGATAGGGAATAGTTTAATTTTCTATCCAACACCTTCCTTACTATCCAAGGGGACTGGAGTTGGAATAGAAAATTAAACTATTTCACTATCCAGCGCCCCACAGCGCAAGTCGTTGTAACGACTTGTGTTGTAATACCTGCGTTGTAAAGGCATGCATGGTAAAAGCATGCGTTGAAACGTCATTCAACCGCGCACAGTACAGGAGTAATATGTTGCATGAAAAAAAGTACAGACACACAAAATCCTGCAAAAAAAAAAGCAAATACTCTTATGGAAGTAAGTAAAACATGAAATGTAAACTTTTAGATCATCGCTCTTCCACGGTGAGAGCTCAGTGTTTGTTTTTGCCGGCTTTGGCTGTCACCAGGGGTGGGGGACAAGACGGTACCGGTATATTAATATTGGAGCCCGACCAAACCAAAATCTCTTTGTGGATAAGTAACAGTTTACTAACTGATGCTCACCGGTGTGGCGCAGAATCACTCGTCACCAGATTCCACTCAGACTCATGAGTTTTATACCACAGTCTTATGACAAGGCCATATTAGTCCAGAAAGACCATATACGGCCTATGAAATTATTAAAGGGCTTTTGGGGCAAAATTTGAATATTAGTAGGAGGCAGGCTCCCTGGGCAGTGTTCTATAAATATCAACAAAGAAGGGAACCTGTGGGGGCTATTTTATACGGGGCCCAGTGTACAAGCCCAGGAGAAGTGTAATACAAAAGAAGGTACAAAGTTCCCCAGCATTGGAAGGGAGGGAGAAGTGAACCTAGCATCTGCTCTAATAGGAGGGACTAACAAAGGGGGAATCCCCTTTTCGGAACTAAAACCCTCACACACCCAGCAAGCTAGGTGTCATGCTTCATCATATGGGTTCTGCTCCTCGTCAGACTGGCGCTGCAATGACTGACGGACACCCGTGAAGGGGCTCTTTATCGGAGATCTTCTGTTCCTGCCATATTTTGCATGTGGGTATGAGGGTTCAAGTAAAAGGCGTGTGGTCGTGTAGTCGTGAATAGTGAGTGAAAGTTAAAAAAGGTTAGGAAATCCACTGGGAACTTTAATTTTGTGGTTTACTACCTTGGTTAAAAATGGAGGGAGAGATAAGCACTGGTACTAAGATACAGTGGTGCATCTACTACCCTAAGGTAGAATGCTGTGCACCACCACTGCTTGTGTTTGTGTGCATCCATCTTGATTCCTAGCGTGTTCCGTGACCTGTTGAATGCAGCAATATAGTAATTGAGTATTATCTTGATAACTCTTTCTCTGTCATTCTATTTAGGTCGCATCATAGAGAGCAGGACCTTTGGCCTGTGTACATACTGACCTCTTCAATTAAGGTTGTATATTAATTTCCACAGTGTGTAGTACAGTTCTTTCACTTTCTAGGTCCTGACGAATTGCAACATATGCATGAAACATGTTGACCTTAGGGTAGTAGAAGCACCACTGTATCTTAGTACCAGTGCTTATCTCTCCCTCCATTTTTAACCAAGGTAGTAAACCACAACATTAAAGTTCCCAGTGGATTTCCTAACCTTTTTTAACTTTCACTCACATTCACGACTACACGACCACACACCTTTTACTTGAACCCTCATACCCACATGCAAAATATGGCAGGAACAGAAGATCTCCGATAAAGAGCCCCTTCACAGGTGCCCGTCAGTCATTGCAGTGCCAGTCTGACGAGGAGCAGAACCCATATGATGAAGCATGACACCTAGCTTGCTGGGTGTGTGAGGGTTTTAGTTCCAAAAAGGGGATTCCCCCTTTGTTAGTCCCTCCTATTAGAGCAGACGCTAGGTTCACTTCTCCCTCCCTTCCAATGCTGGGGAACTTTGTACCTTCTTTTGTATTACAGTTCTCCTGGGCTTGTACACTGGACCCTGTATAAAATAGCCGCCACAGGTTCCCTTCTTTGTTGATATTCCTTGCACGGGCCTCCCCCCGCTGAACCATTGAGGTTACCTACAGTACCAGCTTACTGATAGGACCATCCCCTTTGCCTTGAATAACCTTTGTATTCATTAGGCTTATAACAAACCCCCCCCCCCCTCTCAACCTTCACCTTCCAGAGATGGAGGATGTCCCAGGTTTGACTTTTGATGAAGACACTATAGCTGAGACCTTGAGATCTGCACCCTCTCTTTTTGGAGCTGGAGGAGCAGCTGCCTCATGCTCTACTACAGATGACTGGGTAACTATCACCCAATTAAAAAAGGACTGGTTAAGAATCACAGTCCACGGTGCGCTTATGACCGAGTACCTAAGAGCCAATATAGCACCCCATGGCCTGATTGTCAACATCCTTCCGAGACTTTTCCTCGAGGATGGCCCTCTCAAGCAAGACTGGTGCTAAGTTTCTTGGAAGTGTACCAAAGATCTCCTCTACCTCATTGTCAAGACGGCTAAAAGACTGGCGGATGCCCTGCTAGTAAAGATACAGGCGGCAGAGACAGCCCTGAAAGGGACGCTTCCCAAGACCGCCTTCGCAACTAAACTCACTGAAATTAACATCGAGCGTGCTGATAACAAGGAGTTTCTGCTTAAGCAAAAGATTGCGAAATTTCAGAAAGACGTTGCTAAGTTCGATAAAGAAAAGGTGTCTCCCTACCTTAAGACCGATTACACTTCATCAAAAAACAGCTACTCCTCAGATGAGAGCTCTGATACAGGTAGTAGGAGGGGCTCCTCAAGTAGTGATTCGAGTGGCGGCAACTCCAACAATCGTAACCAACGTCGAACTTACCCCAACCAAGGTTACAATAACAACCAGATGTTCCATGGGCCCCCCCCGTGGCAGTATCCATTCTACCAACAAGGTCCTCCACAGTTCTACCCCATGAACCCCCCTTTTTTAGGCAGAGGTTGGGACAGAGGAAGAGGGCGCAAAAGAGGAGGTCAGAAAGGTGTCCAATGGCAAGACCAGACTACAACAACTCCCACGGTGGAAACCAGGAGCACGACCAGGGGAAGGAGAGTCTAGTCGTTAACCTATCAGACAGAATACTTACTCCTACTGAGACCACGGTCCTTGAGAAGGGATTGGGCTTTGTTCCAACTCCCAACCCAGACAGCTTCAATGAGATGTGCGAGATGAAGCAGTTCTTCAGGAAGGTACGGCTCAAAGCCTTTTTTCAGGACAGACAGGAAGATGAGCGAGTGAAAACTGGGCTACGTAACCCCTCCACTTTTACTCCCACTGACAGCATGGTACCGCCAGAGATACTGGCTTTTGAGGGGGCAGTACTCAAGAGTCTGGAGAGAAAACCCGCAAATAACTCCTTTCACAACTTAAGTAAGACAGAGAGACTGGCTGTCCAATCCCTGGCCAATGACCCTACCATTGTTATCAAACAGGCAGACAAAGGGGGCGCCACAGTCATCCAATCTCTCAGTGACTATGACACTGAATGTAGACGCCAACTCTCGAACGCCACCCACTACACACCACTCACGGTGGACCCCACCAAGCGACTAACCACTGCTATTACTGCCTTGGTGATGGAGGGCGAAACTAATGAATGGATCACCAAGAACGAAGCTGCATTATTAGTCACAGATAACCCCAAAATACCCTACTTCTACACCCTCCCCAAGATCCACAAGGGAGTAACACCGACACCTGGGAGACCTATTGTCTCAGGCATAGGGTCGCTTTTGGAACCACTGTCCAAATTTTGTGACGCCTTTCTTCAACCCTTGGTGAGAAAAATACCATCTTACCTGCAAGACACTAGGGATGTGCTCCGTCTAATTGAAAGCATAGAGGGAAGGGAGGGAGTTGACCTCCTCCTTACCCTAGACGTAGAAGCACTTTACACCAACATTCCCCAGCTGGCCACTTTGGAGGCAGCAGAAGCAACCCTACTTCAGGAGGATTGGCTTTCACCCACACCAGTCTCCTTTATCATGGCATGTGCAACTATTGCCTTGACGGAGAATTTCTTTCAATATGAGACACAACTCTACCACCAAATACGTGGCACATCCATGGGTTCTACCTTTGCTCCAAGCCTAGCCGGTATCTATATGGCTACATTTGAAGAACACACTATAAGGGGACCCACCAATCCCTTCAAAGACAATATTACACTATGGCAGAGGTACATTGACGATATCCTCATCCTTTGGAGAGGCGATCGTACCGCCTGCACATCTTTCTGCACATGGATAAACTCACAGAACACCTACCTTAAGTTTACCAGCACCATCTCTGAAACAGACATCCCCTTTCTGGACCTGAGGTTCTGGCTCAGTGAAGAGGGATTAAGTACTAACCTCCACTGTAAGGACACTGACAGGACCAGCCTCCTGCTTTATAAAAGTCACCATCCAAAAGCCCTGAGGGACAACCTCCCCTTTGGACAGTTCCTCAGGGTGCGTAGGAATTGTACCACCCTGAGTGACTATAAACAGGAGGCTAAGACATTACAACACAAACTACTAGACAGGGGATACCCCACGAGACAAGTGCGCAACTCCTACAAGCGGGCGATGAAGAACCCCCGGGAGGCATTGCTAGAAGTAAAAAATAAGGAGACAGCAGACATGCATCACTTGCTTTACAAAGAATTCAGCCCATATCAAAAAGACCATTATCAAACACTGGGGGATTATCAACACCTGTGGTTTAGATATACCAAGACCGAGATTTGCCTATAAGCGTACAGCTAATCTCAAAGACGTACTCATTCACACTAGGCCCAAGAAGAAGGAAGGTAACACCCAAAGTACCCTTTGGGGCTTGCCGTCAGTAGTTGGCCACTATCCTTGTGGAGGCTTTGCTGTCTGCCCCCAAACTATTCAGTGTAGAGAAGTCCAAATCACGGAAACATTCACCTGGCGCCTTAAAACACACACCAACTGCAATACGTCCAAGTGCGTCTACCTGCTCACCTGTCCTTGTGGTAAGAAATACATTGGCATGACCATGAGACAAGTCAAAACCAGAATTACCGAACATAAGAGCAACATCAGGTGCTTAAAAACGCACACAAGACTATATGACCATCGCAAACATAGTGGGCACACAGCAGAGAGCATTAGACGGCTGATTCTGGAATCCCACCAAGACATAAGTCCACGAGCACTGTTCAGAATAGAGCAGAGATGGGTCCACCGCTTAGGTTCGGACAGAGTGGGTCTTAATGACTCTGTCCCGTGGGCCTCCTTAACTCAATGACAGCAATGTGCAGACCAGCTCTTAACTTCACCCCTTCTCGGGGAACCTGATATGAAATACACTTTCTAAAACGAGTGAAACCTTGCCTACTGGGCCCCTAACATGTAATTTACACCAACATGGTACCCCAGTGGTCCACCAGATCATTGCTTGCATTACTCTCCCTGGCGCTCTTATGGGTTGGTAGGCTGCAGGTCGCTAGTTGCGATTACATCTGTAATTATATTATATTTTTTATATCCACTGTTTCTGGTTAATACCTCTGCGCAACTCTGTTCCAGCGCACATAATAACAACACATGTCTACAGCTCCATTAGGATGACCGGCTTATCCAGCCCTACCAAAGATGGCCGCCAAGTTTACACCATAGGAAATAATGTATCGAGCAGTGTAGCTGAACTCGCACATATGTTCTACCGCGCATGCGCAGCTTTGCACACATACCTACCACGTGACGCAGGAAGACTATGGAGTCCGCCGCAGTTAAAAGAGGCTCCCCTATTTGCCTCGGCTTACCGGTCATTTCCTGACGCTGTGGGGGTAGGTGTAGCAGGCATTGTCCGCGCATCGGCAAGGTAAGAACTCTGTGATCAGCCGCAGGTCGCGCTGAGTTCGAAGCATAGTGAGGCCGCCCCTTCTGTATTCACCAGGGCTGCTTCCTTGTTTGTTGGGGTGAGAGGTTGGCAAGCAAATGGCAACTGCGTGTGGTGTCCCTGATGTCTCACAACTGCCCCATCCTGACTCGCTGCCCCCCCGGCCTGATCTGATGACACAGCTTCTGTGCCGCGGTCAGATTTACGGAGGTGGCGGCTTTGTCATTTACGAGCAGCCTCCTAGGTGGGATATTGGCTTGGGGTTTCCTCTTGCGCTCCAGCAGCACCTTGAATAAAACATTTAGGGGCATGTCGCGGTAGTACCCTGGAGCAATCCCCACTGCCTTGAGTAAACCTGGTACTTTGGTTTTAATACCCGGTCTCTCCCTTTCCCAAGGTACCTAAGTTTAGGTGCCTGTTCCACGGGAGTTGACCGTTGAAGCACCCTGTAGGACACATTAGGGTAAGCATCATTCACCAGTGGCCCATTCACTGGACTTTTCTGTTTTTAGAGCATTTCTAAGTGTCTTCTGGCTTTTAATGTTTTATCCCTGACCAATTGCGTTACCAAGTATGCTGTGCACCACCACTGCTTGTGTTTGTGTGCATCCATCTTGATTCCTAGCGTGTTCCGTGACCTGTTAAATGCAGCAATATAGTAATTGAGTATTATCTTGATAACTCTTTCTCTGTCATTCTATTTAGGTCGCATCATAGAGAGCAGGACCTTTGGCCTGTGTACATACTGACCTCTTCAATTAAGGTTGTATATTAATTTCCACTGTGTGTAGTACAGTTCTTTCACTTTCTAGGTCCTGACGAATTGCAACATATGCATGAAACATGTTGACATTAGGGTAGTAGATGCACCACTGTATCTTAGTACCAGTGCTTATCTCTCCCTCCATTTTTAACCAAGGTAGTAAACCACAACATTAAAGTTCCCAGTGGATTTCCTAACCTTTTTTAACTTTCACTCACTATTCACGACTACACAACCACACACCTTTTACTTTAACCCTCATACCCACATGCAAAATATGGCAGGAACAGAAGATCTCCGATAAAGAGCCCCTTCACGGGTGCCCGTCAGTCATTGCAGCGCCAGTCTGACGAGGAGCAGAACCCATATGATGAAGCATGACACCTAGCTTGCTGGGTGTGTGAGGGTTTTAGTTCCGAAAAGGGGATTCCCCCTTTGTTAGTCCCTCCTATTAGAGCAGACGCTAGGTTCACTTCTCCCTCCCTTCCAATGCTGGGAAACTTTGTACCTTCTTTTGTATTACAGTGTTTGATAAAGTAATAAAATTGCATTCTGTCGGCTTCTGCAGATTTTTCTCACTCGCTTTCCCATGAACAGTGTGGCAGTACATAAGTAAATAAGAGCAAAATAGTGTAGTCATGCCCCTCATTACTCAGTGATCACTCACGATTGAGGCAGCAATGGTCTGGTTGTCAGGTGGACCCTCCGAACATTTCTGCCTGTCAGGTAAGCTCACTTCCAGTCGTGGCCATCTTGGCAGCCATCTTGAAGGTGGCACTGCAACTCCCTTTACTCTGCTCCTGTCTAAGGGTCTCATTAAGATGGAGGGCGGAACACCACCGACAGGCTGTCAGTAACAATCTGCCCGACATCCAGGTCATTGGCACGACCGCCAGATTACAATACCGGTGGTTGGAGCGCAGAGGTCGGGGGAAAGACCGCTGCCTCCGACAGGATCCAAGACCCCGTCAGGACAGTGGTTGGAATCATAACCCTACAACGGAGGCGGTGTCTGCGCAGGCACCGCTATAGGGATTAGGAAGAACCTTTCAGATTGCCTATTCATGGCGGGCCCACCACCATGTAAAGGCGACATCTCCATGTAGTGCCTCCCCACACATCCATGTACTGTGTGCCAGGCACCACATGGTGTTTGGCACAGAGTGCATGGATGTGCACAACAAATGCCTCTCGCACACACCCAGAGTGGAAAGAAGTATAAAAGTTCTCCGTCTTAATAGACATGTAAAGAGCTAGTTGCAGCTGCCAGAGAAACACAATAGATTTTCGTGGTGTGATCTTCGTTTAATGTTCATAACTGCCAGCCGACATGTGTTTCGTCTTGGGAATGTCAAATCCCGTGACTCATCAGGGCTGAAATCGTTAGAGATGAGACGTTTGTGGGTCGCTAGGCCGGTGATACTTCCAACCTCAGCACCCGGAACCGGAGTCGCGATCGCGCAGCTGAGATACTAGCTACTTTTTCTCCCCGCACCGGGTCAAGCAAGACGGTGTGAGCCCACGCACCCTGGGGCTCTCGTACCTGGAGCACTCTGTATATTCGAAATAGACCAGAACTACCTTGGGCACCGTCCTTCTGACACTCTATGGGAATCAATAACTACTGGAGTCACCCCAAAACCAATTCCCCTCAAAAGTATATGGACATATCGTTTTGGCAAGGTGCAACTGAGAGCCAACAGCACTCAACCAAGCTGTTTAAAAGATACGTGCTTTCGGATTTGGAAGCCGATACTCTACCACTGTCCTCTGTCTCCATTCGGGATAAAACGACCCACTTCTGAAACTAGGTATTCTGCCTTAGCGCCGCACAGCAGTTACAAGGCGTATGCGTTTTCCTGGTCCTGAGCAGGGCCGGGTTGGAAGTATCACCGGCCTAGCGACCCACAAACGTCTAATCTCTAACGATTTCAGCCCTGATGAGTCACAGGATTTGACATTCCCAAGACGAAACACGTGTCGGCTGGCAGTTATGAACATTAAACGAAGATCACACCACGAAAATCTATTGTGTTTCTCTGGCAGCTGCAACTAGCTCTTTACATGTCTATTAAGACGGAGAACTTTTATACTTGTTTCCACTCTGGGTGTGTGCAAGAGGCATTTGTTGTACTTTTGTGAGTGTGTGATCCTTCACACATTGTTCGAGGGGTTGAGGGCTCATCCCTTCGCTTTTCAGCACCACCAATACCACTTCTAACTTAAAAACCAAACGAGTGTTAATACTGGCAGAGCGCCCAGTATTTCCCCCTTCTTCTTTCAGAAGCCTTTACAAGTAGGATTCTCTTGCATGGATGTGCACAAAGTGCCTTTTTCTACTGCAGTCCTTTTCCTGGGCCGCAGCACAAGCAGCAGTCAAAAAAGGCACTTTCTGACCCCCCTGCACGGCAGTCTTATCTTAATAGGCTGGGTGAGATTGCACACTTATTATTGGACGGTCATCTGCCCGATACAATGTTGATTGGTGGTCTTACTGCCTACTCTTGTAATGAGGGTCTTGGTGTTCCCCACCGCTTCTTTCCATTAAGCGGCCCAAAACACCAACAGTTTAGAGCCTAGGGGTTGTCTGCCCATTCTACATGAAAACAGCATCATTGTGGGCTTAGGCAGGGACCCGGAGCACAGAGATTGATCGAACATTGTCTGTTCGTACACTCCATCACAGAAAGACATTATTGTGCTCCTTCCTCCTCATTTTCATGCACAACTGTATCTGACAGTATGTGAGCAGTACAGAACTGCACTAAAGGCAACAACTGTGGTCTTACCCTTAGAGGAATGATTTAACATTTCTCCTATTTCCCAGATAAGGTTTGTTTCCCCTACTTCCCTTATAAGGTGTGTTTATTAAATCGTTCAGAAGCTACTATTGTGGCAATAACTGTGGACCAAGTTGGCTGCGGAATAAAAAGAAGAAGAAAAATATTTGTAGAAGATTAAAGCTATAAACATTTATGAAGCAGATCTACACTTGCTGAAGATGTTGTAATTATGTTTAAAATGAGTCCAAGCGATTGATTATTTGTGTTCTAACTGCAAGAAACCCAGGGCTCAGTCTGGCATTCTGGGTGGTCTATTTTCTAAAATTTCTATAATGTCATTCCAAGTCACAGAGCAGTTATATATAGAGGGCCACAAGTACAACCCTTATTTGCAGCTGCACACAGAAGAACCTCCCATTTGCGGCCGCAAAAAGGGGTAATAACATGTACAAATGCTATTTTGTGAGTCACTGACTCGCAAAATAGCATTTGTGACTCTCTCTATTAGGAAGGGGCATCCCTTCCTAATAGCGAGTCAATATGCCATGTACTAGTGTTTTGCGACCGCATTTGCGGCTGCAAAACACTTGCAGTTTACCACCTACTTCAAGTAGGTGGTAAACCACTTGCAATGGGGCAGGGGTCTCCAGGGGACCCGTTCCCCCTTATGAGTATGTTGGAAAATATTTTTTAAGAGCAGGCAGTGGTCCTAGAATTTTTTTTTTTTTTAAATGCATCCTGTTTTCCTTAAAGGAAAACTGTGCCCAAATGACTCCCAATTTGCGATGCGCTATTTTGCAGGTCGTTCATCTGGCCCAGAGTTTTTATGTCTGGTATTTTAGTGTCTCTAAATAATAAGAAGTCTAGGTGAGGACCCCTAATTTGCAGAACATAAAGGCATTGAATAGTTTAGTGAAGGATGTCTGACTGCTTGTGTTAAAATGTGAGCTAACTTGCCATAACAGTCCTGCTCACCTGCCTTGAACACCAACTTGCACAAAATACACAGAAGACCCAGAGGGCTTCCCTTGCAGCTAATGACTGTGAACTGCCGAAGAAAGTTCACATTTAATGAGTCTGAGCAAATAGTTATCTGTTTAATTAAGGGTAAGCAGCAGTTTCTATTGTGCTGAGGTAGCCGCGTTTAGCACTCTGTGGAAAAAAAAGTATGGAGACATGAGAGAGTAATGAGACATCACAACAGAGTAGTGATTTTGTGCATCAGATTTTATTTAACACACTACTTCAGATACCGGCCAGGAGGCGTGGATGAGGTGGAATTAATATGGTGTGCATGGAAGCAAATCAGGAGATGGAATGAAGGGTGCATGCTTTACATTCTACTCACTCATCCACTGGTCCGTGACGCGAAACAGCGTTTCAACGCTATCAGAACAATGCAGTGCCATTACAATGCACACTACAAAGAATGCGTCCATTGCAACGCTGGCCATTACAACGACTTTCTTTAGGGAACTCAGGGGCATATTACCAAGGGCCTTATCGCCGCTTTAGCGGGAATTTTTCCCGCTAAAGCGGCGATAATTTTAGCACCCTATTCCCTAGCTGTCGCTAACACCAGTTAGCGACAGCTATTAGGAGATAGCGATCATCTTGGGGCCCACTTTGCATGTCAGCGATAATTATCACTAATGACATGCAAAGTGGGCGTGGCAAGATGTTAGCGACTGGAAACAGTCGCTAACATCGCTTTCTCCTATTACCTACTTTTGGAAATAATCGCGCTAAGCGCGATTATCTCCAAAAGCTAACGCCTGCCCAGAGCAGTTCTTAGCCATGTTATCCAATGGAAGGTGGATAACATGACTAAGAGCATTGTCAAGATAATGCATGAATATTGCTGATTTTTCAGCGATATTCATGCATTTCGCAGGATTTTTACTGCTTTTGAGATAAACCTTGATAATATCAAGGTATCTCAGCGGTAAAAATCATCGGACCGCGGCGATATAATTATTGCCGCTAACCATGCATAGCGATAAATATCGCTATTGCTTGGTAATATGCCCCTTAGTGTTGGATTTTAAATCCAATACCTTCCCTACTGTTGCATAGACTGGAGTTGGATTAGTAAAATATACTATTCCAAACTCCAGTACTTCCTTAAAGCAAGTCGTTGTAATGACTTGCGTTGTAATGGAACGCGTGGTAACACCGTGCTCATTGTATAGCCCACGTTGTAAAGGCATGCGTGAATACGTGGCCTATTCGTCAATGATAATCAATGCCGAAATGCACTACATTTGGAGAAATCATGCAGCAGTTCGAGGTTTTGAAATCTGTATTTCATTTTCTTCTTGCCTCATTTTTGAGATAGGGCTGAATGTTTCCTATTGGAGCTGGAGGAAGGCCTTTTCACTTATGGTTGGTCCCTGTCTGGGGTGGCACAGTGGGGGAAAAAGAGGCAATGGAGTGCGACCGAAGGAATTGCCAGTGATTGACACTTTTGAAAACATTCCACTTATCACATTTGCTTTCAAAGAAAGTCCAGCAGTTTTCCCTCTCCACAACCAATAAACAGACACCAATCTGCTCCTGAGTGCCAAACGAATCCTCGCCCTGCCATTTATTAAAAACTTTTCACCGTGTGAAGAGGAGGCGAAGCCTTGGAGGGGTGGGCTTTGTGCTGACAAAACACCAGAATAAACACAAAGGGGCCTATTTAAGAGAATGTCACGCAGTGCAGCGCAGCTTGACAGGGAAAGGACCGGAATGTGCGGTATTTAAGGCAATACTTTGAATTCCTGCCTTCTCCCCTGCCCTGATAATACTTTTGGTAGCCTAGCACCGATGCAGGCACCCCTGCACCATATGCAAGGGTGCCTGCGTTTCATGCAGGATTGATTTTGTGCAGGAAGAGACACCTTCCTGCACAAAAACTATCCTGAGAGGCTTTTTCCTCTTCGAAAGAGGAAGTAACGAGGAGAAATAAAGATATTTTGCCTCGTTATACCTCTCCTGAGAAGGCGTATCTTTTTAGCACATTAACCGGGGTTACCAATTCTAGTAAATATGGGAATGCATAAAAAATCATGGGGGTTGCATGGGAACACCCTCGCAACGCCCATAGACACCTTCCGAGGGCACAGTTAGGCATTGCAGGGCCTCATTTATGAAAAGTGACGCATCGCTGCGAGAAAACAGTGATGCGTCACTTTTCAATACGCCCTCCTTGCGACCCCAATGATGCGTCATATTTACAATATGACGCATCATTGTGCAAGGACTTACAGATACGTCAGTATTTCTGACATATCTGTAAGCGCCAAAGTGACGCATTGCTGGAGTGTGTCACAAAAGTTACGCAACTCCAGCAATGCGTCCTTTCACATGGGGCAAGCCCCATGTGAAAGGGTCTGCGTCAGTCTTACACCTGCTGTGAGGCAGGCGCAAGATTTTAATGAATAAAACGAATTTCGTAGCGCACCATGCATCACAAAATGCGATGCAGCGCGTGCTACGAAATTCGTTTTATTTTTTAAATTGTTTACTTACCTGCAATTGTCCATATTCCGGTGTTTACCACTGTCCACCTTGCCCCTCCCACGCACCGCCTCCCTGCCCCACCGAACTCCCTCCAAGGGCCGCGGCTGGTGCGGAGCCCTCCGCCCGACTGCGGGATCTCTGTGGTCCTAAACTTACCATTAACTCGTAGTTTGTGAATACTAAAGAAATCCGTAAACGTTCACAAAAGTGTTAGTTTACCTCTGTGAATCACTCCCTTAGTATTTCGCCGTGTGACATCACCAAGTGACCCTGTAAGTTAAAAGTCTGGTATCCACGCCTGTCTTTTGAAATTGCCAAATCAAACTGTTCCTAAACCAAGCTAAGACAACATTTTCTACTGTAACGCCAGCCATGCTTTAAATAGATTTCGACATGCTAACGATGAATATGTTCGATCTATCTAATAACTGCTTTCGGGGTTTTGGTCTATAGTTACATAATACTGCATATTTAATACCGTTCTGCAAAAATATTTTCACGGTAATCATATGTAGGTTTTGACTACTTTCTTACAAGGCCATGTTAACATCTGTGATATTATTACAACTTCCGTTGCCCCTCCAGCATAAGATATTTGTGACTAAGAAAGTAGCGTCAACATGTTTTAATAGCAAACTAGTGATGATATACATGTGAAAAGTTATGCAACATACACAAGGTAACACAAGGTAACTAAGAAAGTGTTTGCAAAATATCGCAAAGATATCGCCACTAAACAAACTATATACAAACAAACTTGATGGCAGAAATGCGGTGCCTTTAATGGGATTCAGCAATTAACATCCATTGTACTGTGTACTGTGAAAATGCTACAGTTAGCCAACTATAAATTGGGTACTGCTTATGAGAGCTGTTTTCTTGTACATTTATGTTATGAGTGAAAATACCGCATGTACTAACTAACAGTGTTGAATTTATCAAGTTTGGAACGTTTTTCACATTTTTCCGCCACAAGTATTCCCGGGCGATCCTTGGAATGGGTGTAGTAACACTGAGCCGTTTCTTCAAAACGCTTTTTTTGTTTAAAGTGAAGTACGATTTTGAAACTGCAATTGCTCCATCTAGTGGTGAGTCAACATACTTTCTTGGAACAAGCTGAAGAAAGAAATTAAATTATTTCGAAGCTTGCAGTGTGATATATCAACGAGCCAAATTCTGGGCTATGTTATTTAATTATTTGCTTATTTATTTAATATTTATTCACGTATTTATGTTAATTTTGAGTGTCAAGCGTAATGTAGATCAGCCACTGAAGCGGGGTTTATTGCCATTTTGTCCCCTTTTAATATTACGTTGATTCGCATGCAACATTGTGGGGCATATTTACAAGCCCTCAGTGCCACTGGAGTGTCACCTTTTTTGACGCTTTTGTGGGACAGCGTCATTTTCCATTTTTACTAGGTGGCAGTAAGTCACTTTGCGTGGCTTAACGCCACCATGTAAATATGACCCCTTCCGCCGCAGTCCTCTGCGGCAAAGGGGAGTGCAATTGGTGTTGTGGGCGATCCACAGCAACACCCATTGCTTTTAGACGCTGCCCCAGATTTACAAGGCTGAGGCAACGGCAAAAACGAACACCATGGAAAATATTAATTTCTCCTCGTTTTTTGCTCTTTCCACGTTGTCTTCTGCAGCAAACATAGAGGGGCAGATTTACAAGCTCCTTTCGCCACTTTTGCTTCACTTTTAAGTTATCATATGTATACAGTTTTACAAATATTTATGTTGCCTGAATCTGAGTTGCTTCTGAACTGTGATTTTTCAATTACATATGCAAGTTCGACATTTAGCTATGAATGTCTCAGTTCTGCCCAGTTCGTTGTAAACATTTAAGTATGATTTTCTAAAACTATTCCATTTCGTATGAGAGTCAAACTAAAATAATACTGATTTCATATCAATGTCTGATCAGTATCAAATTGCAGTATCAGTTATGAATCCAGGAGTTTCTTTATTTTGTACACCTTCATATTTGGAGGTTCTCTTGATAACAAATTTAAAAGGCCTACTATCTTAATAAATTATTTTTATATATGTTCACAAAAATTAAAAAGAAGATTTAACACTAAGGGCCTCATTATGATGCCGGTCAAAGTTGCCTCTGACCGACATTGACGTGGAATCAGGACCGCCCGACCTTGGGTCGGCTGTCCAGACTTCATTATTACGATGCGACCGTACATGGTGTGGTTGCAGACTCCTATTTCTCTATGGGAGCTTGTGCGGTGGTCGCAAACTGGCTGCAGCACAAGCTCTCATAGAGAAATGGGAGTTTGTGTACATCCCTGCACCCTTGGCAGGCACCTCAGGGCACCTGCCACTTGGTACGGAAAGTTACAGGGGGCACCATAGGTGCCCCATGCCCACAAACACTGCCGAGGGGGCAAAGGGGCCCTGCTAGGGACCCCCAAAGTCGCTTTCCAACAGCCTTTCCATGTCAGAAAGGCCGGCATGGAATGGCTGACCGAAACTGACATAGTAATCCCAATGGCGGAAACACCGTCCTTAAGGGATTACGTAGTGGGTCCGACTGGCCGAAAGGCTCCTTGAGCGCATTGGAAGCCAGTTGGTCAGACCGGCCGGTTTACACCTTCATTGTAATAAGGCGGTCGGGCTGTAAACCTTAGATGTCGGTCGGAAAGCCTACGACCTACATCATAATAGGGCCCTAAATCTATGCTCCAAAAGGAGACCATCAAGGAAAATGAGGCAAAGTGATGTACAGTGATTGGATTATGTTCAGCAGCTAAGTACTGCAGTGACTTAAATAAATACATAAGAGGTACCATCAATCAAACTGACACAAATGACTTTCAAACAAAAAGAACAGGTGAGGAACCACAGCAAGACCGGTCATATATCAAACCAGTCAGACTTTGCATAACAATAAACGTATAACTGATTCTGAGAAAAGGACCCAATGCAAGTTACCATTCTTGCGTTAGAGAACATACAATTCTCTGGCTGTATTTATTACATCTCAAGCACAGTGGAGCCAAAACTGAATGAATGATAATTGGAAATATATCCCCCTCCCAATACAATCTGGACTGGCCAACTCGCCTGGGTTACCCCCAACTACTAAGGTAACTGTAAAAAGTCTGGGGTTGTGGATAGATGATACTGATGATGGTAGCCCAGGCCACCAAAACATCAGCCAGCTGTTTTGGTCTGTTGTGGATGCTGCGCAAGATCCTGCTACTGCTCCCCCAGGCTTTGAGGCAGGGATTATCTCTCTCTCACATGGACTACGGTAACTCTCCATACCTGGTCTCCCCATGGCTGCCATACAGAAACTGCAAGTGGTACAGAAAGTGGCTGCACATATGTTACTGGGTCCCAGGTGCCATTCCGCCCGACGGGTGTTGAGGGAATTGGCTCCCCATTGCTCAAAGAATTTAATTAAAATCCCTGAGCATTGCCCATAGAATTCTCCATGGGAAAGGCCTGTCCATCATTCAGCAGCTTGTCACTCACTATGCCCCAAATAGGGCCCTTCGCTCATCTAACCTGTATCTGGTCACCCTTCCTGGAGCTAAAAGAGTCAGAAAAGCAGGGAGCTCCTTTCGGTTCAATGTTGCTAAGCTCTGAAATTCTCTCCCCTTGGCCCTTAGCTAAGCCATTTAAACCTGTCTCTTTCAGCGGTGACCTCTTAGATGATTGATCCCACCAGATTTCAGTCTTGTTGTGTTCCTTCTTTCTCTTTGCTCTAGTCTGCCTTCGGGTCTCTTTGCCCTCTATAAATCCTAAAGTATGGTATGTATCTCATAAACATGACAAATTTTTACGGCCACATGCATCATTGTAGGTATTTGCGATTCCTAAATTGCAAAAATTAAGGAATCGCAATTTAGAAATCGCAAATACCTATGCATCAAAAAATCGCATATATTTTTGCAATTTCTAATTTTTCCTTGTTTGTGATTCCCAATTTTGCGAATCGCAAATAAGGAATCCCTTAACATTGATTCCTATTGGCCTAGAGGCCCATAGGAATCAATGGGAAGGCATTCTCATTTTGCGATTCGCAATTAAGGAATCGCAAAATGAAAATGCAATTTCTAGGGTGCAGGGGGGGTCCAAAGGACCCCCCCCTGCACCCCTGAAATGTAACAAACAGTCCATTTTTCACACATACATGGCCAAGGGCATGTATGTGTGTAAAATGAAAGTGTAAAAAATGCACTTTTGAAACTTTTCTTAAATTACCATGAAGGTTGACTTCGTGCTAATTTAACACTTCCAATTTGCAAATTTTTTTCAATGATGCATTGCAATTTAAGAAATCGCAAAAAATTGCGATTTCTTAAATTGCGAAATAAAAATGATGCCTCTCAAAAATTGGATTTGCATTCGCAAACGGCCGATTTTTGCGATTCGCACCGTTTGCGAATGCAAAAACCAATGATGCATGTGCCCATTAGTTTCCAGATAAAGTCACAATATGTAGAGTACGGCATTGTGATTATCACATGGACATAACTACTGCATTCAATTTCCTAGCTCCTAGTCCATAACTAATGCATGACATTTTCTGGCAAATACTCCAAAGGAGTCATGGTTGACCACTCCTCAGGCCCTTGTGTCATCGACTGATTCAATTGACTTGGGCCCAGGACAAAACGCAGCTGGTCCCTCCATAAGTTGTCCTCTACAAGGTGAACTCAACTGTCCCCTTAAGATAGAGGGAGCTTGGCCCAGCATAACAGCTGATACCCCAAACAACTGTGTCAGAGCCAACCCAATATAGGAAACCCCCCTGGCACCTATTGTGAGATGGGCCTTGGCAACCAGGCCATACTTTGGTCCCCTGGTGCAGCCACAATTCCTAGTATCCCCAGGGCCGTGTAATGCAGTACCCTGGCCGGCTATGGACAATCATTGTAGCAGGCATCCTCAGCATTCCAGTAGAGACCATAATACCCCTGCCCCAGCTTGAGCTAAAGGCTTGAAATACAATTCCATCTTGAATTTACCTGTACTTATATTCTTGATGCCATAGTCGTCTGCCTTTTTTGTGGTCATTCATGACTCCACCCTGCCACAAGCCTGGGTGGTTCCCCTACCCCAAACTTTGCTGCCTAGTTTTGCGAAAAATGCTATGGAGCTAATGCAACCAAGTCCTCTACCCGCCATACTGTTGCCCTGGGCTGACAAAATAAACCTCATTCCTGTGAAACAATAACTGTTCCTTGTTCAAGAGCCTGACCAACGCATTCGGCCCTTAGAGGCTTGAGACTGCATGTAATGGCCAAGCCCGCACACTCATTAAGTTCTCAAATAAGGCACATCTTCTAACATTGCCAAATCTTTGCCACCAATGTGGAGGTCGATGACTGCTGGTGGCTGTTGTCTCCTGATTGTGACCTCCTGGGCGAGCAGGCATAGACCAGCCAAGCAAAGACCGCCCCTCACAGCTCAGTAGAACTGAACTGAAGATCCACTTCTGATGCCCATCTGCAAAACCGGTTCTGGGGAGAAGTTGGCTTTGCATGCCACCCAAAAGCATGACCAAGGATCCATGCACTGGCAGTAGCTATGTGACCTAATGAAATGACTGACAGAAGACAGAATAAATGTCATTACTTATACAGACAAGTGCATATCCATTGTATCGACATATCAAGGAGCATGTATTCTTCTAACTTCTACTTTCCGATCCTCTTTTCCGCCTTAGGGTGAAGCCCTGCTCTTATGAGGATGGCACTGCCACCATCCTGAAGGAGGGTAACTGGTATTTCATGGGTGGCACGACAATGATATGGACCAACAATGGGTGGATGCTCCCTGCAGACATATTTGCTGTAATTTGTGCATCACAGACCATTGGGACCACCAATTATCCATCATAGATTCCTTTGCTCTACTCGCCCTGCTCCTACAAATTAATGTAAGGCTAGCAAAAAAACATGCTGTCTCCCATTGACAATCCCTTCACATTTACAGAGTGTCTAAAGCTTTTAATGTTTGCTTACTTTTTGCAGGTGCATTTTATAAATCTGCTGAAATTGCTTGATTTTTTTTTTTAGACCAGTTGGGGACCCCACTGGGAAAGTGCCAATGGCCCCAGAGGTCCATAGGCCCTAAGTTGAGAACCGCTGCATTAGAGAGTTTTAGTCAGTGACATGGTCTCAGGAAAGGGGAGGCCCAGGCAGATTTTCTGGTATGGAGCGTTTCATTAGCACTAGCGCCAGTTGAATAGGTAACACCTCCTGGCACTTGTTAAAACTAAAGTACCATCCTTGATTTTGTCAGAAGGGGAAGGGTAACTTAGGGGCCTATTATCAAGAACAGCGTTAACATTATCACCTGTTTAGCGGCAGAAAACTGCCGCTAAAACGGCGATAATGGGCTTGATAATATGCCCTGGAGAATTCCAATAGAAGCCCAGGTTCACACCAGAACATGGACTTCTATTGGAATTCTCAAGGGAATATTATCAAACGCATTATCGCGGCTTTAGCGGCAGTTTTCTGCCGCTAAACCGGTGATAATTTTTAACGCCATTCTTGATAATATGCCCCATGGTGTCTAGAACAGAACAAAGGAGACAGGGAACCACCAGCCCTCTTAATTAATTTGAGCTTGCGGTGAACCCTAACCTTTCAATGTGTAGAAGCAAAGTCTGTCATGTGGGATTCGTATGACACAGCAAGTACCAAAATTCACTTGCTGTTTTGCAAAATTTTTGGTTGATACTTTTAAGAGTCCCTATGGGACATGAACTTAAGCAAGGGCTCTGAAGTTACCCAATGTGAAATGAACAGTGATGTGATCGTTCATTCATAAATACCTTCTTCCAAAGGGTGCTTGTTATAAAATATATATATATATATCATGTGATCAAGGCCCGAGGGAGGGGCCGAAACGCGTCATGGCGTCCAAGCACTGAATAAACACCAGTAAGCACGAAATTGTGGTCCGTGTCCGTTCTTTGAGCGTGCTACCGGCATTTGTTTGAGCGGAAACCCCACAATATATATATATTAACTTAAGAGACCCCAGGTTGGGGTTTACATAATTCTCTCTGGGCCAGGAGGTAAACTGCCTAAGACAAGACAGGCGGGCCACACTGCGTCCGAGGGTGGCAAAACAACAGCTAAACAAAAACGGAACCAGAAGCGACAACAGCGCCGCAAAACAGGACGAGGTCGACCAACCAAAAAAGAAAAAGTTCCACTCAAAGAAACGCTGGAACAAGTCAAAGTAATTGAGATAGAGGAACAAGGTACGGTGGAGGGAGCAGCAGTTATCAATCTAACTCCCACTGTGCTCAGCCCATCTGACATTGAAATTCTGTCACAAGGTTTGACATATTGTCCAGCGAATAATTTCAGTTACTCAAAAACTAGAATCGAGCTTTTCAAATACATCCGCAAACTCAAGCTCAAAAAACACTTCTTGACACATCAACAACTGGTAAAATCTCGTGTGACGTGCGGAGGTCCATCCACTTCGGGCCCCATCGCCAAAGATGCAAAATTACTTCAAGATCTGACCTCACTTGGTGAAGAAGGGGCGTTGTCTGGGACACAAGATGTGGCTGTAGTATATAATGCACCATGTCCGACCAAATTCAAACCTAAGTCCACTTTTTCCCCATCAACCCTTCATGATAATTTAGACATTTTTCATGACCTTGCTATAGATGGGATTAAACACTTACACGTTTCCACTCTTCGGTCCAAGTATCAAGAAAGAACTCACAACACTAAATATTACACCTTGGTCAACAAAATCCAGACTAACAATTCCATCATTGTGCGCCAGGCCGACAAAGGTGGCAATGTTGTTCTCTGGCCACTACCGTTGTACTTAGAGGAAGCATATGTACAACTGAATGATGTTTCCTGCTACAAGCATTGTGATCTTTCCGAGATTAAACTTGCACATAACAATCTCAATAGCCTGTTGCTAGGGTGGAAGAGTACCGGCCTCTTAAGCTTGGACGAATTCAAGTTTTTGAAAAAAGATTTTCCAGTGATGCCGGTGCTATATTTAATCCCAAAAGTGCACAAAGATGCTAACAAACCCCCGGGAAGACCCATTATTTCCGCCAGGGAAGGTCTCCTGGAGAATGTCACTAAGTACATTGACTTTTTTTACAAGACTTTGTTTCCGCCTTACCCTCGTTTGTGCAGGATTCAAGTGACTTGTTCAGAAAACTTGAGACTGTGGAATGGAAGCCTGATTACTGGTTAATCACGCTTGATGTATCATCTCTGTACACCAGCATAAGACACCTTGATGGACTAAGAGCTGTACAATGTTTTTTGGGCAATAGATCTGTGCAATTTGTGGAACACAACAAAATGTTGATTGCTATGATTTCATTCTGTTTGAATAACAACTATTTTTCATTTAACAATCCATTCTTTCAGCAGATTAGGGGTGTTGCCATGGGGGCCTGCTTTTCTCCCAGTTATGCCAGTTTGCATATGGGCTACTGGGAGAGGCAGGTCCTCATGGGCATACACGCTCTGATCATGGCTGAATCTGTGGCCCATTGGTATCGTTACATTGACAATATTTTTTTGATATGGCGGGGCACCAAACAGGGGGCAATCGACTTCATTGCACAGCTCAACAACAATGTATATAACTTGGAGTTCACTCACAATATGAGCCAAACTTGTATTGATTTTTTGGATGTCAAAATTGTAGTTTCTGACAACAAATTACATACCACTTTGTTTCGAAAGCCTACTTCGGGCAATACGTTTCTACATGCCAAGAGCAACCACCCGGCACATTTAATCCGCAGCATTCCCTACGGGGAAATGCTGCGTATCCAACGCATTTGTAGCACGGAAGATCAGTGCACACTGGTGCAACGAGAAAGCAAGGCCCGTTTCCTAGCCAGGGGTTATTCTCCGGGTCTCATAGATTCAGCTATCCGCAAAGTTAATGCCATGTCCAGAGAGAAAGCTTTGCAACCCAGGAAACCATCTAACATAGAAACAGACAGCGCCAACCAACCGGTGAGATTGGTATTAACTTTTAATCGCCAGTTTCATGCTCTTAGGAAAATTGTCACCAAAAACTGGAATCTGATTAGTTCTGATCCAGTGATTGGTCACCTCATGCCAGGAAGACCTGACATTTCCTATAGAAAGTCTTATTCACTTGGTGAAGCGTTAGTCAAATCCAGTCCTGAGGTTGTTACATCTATACCCTGGTACAAAGCAATCAATGGTTTCAAAAGATGCTCGGTTTGCAAAACCTGTAAACATGGTGTTAATGTGACTAAGTATTTAACACCTTTTTCGGATGTTCCACGCTTGATTACCAAGCAATTGACATGCAAAACAGAGTACACAGTGTATGTGCTGGAGTGTCCCTGTGCCCTGCGATATGTCGGTAGCACGAAGTTGCAGGTGCACAAGAGGATACTCCAGCACATTAGGGCCATCAACACTGAGGACCCCACCTACCCGGTGGCTCTGCTTTTCAAGGAGCATCACGATAAACAAAGTCACTTACTCAAATACTTTGCGATTGACTCAGTCCCACCACTTCGCAGAGGTGGAAATCGTGAAGCTATTTTGAGAGCTCTTGAAACACAGTATATTCTGGATCTCGACACCAAGACACCTCTTGGCTTAAACACCAGTGTGGATTTTCACACCCACCTGTAATTTCCAGTTAGTACCATCCAGTATGTTCTTTACTAGTTAAAAACAATACTATGACATTGGGTTCACAAGTATTATTAGAACTTTGAGATTGCTTGCTTCAAAACAACCTGAAATAGAACTGCTTCTGTAGCTTTCCCCCACTAGAAAATAATTTATGATCATCAATCTAACACACTCCCATCATCCATCTAGGGAGGGATTTCTTTATTTCTATTAATTATTTTTTGTCATCACTGCTCACGACACCCTTTACTATATGTTTTCCTTGCATTTGACACATCTACATTTGTGTAACTGTGATTGCTATCATTAAATGTATGTCACAAGTGATCTGGACGACATAATTACTCAACAAGATATGTGATATTAACCCACTTGGGTAATATTAATGTTACATTCATCATGAATACGGGTGTGTAGATATTGTATGGTGAAAAACTGGGATAATTGAACACTGTGTCTACCCTTTAATTTACGCCAGATTGTGATATCATGGAGAGGGGAAAGAGTCCCCAAGTTTTTGAGTTTTTTTTCTCCCTGTTTTTACACACCCCCACTTGTATTCACAGGATGTGATAATGTCTATACACGTTGATTGGAATTTTTCTTTTAATTTGACATTCTATGTCTACTTGTTGTACATATGCAAAAATTAGTTTTTACTAAAAAAATGCTTCAACGTTGTAAAACATTACTAACATATCCATCGTACAGTTTGAACATGTCTTCCATTTCCATTACCAGGCACTTGTGCTGAACCAATCATGTGTCTTTGCAAGCATGCACTAGCACTTTAAATCAGTCTGTCCCATCCCTAGCGTCATGTGACCAAGGCCTCTGAGTAGGCCGAAACGTTATGCGGGTGGCGATGCATCGAATTTGAATAAAAACATCTTTTCACCTTATGGCTGGGTCAGCTTTCGTTTATGCAGGATCGGTGGTGCCCTGAGACATTGGGGAGTGCCGGTTCGTTTTGGACGAGTGCAGTTTCATATATATATATATAAAATTTAAAAGACTGGGGAATGACCACAAAATTATTGTAACCACTGCTGACAAGGGGGGCAATGTGGTTATATGGACCCAGGATGCCTATATCGAGGAAGCTAAAAGACAGCTAAGTGACGATGCATGCTACTCCATTACCAGTATGAGACACTTTGATGCCTCTAAGGATGCCCTAAAAAAACTGTTATTCAAGTATAAAAGGGAGGGCATGATTTCATTGCAGGAATTTGAATTCCTCCATGTTGAATTTCCTGTTTTGCCTAAACTTCATCTACTCCCAAAGATCCACAAGTTGATAAGACCGGTACCTGGTCGACCAATTATTTCGGCAATTGCAGGTGTGGCAGAACATGTCACAGAATACATAGACTACTTCCTGCAAGACTTAGTCCAGGACCTACCTACATATGTGAGAGACATAGGGGATTTTCTTGCTAAGATACAAAACACCCCATGGAATAACGGAATGCTCATGATTACTTTGGATATTGAATCGCTCTATACGAGCATAGAGCACAGTTCTGGGTTGAAGGCATTGGACTTCTTTCTCGGCAAAAGGTCCTGCAACTGTTACCAACACAACAAAGTACTGATTGAACTAACATCTTGGTGTCTTAATAATAATTTCTTTTTATTTGGGAGTGACTTGTATTTGCAGAAGCGTGGAGTTGCCATGGGGGCCTGTTTCTCTCCCAGCTACGCGTGTTTACACGTGGGCTGGTGGGAGGAGCAGGTCCTCAGGCGGCAATACGCCAAAGTTTTTTCTGATCATGTTTTGCTTTGGCTCCGTTATATTGATGACGTTTTTGTGTTATGGCAGGGAGATCATGACAGTGCAGAAATGTTTATTAATTCCATCAATATCAACAATACGAGTTCAATCAGTGACGGTGAAGCTGACTTTTTAGATGTGAAAGTTTTCATCCATAATGGACAGCTAGCCACAAAACTACACCGGAAAAGCACTGCTGGCAACAGTATTTTTCATGCCAGCAGTGCGCATCCACGACATGTGGTTGATAATATCCCTTTGGGTGAGCTCCTAAGAATTAAGAGAATTTGTAGCACAGAATCTGATCTTAAAATCTGTACTGATGAAGCACTGAACAGGTTTCGAGAAAGAGGTTATCGTGAATCAGTGTTAAAAGCAGCAGTGAAAAAAACCGAATGCAGATCCCGTGCTTCTTTAATGGAGACAAAAAACACTGGGGAGCCTTCGGAAACTATGGATGAAAATACCACGACTCCCAGGTTCATAACCTCATACAGCAGGCAGGCCAGACAAATAAGATCTATTTTAACCAAGAGATGGCCAGTTCTTAAAACTGATCCAGTACTCAAACCTCAACTCTCAGAAGTGCCTGTTGTGACCTTCAGGAAGGGCCCCTCACTTAAGTCCCATATCTGCCATGACTTCCCAGAACTCAGGAAGAAACAGGAATGGATGAAATCCAGATCAGGTTTTAAACGCTGCACCTCCTGCAGGGCCTGCAAATTTGGTAAAAGTACACGGCAGTATTATGCGCCGTTTAGTCCTGACCCAATTCAGATCATGGGTCAATACAATTGCAAAACGGAATTTGCTATCTATGTTCTAACTTGCACATGCGCGTTGAGATATGTCGGGAGTACACGACAGCCGGTGCATGTTAGAATTCTTCAGCACTTACGAGCCATCGTAAATAATGTCTCAGCTTACCCGGTGGCCAGGCACTTCAGGGCTGTTCATAACAATAATTTGGAGTGCCTGTTTTATTATGTTATCTCTGCAATAGAAAAACCAAGAAGGGGCGGAGATAGGGATAAGATGCTAAGAAGAATGGAATCTCATTATATTCTTGAGCTGGATAGCAGATCCCCTAATGGACTTAATAATACAGAGGATCTATATGTGTTTCTGTAATTAAGTCTTGTACTGGCCCGTTCATAAAATTGCTTTGACAATAGAGTCTTGGTGGGCTGCTGCCCATCCCCACATATGATTAATTTTAAAATCTCCTTGTTTGGTTTATGCACTTAAATCTTTTTCCTGATATTGATAGTGATTCATGGTGGTTTGCAATCATATCATTTTAGATTATTATTCTTTTTGGGCAACACTAGTTTTTTGAGGACATAGACAATAGGCATTTGATGTTTTCCCTAAAATATATTCCGGATTTGCGACATTAGTAATTTGTGACTTTCTATATTATGGAGTCCTTGCCCTATTAATATGCTGCTATGAGTCATATGTTTACAAACAGCGTGGATTTGCACATATTAGGAATAGATGCAATACGAGATGTTTACAATATTGCGCATTTTACACAAACAATTGCTATTTGATTGCATCTATATAGACATGGATTTTAAACTATGCACTATGCACTATATGGCGTATTTTTGCACTGTGATATCGATCTATATGCTGGGGCATTGACTGTTAATATTTGGTAGAATGGAATACAAGCATTTTACGCATTGATTTCTTTTCCATTATTTTTATGAACTATATATAGATTTTTTCATTGTCGCATTATGTTTGGATTTTAACCATGAACTGTACCTTATTTCCGGTTTATAAATTTGCAAATGGTCGGAAAACAGACTACAAGATGCAGTATTGGTAGTTTGTCCTCTCTTTCAGTAATCACGTGGTACTGAGCAAAAAAACGAAAAAAATGCACTTTCACTGTGATGCACAGGGTATTTAAATGTGGCCATTTCCAACACTGACTGTCTGTCAGACGTTTATATCTTGCGAAAGAGACCTGACAGGGTGTATTTTCACGAAAAACTACCCCTCCCATAATGCATCCTAATTGCTACATGGGTAGGAGGGTATAAATAGTAAAAAGAAAGAATGGACTTGTAACTACCGTGAGCAAGAACAGTAATCTGTTTGAAACGCGTAGGTGAGGAAGTCGTTTCCTTGATGGATTAAAAAAGCTTAATCAAAACCTAGAAGAGTGCGGTGTTTCATTTCTATTTTGCTTTGGAAAATTGTAACGAGTCGTGTCCTTGACTCGGCACCGGCACCAGCTGTATGGCCGCTCCTCCTCCAGAAGGGACATTTGCTTAAACATATATATATATATATATATATATATATATATATATATATATTCACTGAAAAAACCATAGGTTATAGACCATATATAGTTAGGAATTAGCATTTAAAAAACCTTATTTTACTCACACAAAACCATTGAAATTCCATATATAGTTAGTTGTACTAACTATATATCGCGCACCCGCAATCCACTGCTGATCATGTCACATATTACATCATTCATGACATGGTCAGTGACATCACTGATGACATCACTGATGACATCTCAAATGACATCACTGATGACATCACTGATGACATCTCAAATGACATCACTGATGACATCACTGATGACATCTCATTTGACATTACTGATGACATCACTGATGACATCATTCATGTGATAATACGATGAAGCTCTTCAGACTCTAATATAACCTTAGATACAGTAAGTGTAAACAGACACTCACAGACTGTCACTCATCCATAGAGTTACACACACACCTAGTCAGTCATGCAAAGAATCAATCACACATCCATTTTCTCAACTATACAGTTATACACACCTTACTTATTCAAACATATACTAACACATATTTACTCTCTTATACAATCCCTGATACAAGTTCACAATGATCCATACAGCCACTCACACATTCATTGGCTCTTATGCACAGTTATTTATATATGTCAACTCTCACATGTACTGTGTTTTACATATGTACTTACTTTTACATGTAGCACTGAGATATCCATTCACTCAGCAATACACTCATGCACACAGTCAACCGCCCATACAGCTGTTTCCACATGCACTTTTGAACCCATACATCTAGTGAATCAACTGCTCACACATCTATGCACAGAGTCATACACCTCCCAGCCACCCATACACACTCTCAGTCTCCCATACAAATACGTAGGCAACCAATCAATAACGCATATAGTTAATCATATAGCTAATGATCAACACATGCAGCAGTTTATAGAACAACAGACATAATGATGCACAAATTGAGACAGTTTAGTCACTAACCCATGCACTCAGTGAGACACATTTAACCACTCACTCATACAGTCAGTCATGCACCTACTAAATCCTTCATCCAGACATTTATACATCCACTCATTCTTAAATATGTAAGACATATTTTAACTTTACAGAATTATACAGTCACTGGATGACGTCATCAGTGATGTCATCAGTGATGTCATTTGAGATGTCATCAGTGATGTCATCAGTGATGTCATTTGAGATGTCATCAGTGATGTCATCAGTGATGTCACTGACCATGTCATGAATGATGTAATATGTGACATGATCAGCAGTGGATTGCGGGTGCCCGATATATAGTTAGTACAACTAACTATATATGGAATTTCAATGGTTTTGTGTGAGTAAAATAAGGTTTTTTAAATGCTAATTCCTAACTATATATGGTCTATAACCTATGGTTTTTTCAGTGAATTTTCAAGGTTTTGTAAATGCTAATTCCTAACTATATATGGTCTATAACCTATGGTTTTTTCAGTGAATTTCATTGGTTTTTTAAAAGCTAATATCTACAGCTGTAAAATGTATTCTTCTTTAAATCCAAAAATATATTTTATATGTTTATTAATAAATTTTTTTAAATATTTTTTTTGTTTCGCTCCCGGTCCGCTAACCGGGAAGCTTCCCGTTAGCTCAATTCGATTCCGCGATCCGGTCCGCGAACCGGTAACAAATCAACATAGTGACGGTATCGCGTTGCCGCGTAATGCGTCTTATGACGTACTGCGTTAGCGCACCCGGAAGTGCCCCGGGGCGCGGACCGAGGCGCGAAACGCAACTCCCCGGAAGCGATCCCCGGCGCGAAAGCGCGACGTATCGCGTTGCCGCGAAATGCGTCTTGTGACGTATCGCGTTAGCGCACCCGGAAGTGTCCCGGGGCGCGGACCGAGGCGCGAAGCGCAGCGAACCGGAAGCTAACCGGGGAGCGTTCCGCAGCGCGTAACATGAGCGTGAGAGGTCATGTGACTTGTTAATAAAACTTTTCATTGGTCCATTTCACTTTTAGTTTCATAATTATGGAAGGCTAGGTCATGTGACCTAAAAATAACACTTTTCATTGGTTGAGAAGTATTGTTTTTTCCAAATGATGAAAACCCCTCCTTCTTTCCTCACTCTGACTTTCATTATTGTGAGAGGAAGACCTATTTTGCTTCTTGGAAGACCTATTTTGATTGTATGAAAATGGCTTCACTGATTGCTTCAGCTGGTGCACCCCCACCACCACCTCCACCTCCTCATGGGAAGAGAGGACCACCTCCCCAGGTGGTTACCAACACTGAGGAGGAAGATGAAGAGATGGATGAGGAGGGAGAACATCCACAATTCCTGGAAGAGTTGCCCCGGGTTTCAAGAAAGAAACCCAGTTTCATCTGGCAGTTTTTTTCCATCCCTCGTGGCCAAAAAAAGGTCAATGCCAGGTACGCAACATGCCTCATATGCAAGGAACAATTGTCCAGAGGGACGGACAAAAAATACAGCTATGGTAATCATACCATGCATAGGCACATGACGAGGAAACATCCCCTAAATTACAGCCGGGCGGAATTAAGGGATATGATGGACAATCCTCGACCAACTCCTGTGGCGAGACCAACAACATCGGTTTCTTTATCACCAGAGGAGGCACGGGAAACTGTGCCAAATATCCAACCAAATTTTGGGCACATGATTCACTTATGTATGCACTGTCGTGCATTAATAGCTTGTGGCAACATGAGCATCAATGCACTGAACCTGGCGTATGAACACCATGATTGCCCTAACCGCCCCCAGTAATTTTTTTTTGCTCCTGTTGAGCCCTTTTCAACGCCTGTTTTTTGTTGTTTCCCCCCCACAAAAAAACAAAAAAAATATAAAATCGTTCAAAAAATACAAAAAAAACAAAAAATGTTCAAAAAATACAAAAAAAATATAAAACAACAAAAATATTAAAAAAAAAGTTCTTTTCAGAACTACCTTCCCTTTCCAAAAAAATTGCTACAATGTTAGCACTCTGGCAAGCTCTATTTCTTTTGGTTCGCTCCCGGGTTAGCTTCCCGGTACGCGGACCGGGAGCTAACCAAAAAAAAAAAATTTTTTTTAAAAAAAGTGTAAGTATAAGGAAAGTAAACAGAGAGTGATGTTTCAAGAAAGACAGCTATAGGGAGTAAAGAAGAGATACTGTTTAATAGATCTATTTACCAAAGAACAGACAGAAGAGGGTATAATTGTGAAAAACAAAATAGATAACGAAGTGAAAGAAAAACAAGCATTGGCATAGCCAATAGGTATCGACTTTGGGACCTTCTAAGTATTTAGTTATGCAGCATAATATCCTTGGTGCAGCAACATCAACTGTTGCATGGCTAAACACGTATAAGGTCCCAAAGGCGAGACCTATTGTCTATGCCAATGCTTGTTTCTTAAGTAGAATTGCAATACGTCTGGCTCTTCCATGTGAAAAGATCTTATCTTGTGCTCTAAAGATTGCTAAAGTCTCGACAGAGAACAGGCTAGGCTGTAAGTAGGGTAAATTGCGCTTGGTGATCTGTTTGAGGGAGCGTCTGCTTTGCCTGGTGTCTTTGGAGAGCAATTTTGATTGTTATACTGGACAATATAGCCCTAATGTAAATAACATAGGGGCATATTATCAACATAGGCAATAAAAGTTTTGCAGCTTTTATCGGCAGAAATGTGTCGCTAAAGCTTTTTTTGCGGCAGAAAACTGCCGCTAAAGCCGCTCTTGCACCAGTTTTCTGCCAATAAAAAGAGCAATAATTTTATTGGCTGCATTCATAATATGCCCCTTAGTGTGCTTCAACTACACAGAGAAAGCATTATGAACAAGTAGTGATAGAGTGATCAGTCAAAGACACTAAGAGTAATAGAGACGGAGTGAGTGAACAAGAGTGAGGAACTATGAGAAGAGAGGGACTGAGAAAAAGAGTGGAAGGAGTTGAGTAAGTAGGTAATAGAGAAAGGAATGAGGGAAGTAGCAAAGGCAGGAAACTGAGGATTAAAGAAATGAAGCAGTGGAACTAATAGTAGTTCAATGTGATAGAAATGTAACGAAAAGAGTACAAAATATTTACCTTATAATTGTCGTTAAATTACTCATTTTTTATTTTTATACTTTCAATCTGTGAAAGAGAGAACAAACATTTGAAAAATATAAAAACATGTATTAAAAAATTACAAAAGACAAGGGCAAAGATTGAAGGACAAACAGTTTTTCAATAACTTTGACACTTACAGAAGCTACACAGTCCTAAAGATATACATTTTAAACTAACACTATCTTGATGCAGATGAAGTGAGGCCTATCTTAAAACATGGTGCATCTTTTGCATTGCTGTTGTCTCAGAAAAGTGTCGCAAGACACTAAAATTTAAAATAATTGCTTCAGGATGCCAATAAGATGTCTACTATCCAGAGTTTTGTTTCAGGTGAGGCCTACTCAGGGTTGCAGATGAAATTTCGAGTTGTTGAAGAGAATAGAGGACATAATACATGTGAAGGTCTACCAATGAAGTGAGTCATGTCCACTGCAATCTTCAACAAAGTCCAAACCTCCTATGTTTCCCTGGACAGACCTAAACTTGATCTGCACAATGTGATTCGTAATGATAGGAAACACAGGTGATGTAATTGAAATACATGCAATTTATTTTGCTCATTTCACAATCACATCACTTGTGTTTCCTTTGCTTAGGTATCTCATTGTGCAGATGTAGTCTAGCATATGAAAGAATACGCAGAAGTGCAGCACTGCATGCAACAACTTTGACACTTACAGAAGCCTCACCTTCTCCATGCCTCCTACACAGTTCTACATATACATCATAAATGCAAACAGTACAGAATTAATTATACATGTTAAATGGTTTATTTTTGCTGTTCTCAGAATGTATCAAAATTCACTAAAAACAGTGACTTGAAGGTATTCATCATGTAACAGCGGGGAAAAAAAAACACAATCAAAATGATTGTGTTTAAAAAACCCATACAACATCAGAAATCAAAAATCAGAACTCCTTAAAGTTAACTTACTTTCCATGACGTCCAAGGATGTCCTATGAATAGCTTAAACTCTTTTGTGCTGTTATTACTTTCAGCCCGCCACTTTCTGAAAGAAAATCTCCATCGTTTTTAAAAACATGTTACATACAATAAATGACTTCTTGCTCTCTACCACAAGATTCCACAAGGCCAAATCTTGTCAGAGCCATGTATAACTCTTGGATTTCTTGTTAGCCAATCCCATCATTTGGCATTTCCGCAACTTTCAGAATTAAAATGTTGAAGATCATTTTCACAATCCTGGAATAGTAATATCTTCCCCTTCTTGCTCAGTCATGTTCTACATTTCCTATGACACTGATACTGCTTAATATGAAGCAGACTTACACTACCTCTATGACTACAACAATTATTTAATTCTCTACATCACTTTTAATCACAAAGCAATGTAAAACAGTAGACAGCATTGCAGACTTACATTCCCTCTACTCCATGTTTTGATTGGCTGCTTCAATTAGCTTATAAAAAGAAACAGTTTTTCTGAACTCATTCAAAGTGCACATATATCTCCATGATGTCCAGTCCTATGATTAGAAGTTATGTCTCTGAACTACACTTATCCTCAAGGCCAAATTGTGTAGGAGCCATTAGAACTTCTTGAAATTCCACAGAGCACATCCCGAGATTATTTCCCTAAAATTTTGGTTTTAAAAACACCAGGTAAGAGTTTTTAAGGTCATACGGCAATTTTTTTTTGAAAATTAAAACAGAATCATTGCAGAATGACCAGCCATTTCTAGACTTTAAATAAGCTGTGTAATGTCCTGATGATATTGAAGGGCCGTCATGATATATAATTGCTGTAGTTACAAAAGTCCTTCCTGATATTGACAACTGCGAAGCTACAAATTTTTTTATTAAAGTTGTCAATTTTGTTCCATCAGGCCTACATCGTTGGAACATTAAAATGACGTACTGGCCATATGTTCGTATAAATAATGTGGACATCATTTCAGATTTACATTGGCTACACTCCATGTTGTGATTAGCAGCTTTTACTAGCTTATTAAAGGAGACTGATTTACTGTCTGGCAAAGTTAAATATATAAATCTTTCTGAGTCTACACTAGTAGTACTTGATATCATACAGTTCTCGCAGTCATGCTGCCATTGATAAGAAAGCCCAAACAGCTGATCTACATCTACACCTTCAGCATGTAATACATCAAGCATATACATTAAAAACTCCTGACAATCTTGCTGAATATTTTGAGAGAATTGTGTTTGGCCTGAACATCTGTCTAACAGATTTCGAATTTCAGACACACTTTCTATGTTTCTTCTATCAGTGGTACATTTCTCTAACACAGAATTTAACAAACCGCAAAATCTTTGATCAGAATTGACCACAATCTCTTCTTTTACATTTTTTAGAGAAAACAAAACATTAATTACTACATTAGCATAGCAGTTGACACCAGAACTGTTTTCAAACTGAAAACCAACAACATCTTCAACAGAATCCTTTTTGTTTCTGCTTGTAATTTTAGGTTCATTCACTTTTTGTCTTTTTGCTATAACCTCCCCAGTATTGTTCTCATTTCTTCGTTTCCGGCCTACCAGACGTTTCTCAAACAAAGGAAACTGAGGCAAATGTGGCGCATACTCTCTTCTTAACCTATTGCATTCCTTAACACAATCTAGATCTGCACAAATGTTTGTGACATCACACTCAATCAAGTACAATCCCGATAAAGTTCTAACTCGTGACAATGCCACATATGCCATACCCTCCTTGAACACAGAACTGCCAATATTCACCAATGCACTGTCTACACTTAAACCTTGCGATTTATGGATTGTCACCGCATATGCCAAGCAAACAGGAAACTGCTTACGGCGAACATATAAGTCTTTTACAAGCAAAAATCTAGCAGAACAACGAGCAATTAGCTGTACTTCCTCAATGCCATCAAATTTAATTTTTAAAAATTCAATTCCATCTCTATTTCTGTATTTCACAAAATCAACAACATTACCCATTGATCCATTTACCAGACCTCTTTCAACATGTAAATTCCTTCTTAAAATTATACTGCAGTTCAAGCACACATTCAGAGTCTTTTCAAAACCTGCAGTTTTAGATATACTCTTCTCTAATGAATCCAATTTTGTTTTCAGATTCTCAGACAAAATAATTGTTGATCCCATATGCTCTACTCTATCAATAGCTTCCAGTTTCACAATCTCTTGCTTTTCTAAATGCAACATTTTGTTGTTAAATTTGGCACATTCTGCAAGAGTTGGCATCAAACATATTCCAGATTTCTTTTCAGTAATTTTCTGAAAAATATTCTCAGGCACAACATCTTGTTCTGGATATAAATTTGACAGTAATCGTGCATGTAAAGCTTCTTTCCCATGCTCGGTCACTTTTCCAATTCTAACATCTTGTAGAATAGTCTTGTAAACTTCATCCTTCGCCTGACGCATATTTTCATGCAGTTCAGCATAATTGAAGTTTAACCATATATTGACGTTGCCAATGCTGCCTAGGCACTTCCTGGTATCTTCATGCGTGAGCATTTTGAACACAGGTTGCCCTTTCACTGGTGTCAGCTGCAAAAGATCTCCGAAAACAATGATGTGTTTGCCACCAAATAACACATCATACTCTGTTTTGAGAACTTCTTGCATCCTCAAATGCACAAAGGCAAGCATGACATTGGAAACCATGCTTACTTCGTCAATGATAAGAAGTTTCATTTTCCTCAAGATTCTTGAAACTTCAAAACAAGCATCTCCAGATAGCTTGTGATATTCTAATTTGTTGTCATGCTCCACTGGCAGCATCAGTAAACGATGTAAAGTAATCCCTTTAATATTATGTGCTGCCAGTCCAGTTGGAGCAGTGACAACACAAGACAGCGATGACTCTGTCCTTTCCTGCAAATAGCATGAAATTGCTTTAATGAGGAAACTTTTTCCAGTTCCCGCTTCTCCACTCACGTACAGTCGGACAGGCTTCAACGACGTACATGAGCACTCTTTCTTATCATGACTTAATCCATGATCAATTTGCATGGTAACTTCGTCATATATTTTCCTCTGCTCAACGTTGAGTTGCCTTTCCAACTCTTCTAAGTTAACCGCATCCTCTTGAGCATGTGCCATGGCTCTTTCCACTTCATTCATAGCAGTGGCAGCTTCATTTTCGATAAGAGGTCCTCCTAGTGGATCCTGACTCAATGAAGCAGAACTCTGACTGTCCTGAGAACTGTCTCTGGCAATCTCGGCTGCAATCGTTGCTTCCTGCTCAATTTCCGCATTCAACATTTCTACATATTTGGGAAAAGCAGGACATTCTATGGTCTCCTTGGCGGCATTGAAAGAGTCTTCGTAACAGAGGAAATCTCCAAGCAGTTCCTCTTCTGCACGCCAAGGCTTGAAAAGTTGCAAAAGTGCTAAATAGAAAAACTCCTTTTTTTCAGGAGATTCGCCACTCAATTTTCGATGGTTTACCAAGTGGCATTTTCTTTGCTTGACCAGACATCCCTCACTTCCTATTACAGCATACACTCCTTTCTCAGTATCTTCTTTGATGTTCCTCTTGAATATGTAATTTTGCAGAACCTCATACAGACAAACATTCTCGAGGTGACTGCTTCGATTTGGATAATATGTATCCAACATGTTTGTCTTCAAAATGTCGGTACTGTTTGGCTCCTTTTCCGCCAAATACTCAATTTCCCGCACAGGTTTGAGAACTCGATTACGCGTTGCAGCAAGACCAAGACTCGCCCAAACGATACTCCTGGACTTGGCATAGAGACTTGCTGAAGACAACCGGTCAGAACATTCGTACGCTCCGATTTCTCGATGCGACAACATCTTCAGACTGAAACTGTACAACTTCTTGCTGAGGCTCTTTTCATGGGAAATGTCCTCCCACATATCCTTCAATTCTGTCTTCTCTTTTTTGGTGATGTAAGACGTCACATACCGAGCCACAGCCATACAGTTATCAGCCACAAACTGTATATCCATGTTAGCATTCCACATGGACAAAATCACCGGGTTGTAGTCGTTGATGTACTTGGACTCTTCGTTCCTCTTCAAATTGTATGTGTTTTTAGGTGATTTCTTCATCACATTATGTCGCAGCGAAGACATCAAACT
Source organism: Lissotriton helveticus (assembly GCF_964261635.1). Classification (NCBI taxonomy): domain Eukaryota; kingdom Metazoa; phylum Chordata; class Amphibia; order Caudata; family Salamandridae; genus Lissotriton; species Lissotriton helveticus. Next base: position 199,846,702 of record NC_136072.1, read on the forward strand.
GTTTACTCTTCCTTTAGAAATCACCGGTCGTGGAAAGCCGAAACGACATTTGGTGTAGAACTTTTCTTTGTTTCGGAATTTACGCGGCAGTACTTTCCACATCGATGGCTTTGGAAACGCAGAACTTTTTCTCTTAGGCTTTTCTTCTCCTTTGCGTTTGGAACAGCACACGTAGAATACTGTTGGATGAAACTCATCACTGAGTCTTCTGGATCCGTTCCAAATTTAGGTGCATCCTTGATCCACAGCAACATATGTATATGAGGAGCACCTCTTGCTTGGTACTCCTTTCTCCAGAAGAAATCCAACACCTCTCCAAGAGGTGGATTCTTCTTATTCATGATGAAAGACATCATAGCTTCAAATCTATGATTGAAGTACCTACATACATTGACTGGATCCAAAGAGCACAGTTCTCCGGGTGTCTTGAATTCGATGTTATCTACGTTAGCATTTGCCTCTCGTAGAAATTGAAGTAAGTCTTCCCAGCCATACTCGGCACAACTCAGAGTGAGGAACCATGTGGGAGTACCTAAGTTCCTCAGCATACATTTTAAATCACCATGACGACGGTACCAGTACTCATTAGTACCACGCTGACACGCCATGAGATTAATCAGGTGAGAATCCAAAATACTATCTTGGACATTCACTTTATCCATAAAATCACTTGCCGAGATGTTTTGCATGTGTATACCACTTTTCAAGATGTGGTTCACTGCATATGACAGTCCAGACAGATCGCTTTCAAACAGGAGATGAAACAAATAAGGAATGCATTGTCGAAACCTAGCATCTCCTGCATACAATCGCAAAGTCCGGTATTCAGAAGCAGGAATTTGATGAGGTCGCTCATCATATCTTCCTCCCTGACCTGTTGGAAAAAGCTGTGGGAAACACCGAGCTTCCAAACTTTCCTCCCAAACACTAATGGGACTCCCTTTGGCTTGTTTCATTTGAAACAACTCAATAGCATTCCCCATGACTTCCTTGGAATGCAAAGGATGAACACTATAATGTTCATATATTTCTTCACTAGTAGAGGGTTCTACTTTCTCAATTTGACCAGCACACAAATCGCTATCCTCTTCCTCACTTACTTCCTCTTCTGCAACATATACATTCTTATAGTATTTATTATTTTTTTTCAAATACAATGTTGCCTTTTTAACTTTCCTAACATCTACTAAATCTTGCCATATTTTCTTATTCTTTGTCGGAACCCCATTAACTAAGATAACCAGAGGTTCCTCTTCCACTTTTTCTACTCCAATTGTGTTAATGTTTTTCTTGAAATCTAGAGGCAAATAAACAACTCTTCCCTTTAATCCTCTCTGTAAATCTGATGGAGGCAATTTCCCTGTCTTTGGCTCCATTCTTACAATAGCCTGAAAGGGATGGATACTTTAAATCAAAATAGATTCATAAGTATTTAAGTCCTTCAATTCAGAAGGAATCTCAACCAATTCCAGATTATTATGAACTGCTCTAGCAGGCATCTGGTTTTGTTCTAATTTGTTACAACAATAAGTACACACACGTTGATCCAATCCCAAATCAAAACAATTTTCTACCATCAAGTATGTTGCAAAATCCTTCCATTCACTATTATTTTCCCTTTCACTTTTTGCATATAAATCCACTAACTTAGTCTGATTCTTATAATAAGTGCGTCTACAACACACACAAGTGAAATTAGGCCTCTCACTTGATTTCACCTCAAACGTCGCAATTTCCCTCTGGAAATTATCTGTACTGGAAACCTGTACACTATCTTCCACATGACCCTCTACTTCTTGCTCAATTTCAACATTCTCCTCTTTACTTCCAAAGTAACAAAACTCAATTTCTTCACATATATTCTTCACATCTATTTCAGAACCATGCAAAAGAGCAGCGCATAATTGTTTCAGCATAATTGCTGGACTCTTAGCATAATACAACATTCTAACTAATTTCCTCACTTTGTTATGATGCACTGCTAGCATCCTGAAATGATGAAAAACACTCTGGCATACTCTCCTGGAAAGACAAGCCAGTGAATGACCATGCAAACCTGTCACTTCTCTTACTCTGCAAGGATCTAATTCTTGCAACAACATCATTTTCTGCTTCAAACTTTTTTTGTTAAATGACCGTACAAAATCACAAAGCAAATTGATGGAATCCTGTCGCACACTGCAAATACTACTACACTTCCAGGTGTACACAGGACCCTTAGCACGTCTTCCTAAAACCTCATTACCTAACAACTCTTCTGCCTCTGTTGTCACAAGTTTTTCTTTTTCAACTGGACAACCATCTTTCACTTCATAAGCACGACCACTGGTGTCAACTGCATGCACCAAATCATTATCCTGGAAATAACTCTCCTCATTAAAAAATGCCTCACAGCTTGAACTATGCATCCATTCCCCAGAAAAAACTTCACAAAAATTACTACGATTAACTATTCTCTTCCATCTACTATTTCTTTTGAAATCAAAAATTGCCTTGTTTAGCTTCCTAATTCTATTGATTATCAAAATAAATAACTTACGTTTAATTTCAAATGCCTGATCAATAACTTTCTCAATTTTTTTTTTCTCTTATAAAAAACTAGTTTCTGTTGACCTTTCTTAATATTTTTTAACAAATTGCCAATTATCCTGTTGCGGAACATTCGTTTACGAATCTCCCTAAACTGTTGTTTCCTTCTACTATCATGCACAGATTTATCTCTTGCTCTAGCAGTAACATTTTTCATTGTCCTTTTCTTTCCATTTGATTTCCTTCTCGTGTTATGGACTGAAACATTTTCTGTAGTAATATTTTTTTTATTACAAATATTTCTTATGAAATATTTAGAGCTCTTACCCGGTGCTTTCTTCGTGGCTTGAGAAATCTTTTTGTTAGAGGACTGCTGCGTTTTTTTTTTTCACCTGCTGTCTTTGACGTTTTGCAGCCTTTATCTGTCTTTGTATTGTAGGCATGGTGAAATCTTGAAATGATCTGCAGTTGAATCTGAGGAAAAATATAATAAAAAATGTTAATAAACATTATTATCAAACAGTAAATCAGTAATAGTGATCAAAAACATAACACACTACTTGACATTTTAATTTGAAGATTTTTTAGTCATTGGCAATTTTACAATACAGAAATACCAGAAAAGAAATGACATTTATATTTATGTTACCTATGCTATTTTATATGTGAATCTGATCTAATTTTATGAGCATATTTTAATATTTTATTGAAGACACTACACATAACCTGTTTTTGAAGGTGTCTTTATTTTTAAATTAAACGGTTTACCTTTTTACTTTTTATTGATTATAAATTTTAAAAATAAATGTTTATATTTCCAAAGGCTCAAGCAGGTCAGCTTCCCATCCTATATCATATAATTCGGACAAATCTGCATCCTCATCACCCTCTTCTTCATCCTCAGGATTTAAATCATCCAAAGGATCAACATCCACTGATGTTTCAATTACAAGTTCAATGATGAGGTCAAAATCAACTGATTGCAGATTGTCGCTCATGTTGAGGTTGTCTTTATCTTTAAAGAAAGATAACAACAATGAGATGTTGCAGAGTAAGAAACAAATCTCAGAGATTATAATAGTAAAATTGTTTAACAATATTAACATTTTGCAGCTATTATTTAGCCATGTCCAGCAATGCTGAGCAGGTGAAGCCTATGTCTAATTTTTCACTGAACAGGACTCATCTCTTCTTAACCTTGGATAAGCCTCACCGACTCTGTGTCCCCTGCACATACTTAAATGTTAAAGGGCAGATTTATATTAAATGGCACATCCCCAGGCATGCACCAGTTAATGTGCACCACTGCTTTACCACCCATGGTGTGCCGCATTTACAATCAGATAGGAGAAAGCTGCGTCAAAACCCTGCGCCTGCTTGAAGCTGGCATAGGTCTTGACGCAGCATTGTGGAGATGGGGCACCCCTGAGCCTTGCTGGAGCTGCATCGCACTTGCGATACAACTCCAGCAATGCGCCACCTTTACGGCACAGATGCGTCACGCATCTGTGCCGTTTTTGCCCCATGCTGCGCCGCATTGTAAATGCAGCACAACATGGGTGGCGGAACAGTGGCGCAGGATGACTGTCACATCCCTGGTGATGCGCCAGTCATCATAAATCTATCCCTAAGCTTCTTATCTTGTTACAGATGAACTGCCATATGTATCATCAAAATATTTTACATTTTCTAAATAGCGAATTTTAAGGAATAAATAGCGATTCTTTACCATTCCTAATTTGCGATGAGCAAATTGCTAATTGCAAGTTACCCATTCATTTCCATGGCCTAGGAGGCTCATATGAATGAAGGTTTAATTTGCGATTAGCAATTTGCTCATCACAAATTAGGAATTTTTCCAAGGGTGCAGGGGTGTCTCAAGAACACCCTGCTGCACCCCTGAAAAACAAATTTGGGGGCATATGGCACACATACATGCCCTAAGGGCATGTGTTGGCTTCATATGGCACCTTTTGTTTTTTTGAAAAAAAGCTTTTTGAAAAGAATTCACAAATTACCACCAATTTACCACAATAGTTTCCAAATCCTTAATGTCATTTTTTACATAGTTTTTGTTTGATACATTGCATTTAAGTAGTCACAAAATTTGCAAATGCTTCAGTGCAATCGCAAAATAAAGAATAGCAAATTTTGCTACTCCTTATTTTGCATCAAACTTGTTTGATACATACCATTTGTCTAATTAACATTCGCAAAGGCCGAAATTCATAGAATTTTGATCTTTGCAAATGCTAATTAGCTTGATACATATGGCCCCAAGTGAGGCCTGTCTTGCGACATGGTGCATCTTTTGCATCACTGCTGCTTGGGTTTTTTGTGGTACGTTTTTTTTACACCATGACATATCTGCCTAAATGCATCAATTTGTAATGTTGTCGCCTCATAGCAAATCTTTTGCACCACCGCTGCATCATAAAAGTGACGCACAGAGGCACAAAAAAGGCATACACCTATCATAAATCTGTCCCTAGCATTTTAAATGATTAATCCAGGATGACAATAAAGTGTGTCCTATCCAGAGGTTTGTTTAAGGTGAGGCATACTCAGGATTGCAGATTAAAGTTACGCTTGATGAAGAATACAGAGGAGATAATACATATAAAGGACTACCAATGAAGTAAGTAATATGCACTTTATTGCGCCAGTCATCATAAATGTATCCCTAAGCTTCTTATCTTGTTACAGATGAACCACCATATGTACCATCAAACTATTTTGCATTTCCTAAATAGCAAATTTTAAGGAATAAATAGCAATTCTTTACTATTCCTAATTTGCAATGAGCAAATTGCTAATTGCAAATTACCCATTCATTTCCATGGGCTAGGAGGCTCATAGGAATGAAGGTTGCAATTTGTGATTAGCAATTAGCTCATCACAAAATAGGATTTTTTTCAAGCGTGCAGGGGTATCTCAAGAACACCCTGCTGCACCCCTGAAAAAGAAATTTGGGAGCATATGGCACACCTACATGCCCTAAGGGCATGTATGGGCGTCATATGGGACCTTTTTTTTTTTTTTGAAAAAAATGCTTTTTGAAAAGAATTCGCAAATTACCACAAACTAGAAGTTGGTGGTAGTTTCCAAATCCTTAATATCATTTTTTACATATATTTTTTTTGATACATTGCATTTAAGGAATCGCAAATTTTGAATTATTGACATTTTAAGTCATTTCCACATGTGCAGTGTTTTCAAAATATAATTTGAAAATCGTTTTTGGGGAAAAGTAATGGTTTGCAAATTTATGACAAGGACATAATGGTGTATGCTTCTCTATAAGGCATTTCAGTGTCTCTGATGTCATTTTTCCCATATTACATTATAAGACCTTTCCCCATGAAGCACATTCCTTGTAAATATGCTCCCACCTGTGCATTGCGAATTTAGATTTTGACTGTTTCAGTCACATAGCCATGTTGAAAGTGACCCAAAAAAATTGCAAACGTTTTAAAATAACACATTCATGTGTCTTAAGGACATTTTAAGTCATTTCCCCATGGACAATGTTTTCTAAGTGGCGCAAAAGAGGTATACACCTATCATAAATCTGTCCCTAGCATTTTAAATGATTAATACAGGATAACAATAAGATGTAGCCTATCCAGAGGTTTGTTTAAAGTGAGGCCTACTCAGGATTGCAGATTAAATTTACGCTTGATGAAGAATACAGAGGAGATAATACATGTAAAGCTCTACCAATGAAGTAAGTGATGTCTACTTCATTGCGCCAGTCACCATAAATGAATCCATAAGCTTCTTATCTTGTTAGAGATCAACCGCCATATGTATCATCAAACTATTTTGCATTTCCTAAATAGCGAATTTTAAGGAATAAATAGCAATTCTTTACCATTCCTAATTTGCAATGAGCAAATTGCTAATTGCTATTTTACCCATTCATTTCCATGGGCTAGGAGGCTCATATAAATGAAGGTGCAATTTGCGATTAACAATTTGCTCATCACAAATTAGGAATTTATTCCAAAGGTGCAGGGGTGTCTCAAGAACACCCTGCTGCAACCCTAAAAAAGAAATTTGGGGGCATATGGCGCACATAAATTTTAACAACATTCCTTTACCTCAACAACGATTTTCAAATCATAACTTCAAAACACTACACATGGGAAAATTACTTAAATTGTCCTTAAGACACATAAAAGCGTTTTTTGATTGGCTTTCCTGCATGGTAGGGTCACTTTTAACATGGCTATGTAACACAAACATTCAAAATCAACATTTTCCATGCACAGGTGGGAGCATATTTACAAGCAATTTGCGCCACAGAGAAAGGTCTTACATTAAAATGGGAAAAATAACATCAGGGACAGTCAATTGCCTTATAAAGAACCATACACCATTATGTCCTTGTCATGAATTTAAAAACAATTCCTTTTCCCCAAAAACGATTTTCAAATCATAATTTCAAAACACTGCACATGAGAAAATGACTTAAAATGTCATTAAAACACATGAAAGCGTTTTTTGATTGCCTTTCGAGCATGGTTGGGTCACTTTTAACATGGCTATGTAACACAAACATTCAAAATCTAAATTTTCCATGCACATGTGAGAGCATATTTACAAGCAATTTGCGCCACAGAGAAAGGTCTTACACTAAAATGAGAAAAATAACATCAGGGACAGTCAATTGCCTTATAAAGAAGCATACACCATTATGTCCTTGTCATGAATTTAAAAACAATTCCTTTTCCCCAAAAACGATTTTCAAATCATAATTTCTAAACACTGCACATGGGAAAATGACTTAAAATGTCATTAAAACACATGAAAGCATTTTTTGATTGGCTTTCCAGCATGGTTGGGTCACTTTTAACATGGCTATGTAACACAAACATTCAAAATCAAAATTTTCCATACACATGTGAGAGCATATTTACAAGCAATTTGCGCCACATAAATCATAATTTTCTCCTTAAAGCACACTATTCTCTATCTAAATTAAAGAAATATTTTCTCACCTTAGCAAATACTTTGAGTTTGAAAACAGTCTAAGAAACACACCAATTTGTCTTCAGCAGAGCAAAAGGTATGCACTCCAGAGTCTGCAGCTATCAAAAGCACAGAAATGCTGTAATTCTTCACACATATTTCTCATGTCACCCAATCAAAACTCTTCCCTCACTTTTTTTCAAATGAAAACCCTTCCCCCTCTGCCCTTTCTGCCTATTTTCCATAGCAACCACCTCTTGGAAAAACTCTGGTGTTTGCAAGTTCACACAACAATGTTGCAATTGAACTCTGAACTCTCAGTGCACCTGCATATCCAATGCATTCTTTCATTTAATGATTTTTTATTGACCACTCAAAATACATCTTTCAAAGAACACATCTGTGCACCCTAACTTTCTGTTTTCATCAATCAAAATCCACCAATCACTGTTACTGCTTCATGAACACAGAAACTCCACAGTTTTTTTTTCATTTTACACTCTCATTTTTTCAACTGCCATTTCATTGCCACACTTCATCTGACTGCAGGAGAACCTTCTCTCACCATGTTTTCTGTCTGGATTGTTGGTCATAGTTATATTCACTGGGCTCAAAGGTACGTTGAAAGCAGGAATTTACCTAACCTCAATTTACAAGATGTGGAAATTAAGTGGTTTGGCCACAGAGGATTAAAATGTCACCAATTGATACCATTGGTGAAAACCTTTATGCATTTGCCAAAACCTGACCTGTTAATTGTGCACTGTGGAGGTAATGACTTGGGCACTTTGACTGGTGTAGGTCTGGAAATGCTTTTAAAGGACACCTTTGAGCAATTAATGGCACTTTTTCCTCAGACTGCCTTGGTATATTCAAATATATGCCAAAGACAGAAATGGAGGTGGTCAAACCAATTTTGTCCACAAATTGAGAAGTCGAGGAAGCATGTAAACAAATCTGTTTCAGCTTACATGAGAGACCATGGAATGGGCTCCCTGTACAACAATAACTTGCGTTACTACATGCAAGATATCTACAGAGGAGATGGAGTTCACTTCTCAGATGAGGGCAACAGAGTTTTCACTCTGAATTTAAGAATGTGCATTGGTACCTACTTATAAGTACCTAAATGTACCATAAACCCAAAAGCTCTTCTCAGAGCTACCCTACATCTAATCACTCACAATTATTATTTTACTCTAACTTTTTTTCACTAATTTTCAACAAAGTACGCTCCCTGGGGCGCTACCCGGTACGCGTACCGGGAGCTAACCTCGCGAATTTTTTTTAAAGAAAAGTTTTTTTTTCGCACATATAAACCTCCTCAGCCACCCTCAGAAAACCTAGGGGGTCAAGATAACTCTACCGTGCCCCCTTCTACCCATTCCGAACATTATTTGCCCTCCATCTTGTATCTTAATTCGACCGAAACACAAAATGGTGGACTCCCGGAACGCTTAAGGTCCGCGAACCGAGGCGCTCAACGGTTCGCGTACCGGGTCGCTCCCTGGGAAGATAAAGGAAATAAAAAATAATCAAAAAATCCAACAATCAATTAACATACAGCATTTGAAAAGACTATCATTCATTTTTCATTGTAGTACGCTCCCCAGAACGCTTCCCGGTTCGCGGACCAGGCGCTAACCACGAAAAAAAAAAAAAAAAAAATTTTTTTTTTGCCCCGCGGGGCCCCTTTAAAACCTCCACATTAAACCTAGGGGGTCAGCGAGGATCTACTATGCCCCCTTATAGTTATTTCCCCCTTTGTTTTGGCCTCCTCTTGTCTCTCGATCCTACCGAGAGACAAGATGGCGGCCGCTCCGGACTGTTTAGAATGTTGACAGACACCGGAGAGCCAATCAGCTTCGCTACGCGAAGTTCCGGTACGCTTAAGGTCCGCGAACCGGGGCGCTGCCCGGTCCGCGCTTACAGATATATATCTTTTTTTGAACGTTAATTTCTCAAAATCCACTGCAGCACATATATTGAGACCTACAAAAGGCACATCGGGCTACCAGTCCCTACAATTTAGCCAAGTTTCGTGCAAATCCATTCAGCCGTTCGGGCTAAAAGTGAGGCTAACCGCCCTATGGAAAACTCAATGTTAAAAACACGTTTTGGGACCCCCCTTTTTTCTCGGCCCCCCCTGGACGAACCCCCCCCCAAATTTTCAGGGGCTCCTCAGAAACAAAATGTTCCATTTTCCAGAAAAAATTTTTTTGCCCCGCGGGGCCCCTTTAAAACCTCCACATTAAACCTAGGGGGTCAGCGAGGATCTACTATGCCCCCTTATAGTTATTTCCCCCTTTGTTTTGGCCTCCTCTTGTCTCTCGATCCTACCGAGAGACAAGATGGCGGCCGCTCCGGACTGTTTAGAATGTTGACAGACACCGGAGAGCCAATCAGCTTCGCTACGCGAAGTTCCGGTACGCTTAAGGTCCGCGAACCGGGGCGCTGCCCGGTCCGCGCTTACAGATATATATCTTTTTTTGAACGTTAATTTCTCAAAATCCACTGCAGCACATATATTGAGACCTACAAAAGGCACATCGGGCTACCAGTCCCTACAATTTAGCCAAGTTTCGTGCAAATCCATTCAGCCGTTCGGGCTAAAAGTGAGGCTAACCGCCCTATGGAAAACTCAATGTTAAAAACACGTTTTGGGACCCCCCTTTTTTCTCGGCCCCCCCTGGACGAACCCCCCCCAAATTTTCAGGGGCTCCTCAGAAACAAAATGTTCCATTTTCCAGAAAATTTCAGCCAATTCCGTCCACAAACGCCAAAGTTATTAGACATAGAATTTTCAAAAATCCCATAGGGAAAAAATCCTAACTATATATACCTACTGGCGACCGCCAGTAGGTAATATATATATATATATATATATATATATATATATATATATATATATATATATATATATATATATATACATATATATAAATATTTATATATACACATGGAATACATATAATAGTCCCTTCCTTAAAGAACACTGGATAATTCATTCCAAAGTGACTGCGCTCGCTCAATCTGAGCCGAGGAGTGTCGCATCAATACCTTCATTAGAGCCTTTTAAAATATATAAGCTGCTGGATACTCTCCTGGTCATTCGATAAGGAGGTCCATAATAAACTGGCGTCCCCTCCTTCTTTCTTCTTGGGGAGCATCAAGGGTTATTTACCTGCAGACTGCAACATTCTTTTAGTGTATTTTGATATAAGGCTGTGGTTTAGGTAGTGGCCAGAAAATACGAGCAAAACAACTATGTAAGTTTCCCTACGTTTGGCTGAGACTACATTGCTATCGAATCAGGGAACAGAAGCCCATCCAAAAAAGTGTGCAAGAAGCAGCCAGCAGGCCAAGATCACAGCCAATGGTTACAGGGCTCCGTGCGCTTTTGTAATTAATGTGCAAGGCAAAGGTAATACTCTTTTTGCACTGTGTGTCTATGCGCGATTAGGGTGACCAACCTTCTGTAAATTTCACGGACCATCCGTAATTTGGACCTCACGTCTGTTGTCCGTGAGAATTCCTTTTACAGACGCCTTTTGTCCGTAATTTTGGGCCTTGCAGGGAGCAGAGCTGTTCCTCTGCGAGAGGCCTCAGCTCCCTGATGGGGCCGCCTTGCACTCCACTGTGCACAAGACCTGCCCCACCCTGCCCATTGTCATTCTGTATGCTGGCTGATTGCCACATACCGAATGACAAAGGGCTAGTTTGAGCTGTTACAGCATGTGGCAGGGCTCCTCCTGCCACAGTCTATCTAGGGCAGGGCATTCTGTTAGGGTTAGATGGAAGAAATGTACAAAACAAATGTACAAAAATGTCCATGCTGGTATGTGCCAGTTCATGAAATGAAGCCGGTGAAAGAAGTTAAAAAGAAGAGGTTATAGTTCTTACACAGTCTCATCATTTCAGAGCTGAAGCATTTTTAATATTATATACATCAAAGCCATCGTTGCTGCATTTTTATTTATTTTATGCAACTAACATCAACTGACAAAGCCAATAGTCATGGCTTGTTGTAGGTCTAATGTTACTGGATGCAATGATAGAAACAGCAAAATACCAATCGAGCGGCACATTATGCTCAGCACATATTTTTAGCGTAGGTGTTTTAAACCACACCCTTAATTACATCAGACAAGCCCCTTGGAGAGACTCCCAGTTTTTTCATCCAACTTAAAGCCCTGGAAACAACACCATGTCACAATCACCTCACGTCCTGGCACTGTGCATCATGCATAACAGATGACTTCCAAGTTTTCAGATTACCTATGTGCAGGGAAATCGTGAACCCTCCCTCACCCTACCCCTTGCTTTAGGAACTACAGCGAGGGTGAAGTTCTTTACGGGCCTCCTCTGTCTGCAACTCAGTAGACAAAGGCTCAGCTCATAATTAATGTGAAGAGGTGGGTGAGTGAATAAGTGAAGGAATGGGTAAATGGCTCGATGGATTAGTGCAAGGATGAATGGATGGATAATGAGAGAAAGGATGGATGGATGCATGAGTGGAAAGATGGATTAGGATAAATAGATGGATGTATGGGTGGAAGGGTAGATGGGTGGGTAAAAGGGTGGATGGATCAGTAAAAGGATGGATGGATGAGTGAAAGGCTGGATGATGGGCGAGTGAATGGGTGGACGAATGTGAGAAAAGATGGATGGATTGACAAATTGATAAGTGAAAGGGTGAATGGATGGATGGATGAGTGAAAGGGTGGATGTAAGAATGGATGAGTGAGTGAAAGGGAGGGTAGATGGACAAAAAGATGGATAGATGAGTGAAAGGTGGTTGGATGAGAGAAAGGATGGATGGATGAGTGATAGGGTCAATGGATGGATTCATAAGTGGATCAGTAAATGAATGAGTGGGTGGATGAGTGAAGGGTGGATAGAAGGATGGGTGGCTAAGTGAAAGGGAAATGGCGAGAGAAAGGGAGGATGGATGAATGAGTGAAAGCATGAATGAATGGCAGAATGGATGGGCGATTGGGTGCATGAATGAGTGAAAAGAAGAATGTAAATATGGATGGGTGAAAGAATGCATACATGAGTGAAAGGGAGGGTGAACAGCTGAAAGAAAGGATGTATGAGTGAAAGGTTGAATGGGTGGATGGATGAGTGACTGTGTGGACTGATCAGTAAGTGTAAGGATGGCTGGGTGGGTGAAAGGGTAAATGTTTGGATGGATGAGTGAATGGATGGATGGGTGAAGGGTGGATGGAAAGATGAGTGGCTAAGTGAAAGGGGAATGGAGCGAGAAAGGGAGGATGAATGGAAGGATGGATGAGTGAAAGCATGCATGAATAATTGGCAGAATGGATGGGCGAATGGGTGCCTGGATGAGTGAAAAGAAAAATATAAAGATGGATGAGTGAAAGAATGCATACATGAGTGAAAGGGAGGGTGGAGAGGTGGAAGAAAGGATGGATGGATGGATAAGTGAAAAGTTGAATGGGTGGATGGATGAGTGACTTGGTGGATGGATGACTAAGTGAAAGCATGGCTGGATGGGTGAAAGGGTAAATTGCTGGCTGGATGAGTGAATGGATGGATGGGTGGAAGATTTGCTGGATGATTGAAATTATGGGAGTGGGTAAAAGGGTAAATGGTTGGCTGGATGATTGAATGGGTGGATGGGTGGAAGACTGGATGGATGAGTGAAACAATGGATTGGGTGGATGAAGGATGGATGAATGAGCGAAAGGGTGGATGGAGGAATGGATGAGTGAAATGATGGATGGAAGGATAAATGATGCATAGGTTTGCAAATGGTTGAATATTTTTGGATATGGATGGACACACAGATGTAAGGACAGAATGAACGGTGAAAGACTAAATGATGGATGAAAGAATCAATAGATGACAGAATGTACATTTGAAATGGTAGATATCAAGGGTTGGATGGAAGGATGAATGGCTAGATCCTTGGACAAGAGAGCTCTTCTGGGGAGGGTTGTGAAGACTTACTTTGCTTTTGTGGTGCCATAAGAGCTTTACTTCAAAGTGGGAGGTATTTACATTTTCTGGCTACTCTCTTGCCTATGTGTTACTATTCTGTATTTGCTGTGTGCTTATGTGTGGGATCTATATACCATGCATATGACATTTTGAGTGACACCCAACTGCTACTTGAATTTTACACTAGTAATTGTAAATGTTTGCATGTTTTATTTTAAGTGTAAGGATTTAGGGAGAGATTCATAGGGCCATGAGCTGTGCTTGGGATGTATATTGTGTTTGTAGCAATAGGCAAGGCGTCAACAATAAACTATGTAATAGTGTATCGACAGGGCCTTCTTTAAGAAAGATGCAGGAAAAAGCCCCTTTGTGACTTGTCAGCTAGTGCAACTCTCCTCAAAAGCCCCCACAAGCAAAATCAGTCCTGAATTTTTGTCCTGAATTTTGACCCTTTGTCCTGAATTTGCACCCATGCCAGTTGGTCACCCTATGCGCAATACGATTAAGTACAGTTCACGGCTGCCGAGGATCAACAATCATGAACTGCTAGTGCAGGAAAGAATTTCAATGTCTGTAAAGTCGCACCACCCATTGCCCTGTAGAAGCAACTGCCACCAAAATGATAATTTGCAAAATGAAGAATCACAGGCTAAACAAGAAACTTCATGCTGCCCACAAGTAAGCCACTGCGCTCTCCCGCAAACAACTTCAGAGCCCACGAACCGGACCCTCCCAACTTCACCTCTGTTCCTGCATCGGCTCATCCTCATGAGGTCCCGATGATGGCAACCCGTAGGATTGCCAAATGCAAAGGGGAAAAGGCTCTTCAACCATCTCCGCCAGCAGAGCCCCAGGGAGGGGCCCCCTCCAGCAGGCCAACAGAGATAACCATGGGCAAGGGTCATTTTGGCAGGCATCAGGGGCAATCAGGCAGCGATGTACGATCAGGTAGCCTTGCCCTTATTTAACCTGTCCTGCCACCCCTGACGATCGCCCAGTTGACCCCTCCAATCAAGTGGCAACCAATAGTTGCTCATTGTGCAGGACCACAAAGTTCAAAATGTGGCCACCGTTGGCCACTGCCATGACTGGCCCAATCCGACCCGCACCTGCCTCCGGTGCCTGCGATCCTGCGCCTTGGCCCCTTGTTCAAAGTCTTCAGTGGGACACTTGAAAGTGCACAGCTCGATGGCAGAGTTTCACCTACATACTGAGCTTTTAAGCTGCAGAAACAAATTAAGGCTGAAACCCTTTTTGGATTTTTTTGCACTTATCTGTCTTGTCTTTAGCAGTTTTGCATTTAAAAACATCATAAGGGAAGGAACAGGGCAATGTGTAGGCTGCCCACCTGGTTCTATTCTTTGATAAACCTGTGCCCATGGGCATGGTTTAGAGCCAGACATTTGGACTCACCCAGGATCCATTTTGCTTGGCTTGCTCACGTACAGCATACCTGTCAACCAGTAAACTACTGAAAGAGGGTGCGGACAGATGCTTAATAGAGTGACCCAATTAAAGTGAATGTCTACGTACAGCATACCTGTCAACCAGTAAACTACTGAATGAGGGTGCGGACAGATGCTTAAGAGAGTGACCCAATTAAAGTGAATGTCTACGTACAGCATACCTGTCAACCAGTAAACTACTGAATGAGGGTGCGGACAGATGCTTAAGAGAGTGACCCAATTAAAGTGAATGTCTACGTACAGCATACCTGTCAACCAGTAAACTACTGAATGAGGGTGCGGCCAGATGCTTAAGAGAGTGACCCAATTAAAGTGAATGTCAACGTACAGCATACCTGTCAACCAGTAAACTACTGAATGAGGGTGCGGGCAGATGCTTAAGAGAGTGACCCAATTAAAGTGAATGTCTACGTACAGCATACCTGTCAACCAGTAAACTACTGAATGAGGGTGCGGACAGATGCTTAAGAGAGTGACCCAATTAAAGTGAATGTCTACGTGCAGCATACCTGTCAACCAGTAAACTACTGAATGAGGGTGCGGACAGATGCTTAAGAGAGTGACCCAATTAAAGTGAATGTCTACGTACAGCATACCTGTCAACCAGTAAACTACTGAATGAGGGTGCGGACAGATGCTTAAGAGAGTGACCCAATTAAAGTGAATGTCTACGTACAGCATACCTGTCAACCAGTAAACTACTGAATGAGGGTGCGGACAGATGCTTAAGAGAGTGACCCAATTAAAGTGAATGTCTACGTACAGCATACCTGTCAACCAGTAAACTACTGAATGAGGGTGCGGACAGATGCTTAAGAGAGTGACCCAATTAAAGTGAATGTCTATGTACAACATACCTGTAAAGAAGTAAACTACTGAATGAGGGTGGGCCAGATGTTTGCTAGGGGAGTTTAGAATGTAAACAGCCTCATTTTTATAAGAGTTCAGAGTTTGTGGGAAGATCAGGGAAAGCCCTTCCGCAGGGGGGGTTGCAGGGCTGGCCCTAAAACCTTGGATTCTAGAGCTGCCAGCAGCACACCTGACCTCTCTCCGTCCTTCTCCCTCTCCCTCTCCATCGTCCTACCCTTCTCGACATTACTGCCCTTAGCTCACTGGATTTTCACCCACGAATGAAACACCAAAATAACAGGTGCTGGCACACACTTTAGCAGATATACCGGCCAAAATGCAACTGTTTTCTTTCAAAGAAAGGAAAAACAAATAGACACAGAAGCAGGTTTCTCTAAATCATACCTAACTCTGATCGCCCATATGCCGGAGTTTACTACCCCCCACCCTGCAACACCCCCGGCCCACCCCACCGCCCTACAGCACTCCCCCCGTGAGCCACTACTGGTGGCAACCAGTGCTTAATTTGAGCCAGTGGTTTCCGTGCTCAGCACCAGCACTTAATTGGTTTCCAGTGCTCAGCACCAGCACTTAATTGTCAACACTATACAGGTATGCAGTCTGTCACATGATGGCGCTGCTCATTTAACTAGGGATGAGCAAGCAGGACAACAGCAGTTGTTTACGAATACAACATACATAAACAAAAGACTAATACCTACCTCTCCAGCCATTCCTTTAGCTTTGGGGACTTGGAATAATCTGAACTGTCGCACTTGCTGGCGAGAGAGATGGTTAGTAGTTGTTTTGGCAGCGACGGGAGGTGCAAGCTGCAGTGGCCTTCTGGCCAGGGCCCTGAAACGTATTATTTTACAAATTAAGGGGCCGATTAGGATGGAGGATTTTCCGCCTCCTCCGGGCCGGCGGAAGCCACCTCCGGCCCGGAGGAGGCGGAAAATCCTCTGCGGAGTCACCAAAGACCCACCGCCAAATTAGGATGGCTGGTGGGTCTGGAATTCCGTCCGCCGCTTTTCCACTGCGGTCGGCTTCCGACCGCGGCGGAAAAGCTATAACATGGCAGGCGGTGTCTATGAGACACCGTCCGCCATATTATGATGGTTGTGTAAAACTGCTTTTCCACGGCGGCTTTTCCGCCATGGAAAAGCATACGGACATTCACTTTGGGGGCCCGTTGCGGGCCCCCTGGGTGAATGGGGGGTGGGGGGTGCACATGGGGGGTACCTATGGTACCCCCCTGCATTTGCGTGCACAAAGCAGCAGGCACCGTGCGGTGCCTGCCGCTTTGTGCATGTAAATGTAACACATGCTTTTTTAACATTGCGGCGGGTGCAGCTTGAAGCTGCACCCGCCGCAATGTTAAATATAGAGGATGTGACCGCCACCCTGGCGGTCACATCCTAATCAGCACGGAGGGAACGCCGCAGCCCCTGCGGACGTTCCCTCCTCCTCAAGGGTGGCGGACGGACGCAAGTCCGTCCGCCATCCTAATCGGCCCCTAAGTACTGGTGGCAACCCAACATCCTCCGCACTGCCCACCAGCTGATACCGCGGAAAGTTTAGTAGTGGTGAGGCAGATTCTGCCTGACGCATCATCACTGACTTTTCCCCAGCACTATCAGCCTTCCAGATGCCTGATGACGGTCAATGCTTCCCCACAACTCTTCTCACTGTCAACCTTCCTTTGGTGCCTATGCAGGCACCCTAAAACCTTTAGAGGTGGCCTCCTGCTCCATTCAGGCTCCTGGAAGCACAACGATGGTTTACCTCACACCAGCATTGCCACCCAGCTGGTATTGTGTCGACCTGGCTTATCTTTTCATGTCGTGGGGGGTAAAAAAAGAAACAAAAAAGTCAGCCAAAGTCGATATTTTGGTCCTGTATACCTGTGAAACTAAAACAGCAAGTACAAGAACTACATTTAAAAGTGTGGAAGGGCTGCTAAGCTATTTCTGGATAATTATGAGAGCAAAAGAAGACAGAGCCTAGATAGCCGTACTAAAACCGAGTTCAGAGATTTTTACGACAGTTCTTAGTCAAATGACAGATGTTACCCCTTTCAAAATCTCAAAACATGAACACGGCAGGTAATTTTCTCTGAGGGACGTGGAAACCTTAGGGGTAGGACAGGAAAGGTGACAGTTATAAGAGTGTTGGGTAGTAACTCTGTCAGAGTGGCATTGGCAGGGGAAAGGGACATTAAGGGTATGTGGGTAGTAAAAAGAGAATAAGGGTAGGAATGACATGCAGTAATTAATAGAAATGGTGAGTGAAACAAAAAGTCGGGTTTGAGACTAGAGGAGTGACAGACATGGGCGTAGGAAGTGTGGGAGACACGGGGGACATATCCCCCCCAGATTTTGTAGTGGGGGAGAAGGTGGACAAGGGTGAGGGGACGAAAGAATTTCCCCTTTCTCCCCTGTCTGTGGCAGGGCCATTAATATGTCAAAGCGCGAGTGCTTTGACGTGCTAATGGCCCTGTACTTGACCTGTGACCTTCCCTTTTGTTATGCAGCAAAAGCTACAGGATTGTTTTCACACCTCTCCCTTGCCACTGTTGCTTGCAGTCTGCATTTCCAGTTCAAGGAAGAGCGGAAGTTTGTTGATTGCTGACTGCAGGGCTGGCTTTAGAGTTGGTTGCCCCAACAAACTTTTTAATTTTGAGTTATGCGGGAAAACAATGGTGGTGTAATGCTTATTAAGGGACTCGGATTCATGGCGCTCTGAGCACGTGAGATTTAAAATGTGCTATTTACTGCATTCCTGAAAACAAGAAAGGTATTTGGGCTAGAGGCACACAAAGTAAAGGAATATGAAGAGGTGCACAGAATGCATTAGGTGCATACTGCTGAAAGGCATTGTGCGGCACACACAGTGACTAGTGCAAGGCCACATGAAGCACAGCTAGTGCACGGTGCTTAAACCAATGAGACTTCTAGATTGAAAGGCAAAAAAATGACATCTGATGCTCTGTAAGACACAAAGACAAAGAATTAGCAGGTTAGGCCCTTGTGTATCAGACCTTCACGAAGCAAAGGAGAACAGATGCCCAGTGGTGAAATGGATGGAGAGTGGCTTCTTGAGTGGGAGGATATGTTCGGTTGCTATGCTTTCTTAGCAGTAACATTTTGCCTAATAGCCTAACAGTCTGCCTGCTTAGACGGTGTCTGGGTGGCAGGCCTGTTACTGGTGACTAGAAAGGCTAGATTGTATTACAAAGGTCCTGGCTTGCGAGGGGAAGTCTGGGCACTCAGACATGTCCCAGGGTGTCCACCCACCATTTTATCCACTTTTGTAGGTTTCTTATTGCACAAACCTGGACGAAGGGGATCACAGTGCTTCATGTGAACACTAGATTATAGTACACAAGTCAGATTCATGTTTTTCCAGGTATGGGGAAATTAAATGCTTTGCCCAGAGTCACAGCATAGTGAGCCAATGCCAGGACTTTAACCTGAGTGCCCAGTTGAAAAGTCAGAAGCTCTATACGTTAGGCCACATCTGGTATCCTGGCCACTTGAATTTGTTGTATGGCAGACTGTATATGCATGAAAGCGGCATAAAAAAAGTCCATACCAGACTGTACACACCATGACAGTAGCGGAAAAATGATACAGGGCAGACTGTACACACCAGAGCAGCAGTCTAAATGAAGACAAGCCACATCAGTGTAAAGAGGGTCAAAAAATAAACTGCATATAAGGGATAGCAGTGTAGACCCACAAGTAGGCTGTAAACCAGAAGAGTAGTGTAAAGAGAGATGAGGGCATACTGTACACAGCACACAGTATTGCTGAGACCCACTGGCCTGAAGGGCCCATTTTCTTTCTTTCACTGGGGTCCATGACACACTGATAGGCCTCTGGTAGCAGGAGAGCAGTGTAAATAGGCACAGGCAGACTGTCTACCACTGTAAAGTAAGACAGTATGGATCAGAATAGCGGTGTAAAGGGGGCAGGCTGTTAAGTAAAAACATTGACAAGCAGATTGTTCACAATAAAACGTAAAGGCATGAAAAACGGCGAGTCAAGGAAGGCTTGTTCAAACCAAAAGACAGGAGCTGTGTTTTTAGCCACAGTGCTTTGCCTCAATTTCCTGTGATGGATGCTCTGGTGAAGGCCCGTGCTGTTCCTCTCCTGTATCTGAGGGTTGCTCCTTCGAGGGTACTCGGGCTTGTTGTTAGAAGCCCAAGGGTGCACGGCTGCTTAGAATAGCTGCTGGGCCTCGAGTCCACCACTTTTTTTTAGGACTTGTGCCCTGTTGGGAGATGTATATTAGAGAACTGGTTTTGGCGGTTGTGGGAGGCAGGCTTAGGATATGGTGCACACTCTCTGGAGTAATGCACCATGCACTAATACAGGCAACCCTTATGGTGATTTTAGTGGTCTTTAATAACCATATAAAGCTCTCAAAGTGGTAGCTGTGGAGAGAAGCATTCAGGCTTATCTTGAAGGAGTGTAAAGCAGCTTGTTTTACCACAATTAATCAACTGTGTAGATTAGATGAAAAAGAACAACACAATGGTTATAAAAATAAGGCTATTTATTATGCAACACAATCACTAACACATTGGTATATCTCCTACCCAGAGATATCAATAATACACACAAGAATACTTCAAAATAATGAGGTAAGTAGCACAAATCTACACTGGTGTCCAGGTGAAGACCAAACCATATGCGAAGAAAGTGGTATGCAAACTTCAAGGACAACAGGACTTGGACCAGAAAACTCATAGGAGATGGAGACACAAGGAACTACCCAAGGTAAGTACCCAGGAACCTCAAGGGGCTGTGTGCAGAGTAGAAACACAGCCACATGCCCGATGGAAGTCAATGGAGAAGTCGTGGTTGTAGTTTTACAGAAGAAGGACCCTTCCCAGAGGACCCCGAAGAAACCCTTTTGAAGTTCGGGAGGTTGGAAAGTCACCCCACCCATGGATGCCACAGGAACCAGGTTATCTGCAACAGGGAAGCCGGGTGCATAGGGGTGGATTGATGTCGGAACCTGCCATAGATGACAAAGGAAGACTTCAAATAAGATCCCTCTGAAGAAGCATGTGAAGGAGTCTGGTGGAATCCAATAATGGATTCTTGAAGAAGAGAACCTGAAAGCAGAGGGGATAGAGTCTATGCCACTCAGAAGTGACCAGGAGGCACAGAAGCACAATCCCTACAGATGGTGGGAGGTTCAAGAGTGAAGACGGTGACCGTGTTTCTGCAGCTGCGAGGACCAGGAAATGCTGAGGAAGACCAGGAGCCATGCACTAGGTGGCCCATATTGGGTGTCGGTGCTCACATGGTCGGTGTCTAGCGGGAGGACCAACAAGCCTTGGTAGCCGCAAATGGTGCAGAAAGCAAAAAGATGCAAACATTGGGACCAGTGAGATCCAAGCGACTCACCAAGTGCAGGAGAGACAGAGCAAGCCCTGAGCAAGCAGGGGAGCCCACTGAAGCAAAGGAAGACCCTTGAAAGGACCCACATGCCAAAGGCACAGGAGTTGCAAGAGGTCCTCAGGCAGCTCACAAAAGATGGAGGCCCACGGTGTAGAGGATGCAGTGAGGATGCTGATCTTCAAGGGATGAGGTTCTGAAGGGTCTTGCAGCCCAAATATCTCTGGAGTGCAGAGCCAACAAGCCTTGGCAACAGCAATTCATCGCAGTGCACATGAGTTTGATCCCAACGGCTTCGATGAGCTATACTGTCCTCAAAATTGCAGAGAAGACAGGTCAGGCCTCTAGGGGCTGTAGAACCACCACCTGTGTTGCTGGGATGCGGGAAGTCCGTTGGATGACAGGAGCAGCGGACCGGTCAGCTTTATTGCGGTGCCTGCAGATGCAGTGGAGGGACTCCTTCACGCCAAGGGAGATTACATCGGATGTCCTTGATGCCCAAAGGCCTTCTGGAGAACTTTAGTGATGCACAGACACAGACGACGCAGAAGACTGGAAGAACAGTGAGACCAGGAACAGCAGGAGTCTTTCTTGATGCAGTCTCGGGTCCAGTCAAAGTCTGACGAAGTCCAAGTGCCCAAACGGTACAAGAATGTCTTGGTTTCAGAGGTGAGTCTTGTTCCGCAAAGAATCTGAGGACCTAACCACGGGGGCACCCTTAAGTACCCTAGGGAAAGGGTTGGAATGACTCGGGGGTCCCTCCCAGAGGAGGGGCTGGACAGAGGGAAGGATACTTCCCTTTTCTTTGTCCAGTTTTGCACCAGAGTGGAAACCAGGGGTTCCTGGACTGTCTCAAATAGAAGTATGCAAGGCAGGCACAAATATCACCCTTCAAAGTAGTCTGGTGCCACTGGCAAGCGCCCCACCCCAGGCCAATACAATAAATACTCTCTGGGAGGTGGTCACACCTCCCTGTGACAGGAAACCTATTGCTCTACCTTCCCTTGCTCAAGTTCAGCTCAGGAGAAGGAGGGCAGAATTGTGTCAGTGGTCAGCAGCACTAGGTTGCTGGCAGACCCTGAAAGTTTTTTACTTGGAGTACAGGGAAGTCATCTAAGGAGCCTCCAGTACTTGGGATCATTCTTCTAGCACCAGAGTCAGTGTTGGGGTATGATTCCAACACGTTTGATACAAAACATGACCCGGTCTAGTGCAGCCGTTATTTAATTAGACATCTCATAATAACTGATGTCCACTATATACCTTAAAATGGCTGATTGCTCTTCCAAAGACTGGAGAATCAAGTCCGGGGCCTGTAGGGGTGTCTTTCTCATGTAGAGGCACCCTCACATTTGGAACCAAGCATCCTGTCTACCTTAGGGGTGACATAGTTTTTAAGTGCAGTGACCTCAGATATAAGGAACTTATAGCTATTGTGAGAGGTGCAAGTACTATCTCACACAGGCTGTAAGGGCAGGCCTGTAGTCAAGTTTAAGTGGACTACTCAATGTGATAAAATACATGCTGCAGCCCATTGGAGCCTCTGGTGTGCCTATGTCCTGGGTACCTTAGTGGCATATACTAGCGACGTATAATGTTACACCAGTAGCCAATTGTGAATGTACCAAAGTACTTACCAGAGACAATTTTGGGCAGAGAGCACAGTTGCTGGCGTCCTGATTAGTAGGATCCCACATACAGTCAAAACACACTGACCCCAGGAAAAAACAATGAAAGCAGATCGTACTTTCCTATACCCCCTGCCCCAAACATAAGGATGAGGCTAACCTTTCCCATTTGAGGCTTCATTGTCATAGTGGAAATATCTGGAAAGTCCATATTTGTTGGCATTTTTACTCCCAAATCTATGTTCCACTGAAAAGTCCATCCCCTGTAGGGAAATGGACCACCTCAAAAGTTTTAGTTTTTCACCCTTCATCTTTTTCAGCCATAAGAGGGATGTATCGTCTTTCTGAACAATGAAGTGAGTGCCAAACAGGTATGGCCTCAACTTCTTCAAGGTCCAGACCACAGCAAAGACCTCCCTCTCAATAGCTGACCCACGTTTCTCCCTGGTGGTCAACTTTCTGCTTATAAAAACTGGGGTTGATCCTGGACCTCTGCATTAAAAAGTGACACTACTGCACCTATCCCTATCTCAGAAGCATCTATATGGACAATGAATGGTTTGGAGTAGTCTAGACTTTGCAGAATTGGAGCAGAGCACATTGATTGCTTCAGGTTATCAAATGCCTTCTGACAGCTAAATGCTAGATATGCTGCACTACAAACTTGCAGACATGTTAAGACTTTATTCACCGGCCTCTGAAATGTGGTAGGTGCATTTTTTAAACCAAAAGTAATCACAATAAATTGATAATGTCCATTGGGGGTTGAAAATGCTGTTTTAGGTTTGAGTATGATTTGCAAATAACCAGCAGCCAGGTCAAATGTACTGAGATATTTGGCTGTGGCCAAAGTATCAATCAGTTCATTTGCCCTTGGAATTGGATGGGCATTAGCCCTAGTGACTGCATTGAGGCCTCTATAGTCATCACAAAAACTCATCTCTTTCTTACCATCCTGCTGTGAGATTTTGGTACAAGAACTAAAAGACTAGCCCAAGGGCTATCTGAAGCCTTAATGACTCCCAACTCTGGCATCTTTTGGACCTCTGTCCTGATGCAGTCTCTGACATGGTCAGGCTGTCTGTATATTTTACTTTTCACAGGCATGCTGTCACCTGTGTCCACTTCATGGGTACACCAAGTGGTTTGACTGGGTGTCTGAGAAAAGGGACCAGAAATCTGAGAACCTGTCTACAATCAGCTTGCTGTTGATCAGTGAGGCTGTCTGCCAAGGCTACTCGTTCAACTGATCTGTCAACAGGGTCCTGAGAGAGGAGATTAGTGAGAAGATCACTCTCTTCCTCCTGTCCCTCATCAATGGCCATGAGCAAGCTCATGTCAGCCCTGTTAACAAAAGGTTTCAGGCGTATCACATAAAGTACCCTGCTGGGACTTCTTGGAGTATCTAGGTCAACTTGGGGAAACTCCACTTGTCTTAAAGAGCTGCTGGGGCCACAGGCCACAACACCCACACTTTCTGCCCTGGCCAGTAAACAGTAAGTACAGCTTTTAGGTCGGATCACTGACATATTATCGAAAGACACATTATCGAGATACTAAAATATCGACACAAATATATCGGAAGCATTAATATCGACATCCTATACTTAACTATACATATACCAAAATATCGGAAACATAATATCGATATACATAAACACCGATATCTAAATTATCGACTACATACATATCGAAGACCATAAATATCGATCACATTAAAATGTATACACAAGTACTAAAATATCGATTTCACTAATATCGCCAACAATAATATCGTAATTTAAAATATATCGATAATATTAAATATGTATATAAACATAATTGCTATCACCAAAATTATAATTTTCTATAAAATAAACACCTCTCATTTATTTATACATTTTAAATAATTTTTTTATTTCAACAACATATAATAATTTTTATTTATATTTCCAAAATATTTTAAAATATTTATTTTATTTACTTGTAATCATAAATAAATTACATTAACCTTATCTAACAACATGAAAATCCTAACCGAAATTCAAATCTACTAACTAACCAATAAACACACAGAAATACTAAATTAACCAATATCAAACTAATTGCTAATTACAATACTCTATATAAACAATTATCCATTAAACACAAACCACATGCTAAAAAAAACGAAAGGAGACACATCTATGGATGAATTGCACTACAACGACAAGAACATCAAAATTAGAAGAATTGATTCATGACTTTCAAGTAAGTAAATCAAATAATATAAATATATTTTACTACTAAAATGTAAATTAATTACTAAATATGCACTTTTCCATTTCTCAATTAACTACAGATTAGTATACTAAGATATACCACACAACTGATTTATAATTAAATAAAACGCTAAAATTTGTAAATATATTGTCTATATTTAAAACACATTTAAATCTTTTTAATAAAATACAAACCATATTATTAAAATCCTATACTTTTTTATTTCTCTTCTAACGCTGCAGATAACTATCCTAACAAATACAAGAATACAGAACTCAAACATAAAGATACAACTAAGAAAGTAAGTATAATGACTCACTAAATTAAAAGCTAAAATCCAAATAAATGAGGACATTTTGTAACTAATTATACATATCTCCTTTCTATGTTTTACTACCACTACAGACAATTGGACAGACAACAAACAGAGAAAAATACTCAGAGAACCAAAGATACACAAAGCTAAGTAAGTATATTCAACATCTTCATTAACTAGTAACATGTTTAAAATGAAACACTGGTTTACATTTCTAAAACATAGGAAAATTTGTATTTCAGAAACGACTACATAAGACTATACTACAAAAGAACAAACAACAACATTATACAATCAAAAAGAACACTTACAAAGTAAGTACCTCCAAATACAAAACTAAGAGTTAAAACGCCCAAAACAGCACATGTTCTAATTAATAACAGATGTCTACTTTTTTTCCCTCCTAAAACTACAGAAAACTCTACTGTCAAAAACAAGAAAATAAATTACCAATTCACAAAGATATTACAAAATAAGTGTGTATATATAATAACGAAAGTAACAGATAAAATGTTAAAAACCTAAAGACATGCTAACATTTCTAATAAATCTTTTTTTTTTCAGATACTACTACAGAATACTCTACTAAGAAATAACAGACAACTCTACTCCAACGTCCTATCTAAAAGTAACAAAGTAAGTATATTCACAAATTTTTTTAATATCCTAAAGTTATTAGCAGCCAATTTTATAGAAAAATTGGCCCTGAAACTCTAAAAATCTACAAAAGCAAATCATTAAAATTACTCTTATTTTTACCTTACAGATCAGAGACAAACAGACAAACACAGTCAACAACCGAAGAATAAAGCATATCAAAATATTTCACAGATTTGAACAAACTGTAAGTATATACTAAAGTATTGTTTAATTAATTAATTTTATACACAAACATTACCATTTACATAACTAATAAATATATCTCTTGTAGATTTACAAACAACAAAATGACTGAGGGAGCAGAATTTGTGACCAGCCAGAAAGGAAAGCTATTACTCTGCTACATGGGTTACACTTATACCCAGGAGAAACAATATGGGTTGAAAGTAAATTGGAAATGTTGCAAATATTATTCTAACAAGTGTTATGGAAGGGCAACAACTAGAGAAGCAACTGTACTTTATACAAGGGAACACAACCACCCACCAAACATAACAGAAATAGAAGTTAGAACAGCATTAGAAAACATAAAAGAAGCAAGCACAGGTTCCCAAAAACCAACCAGTGTCATATTAAAAGAAGAAATTCCCAAAATTCCTAAAACAGCAACAACACAGATGCCAAATGTTCGTGCACTAAAAAGAACTATAGCACGAACAAAAAAAAGTACTACTACTACCACAACACCTCCAAGAACATATAGGTGTCGATTCCGATCCGGTAAAATCCCCGTCCGTACGAATCGTATCCGGAGCCGTTTCCATACGACTCGTACGGACGCCGTACGACCGGACGATTCCGATCCCGATCGGCCGACCAGGACACGATTCGTACGGTACACGTCGATTCGTACGGAAAAGCGCACGATCACCTACACACCGTACGGCGCGTACCCCCCATGATCGCAGGGGTACGCGCCGTACCCCTGTGGGCATGCGGGGTATGTGCCGTACACCCAGCATACATGGGGTACGTGCCGTACACCCACCGTACATGGGGTACGGTGCGTACCCCATGTACGCTGGGTGTATGGCACGTACCCCGCATGCTCACAGGGGTACGGCGCGTACCCCTGCGATCATGGGGGTACGTGCCGTACCCGGGGGGGGGGCGTTCCGTACCTTTTTCGGCACGAACTCTGCGTGTACGACTGTTTTCAGCTCCCGTAGGAAAAGGGTCGTACGGTGCGTACCCGACACGAATCGTACTTGCTGGGTCGTAAAAACCAGCCGCGAACCGTAGTGATGTCGCGTACAGCGGGTTCCGAGTGAAACTCGTACGGAGATTTGATTCGTACGGAGTCCTGTACGACTCGTACGGAGTTCGCCTCCTGGTACGGATCGTACTTCGTCGTACGTACGGGACGTTTACGGGTACGATTCGTACGGGCAAAAAACGCTCCGTACGACGATTCGGAGCGCATTTTGCCGGATCGGAATCGACCCCATAGTGATATAAGTTTAAATGCCAACCAAACCATAACTCTAAACAAACAACCATTTATCATTTACGACAATGAAAGCAACGATAAAAGACTTATAATTTTTGGAACAAATCTTAACTTAATAAAACTTCAGCAAACTCAATATTGGATGATGGACGGGACTTTTAACATTTGTCCCAAACCATTTTCCCAATTATACACCATACATGGCCTATATAATAACTGCAACATACCTCTTCTTTATGCACTACTACCAAATAAAACTAATTCCACATATATGGAATTATTAAATATAATCAAACAAAAAACTAATGACTATTCCCCTAGATTTTGAACAAGCAATGCTTTCAAGCATATTGAAATTACACCCCCATACCTGCATTCAAGGCTGCTACTACCATTTAAACCAGTGCATATGGAGGCATCTACAAAAGACAACCTTAAGTATAGAATATGCAACAGACTCATCTTTTGCATATCAAATAAAAAAACTCATTGCACTAGCTTATGTCCCAGAAACAGACGTAGCAGAACACTACAACATTCTAATAGATAGCCCCTTTTATAAACAAAATGAAGCAAAACTGAGTCCATTTTTGGACTACTATGAAGACACCTGGGTAGGCAGACTCCATAGATCTGGCCACAGAAGAAATCCTAAATTCCTAATACCCTGGTGGAACGTTTACAAAAGCACCTTAAACGGAGAATCTAAAACAAATAACGCAGTGGAAGGTTGGCACAATGCCTTTATAAAATCAACTGGCAGAACTAAACCAAGTTTAGAAACATTCATTAAATGCCTTCAAAAAGAACAAAGCTACCAGGAGTTTAGAATGGAACAATCCATTACTGAACTACTCCCTAAAACATCTAAACAAACGCACAAATACCTAGAACAACAAGTAAAGTTATACCCTAGTACTAAAGGAGTTGAATACCTAAACTTAATTGCCAAAACACTACTCTAAATAAATAATACCACCAAACAAGTACATAAAAATGGAACCTAAGCAATTAAAACAACATCAAAATCTTTATTTTCAAAACTCTTAAATGTATGCAATATATTTCTTATTTTTTGACATAAATATGCACACATTACTTACAATGCATTACTATAACACAGAACCAAATTTATAAATACATTACCCACCCACAAAAAAAAAAAAAAAAAAATAACTCACCAAGCATGTCGACAATCCAGGAAATCCTTCTCCCCCAAAATAATCCAGGTAGTGTAAAATGTTCCCAAAAAAAAAAGCAAAACTGCAAATGTACCAAAAATCGATAATCCATCCAACAAAGATCCTTTGGAAAACCATAAAAATCCCGAAAATTGTTCAAAAATAAAATAAACGCTCCAGGAAAACCGAAAAGTTTGAAGAAGTGTTAGAAATGCAGTAGATAATAAAACTAAGAAACACTTCCTTAAAAAAAAACGCTCCTTCCGAAATGGCAAACACCTAGAACAGAAACATATAAAACATACATTCCCACCCACATAAAACTACACATAAACAACTACTAACATTAGTATTAACATTATATTCCTAATACTTATACTTTAAACATCTATATAGTAACTCTCCAAACAAGCCTAAAAAACGGTAAAACGACGTGTACCTACCACACGTAAATAAACAATAATAAATCCTGTAATACCACTCACTTAAATCTAACAACAATAAATATCACCACACTAGTCTCAAAAATAACATTAAATACACATAAAACATATAAAACAAACCTTACCTTAAGCAACGTTAAGTTTCTCCCAACCGCGAGCTGCTCTCCATCCAAATGACACAAAACGACCTAACCCGGTTACAAAATAAAAGACCCAAAAGCAACAAAATAGTCCATAATGACAAATATATGAATAAATCTGTGTAAAATGACCTTCAATATTTGCAAAATTAGTACAATATTTAACACAATGTTTTTTTTCTCCTTATATTAAATAATTGTGAAATATGTAGTAAAACTGTAAAAATAAATATAATAACAAAATGTTTAATATTAATTTAAAAAATTTGAAAAATTGAATGTAATGTTACAAAATTTTGTTATGACAATTTTCAAAATGTATATAAAGAAACCTATGTTAAAAATAAAATGTATCGAAATACATTGTTAAAATAATTAATATTAATATATAAAATATTAATATTAATTCAATATTTGCATTTACTAAGAACATATGTAACACTATAAAAATGTGATATGACATTAAACAATACTATGTTTTATTTTTCTCATGTAAAATATTATTTTACATTTATATAATGTTTTTGTTTCAAAAATATAAATATTTCACAAATGTCAATAATATATGTTGAAAATAATTTACTCAGCAAATGATACAATACCTAATAAATTTATATTGTTTGAAAAAATTTATTAAGTGTGTGTTTTACTATTAATATCATAAAAATGTTTTTTTCCCATACACAAAATATAATATATATTATTTTATTATACATAAATCAACAACTCTTCCCAAATTAATCCACATATATATCAATTAGTTACTGGACACTAAATAAATATAATTTACTATTCCCACTCCAGTCTACATTAAATTGAAGTAGGTGCTGGACACTAATTAAATATAATTTACTATTCCCACTCCAGTCTACATTAAATTGAAGTAGGTGGTGGACACTAATTAAATATAATTTACTATTCCCACTCCAGTCTACATTAAATTGAAGTATGTGCTGGACACTAATTAAATATAATTTACTATTCCCACTCAAAACTGACCCCGAACCCTAAAAATACCCCTTTACCCAAAAACTGACCCTGAACCCTAAAAAGACCCCTATACCCAAAAACTGAAAACTGACCCTGAGCCCTAAAAATAGCCCTTTACCCAAAAACTGAAAACTGACCCTGAACCCTAAAAATATCCCTTTACCCAAAAACTGAAAACTGACCCTGAACCCTAAAAATAGCCCTTTACCCAAAAACTGAAAACTGACCCTGAACACAAAAAATACCCCTTTACCCAAAAACTGAAAACTGACCCTGAACCCTAAAAATACCCCTTTACCCAAAAACTGAAAACTGACCCTGAACACAAAAAATACCCCTTTACCCAAAAACTGAAAACTGACCCTGAACCCTAAAAATACCCCTTTAGCCAAAAACTGAAAACTGACCCTGAACCCTAAAAATACCCCTTTACCCAAAAACTGAAAACTGACCCTGAACACTAAAAATACCCCTTTATCCAAAAACTGAAAACTGACCCTGAACCCAAAAACTGAAAACTGACCCTGAACACTAAAAATACCCCTTTATCCAAAAACTGAAAACTGACCCTGAACCCAAAAAATACCCCTTTACCCAAAAACTGAAAACTGACCCTGAACCCTAAAAATACCCCTCTACCCAAAAACTGAAAATTGACCCTGAACACTAAAAATACCCCTTTACCCAAAAACAGAAAACTGACCCTGAACCCTAAAAATACCCCTTTACCCAAAAACAGAAAACTGACCCTGAACCCTAAAAATACCCCTTTACCCAAAAACAGAAAACTGACCCTGAACACAAAAACATACCCCTTTACCCAAAAACTGAAAACTGACCCTGAACCCTAAAAATACCCCTTTACCCAAAAACAGAAAACTGACCCTGAACCCTAAAAATACCCCTTTACCCAAAAACTGAAAACTGACCCTGAACACTAAAAATACCCCTTTACCCACAAACTGAAAACTGACCCTGAACACTAAAAATACCCATTTACCCAAAAACTGAAAACTGACCCTGAACACTAAAAATAACCCTTTACCCAAAAACTGAAAACTGACCCTGAACCCTAAAAATACCCCTTTACCCAAAAACTGAAAACTGACCCTGAATCCAAAAAATACCCCTTAAAAAAACAAAACCATATAATTTACTATTCCCACTCCAGTCTACATTAAATAGAAGTAGGTGCTGGACACTAATTACATATAATTTACTATTCCCACTCCAGTGTACATAAAATTGAAATAGGTGCTGGACATAAATATAGGAAATGTTTAATTGTTATATATGAAAAAACTTCTAATATTATAACAGTTTTAAATTAAAACTAAAAGACTATAAAACAATAAAAAAAATTAAAAATATTATATAAAATATATATATATATTTTATCATTTTTATACAAATCTAAATATTAAATGTAGAAAATTAAAATTTACAAATCAAATATCAAAAAGCGAAATTTAAAAATTTTAAAATAAAAAGTAACAATATTTATAATTATTAATACATATATTTGTAAAATTGTTATATTTATTTTATAAAAATATATGTATAATTTTTGTTTAGATTTTTTTATGTGTTATATATTGTATTATATTTCTAATGATTATATATTTATTAATAAATATATAATCTATATTTTGGAAATAGTATGAATACATATATTTTTCAATATCTTTACATATTTTATTTAAATTTCTAAATTCTATTTTGGATTTTTTATTTGTATTTTATAAAATGTATAAATTTTTTATATTAATTATATATATATTTAAATTATATAATAAAAATTTCGCACTTTTTTTTAATACATATAATTTTCCTAAATTGTTAAATTTTTTATTTAAATTTCAAATTTCGAAATTCGAAAAAAAATTCAAATTTGTAAAAAATGTTATTTAAATTTCGAATTTCTAAATTCGAAATTTTTTAACATTTTTAAAAATGTTTATTTAAATTTTATAATCATTATATTAATATTTAAAAAAATATATCATATTTTAGAAATATTATTTTATGTAAACATATATTTTTAAAACACTCCCCACCCTTATCCCCTATAAACCCAATAACCCGCTCCTAAAAATATATATGTATTCATAATTGTTATAAGATAAAAAAAAGTAAAAAAAAAATGTTTCAATAACATTAACTGATTTCAATAAAATATTAACTTAATATGCATATTTTTTACTATTATATACTATTATACGATATTTTTTTTATTCGATATTTTGTCTTCCGATATAATTACTTTTGATATTATGATAAACATACTATTTACGATATTTTTGTATACGATATTTTTTAGTTCGATATTTTTGACCTACGATATTTAATGTTCGATATTATGTCAGTTCGATATAATAATTTCGATATTATGTCAGATTACCTTTTAGGTCATGTCAAGCTTTCTGAAGCTCCTGTCTGGCCTCAAGGTTTTTGCTGGACACCTTCATATGCTCAGCCATGTGAGAACGCAGGCTCAGAACATAGTCTACTGTGTTTAGGAGGCTTGAGAGGTTGCTCCCATCCTTCTTTGACCATACATAATGGACCCCTAACTGGATATCTAACAGAAGTTCAAATGGGTTGTAGCCCACCCCTTCTGAGGAACCTCTCTGTAGGGAAAGAGAAGGCAGGTAGTAAGGCATCCCATTTTCACTTCAGCTTTTCTCGGAGTCACATGATCATACCTCTGAGGGTCTTGTTGAACCTTTCAACAACCCCATTGTCCTGTGGATGGTAAGGTGTGGAAAGCTTATAGTTTACTCCACACTCTTTCAACATAGCAGTGATGTATCTAGACATGAAGTTAGTACTTCTATTTGACAAGACCTCCTTAGGGAACCCAACTCTGAACAAGATTCCAAGGAGAGCCCTGGCCGCTGCAGGAGCTGTAGTGGTCCTAGGGGGAATAGCCTCTGGATATCTGGTGGCATGGTCTATCACCACTAAGATTAAACTATCTCCAGATGCTGTTGGAAGGTTTAAGGGACCTTCAATGTCTATCCCTACCCTCTCATAGAGAACCATAACCACTGGCAGAGGGATTAGGGGTGCCTGTGTAGTGCCACCTGACTTACCACTGGCTTGGCAGGTGACACCGGACTGACAAAACTCCCTGGTGCCTCAGACATGTGGGGCCAATGAAAGTAAGAGACAAGCCTGCACCAGGTCTTGCTTTGCCCAAGATGTTCTGAAAGGGGAATGTTGTGTGTCAGGGCCAATAAGAACCCCCTGAACTTCGTAGGTATGACCAACCTCCTGGTAGCACCAGGCTTGGGGTCTCTACTTACAGAAAACAGGAGCCCTACTTCCTGATAAGTCCTGTGGGACCTGCTGAAATGTCCTGCTTCCTCAGCAGCAGCTTGATGACTGAGTTGTTCAAGAGAGGGACAGGCCTTCTGCTCCAGATTAAAGTCTTCCCTTGAAGGACCCCTGACCCTAGTTGCTCTGCCTTGTCTGGCCCAAGCTCCTCTAGTACAGCTCCTTCACAAGTACTGAAAACATGTCCCTGAGGAGGCTGATTCTCATCGTAAGTCTGAGAGGAGGATACATCTTTAACCTTCTTGCTCCACCTGTTGGGAGCTGGCTGGTCCATTTCTTCAGGATACAGGGCTCCCACTGTGCCTAACTTCTTGGCCGCAGCCCTAGTGGCAGCAAATACACTGGCTGAAATTCCCATCATTTCTACATGAGTCATGAACTTCACTTTAGACCAGGCTGAAGTTTCCAAATGATTGCCCGGTAGACAGTCCACAGGTTGGTCAGGGGATGCCACAACTCTCTTTGGGCCAGTTACCCCTCCCCAGCTGAGATCGACATCTGCCATGGAATGATCTGTCCTGCTACTGTTAGCATTGGTCACTTGGTAAATCTGTCCAAATAGAATTTGCTCAGTAGAGACAAGTTTTTCTGTCACCATAGTGAAGCTGGCCCAATGTGCCCATGAATGCCACAGCTTCCTGACCATTGATGAGAGGCTGATGTCTGCATTTGCCTAAGTTAGTGGGACTTTACAATAAGGGTGGCGAGCTCAGTGCCACCATCACAAACTAAAACAGCCTGAGTGGGTGTCCTGACTAGGCCAGAGCCCACTTTAGTACACAAGGTTAACCCAGCTAAACTCTTGGGGGCCCTACCAGTGCTATTGCTAGGGGCACTAGGAGGTTTAGGAGTAATAGTAGCAGTATTGGTGCTAGACTTAGAGCAATCAGCATCCTTTGCCCTTTTACCTTTTTTCTTACACAAATAGCACCAAGGTTTCTTGTTAGAGTAGGAAGAGGTTTTAGATTTCTCCCCACCTTTCTTGTGGACCTTAGAATAATCTTGCTTCTTCTGGTCAGCACTACCATGAAAAATGTGTTGCACTCTGGTACAGACCCACTAGTTTGCCATCTTTACCAATACTTGGGGAGAGGTCAGATCTGAGTCCACCATGTACTGGTGCAGTTGCTGATTTTGACAGTTGTTAAAGATGTGCTTCCTCACAAGTAAATTGTACAGTCCCTCACAATCATGCACATGTCGTAAGAGCATTCAGTTTATTCTTCCTTTTTCGTCCCATCTTTGTTTACTGTGTGCATGAAGATGTGAGATTCAAAAACATGTTTTTTCACATTTGGTCTAATTATTTTGTGAATCGAAGCATACTTGCAAACTGTGACTACATGCCTGCCTTTATCAATGTTCCACTACAAAACTATGCGATTGTATTCTTTTAACGGAGTGTACGGTTCCCAGACAATGGTCGATTTGAATCGGGGCACTGGAAAGGCCAAAAGGTTGTCCCTGTCCCCCCCAGAAATTTAGTGTCTCCTACACCCCTGGTGACAGAGGTGAACAATGATGGAAGAAGGGGACAGCGACCGGAAAGGGGCAGTCACGAGAGAGATGCTACATTTCAGTTGAGCACTGACAACAGAAGACAGGAACAGGAGGGGAGAGGTGAACAGTGACATTGGCAATGTGAACAGTGACAGGGGAGAAATGGATGGTGACAGAGGAACAGTGGACAATAAAGGGAGAGAGATAGGCAGTGATGGGTGAGCAGGGCAGTGACAGGAGAAGGAGAAACTGACAGGTGGCAGTGGCAGGAGAAACTGGCAGGCGGAAGCAGAGGCGCAACTAAAGCCACATTTCGGAGGGGGGCTAAAGAAATTCGGGGGGGGGGCTGAAACTTTAATTAATAGGCAGAGTGGAGCTGCAGGGGCTCTTAGAAGGGGTGAAACAACAACAAAGCCCCATTAACATGCAAATGGTCTTTTAAAGACCTGTGATGTGCTCGGATGCGGCTGTGTGTGTGCCCGGGAAGCTGTTTCATCCCGGGCTGGCACTCCCGACGGGGGATGCTGAAGCCCTTTGAGTCCAATGGGTGTTGCGTGCCTGGGCGGAAGTCACAGGAGAGCTAAATTGTGCTCGTAGAGAGAGGCAGTTATGGGAGATTTGGGTTGTGACATAGTATTGGGACGGTCAGAATTGGTCTTGGAGAATATATAGAATAAAGCATTGAGACAAAAGAGAAGGTGCACTCCTGTACCTATCAAACCCAGTGCTTAATTTGTAAAAAAAATAAGTTCCAGGGCACTCGTCAGGAGGCCACTGCAGTTTGCACCGCACATTGCCATTGTACTTACACACGTACTAACCATCAGACTGCTACAAGTTGACAATTCAGACTGTATGAGGCTGCCAACGCTTTAAAAATGGCTTGGGTAGCAGGCATTAAGGGGCAGATTTATGATAACTGGCGCATCCCCAGGGATGCGCCAGTTATGTTGCGCCGCTGCTCCGCCACCCATGGTGCGCCGCATTTACAATGCGGCGCACCATGGGGCAAAAACTGCACAGATGCGTGACGCATCTGTGCCGTAAAGGTGGCGCATTGCTGGAGTTGCGTCGCAAGCGCGACGCAGCTCCAGCAAGGCTCGGGGGTGCCCCATCTATACAATGCTGCGTCAAGACCTACGCCTGCTTCAAGCAGGCGCAGGGTTTTGACGCAGCATTGGCCTAAAAGTGACTGAGTGAAATCTTATAGATTTCACTCAGCCACTTTTGCGAGGCGCACCTGCCCCGGAACGCCCACCCTGCGCCGGAACGCCCACAAGTGGCGCAGGGCTTTACAACGTGACGCATCTGCCTAGATGCGTCACGTTGTAAATGGGTCGTAGGGATGCGCCACGTTTACGCCGCAGTTGCGTGACGCAAACGTGGCGCATTCCCATCATCAATCTGCCCCTAATTGCTTTTAACGTATATTGAATTAACAAACAAGTGTTTTTTTCTCATCTTTGAATTGCACAAACAGCACCACCATGTGGCAGCTGTCATAAGTGCATGTTCTGGCAATTAAGTGCCGGTGTCGGTGCTGAGCACCGGAAATCACTGGCTCAAATTAAGCACTGATCACACCCCAATACAATCCTAACTGTGTGACCAATAAACGCGCTCTTCTTCAATACAATCCTTGCCCCCCTTACTTTATACTCCCCCTCCCACATGTAAGTGTTTCAAGAGGGCATGAAGCGAAAAAAAAGTCAGGAGGAGCAGGGGCTATTCTAAGTATTTTCACTCTTAAATTTAATTATCAGTTAAACACACCATGCATGCAGAAACTTCACCAGGCAAGCCAACACATAGCAATAACTGCCTGTGACAAATGGCACATTTAAGTGTACCTTTGCTTTACAATTTTTACACCCTACTGACCACTAATCAGGTACACTGCCTAACATGCACACTGACAATAAAGTATGCAAATACAGCAGACACAAGAAGTCTGCAATGCTGGCTCATTTATGCAAAAAAGAAAGAAAAACAGACATATATGGAAATTTTCTTCATGGAATGCTCATGGGCAAAAGGCCACGCCTACTGCAGAAGTGCAGTACAAAAAACAGCTAGTAAGATAACACTCGATAGGCGTTACATTTCTCTATTTTTTTCGCAAAACCAATAATGACATGGTTTTGTGAATTGATTCATAAAATGTAAAGTAATATTACATTATGTAGATGCCATATTTTCTTGATCAATGATGGGCCAAATTGCACAACGCCTGCAAGTAGGCAGATGTATTTTCGTTAACTGTATCACATGCTTTCTCATACAATATTAGCTTGAGATGAAGCACATATAGTGTATTTTTTGCTCAGAAATGTATTTTTATTGAGCAAGATGCAGAATATCCGACTGTATTGCTTATTGGTGGAAAAACCCCAAAAATGCACAAATATGAGTGCATTTACTGCTCATTTTCCCTGATCTGTAAAGTTTTCCTAAACAATGATCTGAATTACTATCACTAATTTGTTTTTTCATAATATTTTGTTCATATTTTTCCATAGTCACAGCTTCAGGTTGGCCTTATAATGTGCCATCCATGCACAAATATGTGAGTTTCTTTTCTCTTGTGTTTTTTTTTACCGAAATAAACAGATATCTATTATTTCAACGTTTTTTGGACATTTGAGATGTCTCCTCTTGCTATCAGAGAGGATGTTTGTGGCTAACCTGTATTTTCCATTTTTAGTTCTTTTTATGGGGCTACGAGACTGTGGTGTGGAGAGGGATGGATAGTTCTACATTAGGTGAATTTGCTGAGATTTTTAACTCAACCTTGCTGACTAGTCTATTTCTCTAGCTGAGGCTGGAGAGGGGGAGAAAAGGTGGAAAGTTGATCATCAGTCTATACAACATTTATCAACTCTGTCCTGCCAAACTGTTGTTAGTGTAATTGTTTAACTGGATCATTGATTTGCACTCTGTCTTACCTGGTAATAAGCATCAGAAGAAGAAGGGCACACTTGGAACACTATTGCATAATTTATTTAACAGCAGCTCCTTGGTTTAAGCGCAAACTGATCTCCATTCAATGGTGGGCAGGGAGAAATAGGTCAGCACAATTTTTGTGGTATTTTCTGGTGCGCTGTGCAGTTTTACAAACATGTTGAGTCCAATGAGATTCACGGTGCAACTTTTGGAATAGTGTAAAAAAAAAGGGATGGAGTGTTCAGATGCATTGACTTGGAAGGTGGTTCTGGCTGCATGGTGAGGATGAAAAGAGACCATAGCCAGGTTCTGGTGTTTCCTTGTTAAATAGCATCTTTGAATTTAAGCCAGAGGGTCAGTGTCAATCTTGAATGGTAATCACAGTACCTGTTTGATGATATCTGTTAGACCTTGCTTTTCCAGCAGGTTTATCCCCAGACATTTTGCTTTTTGGCCTCCTGTTTTGGACTCTGGTATTGTTGGTTTTATGGTGAAATAGAAAGGTACGCTGTTCCTATGGGGGAAGGAGGGAGGAATGTGACAGGCCACGACAGTTATGTCAGTTACAGACAGGTGCTAGATAGGACAAGACATTGTAAGCTTGTCCAGGGATAGCTCCAATAAGGAGCAAGGACACTTACACACCCCGAGGGGTGTCATGCTTCATTTTAGGGCAGCTCCTCGTTGGGCCGGCGCTGCAATGCCCAACAGGCCCCACAGGAGGGCTCTTTGCCGGAGGTTTTCTCGGTTTGCCGTTGTGAACCTAAAATATGTTTTTGGAGGGTGCCTATGTGTGATGAGTAAAAGTGGGATCATGTGCGTGTGGTTTAAAACGGCTGCTGGATTCTCCAAAGACAATTTATTCGAGGAGTACCTAGGCCATGAATAAAAACACTGAATAAAAAGTCGTGGACTGAGGAGGGGGGATTAAACCTGTCTCAGTTCTTGGATTAGTGAGTTGTGCAGGGGTCGGCATGTTTCATGCCTTATTCCGTCCACATGGATCTAGGCATTTTTTCAGGGACTTTTTATCCTCAACTACTCAGAGGGGGCGACGTGTAATGATTTAGCCAAAAGGAAGTAAAGAGTCACATTCCCTCAAGTCAGAATTCAACAGTAGTCCTAATGTGTTGTGAAAACCAAAAGTATATTATACCTTCTGTAAAAATTGTGCACCTGTAAGAGATGGATCAACAATAGTAAATGAGTATTGAAGCAGCTTAAAGTGACATTCTGGTGGCAATATCCCCTTGTAAATATGCCCCTCTGTCTCTTTCTCTGCATGCACCAGAGACTAAAGATAATTGTAAGTTAAGACAATGGGATACTTTGGTATGGTGAGGTTTTAGATGTACTTGATATCTACTACATTTTCTTTGTGATTTCCAAAGGAATTAGTGAATATTATCTCAGTGTTACGGGTTACACAGGGTTTGTTCTTTTAAGTCACCGGTTTGAACATGTAAAATACTGACTATTTCGCTGACTGTTTTTCTGCTTCCTTAATTTGATTCGCGCTGAAGGCTGTTTTTACCCTGATGGCAGAGTACCTATATCCATTTTTTTGCATCTAACCTGGTCATAGCTTCCTCTTAGTTCCATTACCTTCTAATTTCCAAGAAATATTAAACTCCACATGCAAGTACATTTGCCAGTCTCTAAAAACATTATTTAAAAAATGCAATTAAAAAACAAACTCTTCTAATGATGGTTGTGCAGTGCTTAACAGTAGTGTAACTAAACCAGAGAGGGTATACCTGCAAGGTGCAGTGAGGGTGGAGACCTCAGCAGGCATCCACAACATCGGCAAAAATTGTGAAAAAACATCTTTTTATTTCGGAGTCTGAGCATAACCACTGTGTGCAGTTTTACAGCCTACATGTGACCTTGTCCCCATCACATCTTGGTTGGTAATCTGCTCTTTTAACACAACCCCGTACACATTTTATTTATACTAATTTATTCCACTTTTATTGCACACTGAAAAACGTAATTGCTTCTAGGCTGTGAAATATTAAGTTGATATACATCGAGACTGCATTTGCATTCAATTAGTGCCGGACTGGTCAGTTTTGGTTACAATGAGTGAGATGGCCTTCTGAGGGGAAAGTGTTCTACCAAATTAGTGGACATTGCTGGCATTGGTTATATTGGCAAAAGCTCTGTCCATTCTGGTGTCATTCTTGGGTGGATGAGGTTACAACAACTGTGTCCAGTAGGCATTTGTGATGCCTACAAAACAGCATAAAGAAGAGGCTGAACACAACTTAATTAGCAGGCAACATTCAGACAACTAACAGGTGAGGTGAATGGCTATGATGATTACATTTATTGAAGGCAGAGCTGGTGGGTACTGAATCCCGAGCTGAATTACACCGACGATAGAGAAAAGGTGGATTTGTCAGCAGGTGCGGCTCCTCTGTCGCCCCACTGCTCAGAGGCAGCAGATGATAAATACAATGATTATAAAACAATGTTATTATCATTTTATTTATCACTGTCTGACTGAGCCGAAGCTGATGGAGTCTAGGCCGGGTTGGGCCCAGGCCATGGCAGCGAGGAGGAGTGGTGTGCACTGTAAGTGCGCATGTCGGTTTGGTCAGCTGTCTTAGGAGGGCCAAAGGTGCATGCACACTTACATTTCTCCAACCCAGTTGTGTTGCACAGCTGGGTAGAGAAAAGGCACAGCGTCCCTATGCCTAAGCGAGTGTCACACCAGCCTGTTCAGGCCAATCCCGGCGCTTCTCTCATGCTAGGTATAGCATGAGAGCAGTGTCCGGACTGGGTGGGGAGCCTGTGCTTTATGGCCTATGGACTTCTGGGAGGAGAGGAGCACCGAGGTAGCCGGCAACATCAGTGCCAGATACGTTGTTACATTTTTTTTATTCCCCCAAATAAAGAAAAGAACTATTGCCCCATATCTAGGCTTCCAGTACCAGCTAAAATTCTGGAGAGACACCTGAACTAGGTTCTCTCTGAAATTCTGGAGCAGAATACCATCTTAGATGGGACACAATCTGGTTTTAGGGAAGCACACAGCACAGAATCTGCACTGCTGGTTGCTACTGAGGAGATCAGTACCATCATGGATAATAAGGGAAAAGCTGCGGTGGTCTTTCTGAACCTACCCACAGCCTTTGACAAGGTTAGCCATAAGGTCCTGAAACAGTGTTTAGTGGAGATTGATATTGGAGGTGCAGC
This sequence comes from Lissotriton helveticus, assembly GCF_964261635.1. Lineage (NCBI taxonomy): Eukaryota > Metazoa > Chordata > Amphibia > Caudata > Salamandridae > Lissotriton > Lissotriton helveticus. The sequence goes on from NC_136072.1 coordinate 199,887,930, forward strand.
CCTTAATCTATTTGTTACTTTTCTTAGTAACAGAGTACAGTAAGTCTCCTTCAGGGACTATACTTCCAGTTTCCCACAAGGGTCCTTGCTGAGCACTATGTTGTTCAGCGTTTATGTGGCTCTGCTGGCTGAATTGATTAGATCATCTGGCTTTAAAACAATATCATATGGGGATCACACGCAAAGAGTTTTTTCTATCACCAGTAGCATAGAGGAGGTAGCTCTCAGGGTTAATAACTGTATGAGAGCAATTGTTAACTATATGAATAGCCAATGTTTAAAACTGAACTCTGTTAAGATGGAGGCTCTCCTCTGTGGTTGCGATGGGTCATTCTGGAATTACTCCTGGTGGCCTTTGATGCTCAGCCCTTTATTAACTCCAGTCACTAAAGTAAAAAATGTAGGAGTAGTTTTTGACTACAGACTTTTCTTTGCAGATCAGACAAATCAGCTTATTTCATTCTTCTTTTATCTCTTGAAGATACTGAAAAAGGTTTAGCCTTTCATCTCGTCTGATCTTCAGACAACTGTGGTTGTCTCTCTCTGGTGTTATCACGGAGGAAATACTGCAATGCTGTATATCTGGGTATGCAGCAGGGTTTATTAAATAAACTCCAGAGGTTGCAGTTTGCAGCAGTCCGTGTATTGAAAAACATTAGAAAATATGAATTCGCTTCTAAGGAGCCGAGGGTGCTTTTTTGGCTACCTATTGTGGAAAAGTAAATTTTGCCATGTTCTGTGTCCCTACGCCTCATCCATCATATGTTATGTGTGCATGACCAATATGCATATGTTATTCCCCATGTCTGATTACTGACGCAATTACAGTTGTGTCCACCTCTGATATGTCATTTTCCAGTCCTCGTGAATAATACGAATATCAGGCCTATGTAAAGTTATGTTGCCACGTTTCTTAGTGTGCACGTTATTTCATTATAAAGTCCCCGTTTCTAGGCCTCAAAAGGGCCCGGACCACAGATTCAGCTCCTGTCTCCTGAAAGCCTCGCTAAGGAGCGATACAGCCCCCACCTGTATCCTCGACCCTTCACTTACTTCCTGCCTCGCAGTGCCCGGTGCAGCTTGGCTCTGCCTCGGAGTCTGCCAAAAGTATGTTATAGTTCCAGTTATCAGTTCAGTCCTCCTCTTCTGCATTCCTAAGCTACTGAACTGCATCAATAGTTTCCGTCATTGTCTAGCCTTCTCGTCTCCATGTTAGAGAAATACTGTATTTAATGGTCATTTAATATTCTTCATCACGCACTACATGTAGAATAATGCATGGTCCAGTCTTAGAGTCAAGTTAGCTTTTCCCCTCATGACTCCTAGTTTATATCAACATGTTCCCTAAACATCAGATACTAGATAGGGTTTAGGTACATGTCGCTCCGACCCTCCAGACTCAAGTCTCTGCTCCTAGCACAGAGTTCGTAGCCCCCAGCTTCTCCTAGTAACACGTCATTGCCAGTTTTCGCGCACCATTAGGTTAGAGGTCCCGGCTCCTTAGGTAGCCCCCTCCTATGTTTCCGCCCATTCATGACATATTCTGTTACGTTTGCATCACATGTCTATGTATACTCCCAGTTACACCTCTTTTTACTGTTATCTTTCGCGACTGCTACGCGTCACGCCTTCTGCTCCACCCACTGTTACGCCTACTGCAATGTAATGCTATGTGTTTGCGCTATGTATATAAGTCAATGTATTGTTATTAAAAGTTAGCGCGCTCATCCCAGACCAAGCCCCAGCAGCTGCTGGGTCATCCTATGCAGGTTGTCCTGATCCTGTCCTTATGCTGTAATAAACCTGCAGAAACTCCTACTACCTCGAATCTTGACTCTTATTTTATTGAGCTATCTGTTATTCATTCATTCATCCAAAAATAGATCCGGTATTATTTATTTATATACCACATAATGGCGCCCGAACAGGGACTTGCCCTTTCCCCACGCGTCGGTGAAGCCACGCCGACCCCCTGACCCTCTGCAGCCGTGACGGAACCATACCGGCCACGTGCAGATATTTCTGCTTCAAGTATCCCTCAGGCCCACGGAGGAGACGGAGGAGGCGGTCCAGCATCCGAACGAGACGGTGGAGGAACGCGGCGAGTCCCGACCAGAGCCCAAGCCGAGAGTCCAAGGTCCGAGGTATCCGGAGGCCCACCCGTAACTGAAGTCCGAAGTCCGAAGTTCGTCGTCGTAGCAGTCCAGTCCCGTCCGAGGCTTTCCGTTCCGTGCTGCCCGGTGAGTACCATTGCTGGGGTAGTATCTAGACAGGACCAATCTAAATTGACTCCTGGTCCGTGGGTTGGTGGTGCCCAGACTCACAAACGAAGTGTTCACCTAGGTGGATACGGGTCTTGATGCGTTCCTTTATGGGACCGGTATGTTCCGTACTGTTACAGCAGTGCATCCAGTAATTCTAGTCTGTTCCGTTCTCGAGAAATTCTGTTCTGTTTCTGTTCTCAGTATTCCAGGTAATATTCTGTTCGAACTGTCATTTATAATGTTGTTTAATGTCTTTCCAATGTCGTGGTATGCCTGAATTGTTTTCCCAATTGTTATTGTTCTTCGTGTATTGTATTGTGTTCCGATTCAAGTTTACAATGCCGCTCTTTTCAAGATTACGTCAGTTAAAAACTAGAAAGGGTCTGTTAGAGGAAGCAGTTCCTGTCCCGCCTAGGGACAGTCCAGGTCATTTTATGTATCAGAAACATGGCATAAGCGCCATAATGTATCTAGATTTATGGGTAGAGTATACCAAACAGTTAGAAGAAAAGTATAGATGGCCCGTATCGGGTACATGGGATGCCGAATGTATCATGCGAGTAGAAGAAGCATTATGGAAAAAGAAAGCCAGACAGTCACAGAAAGATGCCATCGAGTTATGGCGTAAAGAAGCGCATAGAAGAACCGAAAAGGAAGTCAGAAAGTCAGAGTTAAGTAGAGAATCCCAAGAACGAGCCCAAGAAAGAGAATTAATCGAGATAGGTGAACAAGTCAAAACCGAACAGTCAGACAGACAGAGGCATGCCCTCATTAAGGGTATGTATCCTCTTCTTGCCGAGGGCATGCCAAAAGCGACCCCAGAGGCATCCAGTAATTTCCCGCCACCATTAGTTCCGACCAAGCTACGTCACAAACAGACCGCAGCTGATATTTTTATTTCGTCCTATTTGGACGACACAGTCCCCGAATATGCAAATCCTGTTCGCGCTCCGCCAGTCCCTGTAAATCAGGCACTTCCTGCTCCTCCAGACACCGGGGTGCCCTTAACAGCTCCCCCGGCCCAGTCCGCCATACAAGTCCAGCCCACGCTACAATTACCGACCCTGCCAGGACGAAGAATGTCAGTCGACGATTCCAGTTTAGGGGCCGCGGGAGGAGGTCTTCCTCAAACCCCGCCGCCACACAAGCGTTTATCAGCACTCGAATTACATGCTCAAGCATCACAGCGTACTCCTAAAAGTAATAAGTCTGTCACAGAAATCAGGCAAACCCTTAACGAATGTGTCCATGATCCAGTTCCAGGCGAATATAATATGGTTTTATATTCCGTACGTGTAAGGAGAGTGACCGAGTATCTAGTCACCTTACCGAATATGAAAGAAGATCTAGACAGAATATATCGTTTCATCCGTACAGGGGATGATCCAGAAAGTATTGGCGAGATTATGTCTCAAAGGAAAGCCGAGATCCAGCTCATGATATTAAAGTTCCTGATCAATTGTCTAATAAGAGAACAAGATTATCCGTCTAAAGATCCCGCCGAAATGAGAATCCTGACAAGGTGGAGTGATAATATAGCCGAGGGTAAGCACAAGACCGTCGGTGCCATGGAGAGTATGTACAAGAAAATTCGTAAAGAAATAATAAGGTTACACGAACAGCGTAAAGCAGCACAAGTAAGCGAGAAAGAAAGTATCTCTGATCCTGAAGAAGAGGACGAGAATCCCGCCAGAATAGCGTATGTAGGAAAATCTAGATTTCCAGATCGCCATTTACGCCTAGAACACAAGTCTATTTTTCATCATCCAGCACCAGAACAAGGTTCCCTAGAACAAGTATTTCAAGTTACCGATCACATTCTGAAATCACGAGTCGGTTACAGTGAATTAAGTACTATGCATGAACAAGAACTAGTCCGATCAGCAGTCCGATGGATTACTGATTCTACCACTTTTCCAGACGAAATAGTGGCACAGATGTTTCTGAAATTGCCCCCAGCCGAGCAACGACTGGTGGGTATGTATATGATCCAACACCTTATTACTCTGTATGAGGGTCAACATTCTGACCCAGGCCCGTTACACGATGTCCTGAACGAGTTACTCCAGTATAGATGGAGAGGTCTAGGTACCGATTTAATTAGTGTCATTCTAGAACAGCGCCACAAATATAGAACGTTTCTGAACCCGCATTTCGTTCATGTCTCACCCCCAGAAAGTAAACCATTCTACATAGACAGACAGAATCCGTTACGAGAAGTCCACCCAGTCCAAGGGGCGGGTGGCGTAATGCAACGAGTGTTTGTATACACTCCGATTTCAAAGATGGAACTTCTTGAAATGAAGAAATTAATTCCCTGTCATGACAAAGATCAAGCAGGGTTCCATAGAGAATTAAAAGACATGCTCCGTATGGGAGAATACACTTACCCAGATATCATTAAAATGTTAAAGGTCCTGTTACCCGCAGGGGTGTATGAAAAGCTAAAGGAAAAAGAATGGGAGGTGGGAGAGAAAAAGATCGATTGGGCAGCTCTAGAAGCTGAAGACAAGGCACGAGTACCAGGTACCGGTCTTGGAGATAAATGTAAAGAATTACCAGAATTACTGATTCAAGTTTTACCCAGATTATTGACAACGAGAAAAGAAGACTGGGATGCAATCTCAGCCTGTAAACAGAAACAAGATGAAGATATTAGTGATTTTTATTCTAGATTTGAGAAATGTTTCAGTATTAACAGTGGTCTCAAGACAAGTAGTGAGTCATACCCTCACCTTTTCGTTACCAAATTAGTCGAGAATTCAAGTCCACAAATTAAAAATCGAGTTTTGAAAGTCGAAAGCACCTGGCAAGCTAATACCCCGTCCCAGATGCTCCAGATGCTCCAGTATCACCAGAATAGAATCAGAGAAGAGCAAGAACACGAGAGAAAACGTATGAAAGACACGAAAATGAAAGTGCTAGTTGCACAATCCGTTCCTCAAGACAGTCAGAAGAGGGGTCCGAATCAAGCCAGTCATCCTGCAGCTCCCGTTAAAGGGAACTGCAATTATTGTAAACAGCCAGGTCATTTTATAAACGAGTGTGCAGTCCTGAAACACAACATAGCTACTGGTAAGACTAAAGAAAGACCACGTCCGCCTAGACAAGAACAAGTTTCACAGACTCCTCAGTCACAGAATGCACCACAGACAGTTACAGCACCGCAGCCTATTGCTGCAACACAGCACGTTACATCGCAGATGTACCAGTATGCACAGTCTGAGTATCCAGAATATCAGCCATATTCATGAAACAGCCTAGAGAGGGAGGTAGGCTTGCCTCTCATCGAGATACCTGTAGATCAAGAAGGTCCCTATGTTCACAGTCAAGTATTAGGGAAAGATAGAAAGTTTTTGATCGATACAGGGGCAAGTAGGACCACAATTAGTCACGCCGAAGTTCCAGGGGCTCCGCTCTCAGGCTCAAGAAATGTTTCCCTTGGATTTTCAGGAAAGCCAATAGTTAACGAGATATCGAAGCCAGTTATTCTAGAAGTAGGTCCATTGTCCCGTACTACTGATCTGTTACTTACTAAGTCATGTCCAGAAAACCTATTAGGCATTAAGACATTGAAAGAGTTAGGTGCAGTTATTTGCTGTTCCCCAGAGGGAATACGTCTGTTCCTACGTGACTTTAAGGGTCACTATGTATTACGAGATTTTGATTCAAGATTGTCTAATGTTCCGCAGCATCTATGGGCGCAAGGTCCAACTGATGTAGGTTACATGCAAATCACACCCCATCGTGTGACTCTCAAACCAGGTGTAGTGTTACCCCGAATCAGACAGTACAGATTGCCACCTGAGGCTGTAGCAGCCTTATCCAAAATTATTGACGAACTCATGGCTCAAGGAGTAGTTGTAGAAACTGACTCCAATGTATGCAATTCTCCGATTATTCCAGTCATGAAACGTACTGATCCGAATGCACCCCCAGTATATCGATTAGTGATTGATTTACGAGAGCTTAATAAATGTATTATTCCTCAGTACCCAGTTGTCCCAGACATCTCATCCCTGTTAACAGCCATTGATTCCGAAGCCATGTTTTTCACTGTCATAGACCTCAAGAATGCATTTTTCAGTGTTCCAATTCATCCAGACAGCCAGTTTCTTTTCGGATTTTGTTTAAACGGAAGGAGCTATATGTTCACACGCGCTCCTCAAGGTTTCACAGAAAGTCCTAGTATTTACAGTCAAGCACTCAAGAGACAACTAGACAATATTCACATGCCAACTGACACTGCCCTGCTCCAGTATGTCGATGATCTACTGATCACAGCCCGTTCTGAACGTGCCTGCGAGCGAGCATCCCTTACAGTCCTGTATTTTCTAGCCGAGATGGGGCACAAGGTGTCACCTTCGAAGCTTCAATTCTGTGTCCAGCAAGTGGTCTACTTAGGACACTTGCTGTCCAAGAGGGGTAGGCAGTTGACACCAGACCGTATCCAGTTAATAGCGAGTCTTCCCCAGCCCAGAACCCAGAAGGAGGTACGTGCCTTTATCGGCCTTACTTCTTATTGTAGACAATGGATTCCCCAGTATGCATTTCTAGCCAAGCCACTGATACAGTTAACGACACAGGAGGCAGCCGTATCGACTGTCCTCCCTTGGACATCTGACCATACACTTAGTTTCAACGAGTTAAAGAAAGCCCTATGTCAAGCTCCAGTTCTAGCTACACCGAACTACAGTAAGCCTTTTACACTTTTCGTTACTGAACGCGAAGGTACAGCATTATCTGTTCTCACACAAGATCAAGCAGGACAATACAAGCCCTGTGCTTATTTTTCGAGCACATTAGATCCAGTCGCCCAGGCGTTGCCTGCGTGCCTCAAGTCAGTTGCAGCCACAGCACTAGCTATCAGACAAAGTGATTCCATAGTTTTAGGGCATTCCCTGACAGTACAAGTCCCCCATTCCGTGGAAGTTCTTTTAAACCGAACACAAACACAGCACTTGACAATTGCACGTTTAACAGGTTATGAATTGACACTGTTCCAGCCACACATAGAAATTAGATGCTGCAACGTCCTGAATCCTGCTACACTGTTACCATCAGTTAGTTCAAATCCTGACCCACATGATTGTGTGGAAGTAGCCAACATTACGACAAAGCCAAGACAAGACCTGACAGATATTCCGTTACCAGATCCCGACCTGACACTTTATGTGGATGGTTCATGTATGAGAACTAGTACAGGAGAACTAGTCGCCGCGTATGCAGTGACTACTGACACCGAAGTTATTGAAACACACCGTATTGATACCCTGTCCGCTCAAGCAGCAGAGCTGGTTGCTCTGACACAAGCCTGTATACATGCCAAGAACCTGAAAGTTAATGTTTACACAGATTCACGTTACGCATTCGGAGTTGTACACGACTTCGGAGTGCTCTGGCAGGAGAGAGGTTTCATGACTTCTCATGGAACCAAGATTCAGCATGGTCTCCTTATTCAAGCCCTGTTAGATGCCATACATTTACCGACATCTATTGCTATCATGAAATGCAAAGCACATACGAAAGTTACAGACATTATTTCCCAAGGTAACGATCTAGCAGACCGCACAGCCAAGCTTACAGCACAGACTCCAGACATTCCAGTTAACCTGACACATATTCCAGATCCGACTACATGCATGACAGTTAAGGACCCTACGCAAGATGTCATAGATATCCAGTTACATGCTACTCCCGAAGAAATCAAGAAATGGTCCGAACAAGGAGGGGTCCAGACAGATCAAGGATGGTTAACGAAGGGTAGAGCCACATGGTTTCTCCCCGATTCTATGGTTCAAGTCATTATCAATACCGCACATAGTCCAGCCCATTTAGGAGAAAAAGCTATGTTAGACAGTATCCAGAACATTTGGTTCAACAAGCATTTACGAGCTGCAGCCAAGCAGAAAGTCCGCACCTGTATGATATGTTGTCAGTTTAATCCAGGTAAAAGTGTCCCGGTGGAACAAGGTGGTTTCCAGCCCCCTGACCACCCTTTTGAGGTCCTCCAGATGGATTATATTCAGATGGAGCGATGTCGAGGTTTCAAGTATGTCCTTGTAGTTGTATGCGCTTTGTCCAGGTGGACAGAAGCATATCCAGTCCCAGATTACACAGCCGCGACCACTGCCAAGCAGTTGGTTCGTGAATTTTTCCCTAGGTATGGACTCCCTAGAGTCGTATATTCCGATAACGGTCAGCCATTCTCCTCAGAGTTAATGAAGCACGTTTCCCTGTTGCTAGGGTACCAGTGGAAGTTCCATTGTGTACGCCATCCTGAAGCAGCCGGTCTGGTCGAGAGACATAATCAGACCCTGAAAATCCGCATTGCTAAAATCTGTAAAGAAAAAGGTGTGGACTGGCTAGTAGCTCTGCCAGTCGCTTTGTTTTATATGCGCATGGTCGCACATTCTAGATCAGGTCTATCCCCGTATGAGGTCGTATTCGGCCGCCCCCCTAACATGTGGGGTACTCCTAGACCCCGAAGTATTACCGATGTTTCATGTAATATGTTGACAGATTACCTAGCTTCCTTGATGTCTGCCCTCAACTCATGTCGTTCACAGGTTGCTGCCGCCTTTCCAGACAATACCGAGGTGGCACCACATGAAATCGTTCCAGGCTCCTTGGTGATGATCAGAAATTTTGACAGATCAAGTCCGCTGGAACCACGTTGGAAGGAGCCACGTCAGGTCCTCCTGACCACCCGTACTGCCGTCAAGTTGGAAGGCAGAAAAGGATGGATCCACCTGTCTCATGTTAAACTTTTTAAAGGACTGAAATCCGTTTCTAAAAACATTTCCCAGGATTTGAAGGACTGCCAGAATATTGCTCTTAAGGACTGTCCCGCACAAGACATTATTACAACCCCTCCCTTGTTAGAGAAAACTCCGCAGCAGGAGTATAAGTTAAAGCTCAGGTCTAGTAAAATAAGTCAGTCAGTTTGATTGTATAAGTCCTCCCCTAGGTGAAACGGTTAGACTGTTTCTGACATGTATAAAATAGACCCCCATAGTGAGAGAGTCAGTCGAAGTTCAATCAGATGTATCATTTTTCTGAGTTTCATATTATTCATCAGCATAATGATTTCCTGCACCAGCTATGCGTTCTATCTGTATTTTCCAGTTCCTCATGTAAATATGTCTGCTAATGCTACAGTAGAGCACACGTTTAGTGATCTGCCTCCTCACGAATATTCTTACCGCCTCGCTATGCGCAACAACACATTTATCCGTATGTTACATTATTCACACCAGACCAGCAATGCCACTAATTGTTGGGTGTGTGGTCGACTCCCCCCTTTCCAGACACCGAAGGGAGTTCTGCCACTCTTTCCTTATCCATTCTCACACAATGGTTCGTGTGGAGCATGGTCCACGTTAACGTCATCCTCAACAGATATGTCTTTTCTTAACAGTACATGTTTTCCAGACAAGCAAGGTTTCCCCCACAGAACAGGTTTAGATCTAGAAAATGAAGTATATAATTTAGGTAATTATTCGTCGAATTTCATGGTCCTGAATGTTCAGTCTGATACTACTCCAGACTTACCTGCTATTTCAGTACTACCAGTCAAAGGCGAATTATGTGTCCGTAGTTATGGTTCCATACATGTAGGTCATAGTGAATGTACTACTGTTATCCAGTATAGTGACAGTAGGAAATCTGTTTTCAAAGCTTCACGTCATTCCTATTTTATTTGTGGTCAAACTGCATATGTCCGTCTGCCCCTCGATTGGGAGGGAACCTGTTACATTGCTTTCCTACTGCCACCTGTTTTCCTAGCCCCATCTGATTATCACAGAAACACACATCTAGTACACATTAGACATAGAAGGGAGTCCCCAATTGTCGATTATACTGAAACTACTCTAGAACAGTATACAGATTTCAATAAAGGTTTCTTTTTCTTTGTAGGACCTGTCCAGAATAGTAAACTGATCCGTAGGTTAACAAGAACCCTTGAAGCTGTAGTAAATGAGACTGCCTCTGCTCTAGGTAACCTAACCGAAGAACAATCTGCTATGAGATTTGTCGTTTTGCAAAATCGTCTCGTCCTTGACGTCATACTGGCCGATAGGGGCGGGGCCTGTAGAGTCATCGGATCTAGTTGCTGCATTTTCATTCCAAATAACGCGCCGTCTGTTTATTCAGCTATAACCAGACTCCATAAAATTGCCCATCTGTTACACCAAGATCCAGGCACCTGGACATGGTCCGGTTGGTTCTGGAATATAATTTCCGCATGGGGATGGAAAGTCCTGTCCTTTCTAGGTATTGCAGTAGCAATCATATTTAGCTGCTGCCTCTGTATACAATGTGGCCCTGCGATTTGCAGCATGTGCGCTACCTCTTGTATTCCTAGTCCCAAGCCCCGTTCTAAGTCCCGTTCCAGGATAATTCGAGACGAGCAAATGATACTGTATGAAATGATAGACGGTATCATGAAAATTGATGTTTCCTGATGGAAACGTAGTGACAAGGAGGGAATGTGGAAAAGTAAATTTTGCCATGTTCTGTGTCCCTACGCCTCATCCATCATATGTTATGTGTGCATGACCAATATGCATATGTTATTCCCCATGTCTGATTACTGACGCAATTACAGTTGTGTCCACCTCTGATATGTCATTTTCCAGTCCTCGTGAATAATACGAATATCAGGCCTATGTAAAGTTATGTTGCCACGTTTCTTAGTGTGCACGTTATTTCATTATAAAGTCCCCGTTTCTAGGCCTCAAAAGGGCCCGGACCACAGATTCAGCTCCTGTCTCCTGAAAGCCTCGCTAAGGAGCGATACAGCCCCCACCTGTATCCTCGACCCTTCACTTACTTCCTGCCTCGCAGTGCCCGGTGCAGCTTGGCTCTGCCTCGGAGTCTGCCAAAAGTATGTTATAGTTCCAGTTATCAGTTCAGTCCTCCTCTTCTGCATTCCTAAGCTACTGAACTGCATCAATAGTTTCCGTCATTGTCTAGCCTTCTCGTCTCCATGTTAGAGAAATACTGTATTTAATGGTCATTTAATATTCTTCATCACGCACTACATGTAGAATAATGCATGGTCCAGTCTTAGAGTCAAGTTAGCTTTTCCCCTCATGACTCCTAGTTTATATCAACATGTTCCCTAAACATCAGATACTAGATAGGGTTTAGGTACATGTCGCTCCGACCCTCCAGACTCAAGTCTCTGCTCCTAGCACAGAGTTCGTAGCCCCCAGCTTCTCCTAGTAACACGTCATTGCCAGTTTTCGCGCACCATTAGGTTAGAGGTCCCGGCTCCTTAGGTAGCCCCCTCCTATGTTTCCGCCCATTCATGACATATTCTGTTACGTTTGCATCACATGTCTATGTATACTCCCAGTTACACCTCTTTTTACTGTTATCTTTCGCGACTGCTACGCGTCACGCCTTCTGCTCCACCCACTGTTACGCCTACTGCAATGTAATGCTATGTGTTTGCGCTATGTATATAAGTCAATGTATTGTTATTAAAAGTTAGCGCGCTCATCCCAGACCAAGCCCCAGCAGCTGCTGGGTCATCCTATGCAGGTTGTCCTGATCCTGTCCTTATGCTGTAATAAACCTGCAGAAACTCCTACTACCTCGAATCTTGACTCTTATTTTATTGAGCTATCTGTTATTCATTCATTCATCCAAAAATAGATCCGGTATTATTTATTTATATACCACACTATAAAAAAAAACAGAGTTGCTTTTAGAGCACTCTGTATTGCACACAAGGTCATGCATGGAAAAGGCCTAGAGTACCTGATGACAAAAATGCTGTGGTACTCTCCCAGAAGATGCCTACGTTCAGCTACGGCCAAGTCTAGGCAGGTTCCAAAGATTTTTAAAACCTCTTGGGGTGGCAGGAGTTTTGTTCATGCTACGTCTCTGTTTTGGAATCAAATGAGGCTGCCTCTAAGATCTCAACCTAATTTATTAACTTTCAGAAGACACCTAAAAACCTTGCTTTTTTCTTTATCTCTTTAATTTTTATGGTTTGGGTTCACTTTTGGCACTTTTGTCCTGATAGACACTAGAGTCAAGACACCTTTGGGCATTTGTTGTGCTCTACAAATAGTAATCAAATTAATCTACCACTCCCCCGTCCCTGCACCGCCCCACCACTAGAGAAGTTGTTTCAGAGGTGGGAGGTGACACATAGCAATTTCTTTCAAACCTGTCTGTGCATCTGATTTGACCAAGAGACACTCTTCTGCTGAGGGTAGCTTGTGTGTTGGGGTGTATTTTATTGTTGGCCCTGTCTGCAGGGTCATCCTCAAACCTTTTGCCTTCACCCACCTGTTTTCTTAACTCTTTTTTGTTGGCTTTTAGGCTTCTGCACACTTTTCCACTGTTAACTAGTGTTAAAGTGCTTGTGCTCCCTCCTTTAAACATGATAGAACTGGCTTGCCCCAATCCGCGTATTTAATTTTCTTGCAAGTCTCTAGTAAAATGGTTCTACATATGTCCAGGGATAGTAAATTAAATTCTACTAGTGGGGCTGCAGAACGGACTGTGCCACCAACTTAAGTAGCCCTGTAAACATGTCTCTGGCTTGTCATTACAGCCTTTGTGTGCAGTTTTAAACTGACAGTTTGACCTGGCAAAATAAACCGGTATTTAGACAAAATATAAGAAACAGAAATATCATGGACCAAAATATTGTTTAAAGAATACTGAGGACACAAATGTCATGAAGGTAATTTTCTATAGGTAAGCAAAGTTTTACTATATATAACTCCACATACATGTACCTTGACAACATACATAGCTTTAAGGTGCCTAGATGTGGAGTTTAAGAATAATAAATCTTAAACCTCTGGCAGGGAAGTCGGGATGGCACCCAACAATTGGAATGTATTTGATATATGGCATTTGACCCAGCAGCCCCAGGCTTCCCCTTAGATGCGTAATATGTCCATCAACTTGGGGACGCAGCATTCTGGGTGTTGAAAGTATACAAGGAGATTGTCGGCATAAAGCAAGCCTGTTCTTCATGTCCTAATTGTCACAAAGAAAAACCTATGGGTATAGGAAAGATAAACTTTTAGAATAAATTAGAGGACCACCTAATGCTGAAGTGAATATTATTAGCAAAAGGAATGGCATGGAGAAGTCTAAAAAGATAGATAAGAGTTATAATATTGATAAGAGAATTCCATGCAGTGTTTTAGGTGTAGCAAAAAAAGGCAATCTTGGTAACTCTAATTGCACTGCTCACAATAGTCACTGTTTTTTTGTGTGTTTTATATACCACAAATGCACGGGGAGGTTAAGTGAATTGAATCCAAATGTTTTAAGAGTAGATACTGTAAAACAGGATTATCTAAATGAACTATTTTAATTGATGTATGTGGGGGAACAACTTTGTAACCCGTGATGTGATTTGGAATGTGATTGTTTTTCACATGGACATGAAGGATATCATGGCAGGTCAGGCACAGTAAGGTAATTTCATGAATACTTTTGGTGGCCAGGTATAGATGCAGAAGTCGATAAATATTTTAGGCATTGTACATTTTGCAACACCAGTGTTAGTTTGCAAAGGTTAGTTCCTCAAGTCCTGTGCTTTAAATCTGCCCGATGGTCCTTAGCAGAAATGAGGAGTATATTTAATGGGAACTTTTCACTGGTCCACTGACGGGTCCACTATGAGAGATGCTGTTGCCATAGTCTTGGTTAACTTTTACTCTAAATGGCCTGGTGTGAAAATTGTGGAGAGAATCTGAATTGATTTCATTACTTTTTTTCCAAGAAGATGCTTTCTGCAGAGGATTGTCTAAGTATATTCTGTGCAACAATGGGGTACAGTCCATGACCACTAAATCTTCTGGTTATCTCACCATATATTGCATATAACACAAGACAACTAGCTAATAGTCAAGTTGAACGTTTCAACCGAGTGATAAATGAAGATGTGCAATTAGCTGTGTTGTGCCACTTAATTGGAATAAAGTCGTACAGGCTACAGAACCACTCACAGTTTTGTAACTGGTTATCCTCGTTTTAATTGCTGAGGGGTTGTAAACTAGGTTCAGGTTTGAGCCCTTGGTAGTAGAAAGAAAGGCTGGGTCACAGAAGAGAACAGGAGCCCTGAAAAGGGCGGTTTAAGGGTAAAACAAAAGTTGATGAATCAAAAATAAAAAAATATGTGAACATAGAACAGCAAGAAAACAATCTATGAGATTTGTCAAGTCCATAGGGCTTGCAGTTATTGTGTATGTTACTTTCCCTGGGAAACAAAGGACATTTTAACAAGCATGGTCCAAACCAGTTAAGATTACAGAAGTTTTAGAAAGGAGCTGTGAGTGGAATTTGGGATTACATGGAGTTTGTATATAAGTTCTCGTTTCTGGGCAGATGGCTCAGATGTTGCAAATTGTTACACAGGAAATGTATTTCTTGATGGTGTTTCCCCCAATCTGAAAAATCTTGCAACTGAATTTACAAGGTTTTGTTCTAGTTCAGTTTTTTTGTAACCAAGCAGAATCTACTAATTCTGTGAAGGATAGTAGGGTAGATCTTAAAACCTGTTCATCACCATTGCAGCAAGACCGTTTAATTTATTCTGAGTAGTAGGATGTTAGGCGCAGAAGGAGAGTGATAAGCATTCCTGGAAGGTTGAAGTAGTAAGGACTTTCGTTTCATACTGATACGTGTTAGTTTCTACATGATAGCTGAGTATATTTTGGTTTTTGTTCTTCCATCCCCTGCTAGTATATTGAGCATATAGTCATCCGCTAAACTTCTTACTTGTTGAGTGTTCCATACTCTTCATGGAGAGATTTATCTGTATTGAATTTATTTATAAAGTTTTATATCGTGTGAACTTGACCCTAGTATGGTATCAGAGCACTTTACAAATGGTTAGGCAAGAGGAAAACATCACAACCAGGAAATACAAATGCTGACAATCCCCATTGCAAATCGGGAGAAGGTCAATGAGTTATAAACCAGGACGTAGACGGCGTGTGAACGCCCAGTTTGAGACACTGTGTCAAATAATTATCCATATACTGAGTCATAGTGCATGGTGCATAGTGTCCAATTTAAATTAGATGGTTAGATATAGAATGGAAATGTTGGAAAAGCAACTTTATGTTCCAGTTCTCCAAGAGTTTAGTTGGAATTATGTGGCTCCCTCATGGCCTTTAAATTTGTTGACCCGAAATGTTTGCACCACGTTGCCACTCTGTTGTCAGGTTACTGATTGTACGCCTGTTCATCATGGTAGTGGCTGACATGTATCGCTCACTCCTGGAAAAGTATAGTCTTAACAGACATGTCTACTGCTGTAACACCCAACTGATCCCCACTGACTGTATATGAACCAGATGGGTCCCAACCTACTCTAAACCAGATGGGTCCCAACTTACTCTGGTCTCACCATGTGCACACAATAAATAGAAGTAAGATCTATGTGTGAATGCTTGCTCATAAACCCAACATTTCACATAGGTTGCAACTTGCCACAGTACTGCAGACGCGAACCCACGTGTCCCACCATTGCATGCACAGATTGAGAGAACAGAAAAGTGTTTTAGAATGCTCCTGATCTAATGATGTGTAACTTGAACAGAAGACTGCAGTTCTATTAAAATAGTATATTTACTTGGTAGTTGACTTTAACAAAATTCGTTTCTTTTACATAATTATAACTCTGACTAGACAGTGTACTGAGTGTGCTTTAAGTTAAGGCTGGCTGAATTTATCTTTCTACCCCACACTAAATTTCAAGAGAAATCCTCAGCTGTTTGACTTCATTACTCGGCAACACGAGGAGCGACGTCCGTCTTTGGTGACCTGTGAAACTTGAAATAGAACTTGAGCATCGGGGTCATACTGGGATCCCTTCAATTTAAGGTCGATATTTGGGACGTCGCAAGAAACGGAACCCCACTGTGGGTTGGAAGTATCACCACAAATAACGGAATTCTCACGAAAAGACAATAGCCAAGATAAAGTCGTGGGATGAATTCCCATGTATACGATGAAACACGCGTCGGCTGTCTGAACACCAAGAAATAAAAAGGAAAGAACAAGAACCTACCTACGTGTACCTATTCTATGCTTACATTACACATTTTTACTTGTATTGTGATATAATATATGTGTGCTGAGGATTTCTATTATGAAAAAGAAGGGGAACCCGTGACCGCAGCTGGCAGCGAGCTAAGGTTGCGGTAGTTATATAAACGATGGACATCTTCAGAAGGATCCTCATGATTTTCTTTTAAATCCTACACTAGGAACCTTCTAAATGGTATTAGACATGTTTCTCAAAATAAACTCAACATACAATAGCATAATGATGGTAGACATATAGAAATGGTCGACTGCGGAATGGATGTCACCGTGGGGAATTTTTTTCAATTTGTTGTCAAAATACAAAACCAAGATATGTGAACTCTGTGCCCCATGTCTCGTTGGCATACATGACCCAACGGCAAGCAATATTGTAGTGGGGTAAAGGTAATAAAGGAGACAAATCAAAGGCGATGTCACATAAACCACCCCTCCTTACATTATCAATGCAATAAAAAAATTAATGAAGGCATGCTGAAAAGCTGTTCTAGTACATTTACATGGGCAAAAAAACATTATTATAGAAAATGTTGCTTGAAATCTATTGGGTATATTACCCCCGGTAGGACAGGAGCCTATTAAGACTTTGGATGTCAAAAGAACCAACTGGAAAGATTTAAGAACTGGGAATCAAAGGGATAAGAAAAATAAGAGATACACTATTTCCTCGGTAATGAGGCTTCTCATTTTAAAAATCTTAAAACAAAGCGCAGAGCCTGGATGCTATTTGCCTGACAATTATTATTATTTTATTTTTTTAAAGGTTTGTACGCAAAATCATGAGACGCGAGAACCTGCAGGGTGCGGAAGTTTACTGCAGCTATTGGTGAACAGTCAGGGTAAGGAAACAACAAAAACTGACGGCGTAACATCCAGACGCAAATTACGGCCGTACATTACCACCAATACTAACCAATTATAATCCCCCAAAAAACTTTGAAGACGCGAAAACAGCGCGTGTCGCAGGTGGCACCAAAAAGGCGCTTCATGGAAAGTGAGAACAGACGGTTCCTATCAATATGTTGAATCCGACACACCCACTTTAAACAATGCTGCTCGATGAACTGGATTTCTGCTCCTGCAGAAACGTCCCTTTTTCCTTCTCACCAAGCCCACTGTTCTGCTAATGAGATGGCTCATTATCACCCAGAATGTCAATTCAAGGGATTACCAGTCACTAATTAGAATATTCACTCTTGCACTAGAAAGGACAGATCATAAATATTCATCGGTTGTTTTTTTTTCTTTTTGTTAAGTTATAGAACACATTGGTCTTCAAAGTCCAGTCTACGTTTCGTCGATCCAGGACGCGAATCTCCCCAACATATGTTTTCCTTTTTTGATGCTTAAAAAAGGGGATTTTTTCCCGGCTACCAGAATATGGCATGCACAGAGGATTCTGTGTTCATTAGAGTATTCGATATTTATGCATCATTAAGTATTTTTTATCAGCATTGCCCTTAAACGTAAACTAAAAATGCGCACTTATTAATGCAGAGGTAGGCTATTGACATACACAGATTTTGAGTTTACGCTGGCCTTTATTTAGGGTTGACTCAACATTAAGTAAAGTAAAATTTCAGTTTTCCCCTATTCCCTCCGGTGCTCCAAAGTTGAATATTATCCGTTTATAATCCGTGTCCTGATAATCCTTTTAGCTTCTTTCGCTGGTTGTCAGGATCTGAAGAATTATTGTGTCGCTCACGTTGTTCCAAGTAATGCATTAACTCTACTGTACAATGAGCTACATTTAGGTTTAAAGAAGGAATTAGATTGTCATTTTTCAAACAAGAACATTTCTTAGAAGTGTTTAATGAACATGTCAACAACCGAACAAAACAGCATTTAAAAATGTAATCCGTTTCACCTAGCCCAACCCTTTACCAATACCCTGGAATTTGCAAAAAAGTTTCTGTCGTAATTTTCTTATTTAGGGTTGGCCTAGCAAGGACACAGGCGTTCATGTTGCATGTGGATATTTGCATGCCTCCTCTCTTCTTTAAATGTGCTCGACCTTTAACTTATTACAAATTATTTACATTTTATAATGGATAAATATTCATATTAACTCCAAGGACATCATTCCCGCTGGTTAATGGCTTTGCACAACTTCACCCTAATTACAAAGCAATTGCAATATAACCAAGCATTGTTAAAAGCTAGTAGTGGAAGCTTTCACGTGCAAACAGTACACACAATTTTCGCAGCATCTCTGTACAACCTGCCACTTGCAGTGTCTTCCATGCCCTTGCCCTGTTTTCAATTCACCAAGCCTGCAGTGCTGCATGAACACAGCATTACTCGCTCACACAACAATAATAGTAGCATCGCAAGCTTGAGAAATACAAAATAAAATTTGTAGGTTACAGATTTGTATGTAGTGTTTCTATATGAAAATCAGGCCCCAGGTAATGCATTATTTTAGCAGGTTGTTTTCTGAGACCTATTTGCAAAGGAATGTGGTTGTCTTTGTCTTTTTCTGAGCGCATGTTTAAATCTCCAAGGAAAATCTGACCACAAAAGGAGGTCGGTTGATCAATGTTATAATCAAGAAACCCATCAATAAACTTTTATGAGCTACCAGGTATGCAGTACGTTGGTAGCCTAGAGTACGGGCAACAGTATCAGGTCAAAGTCTATGATGAGGCAGGTATGACATTTGCACTAGAGACCACAGATCTACAGTTCAGGAATAGTGGTGGACAAAATACTTTGTGGAAATGCACACTTGATGGGAATACCTCTTCCTATTTTGCCTCTTCTTGTTATGTGCAGGAAAATCCAATGCGTTGCAGGGAGCCCCTTCTGCACATTAAAGGGCCGATTATGATGGCGGACGGACCTGAGTCCGTCCGCCACCATAGAGTAGGAGGGACCGTCCGCAGGGGCTGCGGCGGTCCCTCCGTGCAGATTAGGATGTGACCACCAGGGTGGCGGTCACATCCTCAATCTTTAACATTGCAGCGGGTGCAGCTTCAAGCTGCACCCGCCGCAATGTTAAAAATGCATGCACGGCATTTGCGTGCACAAAGCAGCAGGCACCGCACGGTGCCTGCCGCTTTGTCCACGCAAATGCAGGGAGGTACCATAGGTATCCCCCATGTGCACCCCCACCCCTCCCTTCACCCAGGGGGCCCACAACTGGCCCCCGAAGTGAAGCTCCGTATGCTTTTTCACGGCGGAAAAGCCGCCATGGAAAAGCATACTTTGTACTCCATCTAAATATGGATGGCGGTGTCTGATAGACACCGCCAGCCATGTTAATGCTTTTCCGCCGCGGTCGGAAGCGACCGCGGCGGAAAAGCGGAGGACAGATTGTAAGACCCACCAGCCTTCCTAATTTGGTGGTGGGTCTTTCTAGCCTCCGCGGCGGATTTCCCGCATCCTCCGGGCCGGCGGTGGCTTCCGCCGGCCAGGTGGATGCGGGAAATCCGCCATCGTAACAGGCCCCTATGTATCCCAACTCTTAAAGCATTGTTGACATTCTGCAGACCCGCTGCAGTTACTACTTTCCTGCAGAGTGTCACAGAAGAGAGGAGTTTAGATTAAAATGTTCACAAATTTATCAACAGATAGGTTTTTTGACATGTATGTGTAAACGTTCTCACAAACCTCAAAAAGGTGTTTCATAAATGGACACACGAGAGCTAACGTGCTGCAAATGCAAACACATTGAGCTGTTGTCTAGGGTCATGGAAAAAAACTATTAAGATTAATAAATTCTGGAACTTGGATGATCATGAAATTAGTGTCTCTTCCAAAGTAAAGCCTCTAGAACATGGGTACTCACAAACTTTCTCTCGGGGGCCACATTTACAGTGTGGTTTGTGTCCGAGGGCTGCACCGGTGGGGGCGGGGTCAGTGGGGGAGGGGGCGGGACTAGAGCAACAAAAAAAACTGTGACCATGAGGTTGATCACAGGTCCCTGCAGCGGACGCCTTCGTCCACTGAGCCACCAGACCCGGCATGCATACACATATATATATATATATATATATATCTCTCCCTATCTCTCTCTCTCGTTCTTTTTCTTTCTCTCTCTCTCTGTCTCTCTGTCTGTCTCTCTCTCTCTCTCTCTATCCCTCCCTCTCTCTCCTTCTCTCTCCCTCCCTCTCTCTCTGTCTCACTCACTCTGACTGTCTCACTCCCTCTCTCCCACTCAGACAGTCTCTCTCTCTCTCTCTCTCTCTCTCTCAGTCTCTCTCTCTCAGTCTCCCTCTCTCTGTCTCCCTCTCTCTCTCTCTGTTTCCCTCTCCCTCTCTCGGTTTCCCTCTCCCTCACCTGGTTTCCCTCTCCCTCACTCGGTTTCCCTCTCCCTCACTCGGTTTCCCTCTCCCTCACTCTCTCTCCCTCACTTGGTCTCCCTCTCTCTACTTCCCTCTCCCTCATTCCCTCTGTCTCCCCCTCTCTCCTTCCCTCTCCCTCACTCGGAGGGCTCCCTCCCTCACTCTGTCTCCCTCACTCTGTCTCCTTCCCTCTGTCTCCCTCGCTTTCCTTCTCTATCCTTCCCTCTCTCTCCATCCCTCTGTCTCCCTCACTCTGAGGTCTCCCTCACTATGAGGTCTCCCTCTTTTCCTCTCCCTCACTCTGAGGTATCCCTCACTCTGTCTCCATCACTCTGTCTCCCTCTCTCTGTCTCTCTCCCTCTCCCTTTCTCTGTCTTCCTCTCCCTTTCTTCCTCTCCCTCCCTCCCACTCCCTCCCTCTCCCTCTGTCTCCCTCCCTCTGTCTCCCTCTCCCTCCCTGTGAAACCTGGGCCGATAATCGTGAACATTACCTGCGCCATCTTGCCCGATGGCCCCTTTTTTGCGCACACATAGGCTGCAGCTATTTTGATCGACCACGACCATTTTGTGGTCAGTTGTTCACCCCCGTTTCACCTGCACTTCCACAAGTATCTGTATAACCTTCTGACCGACTCGGTATGTGGGCTAAGGGTCATAATCTAGCGGACATGCCCACGTTTGATGTTAGCTTAAGAACGACATTCTATTGCCGCCGCAAACCTCTGCATTCCTTGTTCCTCCCCATCCATGCGCATGTAACCAAATATTGTAGATACCAAAAGATCCCGCACTAACCTGGTTTATTGCACCCCAAAGAATGCACCTCCCGGTGGACAATGGAACTTGTTTTCCTATCAACAGTAAAGGACGTTAAACCCTGACCAGTCTCACATGATCCCGACCCTGAGGCAAAGGCCAGCTGCCTGATAAACATCATATGTCCGACTGTTTATGATTGAGAGGGTACGAACCAACTTGTCCGAAATGTATAGCATCTTGTTCTGGGCTGGGTACCAAGCTTACATGACACCGCTCATAAAGATTGTATTGTCAAAACACTGTATAAAAGTAGCCTGTTGAAGAGTTGAAGTTAGAACACCTCCCTGAGAGACATCCCGGTGTCTGCGGTAGACGTGCTCTCCTCTAGAGTAAATAAACTCTTGTTCTTGCCTTCCAGTTTCCAGCGCCTGCCTCGTTATTTTAATAGAATCGAAAGTGAATTAAAGGTGATAAGCCAAGCAGCTTCGGGGGTCTCAAAGGGGGCTGCTTTTCCTCATCCCTCCCTCTCCCTCTGTCCCCCTCTCCCTCCCTTTCTCTCCCTCTGTCTCCCTCCCTTTTCCTTCCTCCCTCTCCCTGTCTCCCTCCCTCCCTCTCCCTCCCTTTCCCTCCCTCTGTCTCCCTCTCCCTCTCCCTCCCTTTCCCTCCCTCTGTCTCTCTCTCCCTCCCTCTATCTCTCTCCCTTTCCCTCCCTCTCCCTCTGTCTCCCTCCCTCCCTCTGTCTCCCTCTCCCTCCCTTTCCCTCCCTCTCCCTCCCTTTCCCTCCCTCCCTCCCTCCCTCCCTCTCCCCCTCCCTCCCTCCCTCTCCCTCTGTCTCCCTCCCTCCCGCTCTGTCTCCCTCCCTTTTTCTCCCTCTGTCTACCTCCCTTTCCCTCCCTCCCTTTCCCTCCCTCGCTCTCCATCCCTCTGTTTCCCTCCCTTTCCCTCCCTCTGTCTCTCTCTCTTTCTCTGTCTCCCTCTCTTTCCCTCCCTCCCTCTCCCTCCCTCCGTCTCCCTCCCTCTCTCCCTCTGTCTCCCTTTCCCTCCCTCTGTGTCCCTCCCTTTCCCTCCCTCAACCTGTCTCCCTCGCTCTTTCATCCTCCCTCTGTCTCCCTCCCTTCTCCTCCCTCTCCCTTCCTTCCCCTCCCTCTCCTTTCCTCTCCCTCTCTTCCCCTCCCTCTCCCTTTGTCTCCCTTCCTCCCTCTCCCTACCTCTCTCTCCCTCTGTCTCCCCCTTTCCCTCCCTCCCTCTGTCTCCCTCCCTTTCCCTCCCTCCCCCTCTGTCTCCCTCCACGTCCCTCCCTCCCCCTCTGTCTCCCTCCTCTTCCCTCCCTCCCCTCTGTCTCCCTCCCTTTCCCTCCCTCCCCCTCTGTCTCTCTCCCTCCCTCTCCCTCTGTCTCCCTCCCTTTCTCTAACTCCCTTTGTCACCCTCTGTCATCTCACCCTGCCTGTGTGTGCCCGGGCTGAGACAGGTTCCGGGCTCACTCACACACTCACACACACACACACACAGCCACACGGGAGCACTTCACAGGTCTTTAAAAGAAGACCATTTGCATGTTAATGATGCTTTGTTCACCTCTTAGTGCCCCTGCAGCCGCTCTCTGACTATGGCTGCGATCGTCGGGCCCCAACAGAGCAGCAGAGTCTCTGAGTCCACACACCGCTAAAACCAGCCTCCATGAGGGAATGAAGGTTGTCGCCGACTGGATGAGGAGCAGCCGTCTGAAGCTGAACTCGGACAAGATGGAGGTCCTCATCCTCGGACCCACCCCCTCAGCCTGGGACAACTCCTGGTGGCCGACCACACTGGGAACAGCACCAACACCCACCGACCATGCACGCAATCTAGGATTCATCCTCGACTCCTCCCTCTCCATGTCTAAGCAGGTCAACGCTGTCTCCTCCTCCTGCTACAACACCCTTCGCAGGATCTACAAGCGGATCCCAACCGAAACAAGAAGAACGGTGACACAGGTCCTCGTCAGCAGCAGACTGGACTACGGCAACGCACTCTACGCAGGAATCCCAGCCAAACACCTACGACGACTACAACGCATCCAAAACTCCTCCGTCCGACTGATCGTCAACGTCCCCTGCTGCAGCCACATCACCCCCCACCTGAGAGACCTACACTGGCTCCCCGTCGACAAGAGGATCACCTTCAAGCTCCACACCCATGCACACAAAGCACTCCACAACGCCGGACCAGCCTACCTGAACAGCAGACTCAGCTTCCACACCACCACTCGCCAGCCTCACCCTCACCGCTGTCCCCCGCATCCAACGAACAACCTCCGGCGGCAGATCCTTCTCCTACCTCACTGCCAAGACCTGGAACACACTCCCTACCCACATACGGCAGACCCAAGACCTACTCGCCTTCAGAAGACTCCTCAAGACCTGGCTCTTCGAGCAGTAGCAGCACCCTCCTCTCCGTAAGCGCCTTGGGACCCTCATGGGTAAGTAGAGCACTTTTCAAGTACTCTGATTGATTGGTTGATTGAGCCGCGCTGCCGCTGGGGTGTTTGCTGACACTCTTAAAAAAAAAAAAAGTAAAACACGGGTAGATGTCTGCAAGGTCCGCGGGCCGCCAGGGAAAGCTTGCCGGGTCGCATGGGAAAGTTTGCCGGGCCGCTGGCGGCATGCGGGCCATGCTCTAGAAGAAGCCTTCAATCGATATTTGCCCATGAATGCACATGTCAAGTTTCTTACCACGACCTTTGAATATTTTATGCACTAACTGGTTATGGTCAAATGCTTTCCCACCTGAAAGTGACCAAGTGACTGTAATTCAGGCGATAATATGTGTTTGACTTCACAATTGTTGCACTATATTCATTGGGGTACTTTGAGGAATTTCAAAACGTTGCTGTCAAGGTGGTGGTGGCCCTATCCCATTGGGATTATTTGAGCTCAACAATTCAGAAATTGCATAGGCTTCCCATTATCAGGCAGATGAAGCTCTGAGCTTTAATAACATTTCAAAAACCAATTGTCAGAGTGGGTTAGCTGATGAAAATCTAGAGTGAAGATCTAATTGCTAAGGTGAGCTCTGAGCTCCGGGATGGCCAGAGGTCCAGAGATGTAAGAAGAAAACCATGAGAGGTAAAATAGTAAAAGCTCTGAGTTGCAAGTCGTGGAATGATCATCACCTAGAACTTAGGGTTGTGCTAGTGTAAAATGACTGTATGGAAGGATTAACAACTTTCCTTTTCAATGCTTGGAAGTTTATGCACGGTTTTGTCCATGCTGGGACTTGAATGCATCAGGGTTTATTGTGCCTTTTTGCAAAAAAAACTAAGACTATGATTTAAATTAATTGCAAGATTTTCTTTGAAGTGTTCACAGATAAAAAGTTATGTGTATGTGTTTGTATTAGATTTCGATTGCAAAATCTACAACTGATATTGCGGTCTCAAACACAGTTTGACATAGTAGAGATAACATAATTGTTTGTTCTGGTTGCTGAAAAATTAGCCTAATTTGTAATGGCAGACAATTGACCATATCTTTATGTAGTAGGAAGCAATTGTTTGCACATCTTGAATTGTACCGCCTAGTTCAATATTATCATCAAATCATGGCAAACGGCCACATAAGTATCCTTGGTGTTGTTTATTGAGTTTATTGATAATGTAACATAGACAGCTGATGTTTGCAGTGACTGCTGTCTCAAAATATTGCTAGCAGTGTCTAATCACCTTAGCATGTCTTAATTGAGGTAAATAAAAGTGGCATCTCAATGCACCCTCCTCTATCACACTCATGGAAGAGTTTCCAGAGAGTCAGACTGGACCACGATAATTGATCACATGCACTAATTCCGTACTGTACGCCCTGAAAAATGGAATGCGGGTAAATCATAAGGTATTAAATGGGAAGGAGTGGGAAATATTAGCTAATATTTCCCACTGCTATGGCATTGCTGGCATAGCTGGTTATTTATCAAACAGCTAGATCACTGTAGCTGGTACCTCTTAAATGCTTTGCGCATTGTAAAAAGCAAACCCTTTTCCTACCAACCTCACTAAACTTGTTACCTGGATCTTGAAGGGTTGACATTCAAGAAATTACACTGAGCTTGATTGAAAACAATATTTAGTGCCTTCTATAAGGTACCAGCATATGGAGGAGGAGAAGTAGCATACACTTCTAAGCATTATGTCATACAATGGTGGAAATGCATCCAGAAACTTGACATTCAGGTGGCAGAAATAAAGGTTTAATTATAGGGCATAAGAACACAACCTTGCCTCACTGCCCTATCTCCCCTTACCTTGGTCACCAACTTACAGACAGACTATTACATGTGCTGCCAGGTGCAGAAGCATTTTCACTAACAATCATCACAAGCTCACTTGTGGCATTCCTTCATAGTAATCAGCTCCATAACTTTACCCCGTTAATAATATAGAACACAACAATGTAGTCTTTGAATGGACAGTATATTGGTGCCAGCCCACAAGCAAGACTTTTCAAAATTCTGGTCAGCACCGTCTTGCATGTACCATGACCATACACTTGCAGAAGCCAACTTGTTTGGGTGGTCAAGTCTTTCAAGCAATATTGCTGCAGCTCTTTTACAAAGGGACATCATAGCTAGAACTCAATAGTTACTAAATAAAGATGTATTGTCTCTTGAATGAACAGTGAGCAGTCATGCTCTAGTCTCATGTCAGGATATATTCCTATATACAAACATGTCTGAAGACCAGGCACAACCAGACCCCACTCCAGGGTCGCTGGATGGGTCTCTGCTTTTAACCAGTCGGCCGTCGCCACGATTTCGCAGCAGTGCGGCCGTTTTAAAAAACGGGCAGGGCTACATCGGCCGTTGAACGTGCGCAGCACCAGCCAGGTAGTGCTCCGAATGTTCAACGGCCGACGGCAGCACTTAACGGGTTAATGCACTTTTAGTCATTCCGTTGAGTTCAATTAAGTAAATCATATGTTACTTGTATAACACGGGTTTTCACCTGTGAGGCTATCTTGTGGATGGGCTGCGGGTTCTGTCGAAGAGCCAGGTCTTGAGTCCCTTCCTGAACTCTGTCAATGAGGGTGATGTTTTGAGCTAGAGTGAAATGGTGTACCAGGAATTGACGGCAATGTGGGAGAAGGAGCGTTCTCCAGTGTAGCAGCTGCAAACGCATGATGTCGGTGCGAGGGCTTGGTGTACTGAGCGGAGATTTCTTGGTGGTTGGTGGAAATTCAGGCAGTGGCTCATGTATGCAGGTCCTAGGTTTTGGAGGGCTTTGAATGCATGAGTCGGTAGTTTGAAATGGCATCCTTTCTGGATGGGGAGCCAGTGGAGGTCACTCAGGTGTTGGGTGATGTGGGTCTTTTTAGTCAGGTTAAGGATCAGTCTGGCTGCTGTGCCCTGCACCATCTGGAGTCTTCTCATGAGTTTGCTGATGGTGCATGCATAGAGTGCATTGCCATAGTCCAGGCCTGATGAGGGCCTGCATCACTGTTTTCCTGGTGCTGATGGGGAGCCATTTGAAGATTGTGCTGAGCATGTGGAGAGTATGGAAGCAGGCTGAGGAGACAGTGTTGACCTCTCGTTTCATGGAGAGTTCACTCTCCAGGATTATGCAGGGGTGGAAGGCATGGTCTTTCCGAGTGGGGGTGGGTCCGAGTTCCGATGGCCATCAGGAGTCCTTCCAGAGGCAAGTGTGGCTGCTGAAAATCCACACTTCGGTTTTGTCGGATTTGAGCTTCAGGCAGTTGTCCTTCACCCAATGTATCCAGTGTAATGTTCACTGGCTCTCTTAGGGTCTCCATTGGGGTAGAGTGGTCAGTGTTCATATACATTTCTCCCAACTACCATTCCCAATCAGGGATGTGGGTATACATCATTCTTATTGGGAGTATCTCAGGAACATTTCTTGACCTGGTGCTAGAATTTCTAACATCTGGTTTCCAGCGTTTGGCTGGAAGGCATGGCTTTTATACTTTGATGACATCATTATATTCTTGCCTGTGACATTTAGCCCTGAAAAACTATGGAGTCTGTTGGACTTGGCCCTTTCTGCAGGGTCATTCTCAAACATTTTTCGCCTTCACCTTCCTGTTTTTTTAACCAGTTTTTGTTGGCTTTTAGAACTCTGCACACTTCACCAGTGGTAAACAGTGCTAAAGTGCTAGTGTTCTCTCCTCTAAATATGGTAAAATTGAGTCTGTTGGACTTGGCCCTTTCTGCAGGGTCATTCTCAAACGTTTGCCTTCACCTTCCTGTTTTTTTAATCAGTTTTTGTTGGCTTTAGGGACTCTGCACACTTCACCAGTGGTAAACAGTGCCAAAGTGCTAGTGCTCTCTCCTCGAAACATGGTAAAATTGGCTAACATCCAATTGGCCTAATTAATGTGCAAGTCCCTAGTAAAATGGCATTACCTGCATAAGGGCCTGTAAGTTAAATGCTACTAGTGAACCAGCAACACTTATAGTGCCACCCACTTAAGTTGCCTTTTAAACATGCCTCAGGTCTCCCATTACAGCCTGTGTGTGGAGTTTATAAACTACCATAGCACCATGGCAAAATAAACCTTTCTTTAATGGATGTTGCAATTTAAACCTGTGTTATTCTGTCTTTAACATGCTACTAGGTGTCAGAGGGCTGCCTATCCCTAGGGTAACTTAAATAAACATGTAAAGGTGCAAGACACTCTGTCAAGACCTGACCTTGTGCACTGTTGGGGTGAATTTATCAAACTTCTATCTCAAGTTTATTCACTTTTTCGAAATTCTTTTTGACCACAAAAAAACTTTTTTCTAAATCATATTAATGATACTCAATCCACGAGTAATGAATTCCTCAGTGTTATTATTTTCTTTTTCTGTTAATTCATTTTTTCATTAATTTCCATATTTTTACAATGTGTATGAGAATCATTTCTTCATGATTTACATGTACACTTCATTGATTTACAATACATAGTAATCATATTGTTAGTTTTTAACATAATACTACAACAAACGACGATTGATGGTGGTTGGCCCGATGCATTTCGGGACACCTATCCCTTCCTCAGGTGCAACTGTTAAAGAAATCATACAAATATTCTGTTATGCATCATATCATAAATTAAACATAGTTTTTCCTTTGATTGATAATTACCATAACGTTTTTACTTTCGAGCCATGCAAGGTTTACAAAATGACTAAATCATGCATTTGACTGGTGTACATATATAGTGCTCCATTGTTTCAAAAAAGGGACTGATTACATGCTTTCAATCATGAATGGCAGTGCTTAACCACTTCATAATGAACATCACTTATTACCTTCTACGTGTGTTATTTCTAGTGTGAATAGTTGTGAAAACGAGGGTTTAAGACTCAGGGATGCCGAGGTGCTATGCTGTGCGAATTGACTGCATAGCGCTTGTGCTTAGGGATTAGCTTTAGGCTTTATTCTTCCTTAAAGCTCGAGGAACATTTAAATAAACGCTGTGTTACTTCGTGTCTCAAAACGAATGTTCTCAAGTGAGGTGAACATTCTTTAGTGCATATACATATGAACATTAGCTGACCTGTGAGATCGATGTAGAAAGTAACTGTATTTATGTTGGAATTGTTTTACTGTTATCTCTATAGATAAACGATAAAAACCTCAGTGAATAACACTTACCTCCAAATCATTATAGCGTGTTTGTATAGCGAAACTACAGGATGCTGAAATACCGGTATAATAAACGACGATCCTTGTGTAGAAATGAAGGTACGCGGTATCAGGTTCAAAGTATTTATTTAATACAGCCCCACAAGGAGTAGGCTTCAGTTAGGCTCAGGAGAGAATAAATCATTGGTTGGGAAAGGGGGCAGAGGAGAGGTGGCATTGGAATGTTGGGAAAGCCAATGGGAGGGGGTGAACACAGAGGATGCTCTCACGCAGGAGAGTGGAGGCAGTTACTGTCACGCGCTGGAGAAGCGCGTGACATGAATACAAGTTGAATGCAACACATCTTCCTCTCTTGTATGTTTACCAATTATTCACAAAGTCATCAAAACGTTTGGGTCTGTTGATAGTTCTACCAAACCTTCCTATGGGACAGTGGTGGTCTGATGCGACCTCAGTGTCTAAATGGGGATCGCTATTGGTCCTACCAAACCTGCCCCTAAGGTGCTGACTGTCACATGCGACATCGGAGTCAGAATGTAAATCACCCTCGCCACTCCGATCCAGCTCGGGAGCACGCAAGTTGATATTCTCAAACTGGTCCGATGAGCGACACTCTGTGGAGTCAGCGGTGAACGGTGGGGTGTGAATTAGTACATCTTCACTAGTGGAACAGCCTCTATTGCTACTTGGCATGTAACTGTGTGCGTCAACATTATCACGGTAATCCACCCACAGATCTTTACTAGCACTGTTGGATTGGTACAAACTTGAATCATCTCTAGTGGTTCTAAAGGACTGATAATGGTTGAGCTCACCCCTAGTGGAATGACATTTAGCTAATCTGTTTAAGTGCCAAACTTTCCCATCACTGAGTCTGGCAGCCTTGTTGTATAGTTTGCTGATGTGCAGGGGGGCCGTGAATCTACTTTCTCCCTTCCTAGTTTTCCTTTCCAGGCGAACTTTGACAAGGTCCCCTATCCTGAAGGAGTGTTCTTTGACAGCGTGCTTTTTCTATGCTGTTCATGATGGTTTCAGGGGACCATTCGATTTGTTTGGAGGCTGGCATCCAGCCTAAGTCTTTGTTCAAGGGTTGTCTGCTTCTCATTAGGACAAAGGGTGCCAAGTTGGTGCTGGCACATGGGGAATTTCTAAATGCCCATATGAGTCTCAAAATGTCTTCTTCCCAGTTGAGATTTGCATTCCGGGATAGTTGTATATGTCCTTTAATGACTCGGTTGAAACGTTCAACAAGGCCATTACCTTCAGGATGATAGAGTGAAGTGGTGAGGTGGGTAATACAATTTCTCTCTAAGAACGATTTAAATGTTACAGATGAGAACTGAGGGCCGTTATCAGTGAGCAAGAATTTGGGTAATCCCTCATTCAGGAATAGCCTGTCAAGAAAAGAAATGGCTGAAGAGCTGTCGGTGCAGGACACAATTTTGATTACAGGCCATTTCGAAAAGTGATCCTTGACAACCAGGATATACTTGATAACTCCATCATGGCCTTCAATGGGTCCGGTGATGTCCAAGCCAATCCTTTCCCATGGCATTGTTGGTGGCTTGATTGGAGACAGAGGGACTCTTGAAGTTTTCAGACTCTTGTCTCGGTCATTGCAATCCACACAATCTCTGATTAGGATTTCTACCTGCTTGTCGATTCCAGGCCACCAATAGTTGCATCTGACTCTTTGTTTGGTCTTTGAGATGCCTAAATGACCTATATGGCATAAGTTGAGTATCTTGTTTCTGAGAGTGAATGGGGCTATAGCTTTGCCAACTCTGTACAACACCCCATGTTCCAGACTAAGTTCATTCCTTATTTCCCAGTAGACTTTGGTATTTTCATCCAGACGCTTTTTCTCGGGCCAGGAACCCTTGATATAATCGCACACAGTAAGTAGGGTGGGGTCTCTTGACATTTGTCCTTTCCATTCTTCTGATGATATTCCATCAAGGTCTGAGTCAAATAGCAAGGCTATTTTCTCATTATCCTCTTGCTCGTTCATGACTTCCTCATGGGATACGGGTAACCTGCGTAGGAAATCAGCTACCTTGTTCCTGACCCCAGGCCAGTATTCAACCGTATAGTTGAAGTCCAGTAGTTTGACTGACATTTTGCTGAGTCTGGGGGAAGCATTCTGCAGCCCGGACGCCGAGAGGATCTTGATCAATGGTTTGTGGTCCGTGCGCAGACGTATGTTGAAACCCCAAATGTACGCTCTGAAATAATTTAGAGCCCAGGAACAGGCAAGCATCTCACGTTCGATCACAGAGTACCTTTCTTCTGCTGAGGTGAGTGATCTTGACGCGAATGCTATGACCCATTCATTGTTCGCAGCGTCCTTTTGAGCTAGTACAGCTCCGAGTCCCTTGTTGCTGGCATCGGTTGTTACGATAATTTCAGCTTTGGAGTCAAAACCTTTGAGAAAAGGTGCATTGCTGATTTCCTTTTTAATGAAACAGAAGGTGTTCTGACAATCAGTAGACCATTCAAATTTACTTTTGTTCTTGAGTAGTTGCCTTAAATTGTACGTCTTCTCAGAGAAGTTACGAATGAATTTGGAATAGTATTCGGTCACACCCAGAAAGGCCCTAACATCCTCTTTGCTAGAGGGGCATTGAGCTTTCAGAGGGGCATTGAGCTTTCAGAAAGGCATCAACCAAACCTTGCTTCGGTTTGATACCCTCATGACTAATCGTGTGACCCAGGTACACAACCTTATTTTGAGAAAATTTGCATTTGTCTAATTCAGCTGTTAAACCATGCAATTTCAAGTTATCTAGAACTTGCTCGAGTCGTGTTTCATGTTCCATTTGGCCGCTGCCCATGACCAAGATGTCATCTTGGAAAAACCTTACTCCAGCAATTCCCTCAAAGACGAATGACATAACTCTTTGGAAAAGTGCTGCGGCCAGTCCAAATGGTACTCTCGTGAAGCGATAAGAGCCGAATGGGGTAATGAATGTGGTGTACTTCCTGCTATCTTTGTGTAAAGGTACCTGGTGGTACGCTGATTTTAAGTCAATTATTGAAAAAACATGCATGTCTTTAGTGGCATTAAACATTTCACAAATATGAGGCAAAGGGTACTGATCAACAATTATATTCTTATTTAAGTCTCTGAGATCAATACAGAGTCTAATTTTCCCGTTGGGGCATTTTACAACCACCAAGGGAGAAACCCACTCTGCAGATTCTACCTTTTCAATAATGCCTTCATTGATCAGTCTGTTAAGGTCAATTTGTACATCGTTTCTGACAGAAACCGGTAGCTGTCTAACTTTGTGTATGCACGGCTTAGCAGAGTCTTTAAGCACTATTTTATGCTGGAAACTGTTGAGAAAACCCACTTTGCCAGAGAAGACTTCAGGGTAGTCTTTATGAAGAGAACTTTTGCATGTGTCATCAATGGACATGCGGGTGTTCTTTCTGTCTGTAATTACATGAAACATCCAATGTAAGGGGGACCGTTTATTAATACTAGTGTGCTTTTACTCACAACAAATGAGTGCTTATCTTACCGGCGCTGAAAACGTAGTGACGACTTCAACGCATGCTCGTCACTTGTCACTGAGATACTGATACGCTGTTACATTAAAGTCTGTAAAAATATAACGCACATCGTAAGGGGAACCGCCTATCTATAGTCTTCATGTTTAAATGAAGGCTGATTAAAAAACGATTAAAAGCTCACCTTTCCTGGCGAGAGAGAGGAGACAAAGTTTGGTTCGTGCTCTTGGTGTGGTTTGTGTCTATTACTGCAACGCGAGTGAATGTTTTTAAATAAAGTTGTGTGTGACTCATTACTAGACATAAACGAAGGGTGCATTGGTGCAGAGCATACCTAGCGGCCATCTCAGTGTGGTGAATACCGAGTACTGATCGGGCTTTGGTAAACAGGTGCCAACATAGACTACAGTGTCGAGGGGAATTTTCTTAACAGATATTCTAACGTAAACCATTGTATACAGCCTTAATAAACATAAAAATTCTTCTCATGCATTATAAAACAATAATACAATAATATTGACAATGATGTTGATATTTGGTTTACAGGTACACACGTAAAGCTGTTATTTGTTTATACATTCTGTATTACATGCTAATTGTACCTGCATGTTGATGCCTAGATCTGTTCATGGCAAATTTCTTATAGTTTAACTGTGTTAATGTTTGACTGACTTAAATATTGTTCTTGTATGTCCTCTGTTTCAGTCTTAAAGCTTCTATGTGTGCGTTTCTGAGTATGTGAAAGTTTGTAGAAAGGAGTCAGTGCTTAAGTGATTTTTTTCAGATACATGATTTAGAGAAAGCAGCTCAAATCTATTTTATCATTGAGACCTAGGGGTTCCATTGTTTGGTATTTTTTAATAGACATCACTTCACGTTGTGATAAAAACTGGCTTGTAATCCTCCCTTCTTGTATTGTGATCTTTTCGATCACCATGTATCCGACTTGGGAAATATTATGTTTGTGATTTATCCAGTGGGCTACAAGGTTCGAATTCATGTTTTTGTTTCATATAATACTTTTGTGTTCTCCTATTCTTACTTTGACTTTTCTTTCCGTTTTCCCTATGTATAAGTGTCCACAGTGACATTTTATACTGTAGATAACGTAACTTGAATTACAATCTGCTGTAAATCGTAGGGTTGTTTTTTCTCCTGTTCTCGGATGAGTTATCCAATTTTGCTGCATTACATTATTGCAATGAGTGCAATTGTTGCACTTTCTCATGTCTTTGTGTGAAACATTTTCAATGGTTTTGGATG
This sequence comes from Lissotriton helveticus, assembly GCF_964261635.1. Lineage (NCBI taxonomy): Eukaryota > Metazoa > Chordata > Amphibia > Caudata > Salamandridae > Lissotriton > Lissotriton helveticus. The sequence goes on from NC_136072.1 coordinate 199,921,729, forward strand.
GGGTTAGTTGCTCCTTTAAATTTAAACTTCTGGTGTATGCAAAGATAGGTTTTTCTTTGAAGATATTATTAAAATCTTCATCTTTTTGGAGTAGTTCCCATCTTTTTAAGATTGTCTTTTTGATGTTCGCAGATCTGGTCGAGTACTTGGATACAAAGACATTTCGGTTAGTTTGTTGTTTTGGTTTAATTGTTAAAAGATCTTTCCGATCTATAGCTACTGCTCGTGATTCTGCTTGGTTTAAACATTTTAAAGGATAACCTTTGTCAAGGAATCTTGTTCTCAGTCGAGCGAGATCTTTTTGATATGCTTCATTGGTGGAAGAAATTCTTTTAATCCGCAACATTTGTGAGAATGGAAGGTTATTTATCAGTTGTGGCGAGTGAAAGCTATGGTATAATAGTGAATTATTGCGATCCAAGGGTTTGATGTACGTCTCCGTATGTACGGTGGTATGTTCTTTGGTTATCTTCACATCCAGAAATGATATTTCTGTGCGACTCATCATGTGGGTAAATGTTGTTCTAGCATTCTTTGTGTTCAGGATTCTGATGTTATCTTCTAACCCTCCTGAAGGTCCGGACCATATTAAAAACATATCATCGATAAATCGACGGTACATCACCAGTTGTTGGTTCCATTCACTCTTGGATAATATGTGTTCCTCTTCAAATGCCACCATGAAAATGTTGGCATACATCGGTGCTCCTCTGAATACCATGCTTGTGCCACTGATTTGTAGAAAGTATTCTTCTTTAAATCTAAATTAACTGTGCTGTAAACAAAACAGCAACAATCCAAGCAACAAAACTTTGTTTACTCCAATTTCCTCCATTCTCAGTAGAGCCCACTCTACTGCTTCAATCCCTTCGTTCAGGGGAATGGACGTGTATAGTGAAGTTATGTCGATGGTACAGAGTATCCATTGTTCACGATTTGTAGTTTCTTAGGAATGGAGTTGATTAAAAAAATCTGTTGTATCCCTGATGTTAGTTTTCCAAGACATCACAAACTTCTGTAGAAAATAATCGATGTATTTTCCAAGTGGTTCAAATAAGGAACCTACTCCCGACACTATGGGTCGGAAAGGTGGGTCTGTGCGGTGTTTGTGTATTTTCGGTATCATATACAGGCGTGGGCGTTTCGGATTTTGTTTGGTTAAGTATTGTTTGGTTTTGGTTGATATCCAATCCATAGTGTTAGCATGCTCCAAAATGTGTTCCAAATTATTGGCAGTTTTAATGGTGGGATCATGTTCGACTTTCAAATAGGTTGACTCATCGGTTAAGTGTTCTTTCACTTTTTTGCTCATAATATGTTGTGTCCATTATGATAAGGGCTCCACCCTTGTCGGCCCTCTGGAAAGTCAATTCTTTTTTGTCAGCTAGTTGTTGCAGTGTTCTCCTTTCTTCTTTACTGGTGTTCGATTTCTTAGAAGGTTTGAAGTTAAGTGCTCGTAGATCCTGAAGTACCAATGTTTCGAGTAAATCTATAGTTTTATGCGAAGTAGGCGCCATGTAAGTACTTTTGGGTTTGAATTGTATGTATTCTTGTTGTTCCTCTGGTATGTTTTCCTGTATAACATTCTCAAAGAAATGTCTTAATTTGATAACACGCATAAACCTGAAGAATGCTATTTCTGTTTCTGGTAAGTTGGTGTTGTATGTTGATACAAAGGAAGTTCCTTTGTTCAATACTTGCGTTTGTCTTTTCGTTAACTGACTAGAAGAAATGTTTATCACTATGTCCTGTACTCCAAAGGTTGGGTTTTCCTTTTTCCTTTTCTTTTGGCTTGTCCTCTCCTTGTTTTTGTACGTTTCCTCCTGATTTTTGGATTGGTCGGTCCGGCGGTTGTGTTAATTGTTGACCCTTGGATAAAAAAGATTCCACTGCGGTGGTCGGGCGTTGTTGTGTTTTTTCTGTACTCTCTTGTCGGCTAGTTAATGCTGTTACTGATTCATCCGTTTGTAAAGGTGGTCTTGTTGCTAGTAGTTCTCCATCTGATACTACACTCTCTTCTGAGGAGGTGTATTGTTTCTTCATTGGCCGACGTTGTGCATACATCTCAGCCCACGTGTAGACTTCGTTTAAACGGTAATCGATTGTATCCCGTTTGAATTTTCTTCGTTTTCTTTTTTTGTAAAGAGCACGAACCGAACTTTGTCTCCTCTCTCTCGCCACAAATAATCGATTTTTATTCAGCCTTCATTTAAACATGAAGACTATAGATAGGCGGTTCCCCTTAGGATGTGCGTTATATTTTTACAGACTTTAACTTAACAGCGTATCAGTATCTCACGACAAGTGACGAGCATGCGTTGAACTCGTCACTACGTTTTTAGCGCCGGTAAGATAAGCACCCATTTTTTGTGAGTAAAAGCACACTAGTATTGATAAACGGTCCCCCTTACATTGGATGTTTGATGTAATTACAGACAGACAGAACACCCGCAAGGATCGTCGTTTATAACACAGGTATTTCAGCATCCTGTAATTTCGCTATACAAACACGCTATAATGATTTGGAGGCAAGTGCTATTGACTGAGGTTTTTATCATTTATCTTTAGAGATAACAGTAAAACAATTCCTATATATAAATACAGTTACTTTCTACATGGATCTCACAGGTCAGATAACGTTCATATGTATATGCACTAAAGCATGCTCACCTCACTTGAGCACATCCGTTTTGAGACATGAAGTAACACAGCGTTTATTTAAATGTTCCTCGAGATTTAAGGAGGAATAAAGCCTAAAGCTAATCCCTAAGAACAAGCGCTACACAGTCAATTCGCACAGCATAGCACCTCTGCATCCCTGTGTCTTACACCCTCGTTTTCACAACTATTCATACTAGAAATACCACACGTAGAAGGTAATAAGTGATGTTCATTATGAAGTGGATAAGCATTGCCATTCATGATGGAGAGCATGTATTCAGTCCCTTTTTATGAAATAATGGAGCACTATATATGTACACCAGTCAAATGCATGATTTAGTCATTTTGTAAACCTTGCATGTCTCAAAAGGAAAAACGTTATGGTAATTATCAGTCATAAGAAAAACTATGTTTAATTTATGATATGATGCATAACAGAACATTTGTATGATTTCTTAAACAGTGGCCCCTGAGGAAGGGACAGGTGTCTTAAAATGCATCGGGCCAACCACCATCAATCCCCGTTTGTTGTAGTATTATGTTAATCAAATAACAATATGATTACTATGTATTGTAAATCAATGAAGTGAACATGTAAATCATGAAGAAATTATTCTCATACACATTGTAAAAATACAGAAATTAATGAAAAAATGAATTAACAGAAAAATAAAAATAATAACACTGAGAAATTCATTACTCGTGGATTGAGTATCATTAATATGATTTAGAAAAAAGTTTTTTGTGGTCAAAAAAGAATTTAGAAAAAGTGAATAAACTTGAGATAGAAGTTAGATAAATTCACCCCAACAGTGCACCAGGTCAGGTTTTGACAGAGTGTCTTGCACCTTTACATGTTTATTTAAGTTACCCTAGGGATAGGCTGCCCTCTGACACCTAGTAGCACGTTAAAGACAGAGTAACACAGGCTTAAATTGCAAAATCCATTAAAGAGAGGAGTGCTAGTGATCATTCTCCAGTACAAAATAAACCTTTCACCAGGCCCAAACCTTCCTTTTTAATACGTATGTCACCCCTATGGTAGGCCCTGGACTTCCCAGAGAGCAGGGTGTGGCGTACTTAAAAAGTTGGACATGTACTTTTTGGTTTTACATGTCCTGGTAGTGAAAAATTCTTACATTTGTTTTTCACTACTGCAAGGCCTACCTCTCTCGTAGAATAACATTGGAGTTACCTTATTATATTTAACAGGCTGTAATTTCCAAATGAAAGCAAGTAACCAGTTCTTGTTTGGTGTTTTTGGAATTGTAATGAAAAATCCTAACATGGTAAAGTCAGATTTTAAATTACTCTAAAAATGCAATTTTTAGAAAGTTTTGCATTTTCCTTCCTTATCTATTCAGTGCCTGTAGCCTGTCCCGGGCCGGATGGCTGAGTGTAGCTGACAGTTGGACTTAGAGTATTCCTCCTAGACAGCCACACACAATAGAGAGCTTAGGTGTGCCTGGATGGGCCATCACTGGTAGGATGGGATGGCAGAGTAGAGCCCAGTTCTAATTACACTTGAATAGGCAGTGTCCTGCCTCCACACAAAGGTCTGGATACCCCATGTATTTAGTCTGGGGCCAGGACAGAGAAGACAGGATATCTGGGGACTTCAAAGAGAAACCTCTAGAAGCTTCACCCTCCCCCTTCAAAGGCACAATTGGGTATAAATACTGGACCTCAGACGCAAACTCTTAGGTACACTTCTGGACCCGTGGATACTCTGCCAGGAAGAAGGACTTCTTTGCTGCTGAAAGGGCTGCCACTCTGCTGCTCTGAAGGAATGCTGCCCCTCCGTGCTTTCCTGCTGTCTGCAGCCTTCTTGCCTGGGTAAGAAGGTCTGGACCTCCATCTGTTGAACCCAGGGTCCCAAAGTGATTCCTAGGGCTGGTTGGCTGGCCTCAAAAGCCTCAGGAACAGAAGGCTTCAACCACCTTGATCCAGCACCTTGACTCTGCCATCTGTGAGTTTTCCCTGCCTAATGATGCCCCCAGTCCTGGACTCTTGAAAGTGAGCCTAAGGAGCTCTTCCAGCCTCTGTGGTTCCAGCAGAACTGACATCTCTGCTGAGTGGCACCAACTTGAGCAGTACTTATACATCGATCAAAACAACCGCAAGACCTGCATCACAGCCCGTCGCTCATCGGAACCACCACTGTGTGACGCATCCTCGGCGCAGGCCCTCACATTCCTCATTGACGACAGCCTCAATGATGATGCAAGACTGCTTTTTGCAGCCTCACAGCGCCTTGTAACCAGTGCATGGCCCTGACTGAGTGGTGCATCCCAGAAGCCATACTTCACTCTGCAATCCCTCGTCCACAGGATCCTTGCCAATGAAGCAGGACCTTGCACCGCAGCCTTGCTGCATCTCGGAACCAACGCATCACATTGGCTGCGTGACGCATCTTCGACACGGATCCTTGCAACACACCACAAACCAGAATTTTGGGTACTTTGTCCAATGGGGTTAATTAGGTTCCTTTAGCCAGCCTGCACTCTGACGCAGTCATCCTGAACTTGTGACTTTGTCTCAGTCTGGTGTGACCAGATAGCTACAGTTGGTGCTTTACACCTTTTGGTGCTATTTCTACAAAGAAAGCTTTACAATGTAATATCTTTGGTTCTACTGATACGATTTGAGATTTTGGTCTTGTTTTATTTATTAAAAATGAATCTATTTTTCTAAACTGGTGTGCGATCCTTTTGCAGTGTGTTTCACTGTTACTCTTTGAAGTGATGCACACATACTTTACATATTGCCTCAGAGTTAAGCCTGACTGCTCTGTGCCAAGCTACCTGAGGTAAGAGCACAGGTTAATTTAGGGTTTGCTTGTGACTTCACCCAGATATGGATTGTGGTTGCTACTTGAGAAGTGTTTCACCCCCCTCAATCAGTAATCCAATTTCTTACAGACAATACTTGTTTTATTTACTGGAAACGTAGTGCTTTATTTAACCCCTTCGACGCTCATGACGAGCTGGGCTCGTCATGAGGTAGCCTCCTCGCACGCTCATGACGAGCCCAGCTCGTCATGAAACATGGGAATGAGTAAATCCCAGCGTACGGGCGGAATTCCGCCCGCACTAAAGAGGTTAAAAGATCTTGCTCAACTGGATAGGATGACAAATTCAGCTGTATACAATAGATTTGATGGTCTTTGCACTCTCACACTTATTTGAAGGTCACAGCACTTCCATGAGACACAGGTATTAGCCAAGAACGATGTTTGGTCCGAACCATGCCATGAGCATTTATTGACATCCATCATTTAGAAAATACGTTTCTTAGCAACTTAAGGAATCAGTCACTAATTCCCCACACTAGTCAAACTTTGAAGCAGGAATACTAAAAAGTGATGTCTCGAATTAATCTCAGCCACTGGTAATTACGAAGGGCTGCATGTCAGTTCAGCATTTTTGCCCACTATGCCACCTCATACAGGAGCCAGTCACATGCCAATCAGTCTTGACTTTCGCCAATAGGAGCAGTCCAGCACAAACTGCGACTCAAGGTCCCCTCTGCAGCGGCACACAAGTAACACCAGACCCATTTCAGCCTAGTTGGACCTCATCAGTAGGGTGCAGATTGGATGCAGAGGCACAGTTAGAATGGAACCCATTTGGAGACTTATTCGTCAAAATTAGGACGTCTCACTAAAGAATACAAAAATATGATGGGTGGTCATCTGCAGGTGAATATGAGCACATATAGTTCCTGTTCCTTCAAGAGTTCACCATTCGATTAGATTGTTCCTTGGATTGCTCACTGGGCAAGGTCGTAGATCATCAGGATAATTTAATTTTCAGTGACTCATCAAACTATATACCAGGTTTAAAGAGCAGTTCTGTAAGAATACATTTGTTCTTAAATGCCTGCCAGAAAAGGCAAAGTACAAATATGGCAGTTATTACACAGACCTCCCTAACAATTGTGTATGTTTCACTAATGAAGCTCAATTAGTAACAGAGCTGCTGGGTCTACCCAAATTAGCAACTAGATCTTATGATATTAGTTGTGAAAGCAGAGTAACCTGTCCAATTCCGTTTAACCCCTTCGCTGCGGCGGCAATTCAGCCGCAGCGCTAGGGGGGAGGGGGGGGGGGCGCACGGCGCTCCCATGCTCATGACGGAACCGCTCCGTCACGAGCCTCGGGCGCGCTGTGCTTGTGACGGAGCGGTTCCGTCACGGCCCCACACGCTCAATGGAACGCACCGCGCAGGCACAAAATCAGCGCAGCGCAGGCGCGAAATCAGCGCAGCGCAGGCGCGAAATCAGCGCCACGCAGGCGCACCGAGCAGGCCATGACGGAACCGCTCCGTCACCAGCACAGCGCGACCGAGGCTGGTGACGGAGCGGTTCCGTCGCCAGCATGGGAGGGGTAAAAGTCCATGCCCAAATTCTAATTACGTAACCTGCATACTTAACTTTCTTACCAGAAGCATGTTGATGCCTACTGATGTAGTGGAAGGGATGTAGTTTTCAGGCTACAAAGTTGTGGTATGCCGTCAAGAGCACATCATATTAATTTGCGGCCACTTAATACTAGACAGATATGAAAGGTCTGCTAGAGCCTCTTGTCTTTCAAGTACTGTGGTAAAGGACTTAAACTAGGTCCATCCAATGACTGTTTTAGATTCTTGCTGCTAATAGCCAAACATCTAGATGCTCTGTGTGGGCATGGGCAAAATGACAGTTTTCTGGGCTTGTTTGGTTACTAATGTGACGGTTGTAACCCAGTGACCCATCAAGAAATTACAAACAATTGTAATGGTATTTACACTAATGCTAGTTTTATAAAATACAAAACGGTTGATCTTAAATTTGTTTCAGCACTTCGCTTGAGCTCGGTGTAAGTGGGAACTAGGGAATAACAAGCATTTGGAATGCAATAGGTCTCGCTTTTGCGAGGGTGTAAGCTATTGGCATTGTAAATGACAATGCCTTTTATTAATGCTTTAAAAACCAAAACATTTACAATGGCAAAAGCTCAAACTCAAGTAAGTGCGAGACCAATTGCATTGCAGATACTGGTTTGTGTTTACATTGGCACACAAACATGCCTCTATGTCTGGGGAAACCTTGCTGAGAGAACAAAGAGCTCACGTTACAGAGTGTTGAATGCAGCCTCCCGGTCACAAACAAATCACAAGCTCCTTACGTGCTCCAGGATTCCACCTGAATGGAAATACAATACATACAGGTTTGTCAGGCAAATCTGGAGCACGTAATGAGCTTGTGAATTTGTGATCGGGATGCTGCATTCCACATTCTGCAATGGGACCTCCTGGGCATCTTGGACCCCTCTTGAGTGTATGCCCAGGGGGCGTATTCCCTTCAAAACATTTACTGCTAACACTACAAAGGAACAATCAAAAAAAAAAAAGTCCCTGAAAACGAAGGATCAAGATTAAAACGGGAGGATAGCCGAAGTTCAATCAATCAATCAATCACTGCATTTATAAAGCGCGCTACATACCCGTGAGGGTCTCAAGTTAGGCTACGCTGCTGGGAGGAAACAAAGGACAAAAAGGAGGGATGAAGAAGGGATATCGACCAATTGCAGCCATGCCTTTTGAAAGGACATTCATACTAACGAATAAAAAGCCAATGGGCGTTCTGTAAGCCCAGTAGTATATACAACAGATCGAGAGACCGCGCATGCGCTGTCAAGGCTCTACCTAAAAAGGGAGAAGAGGCTCATGTTGATGGAATGACTGCCCCTTTTTAACATGATTCACATTTTGCTTTTCTGGACAACCCTAAAGGTTTCCCGCCCTCTAAAATAGAAATGTTGGGAATTATTTGTTGAGGAGCATAATTGAATCCAAAACCCAATTCATGTCTTTTTGCGGAGGCATTGTTGTTTTCCAAAATGACCATAGTTCAAGTCCAATGTGGGCCTGCTTGCGTAGGTGGTTGTTGTGTAGTGGCAGTAGTCCCTACCTTAGAGCGCCAAATGAGATCAATCTGTACTGACTTGCCCGCTTATGCAGCTCAGTAGGTTTAGCAGCAAGAAATTAATATAATTGAGACAATAAAAATCTATTCAGAGTGCCTTCTTACCAAAGCACATTCTTTTTAGAAATATTAAAACTGAATTTGTCACCACTACAAATGTGGGACATTTATATTAGTACAGTGTCCTTTATCTCCTAAAGGGTCTTGGTGAGTAGTCAGAATGTTAGAATGTGCCCATTAAACTAGTTTATCTTTCATATAATTACATATTGATATCCTTCAGTACATGTTCCGCACAAATTAGGTTTAAAAAAAGGGCAATGTATCTATTTCCCTTAATAGTTTCCTTTGGATTATTGGTCTGTAAAGAAACATCACTGTTCTAAATAATTTCATATGATCGTAAGACTGCCTATAAAGATTTAGTTTTAAATCTCACGTTCTTTACTGACAGCGACCACCTTTGACATTCCTTTGAATTTTAACATTTGAAACTCCTTTACACCTTCCAAGGCAGATACATGTTGAGTGTCTTTCAAGTAGCTCTCCGATCCAACCAAAAATATATCACTTGCTTACCCTTAATCAGAACAGGAAGGGACGTGTTGCTAAAACAGATCAAGCATGATGCCTGGCAATGGCTAACCCTGGGCAGACAGAGTGCTGATCCTTCCATGTACACATGCCTACTTACATATAGGTAATTGATGCATTGGTGAGAGTCCAGTGCTTAATTTGTAAAATATTAAGTGCCAGGGCTCTGGCCTGGAGGCCGCTGCAGCTTGCACCACCCATTGCCCTTGTCATTGCTGCCAAAACAACTACTAAACCTCTCTAAACATCTGTAAATGTGACAGTTCAGATTATTTCCGAGCCCCAAAGCTGAAGGAATGGCTGGGTGGGCAAATATTAGCAATTTTATTGTATAATGTAGTCCTAAACTACCATTGTTCTGCTCATCTCTAAATTAGATGAGCAGCACCACCATGTGGCGGACTGTTCCAAGTATGGCGTTGACAACTAGGTGCCAGTGCTGAGCACAGGAAACCAATTAAGTGCCAGTGCTGAGCACCGGAAAGCTCTGGTTCAAATTAAGTACTGAGTGAGACACTCTTGAAATATTCATTCGTGACCTAGACTTAGCAGAAACATCGTATCTGGGCATGCTTAGATAAGAGCACGTGCCCACTGTTGCAATCCAGAGCAATGGAAGGAACTAGAAGATCTATTCATGCAGTTCTGAAGAATCAAGTAACTACAAGGAAGTCATGGCAAGAGATAAAGGAACACTCAGATTTAAGTAACTTGAAGGTAAGGTCTAATAAGGGATGCCTTTGAGAGAGATTCTTCAGAAAAAGCAAATAGTCATTGGACAGATTTGAGGAGGATTTGTAATATGGCTGGATATATACTGGGAAGTGAACTGAAAAAAACAACACAAACAACTCGCTTAAGGTATTAAGAAAGATTCCCAATAGAAGTGGTAAACTTAATATTACAGCCACAAATAGGTCAGACTTTACCACGCTAAAACAACCTTTCAAGGAGATGGTAAATGAGTTGGACAGAGCTCTTGCATACTAAACAAAATCCAAAAGAAATCAGAGGTTTAGCAACAATATCAGGCACTGAGTGCAACCTATGAGAGATACGCGAGGTACAGGGGTCCCGCAGATGCTTATATTAAACCCCCGGGCAACACTGGCAAACTAGAAAGCAAAAAACAGGATGAAGATTTACGCTACCTTAAATTGACAACTTTAATACAATCCCAACCAAAAGCTCTCAAACAGCAGCTGTCCAAAGATAAAGCACTGATAGCTACTAAAACACTTCAGTCCATTGAGTGTTGTGGGTATCAGTGTTTTGATGGGAGATTTCAAAACATGTTTGCATCTCTGCTGGTGAATCCAGTCAATGTATTTTTCTTTTAAGGAGAGGTGATTTGACCTGAAGACAAAAGTAGATATTACACATCTATCAAAATCCAGTACAACTCCAAATAATAAACATCATGTAGACCAGGCACACCAATCAACACATACATAAACAGTAATACCAAGATACCGGCTAGAACACTTTAGGCAATCATGCCACAGCACATGTTCTTGGACCAATCAAGTTTTGTATAACAGTAAAATCCAGCAGGTGTGTGATCCACCTGGTGAAGAAAGTTAGAAAGGAAGCCCAATTCAGCCGTTTTGGTTTCTCTTGGTGACAAGAAAAACTTTGACTAGGTGCAACTGGAAAACACTTTATACTAGGCAATAATTATAAGAAAACCATGGTCAAATTATTCATAACACACATCATGTATTAGTCTGAACAGATTCGTCTTGTACAAGGTATAAATGACCAGAGGGGTAGGTTGTCCCCTTAACTCTTGGTAAAAAAATAAATGTAAGGGGGATCCAGGATTACATGTAACTTGGGTGGGCGGGGGGTGAGGAGAGATTAAATTGGTAACGTTTGATGAGAATATCATAGGGCCCTCTAGATTGGACCAGCTGTGCCTGTCAAACTGGTAGCATGATTTGAAACAAACATGCAGAAATATGAAACTCTGGGTGCATTCTTTATCCTTGCACAAGTTAATTAAATGTGGGAGTGAAGACTTACAACTGCCCATTTCAGCTGAGGAAGTTCTAAGTGGCATTAGGAATCTTAAGTAGGAAAGGTTGGAAGGGTCTGATGGGTATACAGAAGACTTATAAAACATTCTGCAACCCACTTGCCACCAAACACTATGGCTCCAACAGCCCAATCTCCTTGTTAAACCCATATGCAAAAGCTTTCACAACCGTACCAGCCAACAGACTAAATTCCTTGCTCCCCATGCTGATCAACCCAGATCATTCAATTTTTGTCATGGGAGGACAATGCAGGAATAACATTCATGAAATTCTACACTTTGGAGGGAATGTTGAAAGAATCCGTAAGGGAGCCAGTCCCTTATCACTAGAAGATGAGAAGGTCTTTGACTGGGTGAGCTTGGCATGCATGGAGGTAACCTTAAAAGCGGTGGGACTAGGGCCCCAAGTACAAGAGATAGACAGTGATGATCTATAAGGATTCTAAAGGAAGACTTAGGGTAATGGGTGATATTGACTCCTTTTATGATCCAGAGTGGTGCATATAGGGCTGTCTGCTATCCTCCTTGTTTGTCACCCACTCTATAGAGCCGTTCGCAATACACATTAGACATAATCAAAACATTAGTGCCATACAAATCAGGCAAGGGCAACTTTAAATTAACTAAGTTTGCATATGATAACATAGTATAGCCCTCTAACGCTCTGCACACTAAGCCACCACTGTTAGAAGAAGTTTGCAGAGTTAAAATCAACCTGAATAAATCTAAAACAATGGCGCTACATATCCCACGACTCCACCCAGAGTTTCTATAGCTGGACTTTTCTCTGAGATGGGCTTCATTACGAGTCACTTACCTAGGATTAGCCATAGCTCACCCCATCTCCCCAATGATTACTCTTAACTACTGCTCACTACTAGCTGAAGGAAAAAAACCTTCCCTATGGCAATGTTTCATGGATAGAGAGAAAATAAATGCGTAAATGACAATACTAACTATACTACTCTACTTGTATCGGACTATACCTCTTCCCACCCCGCCTAGGCAATCAAACAAAATTCTAGGCTATGATTATCGATTTCAATTTGGCCTGCAAGAATCCATTGGAGAAAATCAGGACCTTATATTTCCAGATAGAGAATGGGGTGTTGACTATTTCTAGCCTGGTCTCCTACAACCAGTGTCACAGGTACAATTTTTTGTGGAGTGAGGCAAAAATGAAACAATGGTGTTTTCTAGACCACCTGACAGCCTCAACTTCACTTTGGGGAATGCAATGGCTAGGAGGGAAAATAATCACAGGAGTGGTCAGCCTAGAACCATCACCAATTTCCCAAAGTCACACTGGGAGTATGGGATCAGGTAGCTGTCTCAATAGGCCTTATGGCATTCTGGTCCCCATTCACATCCATCAATGACAATCCAGCAATCGCCCCTGGTTGTCAAAGAGATGTCTTAAAGACATGTTGAGAGACGAAATGCCTTGTGGTGTGTGTAAGAAAGTGGAATATTATTTGGGTGGCTATATGTCCAACTCACATAACAACAACACTTCTTGTCCCTCACAGTCACTAAATTATCTAGAGCTCAAACCCATGATAGCTTTGGCACAGAGCATACAAGCTTAACTTAGGGCAATGTGTAAAGTATTTTGCAGTACCAAAACAGTAATAAAGTCAAAACACTGACCAAATCGAATCTTAAAACAAATTATAAAATAGAGTAAACTAATATGATGCCACAACAACGAAAATCCAATAAGAGTAACCAGTGATATATATATATATATTTTTTTTAATTCTTTTTATTAAAAACAAAACACATATAAACAGTGACCGAAATGCAGAGATGACAATCGCAAAGTTCTGACATTGACTTCTAAGCGTTCTACAGTACTGTACAAATAGTAGAAAATCGGGCCTAAGAACTCTCCAAGTCCACAGTTATCGGCTCCAGCTCTGGGGGTTCACAGATATCTCCACGATAGGCGTTCCATGCGCTCCATATCTTGACCCATTTTCGGGGTCGCCCCCTAGAAACATACACGGACTTCTCGCGAAACATACACCAATCAAGATCTTCCATCCATTTCCCAACCCTAGGTGCCAGAGCCGCCCCCCAAAGCTGCGCAATGTTACGTTTAGCAATCGCACACGCCAGAGTCACCCACACCCTGCCATGAGTCGGCAGGTCTGTGGGTTCCCACACATTCAGCAACCATCATCATGCCTCGGGGTCAACTCGGAGCTCCCTCACTTCACTCATCTTAGCATGTATACGGTTCTAGAACTCCCGGACCTCCTGGCACTCCCAAAGAATGTGTATGAATGACCCCGGTAGTCCGCATCCCCTGCGGCAAGCGGGCGATTCAGTCAGTCCCATCTTCTGCAGGCCCAGGCCCGTTACATAAGAGCGATGCAAGATCCGAAGCTGAATCAAGCGGAGCCTCATTGGAACTGCCACCTCCTTAGGGGATGCCACCGCCTCCCTCCAATCCTCGTCATCAAGGACAAGACCATTGGCGACCCACTGCTCGCGAAGGCGCACCAGCGGGTCTTCCGAGTGGTTGATCAGTTTACGGTACGTGAGGGAGATCGCCTTTGTAGGCAAGAGTCCATCGAGAAGGCGATCCTCCAGCGGGGAGGCCACCGGCAGCGCCGCCCCGCTGGGCACCACCGCATTCAATGCATGGCTAATCTGAATGTAGCGAAACCGCTCGGTGTCGCACAACTGGTACTTGGCCTGTAGCTCCTCAAAGGTAAAAATCCTATCTTTCGCCCATATATCCCGAATCTGCGAAATGCCGATCAAGTCCCACCGATCAAATCCCTACGACTTCCAGAGCATCCCAAGCTTTTCAGAGCTCCACAGCGGCGTAGACAAAGTCAGACATCCAGCCCATCGCAGGGCACCATTGGCCTCATGCCACACTCTAGTGGAGCACAAGGTAGGCCCCTTCAGCGGGAAGCGGCCCCGTCTAGCGTACAAAACTCGGGTAAACTCGCCCCCCGGCAACTGACCACGATCCATAGCGTAACCCGGGTCAGCCGGGGATCCATATATCGCGTGGTTAATGGGAGCAAGCTGCGTTGCCCAATAATATTTGCGAACGGTCGGCAAACTGGTTCCACCATCGTACCAGGGCAACATCAATTTAGAAAGAGCTATTCGCGGCCTTCCCTCCCACAGAAGGCCGCGCTGAAGAGGCTCAATCTCGCGGAAATACGAGGGGGGCACAGGATCAAAGGAGTTCTGGAGAGCAAATAGAAAACACGGAAGGGCCATCATTTTAAAAAGAGTAGCGCGACCCAGCATGGAGAGAGGCAACGCCTTCCACCATGCCGTGTCTGCCCGGAGCCTGGCTAAGGGGGGCAACAAATTTAGACGATGGCGCACTGTGGGGTCTAAAGAGATATGGATCCCTAAATAGCGAAAGCTAGTCAGCTCCACCCTCACGGGACAGTTCGCGGGCACCCTGGGCGGATTCCCGCTCAGTACAAACAAAACCGACTTTGCCCAGTTAATTAAGAAGCCGGAGTACCTGCTAAAAATGGCGAGGACATCCATAAACACTATCAATGAAGCCCAGGGGGAGGTCAGATACAACAGGATATCATCCGCGTAAAGCGAAATCTTATCTTCCCACTCCGGGGTCCAGCGCAACCCCTTTATGGAACGGTCCCAGCGCACCCAGGCTGCAAGGGCCTCCAGAGACAAAGCGAACAACAACGGCGAAAGGGGGCACCCCTGACGGGTGCCACGTCCAAGAGAAAAATCACCGGATCTGTGATTGTTCACGACGACTCGCGACAAGGGGGCAGAGTAAAGGAGGCAGACCCAGCCGATGAAGCCGGGGCCGAATCCCAATTTAGCCAGCACCGCGAAGAGATAGGGCCATTCCACCCGGTCAAAAGCCATAGTGGCGTCCAGGGACAGCAATATGGCAGGCTCATGAATATAAGATGCGCTGGCCAAAACGCCGTGAAGGCGCCTAAGGTTGAGAGCGGTATTCCTTCTGGGCATAAAGCCAGATTGGTCGGGATGAACCAGGGTGGAGATAACCTTCACGAGGCGCGTGGCGAGTACTTTTGCCAACACCTTGGGCTCCACATTTAACAGCGAGATCGGACGGTACGAAGAGCATTCCAACCGAGGCTTACCCTCCTTATGGATGACAACTATATTGGCAATCCACTGGTCGTATGGCAACTGTCCATTCTCCAAGCTCTCAGTACACATGCCCCTCAAATACGGGGCTATTCTATCGGCATGTGGTTTAAACAATTCAATTGGGAGACCGTTACGGCCGGAGGTCCTACCGGAATGGACACCCCTAATGGCCATTGCCACCTCGTCATTAGTGAGAGTAGAGTCCAGGTACTTCCTATCATCTTCCGACAACACTGGCAAGAGAATATCGCGCAACATATCCGAGTTATCAGCCTCAGAAAACGCACCAGAGGAGATGTAAATCTCAGCGTAATAATGGGAAAACTCCTCAACAATCAGCTGGGGGTCCGACGTGTCCGCAGAGCCAGCGATGTGCAGCTCTGGGACTAGTCTAGAGCCCCAGTTGCCCTTTTCCAGCCAAGCGATCAGTTTCCTGGCCTTATCGCCGTGCTCGTAAATCCTATCCTGAGTGGCGCCGAGCTGCACCCTAGCGGTGTCACGAGTTAAAGTTTTGTATTCATCCCGGAGCAGCCCAAGGCGGTGATCCGCCCACGGGTCGCCCCCGGAGGAAACAGCAGTCTCGAAGGTCGAAAGGTCCGCCTCCACCCTGTCTAGCTCAGCCCTCCTCTTCCTTTTCTGTTCAGCAACAAGGGAAAGAACCTCCCCCCTGACAACTGTTTTGTACACCTCCCATAAGGAGCATATGGAAGCGACCGAGCCCTCGTTCTCGCTGAAATAGCTGTTAGTTAAATGCTCCAGTTCCCTCTTCACTACCGGGTCCCGCAAACGCCAAGCGGGGATGGGAGCAATCCTACCCACATCTCCCCGCCCCACACACAAGCGCAACCATACTCGCGAGTGGTCAGAGACCCCCCGCACCAAGTGTTGTACTTCGCCGACCGCGGCCGCATGGGCCGCCGGCAACAATACATAGTCAATACGTGAGAAGGAATGGTGCGCAGCAGATGCGTGTGTGTATTCCACCGCTCCTGGGTGTCGCAATCGCCAGCCATCAATCAATCCCGAAACCGAGAGAAAGTCAGGCAACCACCTGCGGGAGGGCAACAACGCACGGGAAGGGAGCCTATCCAATTCACCATCCATAACCACGTTGAAGTCGCCACCGATCACCATGAGGCCCATGGGCAAAGCGAGAAACATCCGACCCAAGTCACAGAACGTATCGGCCTGTAGCGACGGGGGGACATAGACAGAGAGAAATGATACCGTTCTACCCTCCCAAACACCAGAAACACCGATATAGCGCCCACGATTGTCAGACCAAGTAGACTGGATCATAAGTGGGAATGAATTATTAATCAGGATGCCCACCCCCATGGAGCCTGAAGTAAAACCAGCATGTGCTACTTGCTTATAGACTCCCCTGTGCAGAGCCATACAGCGTTTCCCCATCAAGTGGGTCTCCTGTAACAGAACAACATCTGGGGATTGCCGTCTGATAAATTGATTCATGGCGGTGCGCTTTATCTTATCACCCAGGCCATTAACGTTCCAACTAAGGACAGAGAATCCCAGGCCCTGTCTAGAAGAAGCCATTAGTCATAGAAAAGCGAGTATGTTTCAAAGGATCCCATTGCATACATCGGTCACAAACCACAAACAAAGCAACATCCCATCCCCCCCAACCCCTAGATAGAACTCCCCCCACCCTGCACCCCTGCATGTAACGTGTACACATCCCCAACTCGCAGTGTGCCGGTCACCCCCACTAACTAGGATCTAAAAGTAGAAAAGCGGAGGAGGACCTAACAACAGGCCGCCAGCCCCCGCAACCCCCAACCGACCAGGCCCCCCCCCGCAAAAAACAATAATTATTAAACAAAAATGATAAGTTGCAGAGGGGTGAAGATAAAGAGCAACAAACCCCCCGTCAATCCCTCTGCGCCAATAACGGTAAATGTACACAGTCTAGGTCAAACAGGGCATCATTCTTCTTCTTCCGTCTGTGTATGCCCCTCGGGACCAGGGTCCTCGAGTCGATCAAGCCATTCCGCCGCTACCTCCGGAGAGTCAAAGAACCAAGTCTTACCACTATGTTCTATTCGTAGGCGGGCCGGGTACATCATCGAGTACTGCATGTCCCGGTCTTGAAGTCTCCTTTTTATAGTCACAAATCCCTGCCGCTGTCTCTGCACCATCCAGGTAAAGTCTGGGAAGAACAGCAAGGAAGCATTTTCGAAGGCCAACGGGCCCGAGGATCTCGCAGACTGTAAAATGGCATCCCTGTCCCGGAAATTCAGGACCCGGGCAATGATGGGGCGGGGAAGCGCCCCTGTTTTCGGGCGGCCCCCCGGCACCCTATGAGCCCTCTCCACAGTGAAAAACTTGCTCAGACCCTTGGGTTTAAGGTGTTGTAGGACAAGATCCTCGACAAAAAGGTCCGGGGTAGCCCCCTCCGACCATTCCGGAACCCCAAGGATGCGGACGTTATTCCGGCGTGCCCGACCTTCATACTCATCGAGCTTCCGATCGAATTGGTTATGGGCCACCTTGAGATCAGACACCACCTTATGCAGTTCCGAGACATCCTCGATGAGGCTCCCCGTCTTTATCTCCAAGTCCCTGACCTTCTCAGACGTTTTAGTGAGGTTGGCCCTGACGAGACCCACCTCGATAGTGACCGTGTCCAACTTCGTGTCTATTGTCCCCAAGGAGGATTGTACCCTCCTGATGGCCGCCATCAGTTCCTTCATGGTCGGACCATCGCCGACCGGATCCCCTTCGGGGCCCCAGTCGGGAAACGTTTTGCCTCTGACGGGGATCCCCTTGAGACAGCATATTTGTCGATTCGATTCGATTGGACTTGACGGTTCGATCTCTGGGCCTTCGGGAGGTTCTTGCCGAGGTCCCGTGCCACCATCTCAACCGCAAAAGCAGGAGAAACTCACCACTCCTCAGTCGAGCGGAAAAGGGTCTTGTGGCGATTGTCCGTAGGGTGTTGCAGAGAGGGCAAGGCCGCTCCGATCGCCACCCGGGTACAGCAAATGAAGATCTGGCCGGCCACTTCCGGTCTCGGTGGGCGATGTTGTTGCACTTCACACCGGACTGTGGCACAACCGGGGTCCCGGTCCTCGACGTCACAGGCCCCAATTCTTCCGACGACGATAATCAGGCGCCAGAGCAATCTATCAAGCCCAAATTTCACCTAGTGACTCAGGTGACGGTCCCCCACCAAATTGTGGGGACGGGGTACAGGATATTGTGCCGGATGGGCGGTCAGGATGTGGCGGCCGGCGGAGCCGATGCTCAAGCGGCCATCTTGGTCGCTGGCGCGGCTCCTCATCAGTGATATATATTTTTAAAGTTTTAAGCAGAAACAACACCAAAATGCACAAAGCGCATATGGCATTCTTCTATGGAAGCTGTAGACCAGGAACTAGGTGCCCATTTGCTACGGTGACCTGGTTGTATACAAGTGGATTTATCCATTTAAAGTCTAGAAGTTAGAAAGTACAAATACAATTCTAAGTGGCATTTCATAATAGAATTTTTTCACTTTTTTTAAGAAAAGCCTTCAAATTTCATCTACGTCCCAAAGAAGAATTGGACTTTATCACTTTATGAGGTGAAAAATTCTCCCTTGGAGGACACTGCTGAAATTGTAGCTGCCATCATGGAACTGAAGGCTGATACCTGAAGAAGGTTGGTGCCACTGAAGCTCTGGGGGTTCGGAGATTTCTTGCTGAAAATGTTCCTTAAGTCCCAAACCAAAATGGGATTTAGTCATTTTTTCCAGAAGTGCGGCAACCTGTGGATGGGACCAATCTGAAATCTAATCCAATGCTGTAGAACTGCAGGTCGGATATTTTTTTGGCGGCCTCCACTGAATCTTTGGAGTTTAAGGAAAAGTTTTCAAATGCTTCCAAACTTTCTTCTGGTGCCCAAACAAGCACTGGAGTACCCTGCTAAGGGTTCCCGGGACCACAGGGGAAGGCCCCAGGAGACTCTTAGGGTATGAGACAGAGGTCAACAGCAAAATCCAGCCCAGATACTACTGCCACTTGTCAGCTGGGAACTTCAGGGAGAATGCCGCTTACAGCTTGTTGTTTCCCAGTCGCCACACAGGTCAGCCAACTGACCCTTGGAGTCCACTTCTTTGTCCTGATACAAGGATGAACAGGTTCAGTCCTACAGTGCTCCTCTCATCTTGATCCCAGGTTTATCTAGTCTTCTTTTGATTTTCCGCAGGTCCAGATGGTGTTCGAAGTGCAGCAGGGTCTAGTTTTTATCAGATAGTGCCCCAGGCCCAGTCTGTCCACACCTGAGGCATGAGAGTCTCAATTGACTCTTTCAACCCATAGACAGGGTTGTGCTATAATTGTCCACACTGCCTTGAGCATCTACAAAGGCAGTAGGCCCCATGCCCTTCTGTAACCTCACATGCAGCTATCCTATGAAGGCCAATAACCTCAGGTCACTGTCTTTCTGATGAACAAGTCTCCGAGCTCCTGTCCTCTGAGTGTACATCTTTCTGAACATCAAGAAGATGTAGCAATACCAGGATACATCTGTCATCTAGAAGAACAAGAGGCCTAAGAGTAGTAGTGGGGTCAAACGCACAAGTTACTACTTGTGTAACGATATATCTGTAAGAGACATTAGTTAGTGATAGATTGCTTACCTTAGAATATCCCCAGGCATCAGACTGGATCTGGACATTTTTGCGTAGCAGTACCCTTGCGCGTCGGTAGGCGTCGTCTGCAGCTCCGCTTCCGTCGGCGTCGTAGGAGCCGTGATGACGTCGTCGGAGTACTTAGACGCCGCCTCCGCGTGCTGACGTCAGTTCTTAGACACAGCTTTTCCGCGCCAGAAGCGCTGAGCCATGTAAAAAACCAACACTGGTGCCAATGAAACTAGGGCCCTGAAAGGGGATGACCTTAACCCTAGATATCGGTTCGCAGAACGGGGAGGATGGGTGGGTCGGTAAAGAATGTATCACTAACTAATGTCTCTTACAGATATATCGTTACACAAGTAGTAACTTGTGCATCTGAAAGAGACACGTTAGTGATAGATTCCTTACCTTAGAATAGATACCCCAGCAATACCAACCCCGGTGGTGGGTCTGCGAACCAATAATCACACCAGAAAGTCCTGGAGGACGGAACGGCCAAAGAAGCCATCCCTCCGGACTTGACTGTCCAGGCAGTAGTGTCTTGCAAACGTGTGCAGCGAGGCCCACGTAGCTGCCTGGCAAATGTCCTGCAAGGGCACTCCCCGGCCCAGGGCAGTTGTAGTCGCCGTGGCCCGAGTGGAATGAGCCCTCAAACCAACAGGGGGCTCCTTCTTAGCCAAGGAGTAACATGCCTGGATACACAAGATGATCCACCGGGAGATGGTCCGCTTGTGCACCGCTTTCCCCTTCTTAGCGCCCACGTAACCAACAAAGAGTTGGTCATCCACCCGGAACTGGCGTGTGCGATCCAAATAGAATGAAAGCGCACGTTTTGGGTCCAGGCGGTGGAGCCGCTCTTCCTCTTAAGAGGGATGCGGTGGCGGGAGGAAGGTGGGCACGGTGATAGACTGCCCGATGTGGAAGGCCGTGACAACCTTGGGCAGGAAAGATGGCTTAGTACGCAATACAACCTTGTCCGGATGGACAGAAAGGAAGGGAGGAGTACAAGAAAGGGCCTGGAGCTCACTCACTCTCCTGGCAGAGGTGATGGCAACCAGGAAAGCAGTCTTCAGAGTAAGAAGGCGGAGAGGACAGTTGTGAAGTGGCTCAAAGGGAGCGCACATCAGAAATGTAAGAACAAGGTTCAAGTCCCACTGAGGCATCACAAACGGAACAGGAGGAAACGTGTGTGTGATGCCCTTTGGAAAGCGATTTACAATAGGGAACTTGAACAAAGAAGGTTGATCAGGCAGCCTTAGAAAGGCTGAAAGGGCAGAAAGGTAGCCCTTGATAGTGCCCAGAGCAGAGCCCTGCTGGGCAAGAGAAAAAAGGAAGAATGTTAAATGTGTTAAATGTTGTATACTTGTAAAGCGCACAGCTGCCCCAGCAAAGGGGCGTCCCGGCGCTGTATACCGCTGGGGAACCCATCCTGGCTTTCTCTGTGGGATGGTCCCTACTGGGAATCCCCAAGGTGGAGCCAGGCATCCCCGGCGTTGATGGGGCCATTGTGGAGATTAGGCAAGCTAATGCCCAGAGTTGCCGAGTGGGACCCCAGGTTAGAGTAGGCACCGAGGCGAGAATTGTCGAGTTCGCTGACCCTGGTCCACGACTCTGCCGCGTCGGGAATTGAACCCTGGTCCCGGGCCGACTTCTGCTCCCAGGTCTGCCGCCTCTAACCAGTGAGCCACACCACTCCACCAAGAGAAGAACCTCAGAGAGAGAGGCAGCAAGGGGATCCACAGCCTTTGCTGTGCACCATGCCACAAATCTGTTCCACCTGCAGGCGTATACCGACTTAGTGGAGGGACGCCTGGCTGCCAGAATGACGTTACAGACTTCAGGAGGCAAGTCAAATGGCCTCAACTGTCACCGCTCAATCTCCAAGCATGGAGGTGGAGACTGGACAGGTTCAGGTGGAGGAACGTCCCCTGCTGCTGCGACAGAAGGTCCTACCGAAGAGGCAGACAAACCGGGGGATCGACTAACATACTGAGTAGCTCTGGATACCAGTACCTTCGTGCCCAGTCCGGAGCCACAAGGATGACTTGGGCCCGGTCGCGCTTGATCTTCTTAAGCACTCTGGGCAGAAATGGTATAGGCGGAAAGGCGTACAACAGACCGCAACTCCACTCGCGACAAAAGCGTCTCCGAGCGAGTGCCGCCTTGGAAATTCCAACGCACAGAACTGATGACATTGCGCGTTCTCTTCGGTGGTGAGTAGATCTAACCAAGGCTCTCCCCTTTGCTGAAAGAGGCCTTGCGCCACGTCTGAGTTCAGACGCCATTCGTGATCCATCATGCACCGACGGCTGAGCTTGTCCGCCCTGGCATTCAGAGAACCCGCCAGGTGTTGAGCCACCAGGGTCAAGACCTGGTGATCCAGCCACTGCCAGAGGAGCAGAGCCTCCTGGCAAAGGGTCCACGACCCCACCCCGCCCTGTTTGTTGCAGTATCACATGGCGGTGGTGTTGTCCGTGAACACTTGCACTACACCCCCCCGGACAGAGGGGAGGAATGCCTTCAGTGCTAGACGAATCGCCCGCAACCCCAAAAGGTTGATGTGGAGCCGGGCCTCCGCCGGAGACCAGAGGCCTCTGATCTCCGCCTCTCCCATGTGGCCCCCCCCAACCCCGGAGGGATGCGTCCATCACAACTACGTGCTCCGGTTGGGGTAGGGAGAGGGATCTGCCGCTGACCCAATCGCGGTCCGTGAGCCACCACTGCAGCTGTCTCGCAGTGCCCTCTGAGATCAGGACGTGGTCGGACAGGTTGCCCTGATGCTGGGCCCACTGAAACTTCAGGTCCCACTGCAGAGCCCGCATCTGCCACCTGGCGTGATGCACCAGTAGGATGCATCAGCCCCAGAAGCCACAGCGTCAACCTGACCGAGACCCGGGATAAAGGCTGAAAGAGTGGAATCAGAGCCTGAATATCCCGGACCCGCTGTTCGGGAGGATAAACCCGAAACTGCGCCGAGTCGAGAACCGCTCCGATGAAAAGGAGCTTCTGAGAGGGACACAGGTGTGACTTCGGCACATTATTATTATTATTATTATTATTATAATTAAGTTTATAAAGCGCTCAGCTACCCGTAGGTTTCCCCGCGCTAAAACCAAAAAGATGAGAGGGGAGAGTCAGAAGAGAACTGTTAGATGTTGAATAACCAAGTTTTGACCTGTCTGCGAAACCTAAGGTAGTTGGGTTCAGTTCGTAACTGGAGGGGAAGAGAATTCCAGAGTGAGGGGGCAAGCCAGGCGAAAGAGCGGCCACCCATTCTGGCTTTTTTAATTCTGGGAACTGAAAATAAGTGTTGGCTAGAAGATCGCAGATTGCGAGGGGGACAGTATTGTTGTACCAAGGAATTAAGACAAGGTGGAGCTAGGCCAGTGTTTATTCTGTGCATAATACAGAGGGTCTTAAATTTTGTCCGGTTTTCAATACGAAGCCAGTGCAGAGTGCGTAGGGAGTTGGAGGTAGGGGATGTATTGGGTAATTTGCAGAGTAGTCGCGCAGCCATGTTCTGGACTGTCTGCAATTTATGAGTCACCTCTTTACAGGCTCCCAGGAGAAGGATGTTCCCATAGTCCAGTCTAGAGGTGATAAGAGCCTGGACCACGGTTTTCTGAGTGTCCAGGGGAAGCATCCATAAGATCTTACGCAACCACTTAATGATAGTGATGCAAGTGGAGGAAGTTTTGACCACGTGGTTCTTCATGGATAGTTGGTCATCAAAAATGAAACCAAGGTTGCGTGCTGTTTTAGACGGGGTGGGTAAAGAGCCCATTTGAGAAGGCCAATGTTGGGGTCCCCATAGGGTGGTGTTATGACCAAACAGAAGAAGTTCTGTTTTCCCCCTGTTCAGTTGCAGTTTGTTATCCAACATCCAGGCTGCGATGTTGCTCAGTCCTGTACGGAGGGAAGAGGAAGAAGAGTGAGAATCAGAGGAAAGGGAGTAGATGACCTGGGTATCATCGGCGTACGAGTAAATAGTGAGCCCAGCTTGCTCCGCCATAGTAGCCAAAGGTCTGACATACAAATTGAAGAGCAAGGGGCTCAAGATGGAACCCTGCGGAACACCGTACGCCGATGTGAAGGTTTGAGAAGCGGAAGAAGAGGAGAAAACCTGAAAGGTGCGATCTGAAAGAAAGCTAACAAACCAGTTGAGAGCTGTGCCGATGATGCCAGATGATCTAAGGGCATTGATAAGAATGGGGTGGGAAATGGAGAACCCCAGCTGGTGCAAGAGGTCTGACGTCGTCTGGAGGTGGCTGACGACTGTTTGGGGCGAGCCCGCCTGTGAGAAGTTGGCCTGATATATAGTGCTCACTATACTAGTGATCACTTTGTATCATACCAAACAACCCTTATTGATGATTGGTTGTAAGTCAACCTTTTAGACCAGCTATCCTAGTAGCGTGGAAACGAGCAGTCTTCAGGCTAAACTCTAGAGGGGGTGTTAAGCCAGCTGTTTTACCATCACATATACCCCTTGAACACCAAGTGAAAGGACACCACACAAGTTGTTATAAAAATATAGGATATTTATTAATAACGGTTCTACCCTGAACTCTTTATGAGTTAGGGAGCTAAGCACAATACAAAACTCTTACGAAAATACTTTAAGTTGCACAATTTACACAAATGCCCGAGGGGCACGAAAAACCATATACACAAAATGTGGAATGCGAAATACTAGCAGGTAAGTAACAAGATCCAGAGGCTTCAGGATCGCTAGGACTATACTACTGAACCTTTAGATTACGAGCAGGAGGCCTAGGGAGATCGGGTGCAGAGTGTGCACTCTCACGCGGGATGCGGGAAGAAGTCTATGGATGCTAGATTTTGTAAAGTTAGTGTTATCGGACGAATCCGACTAGTTAGGCTGAAAACGAAAAAGGATCTGGACACTTAGATAGTGGACCTACGTTGGAGCACCGAAATGCTCGAGTTACCTAGCCCAGGGGCCGCGGCTGCATAGGGTTCAAAAGACGTCGGGAATCCTCGTTACAGTCTATGGAGCCTGAAAGAAGAAGTTGCTGGCAGGCGACCAGTGATGAAGTTCGATGGGATCCAAGCCTGGATCGGAGTTGAAGATGACCTGAAAGCAGAGGGGACTCAGTTCTTGATCACTAGCCAGTGATCAGATGGGCACCAGGATGGCACCGGATGAAATCACCTCGACCAGGTGAGTGGGCGACGCTGGGCTCTGCAGTCTCTCGGACCAGGAGGCGTTGTCGGCGACCAGGATGGAGGAGCGAGCTGTCCCACGAAGGTCTCTGCTGTCGGTGCTGCTGAAACCAGGATTGGAGCAACAAGCCTTGGCAAAGTCAAGCCCACGCGGTGACTCAAGATGGCGTCTGGAGAGGATCAGGAGGGTCCAGGGTGCTCCTCTATTGGAGGGGAGTAAGGGCCAGTCTGGAGCAACCAGACCAGCGGTGAAAGTGTCGTGGTTCGTCGTCAGGAGGGCCACAAGCCAGCAGGCAAGTAGCCGGACAACGCGGTGAGCAGCAAAGAGCAGAAGGGCCCCACGCAGATCTCGTGGAGGCTGGGGGGCTGGACTTCGGTGCTGGAGCTGCTCAGGGTTAGGGCTTCTCAAACCCTAGTGCACTTACTCGAGGGTCACTCGGGGGTCGTGCTGGTGAAGCGTCGTGCAGGTCTTGAAGATGGCCGGTCCCACGGGTCTCGTCACACCCACGAATCTCAGCTGGGCTGGATGATGTAGGTAGAGGTCAGAGATGGCAGGAAAACTGGGTCTCGTCGAG
This sequence comes from Lissotriton helveticus, assembly GCF_964261635.1. NCBI lineage: Eukaryota > Metazoa > Chordata > Amphibia > Caudata > Salamandridae > Lissotriton > Lissotriton helveticus. Next base: position 199,947,518 of record NC_136072.1, read on the forward strand.
CTGGGCAGTCTTGATCCGGAGTATGGACTACAGCAAACCGCAAGAGCTTCGGTGGTGCCTGCTGGTGCAGGGTGGCTACTCCTTAGCCACAAGGGAGAGTCTTCAGAGAAAGTCAAGAGTTCCTTTCGTGGAAAGTAGTTCAAGATTCCAGATTATCTAATTTGGGAAGGGGGCCTGCTCCTACCTTTATCCTAAGAAAAGGGGCTGGCCCATGACTAGGTCCTGCCCTATGGGTGGGACCAGGAGGGGGGTGGTTACACCCCTCTCCTTTGTCCGGTCTCTCCCCAGCTCAGGGGCTGGGGTGCCCCAGGAACTGGTTTGAGCCGGCCTATGCACAGTGAGCACCGGGGTGCCACTTTGCAGTCACCTTCCTTTCAGCCCTGCCTACCTAGGATACACAAAATCCTGTCTGGGATGGTGCTAGCACCGCCCCTGACAGGAAACCCTTTGTCCAGGCCTCCGTTGCTGGAAGGGCAGACTTGTGTCTCAGTGGCAGCATCCATTTTGTGGAGCTGAGGCTATGTCTGACTTTAACCAGGGTTCACAGTTACATACATGTCGTGTCCCTCTAGAAGGGTGGAATGCTAACCCCGTCGCCAGAATTGGCGAGGGGTTAGTATTCCAATTCGTATGACACCTTACTCGACATGTTTTGATAAAGCTATACCAAAGTTGGCATTTAACCGCGAGGATTATAATGCACTTAAGAGTATATGGTATAGCGTTATCATGGAACAGCTATTTGGACTTGGTTCCGCAAGCTGCAAACGGGCTCAGCTCATGCCAGAGCACCATCTCACATAATTCCAAGCACTCTGTCTTCAGGATCGATAAGGCCTGCCATAGGAGTGACTGATAGGAATATATGTGTCCATTTTAGGGTTAGATATAGGTATACTATATCTAAAGCAAAGGGTGTTTACACCACCTTGCCCCAGCTGTCGTGCAGCCAGTTGTGTCTGTTTGGATGGCCAGCCAGGGGTGGCATAATACATGCTTCAGCCCCTGGTAGGCCCTGGGTACACCTAGGCCCTGGATACCTAAGGTATGCTGTACAGGGACCCAGTACCAATTGGTAAAATGCACCTAAGGCACATGGTTGTAATTTAGAGAGAGAACAGCTAGGCTGTGGGTCTGATTAGCAGGCCCAGAGCCAGGGAAAAGTCGTAAATCAGTGAAGCAAAAAGCAAAAATCTGGGGTGGCCATGGGATTGCAGACCCCACTCTCCTACATAACCCCCCCCAAAAAAATTAGGGACATTAAACTAACCTTGACCAGGTGAGTCTTCTTGCTCTAAGTGGAAGTACCTGGAGAGACCATCTGCATTACCATGGTCAGTCCCTGGGTGGTGCTCCACTGTAAAGTCCATCCCCTGTAGGGAAATGGACCACCTAAGAAGTTTGGGGTTTTCACCCTTCATTTGATTTAGCCATAAGAGGGGCTTATGGTCGGTCTGAACTTTGAAGTGAGTACCAAACAGGTATGGCCTCAACTTCTTCAGGGCCCAAACCACAGCAAAGGCCTCCCTCTCAATAGCTGACCAACGTTTCTCTCTAGGGGTCAGCCTTCTGCTTATAAAAGCAATGGGCTGGTCATGACCATCAATATTCAGCTGAGATAGAACAGCTCCCACACCCAACTCAGAAGCATCTGTTTGGACAATGAATGGCTTGGAGTAGTCTGGACTCTTGAGAATAGGTGCAGTGCACATGGCCTGCTTTAGGTCATCGAATACCTTCTGACAGCTGACTGTCCACTGAACTTTCTTTGGCATTTTCTTACTTGTCAGGTCATTAAGTGGAGTCACAATGGTTCCATAATTTCTGACAAATTTTCTGTAATAACCAGACAGGCCCAAGAAAGCTCTGACCTGTGTCTGGGTGGTTGGAGGAGCCCAGTCCTTTATGGCCTGTATCTTGCTCTCCAGAGGTTGAACTTGGCCTCCACCTACAAGGTGGCCCAAGTATACAACTTGACTCTGCCCTATCTGGCACTTAGTAGCCTTGATAGTGAGGCCTGCCTTTTGCAGGGCCTCTAAAACTTTCCTCAGGTGGATCAGGTGATCCTCCCAGGTGGAGCTAAAGACAGCAATATCATCTAGATATGCTGCACAAAAGTCATCCATCCCAGTGAGAACTTGGTTCACCAACCTTTGAAAAGTGGCAGGTGCATTTTTCAAACCAAAGGGCTTCACCACAAATTGGTAATGACCTCCTGGGGTAGAAAATGCTGTCTTGGCCTTGGCATCCTCAGCTAACCTGATTTGCCAATAACCAGCTGTCAGGTCAAATGTACTCAAGAACTTGGCAGAAGCCAATCTGTCAATGAGTTCATCTGCTCTTGGTATTGGATGGGCATCTGTCTTAGTGACAGCATTGAGACCCCTGTAGTCTACGCAAAACCTCATCTCTCTTTTACCATCCTGGGTGTGAGGTTTAGGCACTAGAACTACAGGACTAGCCCAAGGGCTCTCTGAGGGTTCAATGACTCCCAATTCCAACATCTTTTGTACTTCAGTTTTTATGCAGTCCCTGACGTGGTCAGGTTGCCTGTAGATTTTACTCTTTATAGGCAGACTGTCTCCAGTGTCCACCTCATGTGTGCACCAGTTTGCCTGACTGGGGGTCAGAGAAAACATTTGTCTGTAGGTTTGAAGGACTTGCCTACAATCCTGTTGCTGATGCTCAGAGAGGCTGTCAGAAAAGACTACACCATCTACTGACCCATCATCAGGGTTCCGAGTGAGCAGGTCTGGGAGAGGGTCACTCTCTTCCTCCTGTCCCTCATCTGTGGCCATGAGCAAGCCCATGTCCTCCCTGTCAACAAATGCTTTGAGCCTATTCACATGAAGTACTCTGTGAGGGCTCCTGGGAGTTCCCATGTCAACCAAATAGGTGACTTCTCCCTTTTGTTCAATGATGATGTGGGGTCCAGACCATTTGTCTTGGAGAGCTGCTGGGGCCACTGGCTCCAACACCCACACCTTCTGTCCTGCATGGTATACAGTTAGGACAGCCTTTTGGTCATGCCAAGCTTTTTGAAGTTCCTGGCTGGCCTCAAGGTTTTTAGATGCCTTCTCCATGTACTCTGCCATCCTGGAGCGGAGACCAAGTACATAGTCCACGATGTCTAGTTTAGGCTTTTTGAGAGGTAACTCCCATCCTTCCTTCACCAGACATAGGGGTCCTCTTACAGGATGCCCAACAAAAGCTCAAAAGGGCTGTAACCAACCCCCTTCTGTGGGACCTCTCTGTAAGCAAACAGAAGGCAGGGTAAAAGGATGTCCCATCTTCGCCTAAGCTTTTCTGGTAACCCTTTTCTCATCCCTTTGAGGGTCTTGTTGAATCTTTCAACAAGCCCATTGCATTGTGGGTGATAGGGTGTGGTGAATTTGTAATTGACACCACATTCCTTCCACATAGCAGTCAAGTATCCTGACATGAAGTTTGCACCTCTGTCAGAGATCACCTCCTTAGGGAACCCCACTCTGGAGAAAACTCCAACCAGGGCCCTTGCCACAACAGGAGCTGTAGTGGTTCTAAGGGGAATAGCTTCTGGATACCTGGTGGCATGATCCACTACCACCAGTATAAATCTGTGCCCAGATGCTGTTGGGGGGTCCATTGGTCCAACAATGTCAATCCTCACTCTTTCAAAGGGAACCCCCAACACAGGTAGTGGTATAAGGGGGGCCTTTGTTGTGCCACCTGATTTGCCACTGGCTTGGCAGGTGACACATGAACGACAAAAGTTCTTAGTGTCCTCAGACATATGGGGCCAGTGAAAGTGTGGGGCAAGCCTGTCTCAAGTCTTATTCTGGCCTAAGTGACCTGCAAGGGGAATTTCATGGGCCAAGGTGAGAAGGAAACCTCTCAGAGACAAGGGGATGACCAGCCTCCTGGTAGCACCAGGCTTGGGGTCTCTTGCCTCAGAGTAAAGGAGTCCATCGTCCCAGTACACTTTATGGGCACCTGTGGCATTCCCTGCAGCCTCAGCAGCAGCCTGCTGTCTGAGGGGTTCAAGAGAGGAACAGTCTAACTGTGCCTGCCTCAAGTCTGCCCTGGAAGGGCCCCCTGTCCCAAGAAACTCAACCTGTTCAGGCTCAAGCTCTTCTAGGACAGTTCCTTTTGGGGTCTTGGGGTCAGTCTCCTGAGAGAGCTGATCCATCACCTGAGGCAGGGGGGAAGAGTCAATCTTACCCCTACTGCCCTTTCTCTTGGTTAGTGTCTGGTCCATTGTTCCAGGATCCAGCACTAGTTCAGCTGGGCATTTCTTGGCCTGTGACCTAGTCACAGCAAGGACATGTGCTGACAAACCTAACATTTCCACATGAGTCCTATACTCCACATCTGACCATAAGGAGGACTCCAAATCATTGCCCAAAAGACAGTCCACAGGGAGGTCTGAACTAACAACAACCCTTTTGAGGCCATTTACCCCTCCCCAGGAGAAGTTAACAAGTGCCATACTATGGGAGGTAGTGGCATTGCTAGCATTGGTCACCAGGTAGTCTGCTCCCAGTATTACCTGGTCAGGGTCCACAAAGTTGGGTGTCACCATGGTGATACTGGCACAAGTGCCCCTGTAGGCCTGAGCCATTTTTCCATTAATCAAAGGCGTCTGCCTGTACTTGCCCAGAGTACTGGGACCTATTGTAGGGGTCATATCCATGTCCCCAGTACAAACAAGAACAGCCTGAGTAGGTGTTCTGACTAAGTCAGAGCCCGCCTCAGTTCCCAGGGTTAACCCCACTATAGCCTTAGGAGGATTACTACCACTACTAACTGTACTAGGGGGTGCAGGTGCCTTAGAGGCAGTAGTGGTAGGAGTTGGGCCTTTCTTGGTGCACTCACTAAACCAGTGAGTATTACTTTTGCAGTATTGGCACCATGGTTTCTTCTGACCATTCTTCTTCTTTTGGGAATTCTGGGACCCACCCTCTTTAGACTGTTGGGGCCCTGTTGAAGACTTCTGGTCATTTTGCTTGTTCTCATTACCCTTGGGATCTGCTTTCTTCTGGCCACCACCCTGGTTCTGGTTCTGCTGCTTGACCCTTGTCCTGACCCATCTGTCTGCCTTCTTTCCCAATTCTTGGGGAGAGGTCAGATCTGAGTCAATAAGGTGCTGATGCAACAACTGATTTTGACAATTACTTAAGATTTGTTCTCTCATAATTAGATTATACAATCCTGTGTAATCAGTAACCTTACTTCCCAGTAACCAGCCTTCAAAAGCCTTAGTGGCACAATCTACAAAGTCAGCCCAATCTTGAGACTGAATTTTCTGGGTGTCTCTGAACAGCAACCTGTACTGTTCAGTGGTTAAGCCAAACCCATCAATCAGTGTATTTTTCAAGACTTGGTAATTGTTAGCATCCTCAGCTCTAGTAGTGAGGAGCTTATCTCTACCTTTACCTTCAAAGGAGAGCCACAAAATAGCTTCCCACTGACTCTGGGGGATGCACTGGACAGTGCAGGCCCTCTCCAAAGCAGTCATCCATTTGTGGATGTCATCCCCTTGCTTAAAGGGGGACACTATTTTACTCAGGTGTCTAGTATTAAAACTCCTGTCTTTATCCTTAGGGATATTGCTGCCACCAGTGGGGACTACCCCACTTAACTGTTGCTCTCTAGCAAAGGCAAGCTTTTCCTTGGCAAGGGCAAGTTCTTCCCTCTGGATCCTCAGATTAGCCTGTTTCATCCTAGCTTCATGTTCTCTCCTCTGAGGGGAAGTTATTCTCCTCTGAGCAGAGCCATGAGAGTGCACAGATCTATTGGAGTCCCTAGAATGAGACCTATCTCTTCTAACTCCAAAGTTAGGCCTGCTTAGGGTCAGTACTGGGGTCCCCCAGATCCTTCCCTATGTAGGTCTAAGTTGGCCCTAGTAAGTCTGCTGACTAGCTCAGGACCATTGTCTGACTCATCCCCAGAAATAACCTCTTCATCCTCTTCCTCCTCTACTTCCTCAGTTTCAGGGAGGTCAGGATCACCAAGGGTACCTTCTAAGGGGGGCATGCTCCCATCTGTATGAGAAGCCTTTCTAGCATTATAAGTCTCTAAGAGACCTAACAGAAAGGGAGTGGTAGGGTTAGAACCCTGTTTTAGTTTCCTGGAGGTACACAGTTGTCTCATCTCCTGGAAGCTAAGGCCTGCATATCTGGAAGTGACCTGTGGAGGGTCAACAGCCACAAGGGGAGTCTCTGAAGACTCTCCATGGGTAGACATGCTTCTAGTGTGGTGTAAGTGATGCACCTACCTACACTATGGGTTTACCTACTGATCCCTTGCTAAGAGTTGTAGTCAGGGTGTGCTAAGCCCTGTTACACTACAACAGCTGGTTCAGTAGAACTCAGAGTATTCTAAGTTAATTTATATGTACCTGGGTACTTATGTGATCTTTTAATTGATATTCTTAGGATACGTGTGAGGCAAAACAACAGCAAGCTCAAATCCCAACCGCTGCACACCAATGTGAGAAGTTGGCCTGATATATAGTGCTCACTATTCTAGTGATCACTTTGTATCATACCAAACAACCCTTATTGATGATTGGTTGTAAGTCAACCTTTTAGACCAGCTATCCTAGTACCGTGGACACGAGCAGTCTTCAGGCTAAACTCTAGAGGGCGTGTTAAGCCAGCTGTTTTACCATCACATATACCCCTTGAACACCAAGTGAAAGGACACCACACAAGTTGTTATAAAAATATAGGATATTTATTAATAACAGTTCTACCCTGAACTCTTTATGAGTCAGGGAGCTAAGCACAATACAAAACTCTTACGAAAATATTTTAAGTTGCACAATTTACACAAATGCCCGAGGCGCACGAAAAACCATATACACAAAAAGTGGAATGCGAAATACTAGCAGGTAAGTAACAAGATCCAGAGGCTTCAGGATCGCTAGGACTATACTACTGAACCTTTAGATTACGAGCAGGAGGCCTAGGGAGATCGGGTGCAGAGTGTGCACTCTCACGCGGGATGCGGGAAGAAGTCTATGGATGCTAGATTTCGTAAAGTTAGTGTTATCGGACGAATCCGACTAGTTAGGCTGAAAACGAAAAAGGATCTGGACACATAGATAGTGGACCTACGTTGGAGCACCGAAATGCTCGAGTTACCTAGCCCAGGGGCCGCGGCTGCATAGGGTTCAAAAGACGTCGGAATCCTCGTTACAGTCTATGGAGCCTGAAAGAAGAAGTTACTGGCAGGCGACCAGTGATGAAGTTCGATGGGATCCAAGCCTGGATCGGAGTTGAAGATGACCTGAAAGCAGAGGGGACTCAGTTCTTGATCACTAGCCAGTGATCAGATGGGCACCAGGATGGCACCGGATGAAATCACCTCGACCAGGTGAGTGGGCGACGCTGGGCTCTGCAGTCTCTCGGACCAGGAGGCGTTATCGGCGACCAGGATGGAGGGGCGAGCTGTCCCACGAAGGTCTCTGCTGTCGGTGCTGCTGAAACCAGGATTGGAGCAACAAGCCTTGGCAAAGTCAAGCCCACGCAGTGGACTCAAGATGGCGTTTGGAGTGGACCAGGAGGGTCCAGGGTGCTCCTCTGTTGGAGGGGAGCAGGGGCCAATCTGGAGCAACCAGACCAGCGGTGAAAGTGTCGTGGTTCGTCGTCAGGAGGGCCACAAGCCAGCAGGCAAGTAGCCGGACAACGCGGTGAGCAGCAAAGAGCAGAAGGGCCCCACGCAGATCTCGTGGAGGCTGGACTTCGGTGCTGGAGCTGCTCAGGGTTAGGGCTTCTCAAACCCTAGTGCACTTACTCGAGGGTCACTCGGGGGTCGTGCTGGTGAAGCGTCGTGCAGGTCTTGAAGATGGCCGGTCCCACGGGTCTCGTCACACCCACGAATCTCAGCTGGGCTGGATGATGTAGGTAGAGCTCAGAGATGGCGGGAAAACCGGGTCTCGTCGAGCTGGGCAGTCTTGATCCGGAGGATGGACTACAGCAAACCGCAAGAGCTTCGGTGGTGCCTGCTGGTGCAGGGTGGCTACTCCTTAGCCACAAGGGAGAGTCTTCAGAGAAAGTCAAGAGTTCCTTTCGTGGAAAGTAGTTCAAGATTCCAGATTATCTAATTTGGGAAGGGGGCCTGCTCCTACCTTTATCCTAAGAAAAGGGGCTGGCCCATGACTAGGTCCTGCCCTATGGGTGGGACCAGGAGGGGGGTGGTTACACCCCTCTCCTTTGTCCGGTCTCTCCCCAGCTCAGGGGCTGGGGTGCCCCAGGAACTGGTTTGAGCCGGCCTATGCACAGTGAGCACCGCGGTGCCACTTTGCAGTCACCTTCTTTCAGCCCTGCCTACCTAGGATACACAAAATCCTGTCTGGGATGGTGCTAGCACCGCCCCTGACAGGAAACCCTTTGTCCAGGCCTCCGTTGCTGGAAGGACTCCCAGCAGCAGGAGGGCAGACTTGTGTCTCAGTGGCAGCATCCATTTTGTGGAGCTGAGGCTATGTCTGACTTTAACCGGGGTTCACAGTTACATACATGTCGTGTCCCTCTAGAAGGGTGGAATGCTAACCCCGTTGCCAGAATTGGCGAGGGGTTAGTATTCCAATTCGTATGACACCTTACTCGACATGTTTTGATAAAGCTATACCAAAGTTGGCATTTAACCGCGAGGATTATAATGCACTTAAGAGTATATGGTATAGCGTTATCATGGAACAGCTATTTGGACTTGGTTCCGCAAGCTGCAAACGGGCTCAGCTCATGCCAGAGCACCATCTCACATAATTCCAAGCACTCTGCCTTCAGGATCGATAAGGCCTGCCATAGGAGTGACTGATAGGAATATATGTGTCCATTTTAGGGTTAGATATATGTATACTATATCTAAAGCAAAGGGTGTTTACACCACCTTGCCCCAGCTGTCGTGCAGCCAGTTGTGTCTGTTTGGATGGCCAGCCAGGGGTGGCATAATACATGCTTCAGCCCCTGGTAGGCCCTGGGTACACCTAGGCCCTGGATACCTAAGGTATGCTGTACAGGGACTGATAAGGTGGCCCAGTACCAATTGATAAAATGCACCTAAGGCACATGGTTGTAATTTAGAGAGAGAACAGCTAGGCTGTGGGTCTGATTAGCAGGCCCACAGCCAGGGAAAGTCTTAAATCAGTGAAGCAAAAAGCAAAAATCTGGGGTGGCCATGGGATTGCAGACCCCACTCTCCTACACCGCCTTCAACAACCAGTCGTCGAGGTAGGGGCAGACTGAAACCCCTAACCTGCGCAGATGAGCTGCGACCACCGCCATCACTTTCGTGAACACCCGTGGTGCGCTGGTAAGGCCGAAGGGGAGCACGGTAAACTGAAAGTGCTTGTGGCCTACCGTGAACCGTAGGTAACGTCGGTGGGCCGGCAGGATGGGGATGTGAAAATAAGCGTCCTGCAGATCCAACGCTACCATCCAGTCTCCTGGGTCTAGGGCAGCCAAAACCTGAGCCAGAGTCAGCATTTTGAACTTCTCCTTCCGGAGGAAGCCGTTGACGTTCAGTAGGTCCAAGATAGGGCGTAGGCCCCCTTTGCCCTTATTGGGTACCAGAAAGTAGTGGGAGTAGCAACCACACCCTACTTCTGGCCCACGAACGCGCTCGATGGCCCCTTTGGCCAAGAGGGCTGTAACTTCCTCCTGCAGAAGTCGCAAATGTTCCCCCGATACGCGATGAAATTGCGGTGGCATGGCTGGAGGGGTCGTCTCGAAGGGGAGGGTGCAGCCCCTTCGGACGATCTGCAGCACCCACCTGTCCGAAGTGACAGTGTGCCAGTGAGAGTGGTGATGGCGAACCCTGCCCCCCACTGGCGTCACATGGGCCGAAAAGCACGGACTAGGAGAGTTTTGAGGCGGATGCTGCGGGGGAAGGTGTGGACTGACCTCGCCGTTGTCCCCGACCGCCGCCACGGTGGTTTCCACGGCCGCCACCGCGTTGGGTATTACCCTGCGGAGCGTGGCTGGCAGCACGTGTGGGTACATCCCTTCCGTAGCAACGAAAGGAGTGAAAGGCAGCCGATTGCTGGCGCGGGGCTGAGAGGCCCAAGGACTTGGCCGTAGCCCAGGAGTCCTAAAAGCGCTCAAGCGCATGGTCTGCCTTGTTGCCAAAAAGGCGACGGCCATCAAACGGCATGTCCATCAGTGTGTTTTGGACATCGGCCGAAAAGTTGGCGGACCTCAACCAGGCGTGGCGTCTGCCCGCCACCGTCGTTGCCATCGCTCTACCTAGTGAGTCGGTGGTATACAGCCCACACCGGATAGAATATCTGGCTGCATCCTGGCCCTCCACAAGGGCTTGGCCGAGTTTGGCCCGTACCTCCAACGGACACTTTGGCAGCACTTCCGCAACCGTATCCCACAAAGAGTGGGTGTAGCGGCCCAAGAGGCATGCGGTGTTGGAAGACCGCAGTCCCAGACTAAGGGAGGAGAAGATCTTTTTACCGTACTGCTCGTACCTCTTGGATTCCCTGTCCGGCGGAGCCGACGGGAATGCGGTCTGGGAATTGGATGCCTGGATGACCAGGCTCTCGGGGGTGGGGTGGGTGGACAGGAAACATGGGTCGCCCGGGGCCGGGCGGTGGCGTCTGGCCACGTTCCTATCTACGGGCGAACCCGTAGCGGGCCTGGACCAAGTGCCCAAAAGAACGTCGGTTAAGGCCTCATTAAAGGGCAGCAGAGGCTCGGCCGAGCTTGACTGCGGTTTAAGGACCTCAGTGAGGAGGTTAGTCCTCACGGCCGCGACGGGGAGCTCAAGGCCCAAGGCCTTGGCTGCCCTCATCAGCACCACACTGTAGGATGCCCCCGCCTCCGAAGCCACGGTAGGAGGTGAGACAAAACCAGTGTCTGGTGAGGTATCCAGACCACTGGCATCCCCAAGTCCACCTGTCCAGTCCTCTTGAGACTGACACTCTCTGGTCAGAGGGTCCTCAGACCCCTCCCAACACTCCTCATCGCCCATCTCCTGATAATCAGGGTTGTCAATGGATGGGGCCGGCTCATAGAAAGTAAACTCCTCAAACGGCGATGAAAGCGGCGCCCAGCGGCGCCGCTCCGGTGTCAGAACCGGTTCGAGGGAGGCATCGGGGACGGCGCCGGAGGTGACACCCGACGGACCGACGCCGGGGGGGGTCGAAAAGTCCACCGGCGACGACCCCGATCCCGAAGCGGATCCAGTGGGTTCCTGCAGCGCCGGGCCCGAAGGCGCCGGCGGCGCTGGGGCTGAAGCACCCGACGGCGTCGGGGCCGAAGTCCCCGACCTGCTAGGGGCCCCAGACGGGTCCGCTGGGCCCGGAGGCGCCGCGGAGCTAGTCGGAGGAGAAAGGGAAGGAGAAAGGCACCTCATGGCCATGAGGAAGCGCTTGATCTCCTCCGGCGTCGCGTCTCACCCAGGGACCGGAAGGTGTGGAGCTGGACGCGGCGCCCGCGACTCAGACGGAGCCGCGTGGGCGGTATCACCCGAACCCCCGGCCGCATCGCACGAGCGTCGGGGGTAGTCAGAAGAGCGATGACGCCTCTTCAACTTCATGTGTTTCTTACCTGACGACGACTTCGACCCGGAGGAGTGGTGCCGACTCTCGGAGCTGTTGTGGCTCCGACCCCGCGACCTGTCCCTCGACATCCCTTGGGACCGGGACCTCTCGCGGCGTGGGGCCGACTGCCGGAGTTCGAGTCGCCTGCGGGACCGCTCCCGTCTGGCTTTCGAAGAGAGGGCCCGGCAGTCGGGGCAGGCCTTGTCGTCGTGGTCGACGCCTAGACAGAGTAGACACCGGCGGTGAGGATCCGTGACCGACATCGTGCGGTCGCAATCCTCGCAGTGCTTAGATCCTGGCATCCCTATGGCACCGATCGGAGTCATTCGACTTCGAAAAGATGATCAAAATGATCCAAAAAATTTGCCAAAATGTGACTAGAAGTACTGCTTTTTCCAGATCTGCGCTTGCTGGCGTGGAATAAAGAAGAACTGACGTCAGCACACGGAGGCGGCGTCTAAGTACTCAGACGACGTCATCACTGCGCCCACGACACCGACGACGGACGCGGAGCCGCAGACGACGCCTACCGACGCGCAAGGATACTGCTACGCAAAAATTTCCGGATCCAGTCTAACGCCTGGGGATATTCTAAGGTAAGGAATCTATCACTAACGTGTCTCTTTCAGATTGGGACTTTTCACAGCTTTGGAAAATAAAATAGGGACATGGCTTAAAATAAAGAATAGCCTTATAAGGAGCTTCCACCTTAAACCTTCCAAGAAGTGACGCCAATTGTTTTTGATGAAATGTTATTGGTATGTTCTGTGGTCAAACACCTGCTAAAGTTAGACTTTGCAGTCAACGGTTCCTCATTAAAAGTGTAGAAAAGGGCTACTTACCGGCAATTCGTTGACCACTTCAGACAATGGTCTTTCACTGTGAAGTACTCCCAGTTAACTGTTCTATTTAACATTTTTGATAAAGGTTATAATGCTCATTGTACTTTGATATTCAATTTCTCTCTCGCTTTCTTTCTTTGCATTGTCACTATTTTTAACTTACTAGATTGCATGTTTTTGCTCATGATGCGAGGTGTGTCTTAGACACTTGTTACTTGCTAGATTGCATGGTGCCAATTTATGATTAATGATGTGTCTTTGACATTTATTGTCTAAATTGTTCTAATATATAGTGTCACCCTGACTCAATTCCTGAATTTTCAGATGTGTGTCTTGTTATTTCAGATAGCACATTTCTGTGCTAATTTATGTGGTAAAAACCACACTCCAACATTTGGCAACTACGGGAAGAGACGTGCATAAGACTTTCCAGAGCTGGAAGTCACTGAACTCAGAGCCTTAAAATGCTCAGTTTGAAACTGACCGGTCGCTGCTATCCGTTTCTTGCACACGCAGCAACACTGCCATCTAGTGCTCACCAAGTCATCAGTTGTATTTTGTTTGAACACTTCTCGAAGGAATGCGGTACAAGCCTGAATATTCAAATTCGAGTATGTTCTTGGAAATACCACCTAGGTAGGCATTTGGACAGGCGTTAAAGAGTTGGTGTGTTATATGCCAAGTAATTACTGGGTGACCTGTAAAACAACATAAATGTGTATTACTGGCTAGACGGATAAACGGAGTGCGTGGCTATTGCCTTTAGGGCAAACTCATGGCCTCATACCTGTACACTCCGATGCCTTGTCGACCAATCACGAACTAGGTCGACCATAGGTCCTCCTTAAGGCATCTTTTTAATGGTTTATATGGCTTTATAAACAAACGCAGGTTTTATTACTGCGCGCCATCACACTCTTCTGCAATCGCCTTCGGTCAAGTTTGCCCTGTATAAAACAATACGTAATAAATTGAAAAGAAAAAAATAAACGGAAGTCTGCTTCAAAGTCTGGCCTATCTGCATTGTCATTTGATGAAGTTTATTGCAGGAGGGTGATATCGTTTCTGGAGGAGGCACAGCAAATATATGGCTGTAGTTGAATTAGACACAGAGAAGCTACTTATTAAAAAAATGTAAAAGCGCCTTATTCTTGCTCTATATAAAGAACGATATACGCCACACCCAAGAAATGCACATTATTTATTCAGCACTCGGGAGGGCTTAAAAAGCAAGAGCAAAAACGCATCAGATGTCACAGTTTATATTTTAATCTTACTTCAAAGCCTGTAACAAATTACGTTAAATTACATATTTTGTTGGTACAAGAATGTAGAACGTTCCCCGCGTCTTTCTGTGGTTCGTTCCACGTGCACGTGCGGTCGGCGGTTCAGTCGGCGTAAAGCGAAGCTGAATTCCTCCGCCTGGCATGGCCGCCAGGGAGAGAGGTTAGCTAACGCTAATGCAGTACAAACACTTAGCAGTATTACACCGTGCCTATTAAAGATATGGATTGATTGCTGTTTCATAGCACTGACATGCCATGAATGATAGCGCCCGTCTGTTGGTAATGGAAGCACAGCCATTATTAATTATGCTGCGACGAAGAACAACCTTTTACATACAGAGCAAATAATACATAGAACAGGATATACGAGGAGGGACAGATGCTTTACAAACGAACAGTGATGTAAACACGAGTATAGTTATAATATTGAAAGTTTGTCACTTTAAATAAGATCTAAAATGACGCCTGTGGACATTTAAACTGCGACTTTGCAGACCACCTCTGTATTGCTCAGGATAAATTTGGCATTTTCAAAGAGTTAGCAAAGCCTAGCGTATTATTCTGACTAAACTCAGTCCCTATTCATTTATTTTTAATTGTGACTTAAAATTGAACAAAACTATTTGTTTTATCCACTTTGACTTTTTTAAAGGGTATAGTTACTGTTTCTTACATTCCCGTATAGAAATGCGTTTTCAATGGTAAAACGTGTTATTGTGAAGAGCACTACAGAAGCCTTATTTCTCTTAAATGACAGACACATGGTTCTCTCGGTGACGTCAGTCTGCCTTCTCTCTCCTTCAAAACAGGATGTCCACAGAGGCTGTAACATCAGTCTCCTAAAATATAATTCATTCCTTCAGTGTAAGTCCATCGGAACATTAGCAATTGATGGGTTAGTTCTGTTTTATTTTGCACTCTAAATGGTAAACGGTAGTATAACCAATACAAAGGAATATTCCTCAAATAAACATTCATAAACACAAATACATTATACTAAAAAAGTACCTAAACCTCACCAAGAATTAAAATGAAATTGAAAGATTAGCACCAGTCATATTACGAAGAGTTCTCCGGAACAACAGAGAGGGCCTGGTTCATAAAAAGGGCCAGACTGGCCATAGTGGGCACCGGGCGTTTACCTGGTGGGCTGGAAGGGTGGGGGCCATTTTGTTTACCCTATGGGTACCGGTTTTTCAGCACTGCAGTATCAGCCCACTGTAATAAAAACGGGCCGGAGCTTCTCAGTAGCACCCCACCAATCCTTCCCCGACCCCCCACCCCCACCCCCACCCCCTGAGCTGGTTGAGCAAAATTGCCAGGGCTGGTTTCCGTTCCCAGTCCAGCCGTGTTCATAAAAATCCCCTGTAATCTAAGTTTCATGTTAAGTGCACAGAAGTGTCACCTGTAGATGCAAACAAAGAACCGTGATTCATAGAAACAGGATCTGCAGACCTTTACGAACAGAGGAATCATATCCCTAATGAAAATATGCTCTATGGCTGATTTTGAGAAGTGTCAAGATTAGAGTAAGAGGAAGGAACGTGGTTGGTGATGGGGTGTAAGTGGGTGGCAATCATTGGGAATGCGGTGGTCACTACAAAGTCATAGCAGCTATTCAGAATAATTTTCAATTTTTTTCAAAGTCAAAAAGTTGGATTATGAGTCCAAATTAGGTCTGAGAAATTCTCAAACCTCTCCGTATTTTCTAGGTGCATGGAAAAATGGACTCCCCCATATGAAAAATATTTTTCATGTGAAAGAAAAATGTACAAGTGCACAATAAACCTAACCCTAAGCCAGAGCACTGTGTGCCTGTGGACCATTTGCAGATTAAGGGCCTAATTTAGATCTCGGCGGACGTGTTACTCCGTCATAACAGTGATGGATATCCCATCAACCGAAAAAAATACCATTATATCCTATGGGATTTATATTTCGGTGGACGGGATATCCGTCACCGTTGTGACAAAGTAACCAGTCCACTGAGATCTAAATCAGGCCCTTAGTGTGATTAGTCAGCTAGAAAATCTATGATATTACTAAATGTATGTGCAAAGTCTCTGGGGTATCTGAGAAACCCTAAAAATAGGTGCATTCATGAAAAATCTAGGTGTAGGTCTATGACTCATAACATTACTTATTTATTTGTGACTGAGGTCCGCAGAGGTCATGTGGCTTCACATCATGTGTAAAAAATATTAACACGTTCTGGCTTTTTATATGAACAAGAATTTTCACTATGGGACAATTTCACTCTTATTGTTAGAAAGTGACTCCATAATCCCAGCATGCAAAGCGAGGTCTGCAAGAAAGTCTGGGCTGGCTGACAACATAACACACAAGATGGAACCACTAGGAAGCTAAGGAAGAGTCCTATGAAATCAAGAACTAACACATTGACAGTTCTGTCTGCAATCATGCTGTTTTAGAGGGAAACAAATTATTCACACTCTTACACGTTTCAGCCCAAGTTTAAATTTATATACAGGATGTGCCACAATCAACTGTGCAGCTCGGCATAAGGTTACACTCACAAAATGTTTACTTGCAGAGCAGAATCTTCTCCTCCAAAGAGAAAACATTTGAATTTAAATTATATGACTTATAAAATTGAGTTTTCAAAATCAGCTTAAACAGCTAATCTCCTGATACTATAAAAGACTATGGGGGGATATTCACAAGAACGTGTGCCAAACATCACCAAAAATGCAAACGCAACTATACACATCGCAGCCTATCGCGGAAAAATAACCCAGTGTCAACGTGGAATTCACAACAATTCACCATGCGATAGTCCGCCGAAACCGCGGCCAATATCCGCAATACAACCACCTCGACGGAGGTAAAAACACAAACCACAACACAAAAAAACATGCGATGAGCCCATTCGCGATGAGGAAAGCAGGGATAAGCACTGCCAGTCCCGTGACACACAGCAGGCGGGAATAAGCACATCAAAAGCCTGAAAAAGAAAGACATACCAAACAGAAAACAACAGTCAAGCACAATGGAGGTAACCCGAGCCACCAGACAACCCCACAAGCCCCATTGGCAACAAAACATTGTACATGGCAGGCCATCTTGGACAAGGTGAATGCAGCCTGAGAGCGGAGGAGGATAATGGAAAAAAACCAGAACATCCGGAATGATGCAAAAAGCACAAACAAGCAGAAACACGCCAACAACAAGAAGGCAGCAATGAACACCGGAGGTGGGAGTGCAGCGCCACACCAGGAGCTGGATGACATCGAGGAAATGGTGTCCACCACATCAGTCTGGAGATGGTGGCAGGACTCGGGGACCGGAAACTGCCCAAAACAACAGACACAACAGCAACAGGAAGGGAAACAAGCAGGGACAGAGGGATGGTGGGAGATGGGCACAATGGCACACATGCACAATTAAGCACAGTACAACTTCCAAGTGTGAGGCTCGAAGAATGCGCCATTAGGGCCCGGCCACCAGGCTCCTCGCCACGCCCCTTCAACTTGAGGCAGCCGGGCTAGCCCAATGGGTGACCGGCCACGGGAATTCCTTCCGGGGGCAGCGTGACGCATGTCCGGTGCAGGAGGGGGCGGAGACCCAGGCCTATTTAGGCTTCTGGAACCTTAAGTTCGGTCTCTTCTCGCCTGCACTGGACTGACCCTGGACTACGCCTCGTGGCCGCTAACTGGATTGTTTGGCCTCGCGTCTTGATTGGATTGTTTGTCCTGACCCTTGCAGCGGAGCAGTTTGCCTGATTTGTGGCGCGAATGGCGCGGCGGAGTCCAGGATACACATCGGACTCGGGAGGCAGTAGGAGTGGTGTTTCCTGATCGAGGGCTCGATCTCGTGGCAGAAGATAGCTGCCCTGGATTGATTTGGGGCCAGGCGGAGGAACGGATTGCGGGCGGCCGGCTCGGGAGGTAAGGTGTCGGGTGTCCCGAGGGGCCTTGGGCAGCCGAGGGAGGCAGGAAGGAGCTGGGAAGTAGGCCGCTGTGTCTAAGGGCGTCTCCTACCGTCCTGGCTGCAAGGAGTGTCCCGCGGTTTTGGGCGCGCATCGGGCACCGGCACCTTGACTCCCGACTCGGAGCCCGTGGGTTTAGGGCAGGAACCATTGCGGGTAGTGCGGGTAGGCTCTCTTCACAGCGGGCATTGGTGTCTTTGTCTACATTAAGCCATATAAGTAGCGAGGATTGTATATGTAGACCGCATATAAATAGCGAGTCTTGCCTATGTTAACCTGCATGCATAATTACCTGAGCCCGGGGGTCTAGGGCGGGAAACGTTGCGGGTGCTGCGAGTACAGAGCACAGGCTCCCTTCACGGCGAGCATCCTTTTAGGTGACCAATTTAGGCATATAATTAGTGAGCCTTGTTTGTGTAACCCTGCAGATCTAATCACCTGCCTGACTTAGCGTGGTTTAGGATTAGAGCATAGCGCGCAGTTACTAGTAAGGGGATTGCTCGAGAGTGAGAGCAATCCCCTTACTGTAACAAAGGATAGCAAGTGTGCCTAGTGCTAAGACAGTGGGAACAGAAAGTGCACATTTAGGCTACAGTATGCCAGCAAGGGGGCGCAGCCACAAGAGGAAGGACAAAGACCCCGAGATTGCTCAGCTGCTCAAGTTAGTGTTGGCAAAGCTTAGCAGGGATGAGGAGGAGAGCGACGATGATCAGGGGGGGCAGGCCCCTGAGTCGGACGAGGAGCAGCCCCCAGGGATTGGGTTAGTGGACCGCCCTCATAGAAACGGTGTCCCTCCCAAAGGTGCTTTCCCTCCCCTGGTCAAGAGACCTAGGGCATAGCCAAGGAAAGGGCGAGGGCAATAGTGGGGCAAAAAGGAATAATAAGAAAGGCGGGTTGCAGGCTGTAGTGCCAGAGGTGGTTCCCCTGCATTCAGAACTAGTGGTCCCGGGCCCTAGCGTACCAGTACCCTCATTACCTGTGCTGCCTTCTCACCGAGTTCCTGAAGCACCTCCTGTCCCTAGCATACCCCCAGTGCCCCCTCAGCCATTAAACCTGCCGGTTCCTACCCCACCACCACAACCAGAGCCAGGGAATGATGTGGGGGCCGTATTAGGAGAGATCAGGGGAGCTTTGAAGGTGTTAGTACCTGCGCCCAATACCCAAAACCCTGTAATACCGGAAGCGGTGCCAGCCACAGTGACTCCGATACCAGTGGGGCAGGGGGGGGTCGCCTGCACATGGGGCAGCACCAGCTGCAGTAGTCCCTCCCGCCCCTCCACAACCAGAGGCACCAGCGGGAGGATCCCAGGATCCAACAGCTAGTATCCTAGCTTCGGTGGCAACACTTTTGGAGCAACTAGCAGCGCCGGCAGGGGGGACTCAGCCCAGTAGCGGGGCAATGGCACCATGGGCACCGAAATCAGCGGCAGAGAGCGTGCTGAGTGAAATAAGCAAACAAGTAGTGCTGCTTGAAAAAATTCAGGGCACATAGTTGAACACCGCCAGTCAGGCGGCGGGTCAAATGGCCCCCGCCTCATCAGAGGCATCAGTGACTGCAGCAGGTAAGGTGGTGGGGACCTTAAACAAGGACTCAGATGGTGGGCCTAAAGCAGTGGGGGGTCATGATACACTGTTATCTAAACCTGGGAAACTGGCAACACGTCTCTCTTGACACAAAGGAAAAGATTTGGAAGGGAGAGTTTGTGGATATTTTCTCGCTGATCAGACCAAAGAGGAGGGAGGTTGAATTTAGAGAGAAGAAAGGGAAGGAAGGTTCCTTCAAAGATAGGAGACCAAGGGTTGAAGAGTCTATTACCAATTGGTTGTTTGGTTTCCATGCCTTTACAACTGTAATGTTAGAGAAGAAGCCAGAACTGCAATACCTTTGGTATATTGCGCGAATAAGATTTTGAAGGCTCACACATCACATGGGGGTATGGCATGGTTAGACTATGATAGGGACTTCAGATGGGAAAAGGTAGAGGACTCGGACATTGGGTGGGATCAGACGTGGGAGAATGTGTGGCTGGAAAACGTGAATAACAAAATACACCACACAAAGCAGCCCTTTCGGACCTCCCAAGGTGGAGAAGAGGGGAACTTGCTGGGCATTTAACAAAAAGGTGTGTAACTGGCCTACAGGCCAATGTAAATTCAAACACGCCTGTGCATTCTGCGGTCATTCTTCCCACCCCGAGTTCAAGTGCAATAAAAAGTCAAAAGAAAGAGGCAGGGAGAACAACACCCCTCAGCCATAAGCTGCCCACGCCAGTAGATGTTGGGAGACTGATCTTTTGGCTGAATCAGTACCCAGACACGACAGCAGCCAGGACTTTATATCAGGGGGTTTTCTAGGGGTTTTCGCTTCCCAGCACAAGGCGTACCTCCTATAGATCGCTGCAATAACCTGCTATCAGCACGCATGCATACCACTGTAGTGTCGCAGAAGGTTGAGAAGGAGCGGGCGCTCGGCCGGGTGGCTGGCCCTTTCCCTGCTCCCCCGTTGCCAGGTTATGTGTGTTCACCACTGGGGGTGGTTCCTAAGAAGGAGCTAGGTCAGTTCAGGATGATCCACAACTTGTCAGCGCCAAATGGGGCATCAGTGAATGATGCCATTGACCCGGCCTTGTGTTCTGTAACTTACTCCTTCTTTGACATGGCATTGCAGAAACTGCGTGACCTTTGGCCAAACGCCATTATGGCAAAAACAGACATCGAATCAGCTTTTCACCTCTTGCCTGTGCACCTGGAAGATTATCATCTGCTGGGCTTCCAGATGAATCAACAGTTCTACTATGACATGTGCATGCCAATGGGTTGTGCGGTTTCTTGCAGATACTTTGAGACGTTTAGCTCTATGCTGCAATGGTTGTTCACATTCAGGACAGATTGCAGAGAAGTGGTGCATTACTTAGATGACTTTATGGTCATGGTCCCAGCAGCATCAGATGCGTGCGCGCAGGCACTGGGGCAACTGGTAGCTATGTTTAATGAAGTTAAAGTACCATTGGCGCCAGGCAAGACAGTAGGCCCTGACACATGTATGTCCTTTTTGGGAATTGAGATTGACACAGTAGCTGGGGAATGCAGGTTGCCATTATACAAGGTGCAGGCTTTTTCCCCAAGCAATTGACACAGCATTGGCTAGGGCTAAAGTTACCTTACACCAATTGCAGGTGTTGGTGGGCCAGCTGAACTTCGCACTTCGTATCATCCCGATGGGGCACCCCTTCTCAAGGTCTATAGCTAAGGCAATGGTAGGATGAACTCAGAAGCAGCACCATGTGCGCCTACAGGCGGAAGTGAAGGAGGATTTGAGAGTGTGGAGCAGTTTCTTGAGCGATTTCAATGGTAAGGTGGTTTGGCCAGCGCCGCTGGTGTCCAGTGCTGAACTTGGTTTGCTCACAGACTGAGCAGGTAGCATTGGCTTTGGAGCTATTCTAGGGTCCCAATGGTGCCGGGGTGATTGGCCGGCTGAGTGGCATGACAGTGGTTTGACTAGAAACATAGCCTTCTTGGAGTTATTCCCAATTATAGTGGCAGTGACCATGTGGGCGGAATACTTTGAGAACAAGTCAGTGATATTTTGGTCAGACAACATGGCAGTAGTGGAGGCAATCAATAGGCAAGGAGCTACATGTAAACATGTTCTGAGATTATTGAAATACTTGGTGTTGGCCTGCTTGAGGCTGAACCTGCTGTTCAAAACGGCACATATACCAGATGTAGAGAATCAGGCTGCTGATGCTTTGTCTCATTCCAAGTTGCAGGATTTCCGGAGGTACCACCCACAGGCGGAGGAGCAAATGACAGTGTTCCCAACATCACTGTGGAGGATTGGAGACCTGCATTAGCGGGGCTGGTAAGTGCCTCACTGAGTGATCGGCGGGCCTGTTTTCTGCCAATGCAATATGCAGTTTCCTACAAATGTTGAGGGACCAGGGTAGGCCAGTCTCTTATGCTAGGGCACATGTGACAGCGGTGGGTTTCTTCGCTAAGCTGGCAGGTGAACGGGACCCGGGCGCATCTTTTGTGGTCAAGAAAGCCTTGTCTGGGTGGGCCAGATTAGATGGAACCAAAAGGGATTGCAGGAGGCCCTTAGATGTTAGAACACTGGGCGACATTCTGGGGTCACTTCCTATGGTTTGCTGCTCATCATTTGAGAGCATATTATTTGGGGCTGTATTTTCCCTTGCTTTTTATGGGGCATTTCGATTGGGGGAACTGGTTGGGACCTCCAGAGCTGACCAGTTGGGGGGCCATCCATTTTGGGACACCAAGCTGGCACCAGGGAGTTTAGTAGTGACCCTTAGGAAATCAAAAACTGACCAGTTGGGAAAGGGTACAATAATCCACCTTTGTCCTGCACCCGGTATAACAATATGCCCGGTAGCTCTGATGCAGTTATATTTGGCCATTCGCCCTGCTGGGATGGGGCAGGCCCTGTTCATACATGAGCAGGGGGATTACGTGTCACAATATCAATTCAAGGCAGTTTTTGGGTTGGCATTGGCTAAACTGGGGTTGAATGCAGTGGGCTATTCATCACACTCTTTTAGGATTGGGGCAGCGACCTTGGCAGCGGGTGCTGGCTTACCAGCCGAAACAGTGAAAAGGGTGGGGCATTGGTCATCTGAGTGTTTTAAGCGATACATACGGCCAGAGTTACTGTGAAGAGAAGCTCACAATTTGGATATGACTATTCCTGACTTTTCTATTTCTTTCCTGTTCATTAATATGCCTGCGAAGGTGGTGTGGGTGTTGGGGCACTCGTTTGTACGGCGCGCCACGTTGCGGTTGCAGCAACAGCGAGTAAAAAAAAACACCGGACTTGAAAGGGACGGACTTTCTATGGCGGGGCGCCAGGGATCTGCGAATTCAACACTTGCTGCGGCTCGTGGAGGAGATTAGGGCGCACGAGGGACAGAAGTCCCCGGATTTAATCATTCTGCACTTGGGCGTCAACGACATGGTGGATCGGGGACGCCTTGCGGTCAAGGAAGCCCTCCTGACGGAGTTTGCATGGCTTGGACGGGCCTTTTCCCAGGCCCGGGTGGTTTGGTCTTGCATGATCCCACGCCAGTCATGGGGTGCTGGAGTACGATTGCGAGCCTTGAATGTTTCAGTCAGGCGGCTCAATGGGGAATTGGCCAAGTTGTGCTCAGTGAAGGGCCGCTGGTGTCATATCCCACACCAGATGATCATGGGAGATGTGATGTTCCATCAGGATGGCGTGCATTTATCAGACATTGGCACAGACATTTGGATCAGAGGAATATGGTCGTTCGTGCAGAACATGTTCTGTGGTGGGGAGGGTGAAGGACTTATGTGCCCTGGTCACCCTTGTGGCGGAAAAGCGGCCACAGAACATTGACAGTGATTTACAGGGTTAACGGGAGTCCTCCTTGCGTACTACCTAGGCCAGCACTGAGGGGAGAGACGGTAAGCCCTCCGCAGGGAGAATGGGGCCACCGGCTGGGGAGGCAAGGGCGCCAGGTCACGAATTAGGGCAGGGGCAGCAGCCCCTTGGTATTCCCTATGAGCCTCCTGGGCAGCCTGGTGGTAGAGGGGTGGGCCCCGAATAAGGCCGACAAGGACCAGAGGGCTGGGGCCCACCACTCAAGGATGCAGGTGGGTTGAGCCTTGCGTGGGTTCTCAGATTTGGAGATGCGAGCCAGTGGGCCCCTTAGTGCTGGGGAAAAAGTAATTAGTCATAATAGATGGTTATGAAAATTTGGAATGTCGATATTAAAAGTGTGATATTGATTTCATCAATTTTAATATGTACTGTTTTAGTCATGTTTATGAATGTTGAAAATTAAACATGGCAGTTTTACACCCACTTTCTGGTAGTACTGAATTTGATTGTGGGATGTTCCACTTGACTTGGCGGGAGGGGCGAGGGAGCATACTGGGGGGTCCGAGCCCTATGCAGACAAACCATGCCCAAGAGTAACAACACCAACCAGGAGCACAAGTCACACAACCCGGCAATATCACACCACTAAACAAGCACAGAAGTGACACTGCCTGAAAGGGAGAAGGGTGAGCCAAATCAGAGCTGAAGGGACATCTCACACACAATGCAGCACACACACATTGGAAGCAGAGCACCCCAACATCGAACACAATGTGGTACAAACACCTACATTTACACAACCAAACACAGAACACAAGTGCTCCCGCCTGTGGCCGGTAAACGGCCACAGGCATCTGGCTAAGCACGAAACAGGGACATGATAACGCACAAGTACAAACCCACAGTCCTGATGGGGTAGCAATGCACGTATGGCAGGAAGCCAGAGAGTCCGTGACACACACATTGGCATTCAAATCAAGACACAACACAGTTGGAGACAAGTGAAAGTGCGGAAACGTTATCAACAAGTGCGTGTCAGTACGGCCAAGAGAAGTGCCACGATATGCCGACCAATGTAGCAGCATGTCAGAATGAGGAACGTAGGAAAGCACCCATGTCCACCTTGGGGGAAGTCCGTCACCAACACAAGTCAGTGCCAACCCGCGTTGGTTGCCCATGCCTGGATCATGAGTCCAGGCCAATGCAGCCATGTCCACTGTTGTCTTGGGACATGTGACCGGATTCCCAACATGCAACCAGGCGACGGGACATGTGAAATGGGTCACATCCAGTTGTGGCTGCAGGTACCTTGTCACTCGTCCATGAACGCGAGTGCAACTGTGCACGCCAATATCTCCAATGAGCAATCGTTGTCCACCACATCTGACATGTCGTCGACGTAATCCATCAGCTGACACGGACAGATGTGCGGACTCCAACCACTGGACCCAATGTACACCAAAGCCCAATCAGGTAGTGGCTCAATGTGCTCACTGCACACGACAACTCATGCAATATCCCAGGTCCAGTTTCCAGCCTGCATGCCAAACATCCATGCATGCCATAAATGGGCACCACAGTGACACTCCTGGTCGTGGGCCAACAGGGGGCGCACACATACATCGTAATCCAGGTCAGCTACCGTTACGTTGGAGAGGCAGACATCCATGGACCACTCGAATATGCACGAGCGACAATGCAACACAGGCTGAACGCAGGTGACGTCCGCAAGGCGGTAGCTTAGCCGGTAACTGATCCGCAGCACTGCCAACGGCAGTGCCCCCAGTACATGCAGCAGACGTGCATGGTACAGGTCCATGGGACAGGAGTGGAGCATGTGTCCGGGATGGTCTGCTATTGCGTCAGTGGCTCTGCTTGAAGCGGCTGGCTTGCCCTGTGCCAGTCCTGTGGATGAAATGGTACAGCTCAGTGCAATGAGCAGTGTCTGTGTGCAACGGGTGCAGGCCTGGGATGGAGTGGGAGTACATGTGAAAGCCATTTCACGCACGCCAACTACGACCAAGGACTTCTGCGTGTGGGATGTGTACACGTTGGTCTCACGTCGGGCAGTGCGAAGTGTGGGAGTCGCAAGCAAGTGCTATCGTATCGATCAGGGGGTGCTGGCCACATTCAAGTTCCTGCTCGGAGCTGCAGATGTGCTACCGCCTGATAGTTCAGACAAAGGACCTTTCATCCCTACAGTAACTTCACCATCTGCATGCATACAGGAGATGTACAGAGGCCTGTCGTGGGAAGTCTGTGACCCTGGGAATCATGGAGGATATGCCCAGCACGTGGCACATGAGCGGCCTCACTGTGTGTTACATTGCCACACAGCTGCTCCTCCCTCCCACGAGCCCCCACACTTGTGTGTGCTGCGCGGTTGCATCACATGCACTCCTACGGCACACCATTGTAATGCCTGTCCGCGTATGTCCAGCGGCATGCCAACAACACCGTGACGCTGGCCTTTGAAGGTGTGCAGCCTCGTGAGCATAGGCCAATGGTCCGGACAGGGCAGACACAGGTATACAGCCCTTGGCTGGCTGTGATCGCTCTACGAATGAGGCCAGGCAACTGACTCATGGATCTGCAGGACTGATACACATAACACTTGGCATGCATGTGCCAAGACCCCGAGTGATCTTGCGCTCCTACATGACCCCATACGTGCGGGCCCGCCTTCCTGGTGCATGCCACATTGCAACATCGACTACTGTGGCCCAGGTGGCGACAACACCCCAACACAGAGACACACTTACCGCACTTCCTGCCCAAGGACAGGTCCGAGCCACGCTCTGCCTCCCCCTGCCGAATCAGCACACCCCTGTGCTGACCTGACGTACGCCAGACCAGCACACACCGCTTGTGCATGCAGGGGGGGTGCGTGCGAAGCTACATGTCCAGGGTCACTGCCAACGCTGAGGTGACAAGGTAACGTCTGTTGAAGAAAGCATGCTGTGAGGTTGCAGTGCCCGTGCCCATCATGCTGACACAATGACCACATGGACACACTTGCTCAGATGGTGTGAATGGCTACGGGCACGTGCACATTTATTAGCAGGCACACATACCGATTGACACCCTTGTTGAATGTGTGTGGGGTGTGTATACACTAGCCGGCAAGGGCTGCCTGGTACAGTCAGAAATCCACAACAGTGTACAACGTAAAGGACACAACCATTCAACCATAAAAGCCCTGTGACTTATGCTGCACAGCATTAGTGGCCCCAGATGCACAGTGTCCTGCACGGGCCTACCGCCATGGGACGCAGACTTGCAGTGAACAGGGTTGATGGCATCAGGTCAGTTTTTGATCGTGTTCGATCACCTCCGTGACACTGATCCGGCTTTCGACCAGACTGAGCTACATCTTCTTCTTACTCCTCTCCATGCATTCACTGGTGTGGACTCTGCCATTCATGATTCTCAACTATGTGCTGGATGTAGGACCTACTGGTCCGCAGGGTAGACCTGAGCCTTCATCCAGGTGTTGCCGGCTTGCTTTGAAAAGGGTTAGTGGCACCACTTGTCGCAGGCCTGCGATATGGAAATATGCCTCACTGATCAAAGGGAGTCTGGTGCTGTGGCCGTTGCCACGGACTTGGGGTCATGGCCATTCAGGACTCAGTTCCAAATGTGTGTTCTACTGGGCTGAAGGGGACGCCGGTGGAGTATGTCAATGAGAAAGGAGTAATGTTGGCCAGCGTCGGGGGCCAGCGATGGTCTGCGGTGGCTGCAGAGGTCGTGGGACTGGTGCTTGGAGCTTGCCCCGGCATGTGGTGGGCCCTCTTTGACACAGGCCGGAGTAGGCAGGTGAGCAGAGCCTCGTTGGTGCGCTGGGGCAGGCATGACGGGTCTGGGGACTCGTAGCGGGCTCAGATGCGCCGCCCTGGCAGATGCGTTGTCAATTCCGACTGAGAGCCACAACCAGTGCAACAGGCATTTTGTTCACACCCCTACGCAGGCCTGGCATACACAGGTCCAACCCACTACGCATGCACATGCAGGGGTGGACGTAACGTGCGACATTTCCGAGTTGTGCCCCACAGCCTGTGGGGACATGGTAGTGTCCACTGGCCACTACACTCCATGCACCAGCAGTTGATCTCCACATGGCCATTTCCGTGGTTTGCACTCTGTGTTCTGTCCGGCACCTCCACGCCACCCCTGGCATTGGGTAGGTTCACATTCCTTAGTCACTTGCTGTTTTCGCACATGCCTGCTCCATGCCTCTCCTCAAATCATGCTATTGTGTGTCTGTGGTGCCATGCTGTGGCTGGGTTGTGGGCATGGCTTAATTCCCAAAGGAGTTGTGTTGTCATGTCTGGTCGGTTGGCATATTTTGTGTCATGTTCAATGTAGTTGTGCGGCATTCCCATTGGCAGTGTCGTGAGTTGCAGGACTGTGGGCTGGAGGTGTATGGTGTGTTTATTTTGGACTTACCAACGGGCACTGCATTTCCATGTGTGACATTCTGGGAGGGCTGGGTGATGATTGACTGTTGGGAGATGTGAGTTTCATGCACTCTGCCAGGGGAGTTGGCCACGACATTGTTGAGGAATCCTTGGCTGTCCACTATTGCCTGCACATTCATGGTAAGCGTGTGCTTTCTGTTGTGATAGTTGTGTGCAGTGTGGGCAGGGAGCATGAGGGGTACATGTGTGCAGTTGATTGTCCCGGACACGTGAGGCCTTTCTTGGTCTCCAGCTGCTCCTGCGCAGAGTGGGTGATGTGGGGGTGCTGGGGAACCAGGCTAATGTGGACATCCAGGACAGGTGTGATGACCTTAGATGGGGCTGGCTGTGTGACTCCGCTGACTCTGGCAGTTGTGGATTGGATGGTACCAGAGGCGGGCATGTACTGCGCAGCCGGCAGCTTTGTCCGCAGAGGGATGTTGGTTGTCCACTGGGTTGGTACCGTCAGCAGGTGGGGGATGTGGGTCAGGATGCAGGGGATGGTTGTCCTTTTGGGCCTGTAGTGGGCAATGTCCTCCTCTGGCGTTGGGTCCGATGTCTTTGTGTATGCTGCCTCAGTGGTGTTCCCAGGGGGTGGGGAGGGGCGGGACGGGTCCTGGGGGCGGGCCTGGGGTGGTTGCGGTGGTTGTTGTGGCCCTCATGGGTATCCGCGTTGCATGATCATTGTCTCCAAATCATCTCTGCGTCTTACGGTCTGGCTCTTGGCTGGGCTCCCTTTTATGCTGCACGTAGTCGCCCTGCTTAACACCAGCAAAAGGCAGGTGTTAATTCACTGCTGCTACAGCGGCTTATCGCCTGTTTTTGGTTCGCATCGCAGATCTGGCAGTTCGTTGTTAAAGTGGTGTGGTTTTTTCGTGTGTTTTTGCACAGGAACACCTACTCTGCATCTCATTAGGGTTAGTTGGTGGTGTCCACTGTGGAGATACATTTTGGGGCAGTTTTTGTGGGAATACTGGCGATGTCTGCAGTTTGCACCAGCTTGTGAATAGGGTGTTAATTCTATCTCTACTTTTGATGCGTTAAGAAGGAGATAAATCGGAGATAAGTCCTTGTGAATATCCCCCTATATGGCTCCATGTAGGAACACACCCAAATATGGTTTGTTACATTTGTTTTGTGAAGTATAGCATAGTTCAAAGTTTATGGAAGCACTTTACTTAACTTATGTGATAGATATGCTTTTGTTGCATATATACCAGTAGATAAATAAATTCCTATGCCGCAAAAATAAATATATCTATCCTCTTCCAGACAAAAATAAAACATACAACTACCTTTTTTCCAGCTAACGCCAGTTTGAGATGTTGCTTTGTCATATTATGCAATATGAAAAGCAGTGATAAAAAACAAATCCACTACGCTCAGTCAATCCATAATAACCTCACTGTAATTTTCCAAGTAAGACAAGCTGGGTAGAGTAAAAAGAGCTTAGAATCTGATTTGAGATAGTCCACTGAAGAGCGAGGTTTCTACATGTGTTTTTTAGGAGACTATGAAGAAAGGTGGTTCTTAACATGTAGGACATAAACCCTGAGGGTCCATAAAACCTTTATCAGGAGGTTCGCGACTGCTTAGAAAATTATTTAATAATATGTAAAGAATAATAAAGCATGTATATAAAGGAGCAAAAAGTACAACTTATAATGTAAAAATGTTCTATAGATGTTAAGAAATCTGAAATTGAAGGCTGAAAGTAAATTAGTATTGTCAGATTGATGTGTAGGAGCAGTGCAAGTGCATTAAACAGAATATAGTATAGAGGATGAGCGGTTCAATTGAGTTTAGAAAAGCTCCAACCTTGCTATTAAAAATTAATTATTGTTTTAGATTTGTGAATTGCATAAAATTCATAGAAATTTGTATATTTTTTGGTGAATGCTTGTTCTGTATTTGTGTGTATTGTTTTGAGGTTCAAATCATCGAAAATGCTTGGGCCAGGGTCTTTGCCTTCCAGTAATGACTCAGTAAAGGTCCCTGGATTCCAATAATGATTCAGTGGGGGTCCTTGGGTTCTAGTAATGATTAGGTTGGGGTCCACGAAGTTGAACGGTTAGGACCCACTGTTGTAGAACATTGGTCTCTAGTTCGAGAGGTTGCATCAGAAATATTTTGCTACATGAAAGGAAAAAATAGTGTAGAATCAACCTGGACTGTATTGCACTCTGGAAAGTTGTGGTTTAAGGACAGCAAACATTTCTGTTAAATCTCAAGTGTCCTTTTGGGGGACATAATTTGCTCAATGCCAAATGGTTGCAGATTACGCACTTTTTATGTACTGCTACTTTGCAGTGACTTTGAAATGTTATTGCCTACGTTTAGAAAAATATACA
The DNA here is from genome assembly GCF_964261635.1 of Lissotriton helveticus. Taxonomy (NCBI): domain Eukaryota; kingdom Metazoa; phylum Chordata; class Amphibia; order Caudata; family Salamandridae; genus Lissotriton; species Lissotriton helveticus. The sequence goes on from NC_136072.1 coordinate 199,977,295, forward strand.
TTGCTAACATGCCCTAGTTCGAGAGGATGCATCAGAAATATTTTGATACATGAAAGGAAAAAATAGTGTAGAATCAACCTGGACTGTATTGCACTCTGGAAAGTTGTGGTTTACGGTCAGCAAACATTTCTGTTAAATCTCAAGTGTCCTTTTGGGGGACATAATTTGCTCAATGCCAAATGGTTGCAGATTACGCACTTTTTATGTACTGCTACTTTGCAGTGACTTTGAAATGTTATTGCCTACGTTTAGAAAAATATACATTGCTAACATGCCCTAGTTCGAGAGGATGCATCAGAAATATTTTTATACATGAAAGGAAAAAATAGTGTAGAATCAACCTGGACTGTATTGCACTGTGGAAAGTTGTGGTTTAAGGACAGCAAACATTTCTGTTAAATCTCAAGTGTCCTTTTGGGGGACATAATTTGCTCAATGCCAAATGGTTGCAGATTACGCACTTTTTATGTACCGCTACTTTGCAGTGACTTTGAAATGTTATTGCCTACGTTTAGAAAAATATACATTGCTAACATGCCCTAAAGCTTCCACCAAGCTTTAGAAAAGTTTAAAATTCAAAATAGGATAACATATTCAATTAGCACATATATATATATATATATATATATATATATATATAACCTGCCTAAAAGACCCATTTCCCCCAACAAGTAAATTATATTTAAGGAAAACATTGTATTACTTTTGATAGTTGTGTGCCTAACTCCTGTAATTAGTTCTCAAATACTTTTCTTGGGTCCTGTGCATGGCCTTTATTTTTGCCACACATTCAATTTCACTTTTGAGAACCAAAAAAACAAAAACATTTTTACTGTAAAATTTGCACTACGGTCAGGGACCGTATTTCACATGAAATATGAGCTTAGTTGTGAGTAACAAACCAGAAGCGCTAAACACTGTAATAACTACCAAGGAAAGCATGCATTTTGATGATAAAAAAACTCCCTATGTGGACTCTTTAAATTACCAAGCTTTATGTTGCAAACAGAGCCAAACAAACAATGTTAATACTATAACTCAAAATTCTTTGAAATTAAGTAGTCTAACAGAATCATAATTTGATTCCTATAAAAAGAACATTTTAAAATTGATGAAAAAGTACAATTTATTTGATTCTTGCTTTATCTCGCCTTCAGGGGACCTTCGAGAGGGTTGCTGTATTTATTGCACATCATGTAACATAATTTATGCTCATCGCTTATGGTTCCAAAGAAGTACTTGGCGCAAATATCCTTCAATTTCCTAGATGTTCCGCATCCATATGCTAAGGTTGTGTTATCCCTTCTTCAGTTACCATTGGAGAACTTGGAGAACTTCCTTTTCATTTTCTCCTCCAAATGTATTGAACATATACGAAAGTATTATTAACAGTACTGTAAAAATGCCCTCATTTTAGTCATGTGTAAACATTATTTAAAACAGCCAGTTCAAGATATGTCTGCAATGTTAAAACGTCACCTTCTGTTATCATCAATGGGAAATATTTGATACTTTGAAAGCACCTTGAATCATCCGTTGAGTGGCTGGTTGATCACCTCACAGTCAGAAGGGTGGTATAGATTGGTCGTACAACTAGCTGTTACAAATGACCATGTCATCAGATGAACTATTTCTTATTTATAATGCTAATATAAGTGCCAAGTTAAATTGCATGTAAACTTTTCTTCCATAATGTCATAGTTTTTTAAATGTGCATTAATCAGCTACGATTCATCTTCATCCACCAGAAGAGGTTCTACTTCAAAAGACGTGGAGTCGGAACCTGGCTTCTTGTGCTTTCTGTACAGGACAAACTGTGCAGTTATCTGTAGTACTGTCAAGGAGAACATTTTAAACACAATTATTTGCATCGTTTAACGTTTTGGGGTTTGCTCAATGTCTACATTATACAATGTATTTAGATTTAAAACACCTGAGGTTCTAGGAGGTCTTCAACTAAATTTGAGAAGGTCAGCTTCTTCGAGGGTGCTGACAGAACTCGAGGGTGTAAGGACCCTTTTGGTATTGTCTGCACGTCAAGGAACATATAAGTTCTCACAAACATGGCAACCGTGATCACCGGAGCAGGGTCACTGGTTTGCCTGACACGTGTGTATGTGTGTTTGGGGTACCGGTTTATGAATTGCTGAATCTGTGATAAACCAGATGTATGAAGAAAACTTGTGAGGTAAACAAATGGAAACTCCTCATTTGGGTAAAATAATGTCTTAAAAGAGCTGAAACACACATAAAAGTTTGGGATTACATTTTTGCACGTTACCTGCAGTGCAAACAGTGGAATTTGAGAATTGTATTTAGATTTCAGTTTCCGTGCCACTCCAATAATATCGATCACACATGATGTTGCAATGATCAAATAAAGGAAACTTAGATAAACCCGAATGGAAAACAAAACGTTCATCAGGCTATCATGCTCGAGGTTAGCGGTACAGCTTCAAAACCACTGTCAAGAATCTGCTGTCGGGGTGGAAGGAATAGGGAAAAACACGGAGAGGACAAACAGAAAATGCTGAACAGAAAGCTCTGCAATGTCGCACACCAACCACGTATAAAAGAGTTAAATGAAAGTGTGGTACTGTGAGTGTGCTTACCCTGGCAATGTCAGGTATGTAGAGTGACAAACACATTAAGGTCACATTGAGGAAAGGATAAAGCCTAACGGCTAGGGCAGTCGACTTCAAATCTGGGGAACCGGTGTTGCAGGGTTTCTGTACTCACACAGAACTGTGCACAGAGGAGTGGAACCTCGGCAAATTAGGATGTCCCAAAACTTACCTTAGCAACCAACTCACCCCTTACCGAGCTAGCTACAGTGTCTCATTGGACATATCAAACACCCAATGTTTAGACAAACCAGAACATGAACTTACAGTACCTCAGGGTACGTGGGACTCATGAACACTCTTTCGTTATATTATCATTACAAACCAGAACATGGAGTAAAGAAGACACATGTGCATTTGAAATGTTTATTTACTAATGCCGTCTTCTCAGGCGCAGTATCTTAGATAATACAAGTATACTTATTATCAGTAGCAAAATTATCAGCATAGTTACTAAGACATAAAAAGCGAATGGTGACAGCATGTTAACATGCTGTAATGAATAAGAGTTAACAACACTTATATCTCACCCTCCCTAACACATATATTATATTATTAGCTAAGAAGGTCTCTTTGGGTTGTTTTAGGGCGGGCCCATACCTTAGTGTCCTAGCATGAAGGAATCACATCAGCATACACCAGCTCTCTCTGCATGTGCACCGCATCAAGTCTGTTAACAATTCTCGTGCAAAGCCATATCAATCCCGCCTCAAGCCCAAGTTGGCAAAGGCTGCACTTGTGTTATGACTATGAAAGCGTGGAGATCAGACCTCATAACAATTCCATATCGTGTTGCTCCTGAAACTTCAGCACTCTCCGTGCAGACATGGTTTATTAAACCAGACTGATATCAGAGCAATAACATATTATTCTCACATACACCACGGCAAACCACTAGGTTGAAAGCTAAGTCAACAATTAAGGGTCGTGTGCAGAAGTTGCAAGAAAGGAAAAATGGCGTTTAAATCTCAAATGTACCTATGCTAACTTAACACGATATAAGGATATATAGGAGCTATACAACACCCCCCCATGATCCGAGAACGGACTAAATAAGATAACAGAAGTGCCATCACATGAGAGCAGAATCCAAATATAAACGAGCATGAATAAAAATTCAATTATAAAAACTAATGCTAAAAAATAGCCCACAAGTATAATGTGGCTCAAGCCAATAGGCAAGCAAAAAATAAAATGTCTTGACCAAAAAGTCAATAAAATCAAGGAAATGCTATCAATCAGCATGTCAATTTGAGGCAGTGTCTATGATAAGACAGTATATGAAAAGTAAGCCGCAACAGCCTCCAGGAGGAAGTCACTGTCCTCATCAGAAAACAGTTCAGCCATCCAATTTAAAAGATGAAAGGAACATACGTGATCTTCCAGCACCGGATCCTCTATAACCATCAGAGGACAGCTCGGTGGGTTCTCAAGAAAACTTAGTTCCAAGAAATTTTGCGCTGCCGACAACACATCCCAGGGACCCATTAGTCCATGTGCCACCGCCAAGGCCATAATCCTTTCGTCAGAACAAACCAACTCGTGAGCAATGATAGGACTCATCAGTTGATCAAAATCGACGTCAGAAGATGCTGGTCCGCAGAGACACAAATCAATGGCCCAAAGGAAATCGCAGGTCAGACAGCGAAATACAGGCTGGACACAGGTGAAATAGGAGAACCGAAAAGATAATCCAAACGCCGTGCTTAGAGTCGCTAACGGCAGTGTGCCATAGTAATCAAGCATGCGGTTGCGAAACCGCGTCAGTAGTAGCTGTGCGTGGTCTTGCACAGGAAGGGCATCCATATTTAAAAAGGCAGAAAACCACCAATGCGCCAGCCGCTAATGCAAGCAAAAACGGGAGCCCTCCAAATAAGGATGAAAAAATAGAATGGAAGAAGGCAGGGATGACTCCAAATATCTTCTCAAAGGAAGTCACGAGACCACCGCTAACAACTTTAAAAAAATGTGCTAGGCCCGTTGTGGAGGATGCGTTAAAGATAGAACGGACCATGGCTCCGAAATGCAAAGGCAAATCAGTGTTTAATAGAGCCTGAACCTCCGTACGGGTGTTAGCAATGTGAAGCACGAAAGTTTCACGGGCCGAGCTCAAGGCCACCTCTTTCTGGGACAATAGAGCTCTTATTCTAGCCATGCCGCTGAATTCTGCTCCCAAGGTCGGTATCTGTGGCCAAATGGAAGACTCCCTATGTTCACGTGTGGGAGGATAAAGAACATTTCTGCAGCAAATAACTCGCTCACTAACCGTTACTATGAAAGCTATACCTTTAATTAAACCACAGCAGTTTTCATTATTGAGCATTAAATAACTACCATTCTCTAACAATTTAAACGTGGGGATGATAGCAGGAACTGGCGTGCCCTGTAAAACGCAAGCCATATTCGGTCGGTCCTTGTTACATGAACCGTGTAACTGTATGTGTCTGCACATTAAAGAATGATCTGGCGTCTCAGTACACTCATCCCCTGTTAGATAAACCTCTTGTTCATCCTTGAAACATCTGTATGTGTATGGGAGTGACCAGACTTCATGAAGAAAACCGCTACCTAAGGGTTCAAAACGACCTATTGGCACATACTTCATACAATTTGAAAACTTATATAAAGCAAAAGGCAGCGTTATTAAACCGTGGATAAGCCACGTAGCAGCAGTGGCTTCTGCCACAGAAAAAGGTAAAGATTCCAACCTTTCAATATGGAGCATAGAAAAGGAAGCATCACGCATTGAAAGCAAGCGTTGTTTGTCTGTCAAATTAAACGGTGCAAATAAAGAAGAAACATTCATGTATCCCCAGGGAACTTTACCCATTTTCAGAGTCTGAAGTGTCCATGCAAACTGCATGATTGAACGTAATTGATTTTGACCATGGTATAATACAGACACTTCATCATGCACAATATCAACAACAGACGACACAATATTATCTAATGTGTAAATTCTAGAGGAAAGCACGTTAATGCTATTGTCAACCACTGCAAGCACTTTCTCAAGATTTGCCTGATCAATAGCCCTAAGGCGTGAAGCAGCCTCAATCTGTGAGAGTTTCCAAATTTCATTGTAAACACCATATAACCAACGTTTCGACCTGCCACTAGCTGGGCCCTTAATGAAATCATTCAAATCCACGTCTGCATTCAGTTTGGAAAGGTGATACTTAACCGCAGGTAAAGTTGAATGTTTCAGCCAAGCTTGACACAACTTGCCCACAGAGTAAGAGGTGACAGTATGACTCAAATCAAAACGGGGATCAGATCTAACAGCCTTAAAACCGTCAGTTATATTTAAAAATCTCTTTTGGCAAGAATCAGCACTACGGTGCCAAAGCAGCCAACCCTTGGGATTCATACTGGAAATGTTAAAGGAGGAATTCAGAAGCAGAGCCTGTATATCTCTAATGGACAATTTAGTAAAATTACTCCAATTCTCATATTCCTCCAACTCCGGGAAAGACGGGGTGTTTAACCTTTTAGATGTAGCCAATCCAAAGCATGTTGTCTGGGAAATGGTTTCATTTAAAAACCACATATGATGTGGGATGAGACATGCACGGTGCAAAGCCTCAGTGCCTCGTACCTGCCAGGCTCTTGAGCCCCAAACTGATTTAAGGTCTATGGTATCCTTCCATAGCTCATACCCCCCAGTAACTAATTGATCCAGGAAGGCCTTCGAATACAACAATTTTGTATTTGTAAGTCGAACCTTGGACAGTGGCTGTTTTTGAAATTTAAAATAAAAGGACTCTGGATTGGACTGATTAAAGTCAGTGAAATAGGTATACTTTTTAAGAAACGTTTCTGAACTCCCTTGTGTAGGCGCTGGGCAATGTTCCCACTGAGTAAAATTAACCGCATCCCTTCGGGAAGATGTCTTGTGTAAGAAGTGATTGCCATAATGTTGGTAACAGAACAATTCACCATAATTAGCAGATTCTAAATATAAATCCTCAGCATCAAAGGCAGCATAGTATTTCAAATCAGAAAACAAACTTTCCACAGCATTAACATCCCAATCATCAGAACGAATGTTTTGTTTCACCACATCCCCCATATTAACTCTCAGTACATTAGGAACATTAACGACTTCCGTTGGACCATGAATCTGAAAACGAACTGCATCCCACGCGATTCCATCCAGAACAGGCCATGCCGTGATGTTAACCAAAGCTAAATCTCTTTTTAATCTGTGTGTAGAATGTGAAGAGGAAAGTGGGGCCAATGTTCCATTTAAATGAGTAATGCAAGTTCTCTCCTCGACATAGTGTCCATTCATAATTCGAAAAAAATAAAACACAAAACCAATTGACATAAAAAGGTAAACTGAAAAAAGGACCAGCCAAATGTATATCCACGGAGATATCAAAAAATGTTTTTTAAACAGGCTAGCATATACTGCAATTTTAGAGGGTTTTTTCGAGGCAAGGGAAGCAGAGTCAAATGAAAATCTGGATTCCGTGGCTAAACGAGCTTGCAGGTCAGGCATGGACAAATCAGTGGGGTATGTATAGTCTGTCTCATCAACGTTAGTTCCTGGTAAATTATTCAATAATGGACTGGAAACAGCAGGTAATTCGATGGCCACCTCAGGTTCATTATTAGAAGCAGTGGGCATAATTGAATTTCTCAAAATGGAAGGACAGGAAACAGCCGGTGTCATGCTAAGAAGAATCGGCCACTCTGTGTATCTTGACATTGTCAATAGAAATAAACCTGTTTTCCTTACGACCTGGGAGTGGTGGTAAAATGACTGTTCTTGTGCCCTTCACTCCAAGCACTGGGACTGGAGCTCGATAGGAGGGACCAAACTCTTTCTTGTTGTCGATCTTCTCTCGAACCAGTTCTCCAACTTGGGGTAGCCAGCCAACTACCGCGATCTGCAACGCATCATCCGAAGCGGAGGGCAAATGTTCCTTTGCAAGAGTGTCTCTGGTCTTTTGTAGATTCTGTAAAACATTGCAATGTTCATCTGCGTCAAAGGAAGCGGCGCGAACCACTGAGTCTAGACCGTCAAGGTCAGGGACGAACATCTTGATGCCAAAGAGCATTTCGTATGGGGTCCGCCCACCCAGAGACCTTCTAGGGAGATTATTAAGAGCACGCTGCACGCCATAGAGGTGAGCCAGCCAGTTTCTGCCAGTGCCTATAACTCGGGCTGTCAAAGATTGCTTTAAATCACGGTTCATTCGTTCAACTACACTATTACCCTCAGGTCTGTAGGGTGACGAAAACTTGACTTGGACCCCCATCGAAGTCATGGCATCCTTATACGCCTTAGAGGCGAAAGCCGGACCCTGATCCGAATGGAAGGTACCACAGGCAAAAATCCCTATAAAGATACGCAAATCTCTGATGACAGTCCGGGAATCAGCGCTGCGATGTGGCCATACCCACACAAAGCGTGTGCATGAGTCAACTGCTACTAAGATGTATTTATACGCAGTATCAGATGAAAATGGACCGCAGTGATCTAAATAAACACAGCCTAGTGGTTTATTAGAAATGTACAACTGAGTCTGAGGCGGACGCGTAGCAGTTGAAGGTTTAATCTGCTGGCATATGTCACAAAGAAGGACATAATCACGCGTCTGTTTGTACAGTCCCCGCCACCAGAAACGTTGTTGTAGTTGCGTTACAGTGGCTGAGACGCCCGCATGCGCAGACGCCACACCTTCATGAGCCGCTGTAATCAAGTCTGTTCTGCGATCCGAGTTGGGAATCAGCCGTTCCCCAACATCAGGAATTGTCACAAAAGGAACCTTTTCGGGACTTAAGTGGTATTTATACTTCGAAGGGAATCCCGAAGGATGTTTACTTCCCTTCTCAGAGGCAGCAATCGCTGCCAAGATGTCGCTATCAATCTTGGTTTTAGACCTAGTAACTGCTGCAACTAAGTATGTAGATACTGCTGATTTCGCCGCTTCATCAGCAAGCGAGTTGCCAACAGCGTGTACTCCCACGCGCTGATGACCGAGAGTATGAATCACATAAACGAGTGGCAACATAGCCTTAAGCTCTGCCACTCGAACCCAGATCATTTTATGTTTTATTGTGCTACCCTTGGAATCATGAAAATCATTTTGAATCCAAAAGAACAAGTTTTCATTGTAAGACTGGACACAGTAGTAAGAATCACTTACAATTAGAGTAGTAACACTTGGATCTGCGTACTCCAAAGCTAGTAAGAGAGCACGAAGCTCTGCCAATTGTGCGGTGCAATCGCCCAGGGGCAACGTGTGTACCTCCCTGGAAATGAACTCATCATTCAACATAGCACCGACCACAATGGCGCACGCGGAAACGTAGGCATGTTTAGAGCCATGCGCAACCTGCGCCGACCCATCAGTGTAAATGATGCAATGGAAGTCCTCCAAAGGTCGCATCGCCAGAGGAGCAGGGTGAACGAATTCATACTGCAAGTACTCCTGCGACCGTAAGGAAGCGTCAAAAATAAACATGACATCCGTGGATGACAATGACGCAGCCCACTGAATCCACCGAGGGTGCAAAGCCTTTGAATTTGGTACACTTGCTTTCGTGACTGCCTCCAAATGAGGACAGGGTGTTACCACTAGCATGCGTTTCCCCTGTGACAGAGCTCGTTCCTTTAGAATAGCCATCTGTACAGCAGTTAAAACCTTTTCTATGGTGGGAAACCGCATCTCAGCCGAAGTGTACAAGTGTGACTTGTAAGCAATAGGTACCGTGTCACCTTCATTAAAAGTGAGGTACGTGAAACCCACCGTCCCAGGAATTATTCTTATGACCAGGTTGGTGTGGTTATCACGAGTCAGTAAATATTTAGAAGCGAGCAGATCAGCCTGCAAGGATTGCAAAATTGCTGAATGCTCAGGCAGCCAGCATGATTTAGAGAAAGTCGGTTGTATCAAAGCATACAAAGGCTTGATACGCTGGGCATATTCCGGAATGTAAGTTCTGCCGAAATTCAAAAAGCCCAGTAAGGATTGTAATTTTTTCAGTGTTGTTGGTGCGCGCAATTGTGCGCACTTCTCCAAGAAGTGAGGAGCCAAACCTCTACCTTCATTGTTGAGCTCATAGCCCAAAAACAACACTGTGTGTTCAGCAATGTGCGATTTTGCAAAGTTGAATTTGTAACCCATGTCTGCGAAGTTGCAAACAAGAGAATTTACACGACACAGATGCTCCCAAATATCGTCGTCTGTGAGATATATGTCATCCACATACGAAAAAGCATCAGGGTCGAGTGCCTCCAGAATAGAGACAATTCGAGCGGTAAATACACCAGGACTATTCTTGTAGCCCATTGGAAGACGCCGGAATTGCTTTTGGACTCCAGCGCTTGTAAAACTGGTCCATTGGGAGCTAAAGCTGTCCAATCTGTGGGCATAAAAACCATTGGATATGTCAAGCGTTGTCTTGAAACGCTTACGCACGAGACTATCCACTAGGGCAGAGCCGTGGGTATTCTGTACAGCACAGTTACGGCAATGCGAGTTTAAATGCCGGTAATCCAAAACCAAACGATATGATCCGTCAGGTTTATTCACAGTAAAAAGGGGATTATTCATCGGTGACACACACGTTTCAATAACTCCCTGATATTCCAATTGTTCAAGGATTTCCGCGACGGAAGATTTTGCTTCACGCCGAATGGGATATTGAGGTTGAGGCTGCGGCTGAGACCGCAACTGAATTTCGTGGCAAGGCGACAATTTATCCCAACCACATTGGTTACGGTACAGAGCCGGCGCGAGAGCCCGAGCCCACTCTTCTGCAAAATGCTGCGCATGCTCTTTCGAGACAGTGTTCGCGAAACTGGGTAGGATTACCTCCTCCCCTCGCGGCGCCGCGAGCACAAAAGGTGGGGGCCAGTCAGCCTCCGAAAGTAAAATATCATATGTAGAAGACAGATTCTCCCAAAATACACCTTTAACGGTACGCTGTATGTCACCTTCAATTAACAGGACAATTTCATATAGTCTTTCAGGGGGAGCAAGTCTCGTATCCGCTGTTTCTATCACAACGTAGACATCAGTCGCTGTCACCCTCAGTAGTGGACGCAGCGCCTCTCTGACTATGGTTATCTCCGCCGCGCTGTCCAGCAAGGTCAGAGCCCACGTCAGATTCCGAAGCCGCGTTCTCACTATCTGTGGCATATCGATGCGCTGTTAAGGCTGCGACTTTCTTTTTCGCAAACTGCGGACGCCTAGGCGTAGAATCCTCCTGCTTCACTGCGCCGTCCGTCTGGCGGGACTGACCACGTCCTTGTTGGCCACCACGTCCACGTCCACCCCCTCCTCCTCCACCGGTCTTCGGGGCCGATGTGTCCTGAAAGGAACGAGGAGAGCGTTGATCAGAACCCTGAAAACGATCAGGTGATTTAATCATCGCGCGGTCGCGCAAATCATAAACTTTTTCGGATGGCGCAGGAGCTTGTATTGCAGGAAAAGTACCCTGAGTCTGCATTGTCTGCTTCCCCTGTGTCTGTTTTTTAGGCCAATTTTGTTTCTTGGACTTTGGCTGGGCATCTGTCACTGCAGATTGCCCCTGTGGTTGTTTTTTCTCCTTCACTGGAAAATATTTCAGACCTCTACTTGTGCGGCCAATCGTTTTATAAGCGGCCACCACAATCTTTGCTAACTGGCGGGGTTTGTCGGCATCGGGCAGAGCAGCCAAAGCATTCGACACCTGAAAGTTAACTGCATCTCCTTTAACATTGGAGAGAATGAGATCACTTACAATCTCAAAAGAACCACACAGGCGCATACCCAATTCAACCGCTGCCTCTGGACCGTGATCATTCTGAACACGTCTAACGATTTCAGGCAGGGCAGTCATAGACGGGGTGCCGAAGCACCTTGTATAAACTGCCGCAAACGTTTTTCCCCAGCTGTCACAGTCAGCAAGTTCAGGAGTAATATCCTTCGGGAGAGTAATCGTCAACATTCTATGTTTATCAGCAGGAGTAGAATTCGGAAAAACCGCTTCCAGTTGATCAAACTTCTCTGCTAGCCAGAATGGGAAGTCATCGTTGTCAACAGGACGCGCACCAAAAACCGAATTTACCATCACTGGATTGAGACGCATTCCGCCTCGTTCCATGGGAGCGGCCGCACCCCCCTGGGGACCACCAGGAAGATGTCGACCGATGTATTGCACTAAAGCACGAATCACGGAAATGGAAACTACATGTAGCCTGCGAATTTCTGCCAGGGTACAAGCCCCGTGATTCGGGTGCGGGGTAAAGCCACCCAACGCAGGCCAATTAGTACCTGGAATTGAGAGTGGACCTAACCTCGCACGGGACAAAGAGTGGGGGAGGGCGCCATCAAACCAAACTCGATGCTGCCAATGATCAATAGGTATTTCCAATGCCCTGTATGGCGTATATTCAGCCGGGACATCCGAGGCGGTGTAGGAGTGGTACAAACCAGAATTAGCGTCCACAGCCGGAAACGTAACCCAAGAGTAAAACAACTCGTAAGGAAACGCCGGATCTGCACTTACCACGAAAATCACAGCCATCCCATCTACTGGGACCTGGTACGTCTGAAGATGGTTGCGTACCGCTACGCGACTATGCTGCGCAATAGCCACCGCTGCCGCCATTACAGAATTGGAAACAAGAAAACACAAAGAATACTTTGTAGCACAACTGGGTAGTAATTCAAAGAAACCGTTTAAGTAAGAATCAAGCTTGAATAAAGACCTATTTCAAAAAATAGGTAGGTTTCACCAACACCCCGTTTTCCGGAAACGGATGTGAAGGGGTTAAGGCATGAACGATAAACTACTCGAGTGTCATGATATAAGACCACCGAAAACGTTGGGCGCCATGTTGCAGGGTTTCTGTACTCACACAGAACTGTGCACAGAGGAGTGGAACCTCGGCAAATTAGGATGTCCCAAAACTTACCTTAGCAACCAACTCACCCCTTACCGAGCTAGCTACAGTGTCTCATTGGACATATCAAACACCCAATGTTTAGACAAACCAGAACATGAACTTACAGTACCTCAGGGTACGTGGGACTCATGAACACTCTTTCGTTATATTATCATTACAAACCAGAACATGGAGTAAAGAAGACACATGTGCATTTGAAATGTTTATTTACTAATGCCGTCTTCTCAGGCGCAGTATCTTAGATAATACAAGTATACTTATTATCAGTAGCAAAATTATCAGCATAGTTACTAAGACATAAAAAGCGAATGGTGACAGCATGTTAACATGCTGTAATGAATAAGAGTTAACAACACTTATATCTCACCCTCCCTAACACATATATTATATTATTAGCTAAGAAGGTCTCTTTGGGTTGTTTTAGGGCGGGCCCATACCTTAGTGTCCTAGCATGAAGGAATCACATCAGCATACACCAGCTCTCTCTGCATGTGCACCGCATCAAGTCTGTTAACAATTCTCGTGCAAAGCCATATCAATCCCGCCTCAAGCCCAAGTTGGCAAAGGCTGCACTTGTGTTATGACTATGAAAGCGTGGAGATCAGACCTCATAACAATTCCATATCGTGTTGCTCCTGAAACTTCAGCACTCTCCGTGCAGACATGGTTTATTAAACAAGACTGATATCAGAGCAATAACATATTATTCTCACATACACCACGGCAAACCACTAGGTTGAAAGCTAAGTCAACAATTAAGGGTCGTGTGCAGAAGTTGCAAGAAAGGAAAAATGGCGTTTAAATCTCAAATGTACCTATGCTAACTTAACACGATATAAGGATATATAGGAGCTATACAACACCGGGTTCGAGTCTCAGTATTGACGCTCAACATCCTGTGATTCTAGGCAAATCACTTAATCTCGCTGTGCCTCACAAAAATGAATGTGTCCTCATGTAACGCAACTGGTGCTCATGTAAAGCGCTCTGATACCAGATTTCAGGTCAAATTTGCGCTATATAAAACTTCGAAAACACAAAAAAGGTCGTCGTACACTACAAAGTGATGAAACAACCAGGGACTTCATTAAGCAAACAAGTACCTTGCTATGTTTGGAGACCTGGGATAATCAAGTAAATGAGTTGCTAACAAATGCAGATTACCACACGCCGATTAAGTAATTGTTGCAGACCACTGGCTGTTAAGGTAGCCAACAATAATAATTAGAGCAGGTCTTAACTTTTACAATATGGCAGAATGCTGAAGTAACAAGCATTGGAAATGCAATAGGTCTCGCATTCACATGATTTTGAGCTTTTGGCATTGTAAATGACAATGCCTTCTATTTATGTTTTGGGTTTTAAAACATAAATACAAGGCATTGTTATTTACAATACTAATAGCTTAAAAAATGCAATGAACCTCACCATCTATACCAACAGAAAGGACGCTTCAGATATATCGGCTCAAAGAGCAAACACCCCAACTGGCGCAGATGAAAGCACCTCAGAATACTGAACGGACAGCAACTTCACCTCAAAGCAGACATCGCTTGTCACAAAATGAAGGGACCCGTGCACCCGCGGTATTTCATCTTAATGGCAGAAACAGGAGTTGTCAATAAAACGCACAAACAGCAGCTGCTCTTTAAACAGTTGGGCTGGTGCTTTCATTGGCAGCGCTGGCAGGGGCAATAGGTGGTGCAATCTGCAGTGGCCTCCTGACGAAGGCCCTGACACTTATTGTTCTTACAAATTAAGCACGGTCAGGCTGATATTCAACAAGCTGCACCCTACTGTGAAACTGCACATTCTAAGCTCTACTGCACAACACACGAGCTGCTGCCCTCGGCTCAGCAGTAAAGCTGGAATGAGGTCAAATCTTAGCTACCCAATTCTACACTATCAAATGCAGTTTCCTATGAAATATTTCAGCTATACAGGCAGATATTAATAAGCACATGCAAGCAAAGGCAGTAACTCGCATTGCAAGGCCGGCGGCAGTAACTCCCTCGCATGTTTACTTGGCCTGCACGCCTCCACCGCCCCTGTGCACCTGCGCATACTTACCCCGAGTTGACCGAAGCAGAGCTCGGTCCTTGATGGGCTGGTCCGCTGATCTCTGGGCCCGTTCTCCAGCGGGATGAGAGGGGAGGGATCCGGCTCAAGGTGTGCTCGCCCGCCACTGCCCTCAAAAGCATTTATGTGACCTCTCTGGGACCGGCACTGCCCCCCCCCCCCCGAACAGGTTCCGCGAAGAGCCAGTCTAGATGCAAAGGACGATACACTGCCTCCTACGTAGTGCACATAAAATTAAAGGCCTACCTAACAGCGTTTTCATTACGTATGCACAAGGTGCATACTTATTTAAACACGGTTCACCCGCTGCACATTTGTTCTACCTGTCTAATTAGTCACAGCTGCAACACAGCGCCCACGCCTCCTGGGACCTACCGCCCCATTTCCCTTAAGACTTCCAAACACGGTTTCCACACTTCTCGCGTATCTTCTAAATAAAAGTTTGAATGCCCTAAAACAATAGCTCGATTACATTTCAGGATGCATATGATACACCATACCAAGATAGGAGGCTGCTGATTTGTGAAAATCACTGACACACTTAACCCAATATTTTTTTTAAAGAAACATGATCAATAGAATGGATAAATGCTGCCTATACAATTGCTGTCGTTACCACTGGAGGAATAAAATAATGTCGAGAAACAAGCAATCCTGCTTTGAGCCACCTCCACATGGACAGCCTTGCGCAGACCGCTGACACTAGACTGGGCCGTCTTTTAAAAACTGACCTTTTGTAAAGGTTGTTTTTCTCGCCTTTGCTGCCATTTCTCTGCCCGTCAAAAAAACAGATTTTGCTCTTCTCCCCATGAACCCTGAAGGTGAAATCATAGCCCCCACCGGGACCCCGAAGAGCGATATTCTGCCACAGGAGAAACCAAAGAGGCCCCCTTGGCGAGTTCACATGGAAAGGGGAAAACAGAATAGTTCAAGTAAAGCAAAAACACCTTTTTATAGAATATGAAAAACAGGCGAAACAAGTACACAGCATAGCACAACAAAAATAACCAGGCTATGTAGAATGTAGGCTGACACTTAAATAACAAAAACCCTTAAAATCTCCATGGCTCGGTTTGTTTACTAGCAGACCCAACTCAACTAGTTCAAGGACTGGAAGACGAACTGCAACATCTGAAATAGTTGTTGAAGTTGCAGAACCCGTTTCAGACGTTGCATCTAACTTCAGCGCAGCAGTCAGACTTTCAACCTCGCGGGCGTTGATAAAATTCGTGCCACTGAGTTAATTGTCAGTAACACCCGTTTTTTGTAGCACAGCACAGTACAGTGGAGAAGTGTGGCTCACTGGTTAGAAGCGGCAGACCCTGATGCAGAGGTCAGGCCCGGAACCAGGGTTCAATTCCCGTCGCGGCAGGGTCTTGGGCTCAATGTCTGCGGACTCAATAATTCTCGCCTCGTGCCTACTCTAATCATGGGTCCCACTCTGCAACTCTGGGCAATAGCTTGCTTAATCTCCACAACGGCCCCAGCAGCGCTGGGATGCCTGGCTTCACCTTGGGGGTGCCCAGGAGGGGACATCTCACAGGAAAAGCCAGGAAGGGTTCCACAGCGCTATGCAGCGCCAGGATGCCCCGAGATGGGGCGACAGTGCGCTTTACAAGTTTACACACATTTATACACACATTACAGCACTTAATACATTTCGTTTTTAAGCGAGTTTGGCGTTCTACATACAAGTTGCTGCCTTTTGTCCCAGTCACCTACCTCTGCCAGACATGCTACGCCTTCAAACCCAAAACAAACAGGAATCATGAAGGAGGCAGAAAGGTGGCGCGTGGAAAGGCTGCTCTGATCTTCTCTGGAGAGGGAAAGTGCGGCCTGCGCACGGTGCCAGGCTGGAAGCACTAAGCACACATGCCCCAACCACCTGTGTCTGTGGCGCGCACCCCCAGGGCGGACCAGAGTGGGTAGAACCTGTCAGCACATCCGTGACGGGCCCTAGACATCCACCCAGCATATACAACTCAAAGTGGCCTTCTTTGGGACAGGGACATGTGCTCTCCTCAGCACACGGTACGCCCAGCTCCCAAACAAGACTCCTTTGTGAGGGGACAGCATGGCAGCGCCGCCTGAGTGCGAGGGCTGCTGTCTGCTGAGGATAACCGAGGAGTGCGGGGCTAGCGGGGAAGAGGTGGCCAGTCAAAGAAGTGAGAGGGAGGGAGAAGAGGGGAAGGCATAACGAGCTGGAGAAGAAAGGGAGAAAGGAGAGGACCTCCAGCAGCAGAGGTTGATGGTGGGCGAGAAAAGTTAGGAAGAGAGAAGTGGAGCAAGGGATGAAGTGAAATAGGGGAGAGGACGACACAAGGCAGTCAAAGATGTATGTTTTTTTCACCGGACCTAATAGAACAGCGCTCACGTCCTTTCCTGCCCAGCCGCACAGTCTGCCGGAATACCCATGTCTTCCCAGTGACCCCTTGCACCTCTGAGCTCTGTACCTGCCTGCCGCCAACCAATCACAGAGCAGACTGGTGCATGCTCCAGGCGTGAAGGCAGCATGGTTGCAGGAAGCCTGGAGCACTGGCTCATGTGCTTCATAGCTGTTGTGAAGACTTTTCTTATCTGCTTGTTAAATAAACAAGCAGATAAGAAAAGTCTTTAAGACAGCCATGAAGCAGGCGATCCAGTCCGGACGGGCCGGACCAAAAAGCCAAAGGGAGGCAACCAAGAAAGCTTATTTCCAATGGCAGCCCACCGTTTACCATAAACAATGACGCTAGCCAATGGAAATAAGGTGTGGGGCTTCAAGCCCTTCTCTCAAAGTCCTCCTTGACAATAAATCTTGCCGAGCGAGCTTCGCATGTGCGCAGCAACGCTAGGCGAGACCTAAAAACTGTTGTAGTTATCCAGCTGAGAGGAGGTGGTTGAAGTGACAATACATACTTTGGCCCAATTCCCAAACCTACCTGGGAAAAAGTTGTTGATTATGTTTCATAGCGTCACAAGTATATTTGCAGCAAACTGGCAACTTTTAAGAATTCACAAGAATTTCTAGATGTAATCTGTATACCAACTCAAGCCAGAAAATCATTTGAATCTGCGCTTGATAGGAGTATATTTGTGAGCCTTTCAAGCTGGGAAACTACCTACCAACGTTTGGTGATCCACCACAAAATTGTAAGTTTGTGAGTGATGACCAACGTTAGCTGGTGGACTGATAAAGGAATACCCACAAAGAACAAGTTACTTACCTAGTATAATGGTGTCTCTGGTGGATACTCTATCTAACCACAGATTCCTCACCTTAGAGTAGATACCAAAGCAGTATCTCCCCAGGTGGAGGGTACGTGAAGTGAACTCAGACCTAAAAGACTTGCAGGACCGAGGGGAGAAATGTCCTTTCCACTGGACATGGCTGTCAATTCAGTAGTGCTTAGTGAATGTATTTACTGACGCCCATGTCGCAGCATGGAAGATGTCAAGGAGAGGCATTCCGTGTGCCAACGCAGTGGTACCAGTCTTAGCCCTAGTGGAGTATGATCTCAGAACTGCCAGTGGCTGCTTCTTGGCCACTGAGTAGCAGATATTAATGAAAGGACTATCCACCTCTACTGGGTCTGCTTCTGCAAAGCCTTCAGTTTCTTTACTCGGGTGAAAAACACCACTTTTGAGGAGTGTGGGAGGTGAAGAACGCAGGCAGGGCGATAAATTGTATTACATGGAACGGAGTCACATCTTTAGACAAGAAAGCCACCCGAGTTCTCACCACCAATAGGTCTAAAAAAAAATAAAGGTGGTGTAGGGTGGCTGCTCCAACATTGCCTGAAGTGAACTCATGAGATGAGCTAAAGTCATAACACGCACTGAGAAGTTCTGCATCGGTTCCAAGGTCGTGCACATAAGAAACATTAGGTGCAATTAAGAGAACCACTTAAGCATCACAAAAGGTTTGAGAGGAAACACATCAGTCATACCTTTTATAAACTTCATCCAATAGCCGTTTTAAACAAAAGAACATCCAATAGTTTGCTTGTAAAGGGTCTAGCTTGCACCTTCCACAATGGGCCACAACCTGTCCCTGCAGCCGACATATATGGATTACATAGTAGGGTGAATGGTGATGAGAAAGACACGCACCACTTCAGGCAGCAGAACAGGCAAATGCTGCAGCTCAAGCTACACGCATGGTGGTGTAGATTGTTTAGGTTACAGAACTCTAACTTGCAGCTGCAACAGAAGATCCTGTTGATGTGGAAGACTGATCGGAGGACAGATGCTCTTGCCCAAATGTTCCGGGTACAACACTTTCCTAGCCCAAGCAAGACCCATAAGGATCACTTGGGCACTGTCATTGCTGATCTTTTTTAGAACTTGAAGAGGCAAGGGGTTGGAAGGCATATAGGAGTCGTAAGTTCCATTCCAGCTAGAATGCGTCTTGCAGTGAACGTTTTTGCAGAAACTCCAATGCACAAAACCAAACCTTAGACACTTTGCATTCTCAACTGTGGTGAAAAGTTCTACGTAGGGTTGTACCAACTGTTAGAAGATGCCCTGCAGCACCTCAGGATGTAGATGTAATTTTTGATCTGCCAGCCGCCACCTTCTTAGCTCATTTGGTCTGCCATTCAAGAGTCCCACCAGGTGGTTTGAAAACAGGGAAATGGACCAACACGTCGACCAAAACTAGAGGTGTAGTGCCTCCTGTCACGGGACCAGGACCCCCACACACCCTGCTTGTTGCAATCAATGTTGATATGATAAGCTATGTATATTTGTAAATTTCACTACCACCCACAAGAGTCTCCTGGCACTGAGAAGGTGCCTGTGCCTAGACCTACCTACAATAGGTTGATTAATTGAAAAGGCAGGTCTTCAGCTTCTTGCTCCATTCAAGAGGAGGCAGCTCTCATGTGGTTTGGGAGGCCGACCCATGCTTTAGGAGCAATGTAGGTGAGCTCCCGTCCTCATTTTTGTATGCATGGGATGTTAGTAGGAGTCCTGAGAACCGGAGGTGTCTGGGTGGTTAGTGGAAGGAGATGCTACTGTTCTGGTAGGTGGGGCCTAAGTTGTGTAGGACCTTAAATGTGTATGAGAAGTTTGAGATGGGCGCATAATACCACACTGCAGTGGTGTTGTCTGTCATTATCTGCACCGGTCTCCCCTTTATGGACAATAGTAAGGTCATCAGAGCCAGACAAATGTCCCTCAACTCCAATAGATAGCTATGGAGCTGGGTTCCCATCGGAGGCCAGAGACCTCTGTTCTCCATCTCCCCCAGATGACTACTCCAATCTAGTAGTGATACATCCGTCACCACTGTCAGCTCTGAGTGGGGAAGGAAGAGGGGACTGCCACTTGACCAATCGTGTTCAATCAGCCACCACTGCAGATGGTAAGTCATCTCTTGAGTGGCATTCAACAGATTTCCAAGGTAATTCGGTTCAATGCCATCTGGAGGTGGTCTATGACTGACTGTGGAGTCCTGCATTCAACAGCTAGCCATTAAGGCAACGGGTAACTTGTATCTCCAACATTCAAAGGCGTGTTGCAACCACCATCTTCACTTTAGTGAATAATTGAGCGCCACTGTTGAGTTCGGAAGGAAAACCTTCAAACTGGTAATGCTCATGGCCTACCTTGAACAATATGCAAAAGAAAAAGAACAATTGATGGACAGAATGCAAAACAATGTCATACATTCACCATAGTACACAGACAGGGAGGACCTGGCTTGGCAGTTCGGTCTGGACCGTTCCCATGAGGCACAGGGTCAAGACTGCTTTGCATATGGCTGGGTCTAAACTGGGGTGGCATGGTGAGCAAAAGAACAGTGGATATAACCCAGATCTCTTGACTGGGGGTGAATGTATGATTTATTCAGCATTCCATCCATCATTTGTTTGCGTAGCACTTTTCACCCTAAGTGGGATGGGTATGCCCAGACATGGGTCCCTTGTTCACTGTGCCACTGGAGTCAAGCTAGCCTGGCTGATGAAGGATAATACCCAGAAACTGGCCCCAGGATGCTTGTTTCTGGTCCAGGGAGGACCTGGCTTGGCAGTTCAGTCTGGACTGTTCCCATGAGGCACAGAGTCAAGACAGCTTTGCCTATGGCTGGGTCCAAACTGGGGTGGCATGGTGAACAAAAGAACGATGGATTTAACCCAGATCTCTTGACTGGGGTGAATATATGATTTATTCAGCATTCCGTCCATCATTTATCTGCGTAGTAAATCAAGAAATGTCAGTTTTGATCAGAAGAAAAAGTCAACCAGAGCAGAAACTCCAGGATTTAGAAAACTATAACCGTCGCTCATTTGTTTGCGTAGTACCTTGTACAATAGGTAACATCTGCAGGACACATATGACAATACACATCATCTTGCAGATCCAACACTACCATCCAGTCCCCTATGTCCACAGCAGGCAAGATTTGGGCCAGCATGTGCATTTTGAAATTGCCCTACCGCAGGATTACATTCAGAGATCGATGTTTCAATATAGGCCGGAAGACCATTTTTTAGCCCAACAGGAAGAGAAACAACCCTCTCCTCTTCCAGAGTGTTGAAAAGTCTCAATAGCATCACTGGAGAGCAACACTGGCGCCAATACCATGAGAGAGGCTTGTACATTCCACAAAAATCATGTGGAACGTATCAAAGCTTGGCTTTACACAGAGCTGGTTCCAACCACCCTTACCCCGCAATCAGTAGTAATGAGGCCAGCACAAATCACATATTTGGCTGTATCATTTCCATCATGATTGGTTTAACTCAGAGAGGCCCTAAGCTCTGCTGCATGGATCTCACTGGTATTGTCCTAAAGGACATGCATGTTGGGATCCAACAAATAGAAGGAATTGACCAATCTCAATGCAAGGCTAGCTAAGGGGAACATTTGGTTTCCAAAAGCCTCAATCCACTTGGATTCCCTTTCTGGAGGAGTTGTGGGAAATGAATTGGGAGTTCAACTTGCTGGTTGAAGCCTAAACACCAGGCTCTCTGGGTAAGGGTGTTAAGTGAGAAAATTAGAGTCGCCAGGAACCAGATTGTGATGCCTGGCCAAGTGCCTGTTCACAGGTGGGCAACAGAGCATTGACCAAGGGCCCATCAAGGTACCAGGAAGGACCCATCAAGGTACCAGGAAGGACCTCGCTAAAGGAAATCAAGGGCTAAAACATGGCTGTTACAGGCTGCAAAAAATACATAAGAATGTTAGTATTGGTCTTGACTGAAAGCACACTACAATTCCAAGACCTCAGCTGCCCGTCGGACCCCTTCTACAAATAGTGAACTCTCTTCCGTTAGTGGTCTAAGTGGTGAGCCAACCATGTATTAGAGGAGGTATAAAGTCCACTGGCCAGACTTAGCAATCCCTACCGGACCCTCTCCTGGAGCCGGTGGCATTGGTACCATTGTCGATGATTTACAGCCCAGCAGGGGTTCATGCATCAGATTAGACATAAGTACAGGAGTCGGTAGGAGACCTAGAATAGATCTTAAGGGATCAGAGAGTGCTGGGGAAGGACCTGTTGGTAGTAACCCAACTGGAGGCCCATGCAGTACCTTGTAGCCCAGATGTGCAGTAGAGAGAGCCAAAACGCTGAAGGCCTCAATCTGCTGTGGCATCGGAAATAATTGGAGTACTATGGGTGCAGCGTGATCAGTTGGGGGAATCGGCTTCTCAACCAGTAACACTGAGGGAGACCAACTGTCAATGTAACGCCCATGAGCCTTCTCTTTGGATATGGAGTGGTAGAAGGAGGTTGATTCCTGCCTTGCTTTCTTATGTTTTAGCTTGAACTTCGATTTAGACTTACCAAAGGACTTTGAAAGTGAGGCCTTGGGAGTGTAAAAGAGTCCGCAACCTTTAGCTGCAACAGGGCTTCATGCGAGTGTCTTGCCTTCTCATGTTAGGGTGACATAAAGCTTCACTTCTAGGTTCAAGATGGCGTTCGGGTGCATGAAGGCACACATCGCACAAGTCATGTATCAAGGCGAAACATCGGAGACACACCTTGTGTAGGTCCATGACTGATATCTGTTTTCTACAGTCCTACCATGGACTGAAACATGTACTTTTAGGAGGTGACATTGTTGCTGTATTTCTTTTTTGGAGTCAGAAGTAACCCAACGAAATTGGGAGTAGAGCTCTGGATCCGTGTTGGAAGGTGTGGAAAGAAAAGTACAAACAGCAGAGTGCAGGGGTGATGCTTTTATGTGGATCCAATCTGTCGCTTCCAGGGAGGTATAGAGCCTGTGCTAAGCCACACAGTGCCATCTATAGTTGCACACAGAAGTATTCTTAGAAAAAGTTTCTGGATCCAGTCTGGCTGTTGGGAAGGATTCTAAGGTAAGGAATCCAGGGTTAGAAGCATCCATAAGATCCCACAAATAGAAGCAGTAGGCATCTAACAGGATTAGTGGACACTGGGTAAGAGTAATTTGTCTATCTGGATGTAAGGAAGGATCCTCAGTCTGATATTCTTCACTTACTACCGTCTTAGGTTCTGATTATGAGCTGCCAGGAGCAGTATCTCCAAAGAGGATATTGCTGCAGTCAGCTAGGAGTTTCCTCATGTTGCTGTGCCCGGAATTATGAGGTGTGCAAACGTCAGAGTAGCTAAATCCAGGTCTGGATACAACAGGCCTGGACTTATAGAAGATCTGCAGGTAGCTGCCGCTCCTAGTCCCCACCCACGTATGAACTGTAGCATGGGCAGAGCAGAAAAATCTCCCCACAGTTGCAACCAAACAACTTTGTTCTCCTGCCGTTATCCCGTGGCACCACAGCCAAGAAGAAATTACCCCCACATATTTATCACCTGCAGCAAGCAGGTGTTAAACATGGGTGGATTTGAACCTGTTATTACATTGGAGAAAAACGTGGTGATTTGGATCCAGTATTCCTTGGTCCAAATGTTAGTTTCCATTTCTGTGGGCAATAACTTGCAATCTCCAAAGATGGGTGCGGAGATGCCAGCCAGAATCTCCCCCCGCCCCCAACACACACACCTATGTTCATGGAAATCGCAATGAGGCCCTTAGTGGCAGATTCAAAGTTAAATACTGCCAGAATATCTCTGTCTTCAGATATTGCATGTCTTTAAGGTTGTTTGGGTTTTGAACTGAAGACAGGATTCAGATCAATCCAGAGTCTGGGGTCCAATACTCCTAGATATCTCGCTAGGATGAACTTACCATACATTGATATGGGCAGTATTCCAATGCAGCACCACCTAGGGCCACAGTTTCTGTCCTAGTTCTGCTGATAGGCAGCAACATCTCTTTCTGCCACTGTTTAATGTAGTTGGGCCATGTGGTAAAGTTAGATTGCCAAAGCAAGCTTGCCCCTAGATGGATGAGAATCTAGGGTCTGCTCACATTTGTGTGAAAGCTGAATTTCTAAGACAATATGTCCCCGTGGTTGCCCAGGTCTTGTACGTAGCTGCACCTTGCATTTTATCAGTGTAGGCAGGTGCAATTTCAGTGTCTGGGTGGGGTTCTGCAGAACCCTACAAGTCACATCCAAGTGACCGATGCTACAGATCATGGCCGCACATTTGCTTCAGTCAGCTAGGAAGGCAAATATACATTCTAAGTAGTATCTGTTGATGCTCATCATTCTAGGCTTTTCAGGAGAACAGCCAGGTCCACGGTATTTTATGCTGTTGATGAGACATCAAAGGTCACGTGAATGGTTTTCCTTCACCCTTGGTCTTAAGGAAATCCTCTCTGTTGCCTGTTAGAGTGGTGTCATTTCTCATTTTCAGAATTTGCAGCAGATGGCATGGCAGTGACGCTGCTCCATCTGGTCATCACATCATACCCGAGATATGGCAACATTGTGCTATCACTGTGCAAGTAAAGAATCCCTCTGTGAAAGAATACGGTCTCCCTAGCACAATTAAAAGCACAATTAAAGCACCGGATGACTAAATCAGTTATGCCAAAGAAGTGCTAGTGAGGACATACGTAGCACAAATAGAACTAACCAAATGTTTTTTATCCGCATGGCTTAAAAGCGTTATGGTTTTAGATTAATTGGCATACACAGAAAAGTGCAACCAGCCCAATCTTACCAAAGCTGTGGTAAAAGGTTAACGGCCGGAAAAAATACACTTGTATCTATTCATTGTAGGCTCGTAGTTGAAATAAAATATTAAACGCACATTTTAGTTCATTTAGTTCAGCGATAAAATATGAAAAATAAATACATACTTTAGTTCAGCGATAGTAATAGAGTTCAGACTATGAGGTGATTTTGATTCAACTATTTATTATGTGTGCAATAAATCTTTTTTTAATAAAAATAACATTTTCACTATAGCAAAACAACCACTAGTCTCTGTTACTTACCAATAGATACAATCGCTATATGCTTATAATAGAAGGATACACAAAAGTCAAGAAAGAGAACTCCGAAGCTTCCAATCAGCCAGGGCAGGTGATGTACGAGGTAGAGCTCCTTGTGATGAGAAATGGCTGGTAGTTTTAACAAAAGGCTCAGTCCATATGTACAGTTACCCATCATGGCCAAAGCAAAAAGCATATAAGAAGTTCCCTCTGTGGATTTTCTTTGGAACTAATGAAAATAAATACAATAGAAACAGTGACATGGATAACAAAGGGCAAGATACACATCTGCTCAAGGAAAACTAGCAAGTCATAATTCTTTACGGATACAGCCCAGCGCTTAATGATTAGTGTCCAGTTGAGAACACAGGCTGGCTAGGTAATAGCCCAAGGAGACCAACCATTTGCACACATGTGGTAAGCAATTGCTAATGAGAGACATACTTAAAGATTGGAGGCTGTTCTATTTGTACAAACCATTGAGACATACTTTAATACTTTCTAATTAATAAATAACCCAATATTTTGTATATATGAAAAGAACGGGATCACCAACAAAAAACTCCCCAGGAAGCTGTAGACCATTCAGAACGCTGCCGCCAGAATCACGGTCAACCTTCTACACTGAACATGTATCAAAACCTACCTGAAGGAGCTCCACTGGATCCCCATTCACAAACTAACACAATTCAAACTCCTCACCCACAGTTTATAGGCACTGTAGGAAGGTGGATATCTGACTATGGCTGCCCCCTACTTTTTGCCTGGTGTTTTGCTGGTTTTTGACTTAGTTGGCCTGGGATCCTGCTATTCAGGACCCCAGGCTTCCTGCTCTCTCTGTTAAAATGGACACCATGTACTTTAGGTGCATTTACCAATTGGTACTGGGCCACCTTATCAGTCCCTGTACCCAGGGCATAGGTGTACCCAGGGCCTACCAGGGGCTGAAGCATGTATTATGCCACCCCTGGCTGGCCATCTAAATCTGACACAACTGGCTGCATGACAGCTGGGGCAAGGTGGTGTAAGCACCCTTTGCTGTAGATATAGTATACCTATATCTAACCCTAAAATGGACACATATATTCCTATCAGTCACTCCTATGGAAGGCCTTATCAATCCTGAAGGCAGAGTGCTTGGAATTATGTGAGATGGTTCTCTGGCATGAGCTGAGCCCGTTTGCAGCTTGCGGAACCAAGTCCTAATAGCTGTTCCATGATAACGCTATACAATATACTCTTAAGTGCATTATCAACCTCGCGGTTAAATGCTAACTCTGGTATAACATTATCAAAACATGTCGAGTAAGGTGTCATACGATTTGGAATACTACCCCCTCGCCAATTATGGCGACGGGGGTAGCATTCCACCCTTCTAGAGGGACACGACATGTATGTAACTGTGAATCCCGGTTAAAGTTAACTCGAGCCTCAGCATCACAAAATGGATGCTGCCACCACAGACACAAGTCTGACCTCCTGCTGCTGGGAGTCCTTCCAGCGAGGATGGCTTGGACAAAGGGTTTTCTGCCTTGGGAGGTGCTAGCACCACCCCAGACAGGATTTTGTGTATTGAGGTAGGGAGGCCTGGAAGGAATGAGACATGCCTGGGGCACACAAGGTGCCCTGTGCATACACCAGTGCAAACCAGTTGCTGGGGCATCCCAGCCCCAGCTCTGGCGGGAAACCGGACAAAGGATAGGGGGTGTAACCACCCCCCTTCCTGGTCCCACCCAGGGGAGGGACCTAGTCAGTAGTGCAGCCCCCTTTAGGAGAAAAGGTAGGAGCTGGTCCCATTCCAAATTAGATTATCCTGAACTATTCATCAAGAAGAAACTCTGGCCTTCGACGTTCTGCTCCACAGAAGACTGAAGAATCTCCCTTGTGGGCAAGGAGTGTCCACCCTGCAACTGCAGGCACCATCAAGCGTCCAGCGGCTTCACTTTGTCGTCTTCCCTCGAGGATCCAGACTTCAGAGCCCGATGAGACCCGGATTCCCAGACCTCTCCTACCTCAACCTGCATCTACAGCAAAGCTGAGACCCGTGGGTGCGACGAGACACGTGGGACCGGCCATCTTGAACGAACCTGCACTTCGCTTCCAGCACGACTCCCGAGGTAAACTCGACCAAGTGCTTTGGGGACTGAGAAGCCCCAGCCCCGAGCAGCCCCTGCACCGAAGATCAGCCCTCTAGCATCCACGAGATCTGCGTGGGGCCCTTCTGCTTGGTTCCTGCTCAACGCGTTGTCTGGTCACTTGCCGGCTGGCTAGTGGCCTCCTAGACGACGAACCTGTGAATTTCCACTGCTGATCTGGTTGCTCCAGATTGGCCCTTGCTCCCTTCCAAAAGAGGGGCACCCCGGACTCTCCTAGTCCGCACCAGATGCTTTCTTCACTCACCGCGTGGGTTGCCTTTGCCAAGGCCTGTTGCCTCCAATCCCGGATCCAACACCGCCGACAGCGAGAGCCTGCGTGGGCCAGCTCGTGCCTCCATCCTGGTCGTCGAAGACACCTCCTGGTCCACGTGGCTGCAGAGTCAAGCGTCCACTCTTCACCTGATCGCGACGACGACATCTGGTTCCTTCCTGGTTCCACTCCAGTCACTGGCTAGTGACTGTGAACATTGTCCCCTCTGCTTTCAGGTCTCCTTCTTCAACAATCCACCCTTGGATTGCACCGGACATCTCCCTCCTGGTCGCCTGCAGCATCTTTTCTTTCAGGCTCCATAGACTTCAACGCGAGAACCCGACGCACCTTGACACCTGTGCACCCGCCGTCGGTGGGTGAGGTAACGAGAGCATTTCGGTGCTCAAGGGTAGTTTAACTGTCCTAGTGTCCAGTTCCACAGTCGTTTTAGTTCTACCTAGTCAGGATTGTCCGTACTCACCTTTAACTTGAACTGTACTGTCCATAGACATTGTTACGCATCTCGCGTGTGAGTTCACACTCTGCACACGCGTTCTGTGGGCCTCCTATTACTTACCGGAAGTTAGTATAGCGTGGTCCCATCGATCCTACAGCTTCTGGACAGCTCCATTTCCATTATCGACTTTCACATTCCACTTACTTAGTATATGGTTTGTCTAGCCCCTAGGGCACCATTGTAATTTTGTGCGACTTGTAGTATTTTTCGTAAGAGATTGTCATGTGCTTAGCCCTCTGACCTCAAAGTGTTCAGAGGTGTTGTTATTAATAAATATACCGTTTATTTTCATAACAACCTGTGTGGTGTCCTTTCACTTGGTATTCAAGGGGTTATATTGTGGTAAAACAGCTGGCTTCACATGCCAAAAGAGTTTAGCCTAAGACTGCTTTGTCCATGCTACCATTAGGATAGCTGGTCTACAAGGTTGACTTACAACCAATCACCATAAGGGTTGTTTGGACTGATACAAGGTGATCACTAGAACTAGTGAGCATCATATATCAGGCCAACTTCTCACAGGCACTAATAACACAGGTCCAGCATACCTCAACAATCACACTTGCTTTCACAAATGTCCAGACACCTCAGTTCCTCCCGACTCCTACTTGCTTAAATTCCAATCATAAGGAAAACCAGAATTGGTTGTCAAGCATGAATGTCATTTCACCAAAATACCAGGGGTAGCGAAAGTGACATCACATGATCTTTGACCCTCAGTTTCAACTCACACACATGTCTATACATACATGCATTCGTACTTAAACACACTCTTTCACACACACTCCCTCTCTCACTCGCACAAACACACAGACACCTGAAAGCACAGACACAACATACATTTCAAAGCATTTTTTTTTCTTGGTTTTTTATTTACCTCAGCTACCAGGGAAGGTCAGATTCTAATTGTACTCCATTTTTTATTACATTAATAGTGAATACTGAAACTTTACTCGCTATTAGTATTATAAAATGGGAAAGAAACCAAAGAGTGTAGCCCCAACCAAGATCCATAAAGGTGAGCTGTCACAGTGTTCCTGGCACTGATTTTGCCACCTCTGAGGCCAGGGTTCACAAGGAACAAGCCAGATGTTATAATTGCGACACCTAAAGGATATTCATGGGGTTGTGCTTTCTTCTACATCCCTCCTAAAGCATGGAACAACCTGCTGCTACACATAAGAACATCCCGCTCACTTCTTGAATTCCTGAGAAGCTGAAGACCTGGCTTTAGAAATGTGAGGGTAATCGCAGATTCACCTACAGACAGACGCATTAGCAAGGCACCTTTAAAAGATCACCGGAACTCATAAAAACATAAAATAAAGAGCCCCTGAAAGAGTGCTAAAGGTATGGGTTTTGTGAATAAAAAATAAAAAAGGTGACATTTAAATTACATTTTGGAAAAGAAACAAGGGGCTTAAGATCTAAAGATGAAATATTTTCCATCTAGTCTGATAGATATATAGACAGAGAGGCAGAAAGACAGACTGAGACAGACAGAGAGACAAAGACAGAGAGACAGACAGAAACAGACAAGAAGACAGACAGCGAGAAAGAGAGAGACAAAGGATAGACAGAGAGACAAAAGGCAAACAGAGAGGATAGAGACAGGCAGAAAGAGATAGATAATGGCTATGAAATTTTGAGAACAGTAAATTCATAAAAATTGAGAAATCCTTACATTTTTATGGAGTTGAGGAAATCGAGATCCTAAGTAAAACACAGAAGATATGTAGCCACATATAAATCCAGACATTTCACTTATTCCAAGGGATTTCTGTAAAAGAAACAGAGTTTGATATCAAAAGTACAATACCACGACAAAGTTGCCACACTTATCCAGCAAAATTACTATTAGTTAATCTCTCAAAACCACCTTCGGCATTTGGTCGACTGGTCACAATTTCGAATCACAGTAAGACCAATTTGGTCGATCATCCTTTCAAGGGAGATATATTGGATAATTTTTGCAAAAGCTAGTATTAATTGTTCAATTAAAATATTAATTATTCTGCTGAATCCAGTGTCTATGGTTTACCCAAACACCACATATATTAATGGTGCAAGCATAAAAATGAATTGGAAATAATATGTCTGTTAGAATATAAAACAGGTCAATGTAGCAATGGATGAAAAAAGTGAAGGGATGCTAAAAACATACTTAGGGTAAACATTGTTCAGAAACAGCATACTTTTCATTATGTACACCACACCCCAAAAAATGCTAGGAAATTCCAAACACATTCACAAAGGTTTTTAGGCATCTAAGTTGAACACAAGCGCAGCCACATTTTCATTTATGAGTGGTGCATTAACTGGTGTGAGAAAACATGCTCAATGGGGCTGGTGATACGAGGTTTTTAGAGCCCAGACAACTATTTACGAAGTTGAATACTCAAATGTGGATTTCAAGGACAGGAGTAAATCTCCATTCAGGGAACATGTTCAAAATTGGCGAAGGTGGTAACACATTAGGCATGCACAAATGTACAGCTACTAAATTTACACAAGCAAAATTACCTTTGCATGGAAGAACAGTGGAAATTACAAAGAAATCCAGAACTACTCAAGAAAAGTTGCAAGACACAGTTTTCCAGGATTACTCTTGGATTCACTTACACAATTCAAAACAATTCAGAAACTTTCTCCAAATGTATGAGTAAAGAACAGGAGTAAACGTCCAATTTCCTTCAGGAATAGTACTCAGACTTCTCAAATGGAGCTGTTGAATAATTAAATGGAAGAATTGGGATAAAAAGAGAAATTTTAACAAGATGAGCATTCGGGACTTTGCGGTAATCCTGGTGTTGCTGTAGTTCATGCTATACGATTTGTCTTCAAAGTATATGGCTTTACATAAAGGGAAATGTAAATGTAAATGTCGGAATTTGTAAAGCGCACAGCTACCTCCACCGTAGGTGTCCCGGCGCTGTCCGTATACCGCTTAGGAACCCTTCCTGGCTTTCCTGGGAAATGTCCACTCCTGGGCACCCCCCAGGTGCAGCCAGGCATCCCAGCGCTTTTGGGGCCGTTGTGGAGACTAAGCAAGCTATTGCCCAGAGTTGCAGCGTGGGACCCATGATCAGAACAGGCACTGAGGCGAGAATATCCAGTCAGGGGAATTAATGAGCCGGAGACCCGCCGAGGCGGGAATCGAACCCTAGTCCCTGGCCAGAGCTCTGCGTCAAGGTCTGCCTGCTCTAACCATTGAGCCATACTTCTAACAACTTGACAAAGTAAATATATCAGGAATGAGATTTACTGAACAGAGCAATAAATAATGGGGGGGGGGGGCAATTCAATTCCACCCCAAATTAGTTGCTTACTACAACACACGTCTCAACAGTCACTGGACACCATAGTGAGACTTAG
Source organism: Lissotriton helveticus (assembly GCF_964261635.1). Lineage (NCBI taxonomy): Eukaryota > Metazoa > Chordata > Amphibia > Caudata > Salamandridae > Lissotriton > Lissotriton helveticus. The sequence continues at coordinate 200,008,510 of NC_136072.1, forward strand.
CTATAACCAGGTGGGATAGGAATATGACCCAATTGATTTGCACAAGCAGTGGCATAATGCACAGATCTCTGCCTTAAATTACGGTGCTATTGGCTTTGCCATTTGATTGCAGGAACATGAATGCACCAGCAATCTTACGAAGACCATTCTATTGAAGGAAACCAATTGCAATATGGCTGTAATGAGTCATGACGCATGCAAGCATCACAACACATCCACTGTAACGGGTCTACAACCTACGGCTATTATAAATGTACTGCTCCAACATGGAAGAAGCCGTGTTAGAATGGTAAATGAAACTGGTGAAAATAGCAAAAAAAAAAGTTCACGCAGAGCGCATAAAGGTATGACTGCTTTTTTGCAGCTGCTGGTAGCCATTAAATAAATTGATCCCAAAAAATAACCTAACTTACTGACAGTGGGTTTGTAAGGAGGATGGAGAGGGTGCTGGCAAGTATCAGGGAGATGGGGCAATACAGTAGGAAGAAAAAGTGTGTGTTTGTGTGGAAGGCTCTTATAACAGACATCTCTGGTGTTGTATTACCCCAGATGTTTTTACCTTCACTCCATGTATTTGTTTGCTGAGCTGGACTTTGTTGACATTAGGACTCCCGCACTGGTTAGTAGGGGTTAAGTGCAGAAAGTGCTTATGTTCTCTCCCTAAAACATGGTAAAATTGGCCTACACCTTACTGGCACCTTCAGTTTACTTGCAAGTCCCTAGCAAAGTGTACGACCTGTACCCAGGGCCTATAAATGAAAAGGTACAAGTAGACTGCAGCACCTATTTTGCCACCAACTAAAGTAGCATTGTAAAATGGGTCTTAAGCCTGCCACTGCAGCCTGTAGTGCAATTTTAAACTGTCATTTCTGCCTCGCAAGGTAAATTATTTGCAATGCCTAAACCTTCCTTTATACTGCTTATAATTCACCCTCCTAAGATAGGGCCTAAAGCTGCATAGGGCAGGGTGCATCATATTTTAACATGTAGGAGTATGAGTACGTAAGTACTACATGTCATGACACAGAAAAACTCTTAAAGAAGTTTATCACTGTTGTAAGGCCTATCTCTTCCCTAGGCTAATACTAGCTTACCTTATTACAGTTAACTGCTAACTTCAGTTTGTGACCAGATAGAGATATGCTGTTTACACCCAAGTGAATTGTAATTTAAAATGCTCTTGTTAGAACTGTCAGCCTTAGGGTATTCTTTCGAACATTTAGCCTTCACCCTTCCTACTCCTAGTGCTCTCGTTTTATCTTGGCCTTAGGACTCTAGCACTGGTGTAGCAGTCGGAATGTGCACAAAGTACTTGCTTTCTCTCCCCTAAACATGACAGGATTTGCTAATGCCCAACAGCCGCATTTAATTTACTTGTAAATCCCTAGTTAAGTGGTACCCTATGTACCCAGGGCCTGTAAATTAAATGCCACTAGTGAACCTGCAGCACTGACTGTGTCACCCACTTAAGTAGACCGGAAAAACATGGTTTAAGGCAGCCATTGTAGCCTGTGTGTTCATTCTGAACTGGCAAAAGAAACCTTTTACCAGGCCCAGCGCTGGGACGCTCACGGGCAGCCATGCGCTTTATAAATCCGTAAACAAACATAAACCGCTGGGTATGCCCTGAAGAGTCCAGAGGGCAGGGTGAAGTGTATTCAAAATGTGTGCGATGTACTTTTAAGTTTTGCATGTCCTGGTAGTGAGAAACTCTTAAATTAGTTTTCCACTACTACAAGGCCTAACTCTCACTTAGAATAACATTGGGTTTCCTTATTACACGATAACTTTCAACCAAGACCCTGCGGGCAGGTTTAGTCTGGTGCCTAAACAATTGTAATTTAAAGCCCTCTTTAATGGTAAAGTCAGAATTTAACTCACAATTCTGAAAATGCCACTTTTAGAAAGTTGCCAATTTCTAATCCCAACCATTTGGTGTCAACAGCCTGTCCCTGGGTCACATGAATAGGTGTAGCTGGCAGTTTTCTCAGAGACAGTGAGACAAATGGAAGATAGGTGCTGTCAGGATGGGCCACTCTGACCTGATATGGGGTGGAGCTGTCCCCTACCACACTTAAACATGACAAAGGCCCAGCCTGAACATCCTTACAAAGGGTTTGTCACTAGCCTTTTGTGTCCCCCAGACAAGCTGGGGGCAAGTCCAGGTAAAAAAGGAATACTTAACACCTCAGGTGGGTTGAAACCTACAAAAACTACGCATACTTCAAACTCGTCAAAGTCACTATACATCTGGACCTGTGGAAGACTCAGAAGGAGGACTGCTGTGCTGCTTTCCTGCAAGAAAATTGCCACTCTCTTGCCCTCCTGCCTGAGTGAGAAGGACTGGATCTGCATCTTGGACCCAGCACCACCAGAGTGACTCCAAGGCTAATTGCCTGGTCTTTTGATCAGGGACAGAACAGGTTCCAGCAACCTTTAGCCCAGCACTTGGGCTCTGCCAACTGCGAGTCCTGCTCTCCAAAGTGGTGCTACCCTAGTGCTGGACCCTTGGTAGTGGGCCTGAAGATGCTCAGTCAGGGGAGCTATGGTCTCAGCACAACTGACACAGCGCAACGCATCCCCTCATAAGACTCTCCATTGGAACTGCATTGTGCTGCTTCCTCGATGCAGGACTTTGCATCACAGCCCCACAGCTCATCGGAACGTACGATGTGCGGCACATCTCCATGCAAGGAACTCACATTGACCACCTGCTCCTCTTAACCACTGCTGTGCAACACTCTTACCTGCAAGGACATCGAATAACCGAGATCAGCTTCCTGGAACCACAGCTGTGTGACATATCTCCACACAAGGACCTCTTCTATGCAACGCATCCTCGACGCACGACTCCACATCGCTCCCCAACCAGAAATGAAGGTACTTTTCAGCGGGTCTGACTGGGTCACTGTAGCTGATCGCGCTCCATCGCGGTCTGCCTGAAATTGAGACTTTGGGCTGGTCTAGCACGACCAGATAACCTCTGTTTTTTGGTGCTATTTTCACTTAAATCTTCAAAATTGTATACCTCCGAATCTACTGACTGGATTTTTGTCATTTTGGTCTTAAATTATTTATAATTTGGTGAGGGATTTTTCATGTGTTGTGTTCTAATTTATTTCCGTTTGAATTCCTCTATAAATACTTTACACATTGCCTCTAAGCTAAGCCAGACTGCTCTGTGCTAAGCTATCAGAGGGTTTGCCTGTGACTTCACCCTGACTAGGAATGTGGTTGCTGCTTGAGTAGGGTTTAACCCCTCTTAACTAGTAACCCAATTTCTTACACATCTTAATTGGGACAGTCGGATTTTAAGGTACAAATTTCAAAATGCTACTTATAGAAAGTTGCCATTTGTCTGTCCAAACCAACTTGGCCTTTCTGTCTTTTCCTAAGTCACCTGACCATCAACAGCTCTCCTGTTGTGGGTTGTGTATTCCTTCCAGACACTGGGACAAAGAAAGCCTTGGTGTGAGGGTTTTCCTGAGAGAATGGCAGCAGAGGTGATGTGCCCTGCCCGGATTACACTTCAGAGGGCCCTTTGAAGTGTAATCCGTGCAGGGCACAGCACCTCTGCAGCAAAGGCAAACAAATGTCACACCAGCCTTACCCTGTCTTTGTCGCCCTAAACAGTTTGGAGTCAGGGGAAGAACTGACCAGAACCTCTCACAAGAACACTCCTGGATCTGTGGGAAATCAACTCAGAAGAAAGACTGCCCTCCTGACTGGAGAAGAGGGAATGGCTTGCTGTCTGAAGAAGGAAGATAAAACCTGCTTGCCTTGACCCCACTTCACCCAGAGGGACTCCAATGGTCTGTTTGCTGACCTCCTGTATGAGCTAAAAGGACACCACAATCTTCCAGAGGAATACCTGCAACCGCCCAGCTGAAGAGGACCAATTGGAACCTCTTCAGCCCTGCTGCTGACCTTTCCTGGAGTGATTCCCTGATCACCAAGAGGTATGCCCCCCCCACCCCCACCCCCCAAGGTTGTGGACCCTTGGCTGGCCTCACAGTGAACTCCTCTAGAAGAAAAGGTGAAGATACAGAAGATTTGGACTCCTCGCAACTGTAAAGTGATCTCTTTGATCCACAAACGGACAGTTATTATTAATGACATTTTTCTCCAGTTTTGGATTTTAAGTGTGTGCAAGAAAGAACACATGTTGTGAAATGCCTTATGAACCATAAAATATTATGGTTAACCTCAAATTCAGAATTGTAGAAATAACCAGTATTCTAAATTCAGTATCTTGGGCACATTTTAAAAACGCATAGTTTTAGTTCATACACATTCATTCACTACATTTTACAACATAAACTGAAGAAAAGTGAGCACAATATAAACAAGTATTCCCAAAGACAACAGGCCTCGCCTTGCTGTACAGTATCGCTAAAGAGGGGGAAAAAAAAGAAGTGCTAGAACACAAAGGTTGCTGCCTCGTTATTTTGTATTTGCGTGCACCACAACACACAGGTGTTTTTTTGTTTTTCATTTACCATTCCAAAGTAGATTGGAAATAAATAGAACAGGTAGTGTATAATCATTTTGTTTTCAAAAAAGCAAAAGGCGAGCAGGGTGGAAGCAATATGAAGGGCACAGACTGGAGGGAGTAGCAACATGGAGGGTGGTAGGAGAAGTGCATAACACGGGTAGGAGAGCGCAACATGAGTACAGAGGAGCAGATGCACACTGATGAGAAAAGCTCAATGTGGAAAATGGGAAAAATATACATTGCGGGAGGGGGGGTCAAACACACAAGTGCAATTATAAAATGGGATGGGTGGGGGAGAAGTACACAGGAGCAAGGCGGATGGGCAAAAAGAAGTACACAAGGCAGAGATCCTGAAAACACATGCACTGTCATTGTGTACTTAACCAAAAATAAAAAAGGAATGCCTGGAAAGTAATTAATGGAATAGACAAGTAAGGAGGCCATGCTCCAGGGGAGGGACAAACTAGAAGAGGAAGGAAAGCACACAAAACCAGCCTTTGAAGCAGAAGTGATTGTATTCTCAGGCTGATTAGAAAAAAAAATGCACGTAAAACTTTGAATACTGCGTTTTCTTATTCTCACTGCACAGCAATTAAAATGTACAATGTTTCTTGGGGAAAGACAAACTTGATATAATGAAGTTGTACCCGTACCTAGGAAGAATTCTTATGAGTAAGTGTTCTAGCATTGATCATACTGATCAGTGTAGAAGTAAGGCAATATCTCAAGTAAGTGCAATTGGTAGATTTTATAAATGTTGCGGCCAAAGACACTTCACACATGTTTTTTCACTTTAGAAAATTAAAAATTCCGTCTGTACTGAGTTACGCATGTGAATTAGTGGACGAACAGCAGATTGTTTACTTTGAGAAGGTAGAAGGGTGCATTTGGCGCCAGATCTGTATTTTGAACCGAGCAGCCCCTATAGCGGCGATCCAACTCGATTCAGGCTTCTTTCGACCTACGTGTTCGCCATGGCTGCATGTTTGAGATGGAGTAATGCCCTTCTGAACAGTGCTGAAAACCCTCAACGGGAAGCGCTAAGACAAGAAATATATGCCAGCCTGAAGGGGAAAGGCGTTGTCTTCAGAAATTATGTGAAAGCTGCAGACTTCTTTGGAACTGGGCATAGTGGCATAGGGTCTTTACCAAAACAAGCTTTGAAAACACGAATGAAAATACAATTCACGAAGTCTACCGTAAAAGAGATACTGCCTTATGCCAAGGGCCTTCCAGCACTGATACAATAATTGGGAGCAGTATTTATAAACACCCCAACCATATGTATGTAATCTCCTCCATGGCGTATGCAGAACTGTCCTGTTAAGGTTGAATTTGCTGCCACTATGAATCATAACAGGGGTGTGGCAGGGATTAGCCAGGCAGGACAGACTTTGTCACATATGTGGAAGCTGGGTATAGGATTTAAATCACATTTTATTTGTTTGTCCCCTATTACAACCATTACGACATCTGCTGAGATCACTGGTTTTAAAATACAAAATCTCTACAGCCGAGGAGGCCCGAAATTGTCTTTTGGCCCCGCTCTCCGAACAAGTGTGTTTTGAAATTGATAGTTTTTTAAAAACAATTTTAAAACATATTTTACAGAGTAATTAATATGTTGTAATTGGTTGCGGTACGCTGAACAGGGTCCCTTGTGGGCAAAATTCATTGCATATTATAATTAGAATGTCTCGAATTATATACCTGATGTTTTTATAGTATCTAATGGTACAATCGGAGTTATACCATTCTAGTTGGATGGTGTCTTAAAGGACTAACGAAATTGGTATAGTACTTGCGGATTTGTACTTTTGACATTATGTATGCTACCATGTAGACTGCATTGTACACTGAACTCTGCATCTTTTAGGCCGTTGCTTGTATTTCTGCTTGGGGTCCCGTTTGAGCGAAATTCACTCTATATTACAAATAGAATTTGTTACAGGATGTGTGAAATTAGTACTATAATTGCACACTTGCACTTTTTGTTATCTTGTATGTTGCTATGAATTTTGTACGTACAATGAAACCTGTAACTGTTAGGTCTTTGCAGATGTTTTGCACAGGGTTCCCTCTGGGCAAAATACATTTTTACATTATATATAGAATTTTAGGATGCTTGTATAATGTAGCTAGAGCTACTGGAGAATTTAACAGAACGGCTCGATTTGCATTGTCTTATTTAGTATTGTATTTTTAATAGAATGGTGAAATTGGCCTAATATCTGCACATTTGCACTTTTAACTCCTAGTATGCTACTTGAACTTTGCATGGTTCAACTAAATTGGTGATTTTAAGGTGTTTGCATGTTTTTTATCCTGTTATTATTATGCCCTGAATGATTTGATATATCGGAACCTTTATTTGTATATTTTTATGTGGAACACTTCGGAGCTCCAAATCATAATAAATAATTGAATTGAGATACAATGCAATCAAATATGAAGTTTATGCAAATGTGACTATGCCTAGTGAGTTCTTGCCCTAGGATTCACAGCAACATCCTACCACATAGTTTCTTCTCAATGTTCTCATATTCATTACCATAGAACAGATCGATAGGTCGCTACAGATGACAGGTAAACATTTCTTAATCCTTCATATAACTTGGATTTACTAGATACCTTGATGCACAGATTCAAGTGAGAACAAGCTCCTCGAAGGGAAAAAAAACAGCAAACGCTGACCATAACTTTCCATGAAAACAGCAATCAAGTAATGAGTGAAAAGGTAGTGGTGGTTAGAGTAAAGTGATAGTGGAGTTTTAAGGATGGTGGTGGTTCTGATGTTTAAGGAGGTGTTTAGGGGGAGGTGTTATGGTAGTAAGGAGGGGTGGTGGTGATGAGGGCGGCGGTGGTTATGGTAGGGGGTGGTGGTGGTGGTTAGGGTAGGGTGGGGTGGAGTGGGATTAGGGTGGTGATGGTTCGTGGTGGTTGGTAGGGAGGTGTTGATAGGGTGGTGGAAGGCTGGCTAGGGTGATGGTGATGTTTAGTTGTGGAGTGGTTGGGGTGGTAATGGGTAGGGTAGTGTTGGTCGGGTGGGTGTGGTGGAGGTAGGGTGGTGCTGGTAGACTGGTTAGGGTGGCACTGCTTAGAGTGGTGGAAGTATGGAGGTCGTGGTTAGTGTAGGGTGGTGCTGGTGGCTAGGGTAATTGGTGGTTATGGTGGTTAGGGTGCATTGGTAGGATGGTCGTTAGCATAGGGTAGTGGTGTTGAGGGTAGTGGTTGTGTTTAGAGCAGTGGTGAGGGTGGTGGTTGGTACAGTAATGATGATTAAGGTGGTCATTTAGCTGGTAGGATAATGAGGGTGGCGGTGGCTACGGTGGTGGTGGTGGTTAGGGTATGGAGGATTTGGTGGTTAGGTGATGGTGGTTAGGGGGTTGTTTAGGGTGGCGGTGGTTAGGGTAGGGTGGTGGTGGTGCTGGTTAGAGTACGTGGTAGTTATTGGAGTAGTGGTGGTAAGTGTGATAAGTTGGCCTGGTATATGATGTCCACTATTCTAGTGGGCACCTTGCACCAGTCCAGGTAGGTTATAAAGTAAACCTTACAGTGGTAGCTGTGGAGAGCAGCCTTCAGGCTAAGACTTGGAGACGAGTTAAACAATTTGTTTTACCATTTATAATCCCTTGAGTACCAAATGAAAGCACACCACACAAGGTATATATCAAATATATATGTATTTATTCTAAACACAACCCCTCTGCACTCTTTAGGAGGTCAGAGGTAAAAGTACAATACAAGGAACTTCATTAGCATACGATAAGTTGCACAGTATACGTTTTGCCCTAGGGGCCTCACAAACCATATACTAAAATAGTGGTATAAGAACCACGTGAGGAATAGAAAGCAGGCCTAGGGCCTGGGGAAATCGCTGGAGCTTCTAGGAACATCCAAAGGTTAGGATGTAGGGGGCCCACGGTAGAGTTGTGCAGTGTCTAAACACAGCCACAGGTTACCATTGACTTTCTATGGAGAACGAACAAGTTACAATTTTAAACATTAAGGGTACAGGGAGGTGAACTGCGATGGAACCCTTTTAGACTAAGACACTTGGAGAGTCAATACCCAATGGAGCACCGGAGTACTCGTGTTACCTCACCATGGGAAGCCGGGTGCATAGGTGTGTCTTCATGTCGGGTTTCGTCGTCGATTCCAATGGAGAGCTGCAAAGAAGTGCTGCAGGCGAGCATAGGAAAAGTGTCCGGGTGAATCCAAGGGTGGATCGGAGATGTGAAGAACCTGAAAGCAGAAGGGACAGAGTCTGGGTCACTAGCCAGTGACCAGGATGGCGACAGGAAGATGCCAGCCGATGTCCGGTGATTTCAGGTGAAAAGGTGAAGTTTGTCTCTTCAGCCACGAGGTCCAGAAGGCGCCAACGATGACCAGGAGCTGGATTTGAGCTGTCCCACGAAGGATCTAGTTGACTGCGGTGTCAGTATCCGGATTGGACCCAACAAGCCTCGGCAAACGTAATCCACACAAGATGTTGAAATTGGCTTCGGTGCAGACCAGCAAGGTCTGAGGAACTTCTCTTTTAGGGAGAAGTTGGAGCAAGCCTGGAGCAACCAGGAAAGCAAAGTAATTCAAGGATTGGTCTTCTTGGGGGCTTACTAGCCAACGTACTAGGAACCACGAAGATGCATCGAGCTGAAATGCACAAAGCGGGCCCACGGGACACTCGTGGAGTGTGGACCTCTGAGCTTCGTTGCAAAAGGTGCTTGGGGCTGGGGCTTTAAGCACCCCACTGCACAACTTCAGGATACTTCTGGAAGTCGGTGCAGGTTGCAAAATGCAGGATGTCCAGGAGTTCCGGTCCCATGTCTTTCGTGTCCGCCACAGGTCTCAGCTTTGCTGGGAGCGCAGGTCAGCATCAGAGATGTCTGGAAGTCCATGTCCTGAGTCGCATATTCTTTGGGATCCGGCGGGAGCCTCGAAAATGCAGACCGGCAAAGTTGCTGTTGGTGCCTGTTTGAACAGGGTGGTCACTCCTTGACCACAAGGGAGATTTCTTCCGTCTTCTAGTCGATATGGAATGTCGACGGACCAAGATATATGTTTCAGAGTTTCATCCAGGGTAATCTAAAGTCCTAGGGACTGGGGTTCTATACCTCTGGTAAGTTTAGGGGTTGGACTAGTTCTACGGTCCCTCCTATGGGTGGACCTGGGGAAGGGGTGGTTACACCCCTTCCCCTTTGTTCAGTTTCACGCCAGAGCTGGGGCTGAGTGCCCCAGCAACCGGTTTGAACTGGGAAATGCATGGAGCACCTTGTGTGCCCCAGGCAGTGTCTGGAAAGCATTCACTGAATGCAGCCCTCCCTGCCCCAATACACTCAGAGCCTGTCTGGGGAGGTGCTAGCACCTCCCTGGGCAGGAAACCTATTGTCCAGGCCTCCCATGCCGGAGTTTCGTCCAGCAGCAGGAGGGCAGACTCGTGTCTGTGGCAGCAGCATCCATTTTGTGATGCTGAGGCTCTGTTTAACTTTAACCGGGTAAACCAGTAACTACATGTCTTCTCCCTCTAGAAAGGTGGAATGCTACCCCCGCCGCCAGGACTGGCTGGGGGGGAGGGGGGTAGTATTCCAAAGTGTTTGACACCTTACACGACATGTTTTGATAAAGCCAAACCAAAGTTAGCATTAACCACGAGGATTATAATGCACTTAAGAGTATATGGTATGGCTATATCATAGAACAGCTATAAGGAGATGGTTCTGAAAGCTGCAGAGGGGCTCAGCTCATGCTAGGGCACCCTCTCACACAAAACCAAGCACTCTGCCTCCAGGATTGTCAAGGCCTGCCATAGGAGTGACTTATAGGTTACTATGTGTCTAAATATAAGGTAGATGTAGATATACTATATCTAAGTAAGGCGTGATTACACCACCTTACCCAGGCTGTAAGTACAGACCTGTGGTGTCAGTTTGGAAGGCTAACCAGGGGTGGCACAACGCATGTTGCAGCCCTTGGTGGGCCTAGGGTGCACCTATGCCCTGGGTACCTAGGGTACACTATACAGGGACTCACAAGGGTGTCCCAGTAACCAATCTGGTATGTACCTAAAGTACATGGTATCAATTTAGAGAGATAACAGCTAGGCTGTGGGCCTGATTAGCAGGGCCACAGGCATACTAAAGTCGAAAAACCAGAGAATCACAGCAAAAAGTGGGGGTAACCATAGGAAGCAGACCCTACTCTCCTACAGTAAGGATAGTGGTTGTAGTGTTGAGGTTAGAGGTGATTAGCGTAGCGGTGTTGAGGGTAGTGGTGGTGATCGTGGGGATGAGGGTAGTGGTTAAGGTGCTTAGGGCAGGGTGATGGCAAATAGGGTAGTGGTGGTAGTTAGGGCAGTTGGAAGAGTGGTGGTAGGCTGGTTAAGGTGTAGGAGGCTGTGGTAGGGAGGTGGTGGTAGGACAGTGCTGGTGGTAGTCTTGAGGTTAGCTGTGGTGGTTAGGGAGGAGATAGTGGTAGGGTAGTGCTGTTAAGGGTAGTGGTTGTGTTTAGGGCAGTGGTGAGGGTGGTGGTTAACGGAAGTGGTGATTAAGGTTGAGGGTGGTGATGAATAGGGTGGTGGTAGTGGTTAGGGTAGGGAGGTGCTGGTGGTTAGTGTGGCGGTTAGGGTAAGTGGTTGTAGTGTTGAGGTTAATGGATGTGATTAGGGTGGTGTTAAGGGTAATGGTTAAAAGGTGGTGGTCATGGTGATAAGAGTGGTAGTTAAGGTGGTGGTTAGGGTGGTTGTGCTTAAGGTAGGGTGATGGCAATTAGGGTGATCATGGAAGTTAGAGAAGGGTGGTTGTTAGCGTAGTGATGGTTAGGGTAGTTGGTGGTGATTAGGATTGTAGTTAGGGTGGTTGGTATGGCAGTGGTACGCTGGTTAGGGTTTTGCTGGTGGTGGCAGGACAGTAGTAGTGGTGAGTGTGATGGTGGTGAGCGTGGTGGTGGTGGGTAGGCTGGGAGGCGAGAATGCGGTTCGTTGTTAGGGTGGTGATTGTTAGGGTGGTGATCGTTGGGGTGGTGGTGGTGGTTGGGGTAGTAGTGGTAAGAGCAGTCGTGGTAGTGGTGGAGATAGTCGTTATGCTATTCGTTGTAAGGGTAGTGAAGGTTAGGGTTGTGGTGGTAGTGGTAGAATGGCAGTGGTAGGCTGGTTAGGGTGGTGGTGGTTAAGGTGATTACAGGATGGTGGAGTTGTGAGGGGAGTGGTGGTTTTGGGACATTGAAAATGCTTAAGAATTTCTCCCCCTACTTCCAGTCTCCCACAGGAAAACAGTTGTCCAGGCCCTCGTGATGTCGAGACTGGGCCAAGTTAATTCCTTGTACTTGGGACTTCCAGAGCACTTACTCAGCCGACTACAGATTATTCAGAATATGGCGTCCCGGGCCATCTTTTTGACTAGACCTAGGATGCATACGTCGTATCTTTCGTCCTCACTTCATTGCCTTCTGGTGCGGAAAAGAATCCATTTTAAAGTTCTAGTCCTGGTTTTTAAAGCTTTTCATAAGATCAATGCCCCCCACCTAAAGGTAGGAATTCAGCCTTACACTCTGCAGCGCACCCGGAGGTCCTCTACCTCTACCCAACCCTTGATCTCGACTCCAAAGGACACGCTCTCTCAGGTTGGGGGTAGATCTTTTCAAGTAGTAGCATCCCAACTCTGGAATAGCCTCCCTCGCCCACTGCGACAGATCCCGGACCTCCTAACTTTTAGGCGGAATCTGAAAACGTGGCTTTTCCAGCTCTGGGCCTTTCCGACTTGGTGGCAAGGGCTGATCTTTGTCTGTTGTTCCTGTCCTTTTATCTCAGCGCCGGGACACTCGTGGGAGTACCCGCACGCTTTATAAATTTCAGATAACATAACATTGGGTAGGATGGTGGTAGTGGAGGCTAGGGTGATGGTGGTGATTAATGTGGTGGTGGTTAGGATAGGGTTATGGTAGTGGGGGTGGGGGGTAGTGGTGGTGGTTAGGGAGGTGGTGGAAGGGTGGTAGAATGGTGGCGGCAGGGCTGTACTTTGGTGGCGGTAGGGTGAGGGTGGTGGTAGCAGATGGTGGTAGGATGGTTAGAGTGGTGATGGATAGGTGGTAGTTGAGGGGATGGAGGCAGTAAGCGGTGTGGCGGTGGTAGGGTGGCAATAGGATGTTGGTAGAGTGATGTTGGTATGGTTGTGGTAGGATGGTGGTGGCAACGTCGTGCTAGTAGTAACTGGGTGGTGGGTGTAGTTGGTGTTTGTATTTGATGTGCCTGTGAGAGTTTGTTTAGGTGTGTAGGGGCCCTTATTTAACCCCAAATAAATATAATCCAAGCAATACTTTTCCAAAAGCATACATGAAATATTATAAATAGGGCAAAAGGAAATATTGAAAAAAAGGTAACCTAAATTGGATAATTTGCTGATATCCGCTCATAGAATTTGAACGATGAGACATTAAGTGCTGTGAGGCCCAGTTAATGTTACATGTGCCAAGCAAAAGAAGAGATATAAATGTACTTCTATAGCGATCAATATGTATATCTACTCCTCCACCTAAACACACTGTGCCACCTGAAAGAGGGTCATGCCCATTATACACCTCAGTGATATTAGAAATACCACATTGTAGTAAAAGAGCCACTCTTGTGGTTTGGCACCCTATGATGACCCTCAACTACCACCATTTTCCCTGACTTTAGTGCGTTATTTTACCCTAACCTTAATGTAGGATGGTGCACATGCCTGCTTCCCTTCTGTTCTGTAATCTTATTGTCTTTTAGTGGGAACTGTCATAGAATAGAACAGTACATTACTATTGGCTTTGACATGGCTTTATATCATCTTGTTCTCTGACTTTGACTATTGGCTTTGGCATGGTCTCATGCCATCTTACTTACTTTGCCCTGCTTCTGCGTGCACTGAATTATGAGTTCTTACTATTAGGCTTTGACATGGGCACATGTCTGATTTTGCCATGCTTCTGCCTACACAACAGTGCTTCCAATTCATATTCAAGGTCCTCCTGCTCTTCACTTGTTTTTCGCTCCTCACCGACCAGAGAGAACTGGATATGGTCTGTGGAATGTGCGAACTCCGCCTCGGAGCCATAATACGGGGGCCTGGCCAGCCACTGTTTTTGGCCTTGACGCAGACTGGTACAAGCCAGCTTGGTTCTTTCTAATGAGAAAGAGGGCGCGGTTGGCTAGAAGCTTCGCCTCACATTGAATAGTATTAAAGATGGAGGCTTTGGCAACCCAGACGGAAGTTCACCACAGAGTAGACGAACTGCTGTGATGGTGTCGGAACTTGGGACCCGGCTGTTACTTATTCCTGGGCTGTTGAAAGGGCTTCCCCAGCTGACGATGGAAAGAATGTTGCATAGCCAGTTGGTGAGGTATATATATATATATATATATATATATATATATATATATATATATATATATATATATATATATATATATACATACACACACATACACACACATACACACATATACATTACATACATACACATATATACACATATACATACATACACACACACATACATATATATGTATACATATACATATATACACATACACATACATATATACATATATACACACATACATACATATACATATATACACATACATACATACATATATACATATTACCTACTGGCGGTCGCCAGTAGGTATATATAGTTAGGATTTTTTCTCTATAGGATTTTTGAAAATTCTATGTCAAATAACTTTGGCGTTTGTGGACGGAATTGGCTGAAATTTTCAGGAAAATGGCACATTTTGTTTCTGAGCAGCCCCTGAAAATTGGGGGGGGGGTTCGTCCAGGGGGGGGGGGGTCGAGAAAAAAGGGGGGTCCCAAAACGTGTTTTTAACATTGAGTTTTCCATAGGGCGGTTGGCCTCACTTTTAGCCCGAACGGCTGAATAGATTTGCACGAAACTTGGCAAAATTGTAGGGACTGGTAGCCCGATGTGCCTTTTGTAGGTCTCAATATATGTGCTACAGTGGATTTTGAGAAATTAACGTTTAAAAAAAGATATATATCTGTAACAGCGGACCAGGCAGCGCTCCAGTACGCGTACTTTTCGCGCAACGGAGCTTTGTGAAGCGAAGCGGATTGGTTCTCCGGCGTCTGTAAACATTCCAAACAGTCCGTAGCGGCCGCCATCTTGTCTCTCGGTAGGATCGAGAGACAAGAGGAGGCCAAAGCGAAGGGGCAAATGACCATAAGGGGGCATAGTAGATCCTCGCTGACCCCCTAGGTTTGATGTGGAGGTTTTAAAAGGGCCCCGCGGGGCAAAAAAAAAAAATAATAATAATAATAAAACGGCTGAATGGATTTGCACGAAACTTGGTAAAATATTAGGGACTGGTAGCCCGATGTGCCTTTGCTAGGTCTCAATATATGTGCTCCAGTGGATTTTGAGAAATTAACGTTCAAAAAAAGATATATATCTGTAACAGCGCTCCGCTTCGCGTAACGGAGGTTTGCGAAGCTGATTGGTCATTCTGTCACTGGGCTATAGTTGGGCTACATCTGGCTGATATTTGGGCTACATTTGTTTTTTTTTGTCTCTGGCGGCCATCTTTGGGCTACATTGGGCTACATTGGGCTTCATTGGGCTTCATTGGGCTACATTGGGCTACATTTGGGCTCCAACATATATATAGGCCAATGTAGCCCAATATATATTTTTCAAAGTTAATTTTCGTAAAAACCACTGGAGCATATATCTTGAGACATAGCAAAGGCACATCGGGCTACCAGTCCCTACAATTTTGCCAAGTTTCGTGGAAATCCATTCAGCCGTTCGAGCTAAAAGTGAGTCCAACCGCCCTATGGAAATGAAGGAAATGAATGGGTAATTTGTAATTAGCAAATAGCTCATCGCAAACTAGGAATGGTAAAGAATTGCTATTTATTCCTTAAAGTTCGCTATTTAGGAAATGCAAAAAACTTTGATGATACATATGGCGGTTCATCTCTAACAAGATAAGAAGCATAGGGATAGATTTATGATGACTGGCGCATCACCAGGGATGTGTTAGTCATTCTGTGCCGCTGTTCCGTCACCTATGGTGTGCTGCATTTACAATGCGGCGCATCATGGGGCAAAAACAGCACAGATGCGTGATGTATCTGTGCCGTAAAGGTGGCGCATTGCTGGAGTTGTATCGCAAGTGTGATGAAGCTCCAGCAAGGGTCGGGGGTGCCCCTGTCGCAGGGTTTCTGTTCTCACACAGAACTGTGGACAGAGGATTGGAACCTCGGCGAATTAGGGTGTCCCAAAACTCACCTTAGTAATCAAAAACCCCTTAGCAAGCTAGGTACAGTGTCACATTGGATATAACAAACTCTCAATGTTTAGACAATCCAGAATATGAACTTATAGTACCTCAGGATACGTGGAACTCATGAACAGTCGGTCGTTATATATTTCTTAGAAACCAGAACATGGAGTTAAGAACACATGTGTATTTGAAATGTTTATTTACTAATGCCGTCTTCTCAGGCGTAGTATCTTAGATAATACAAGTACACATATTATCAGTAGCAAAATTACCAGCATAGTTACTAGTACATAAAAAGCGAATGGTGACAGTATGTTAACATGCTGTAAATGAATAAGAGTTAGCAACACTTATAAGCAGCCACGGGCCGTGGAGGGAGTTACGGTGGGGCAGGGAGGCGGGGAGGGGGAGGGGCAGGGTGGAGAGGGCTCCACCCTGCCCCTCCCCCTCCCCCTCCCCGCCTCCCTGCCCCACCGTAACTCCCTCCACGGCCCGCGGCTGCTTATATCTCACCCTCCCTAATACACATATTATATTATTTGCTAAGAAGGTCTGTTTGTGTTGGTTTAGGGCGTGCCCATACTCTAGTGTCTTAGATTTGAAGGAATCACATCAGCATACACCAGCTCTCTCTTCATGTGAACCGCATCAAGTGTTGTGTATGTGTGTTCGGCAAAGCAATATAAAACCCGCCTCATGCCCAGAATTGGCAGAAGCTGCACTTATGTTATGAGTATGAAGTCGTGGAGATCAGACCTCATAACAATTCTGTATCGTGTTGTTCTTGAAACTTCAGCACTCGCTGTACAGATATAGTTTAACAAGCAAAGCAGATAGTAGAGCAATAACATATTATTCTCATGTAAACCACGATGAACTACTAGGTTGAAAGCTAAAGCAACAACTAAGTGTCGTGTGCAGAAGTTGCAAAAAAGGAAAAATGGCGTTTAAACCGGTAATGAGCCCATGCTAACTTAACACGGTGTAAAGATATCCAGGACCTAGATGACACCTCCCCATGATCCGGAAACGAACTGAATAAGATAATAGAAGTGCCATCTCATGAGAGCAGATTGCAACTTTATATGTGGACGGTCCGCAAGGTAAAACATTAAAAACTAGGAAAATTTAATGCTAAAGAAAAATAAAACAGCCAAGTACTTTATCGAGTCTTAAGCCAATAGGCAAGCTAAATAATAAAAACTTGACAAATAAGTCAATGAATTGTCAATGAAATGCTAGTACTCAGCATATCAAACATGAAAAAGGTCTATGACATAACTGTGTATGCAAAATAAGCTGCAACAGCCTCCAATAGGAAGTCACCGTCTTCATCCGAAAAGAGTTCAGCCATCCAATTTAAAAGCGGAAAAGAACATACGTGCTCTCCCAGCACCGGATCCTCTATCACCATCAGAGGACAGCTCGGTGGGTTTTCAAGAAAGCTCTGTTCCAAGAAAGACTGTGTTGCCGCCAGTAAATTCCAGGGACCAATTAGTCCATGCATCAATGCCACAGCCATAATCCTTTCGCCAGGACAAACCAACTCGTGAGTAATGATAGGAGTCATCAGCTGATTAAAGTCGACGTCAGGAGAAACCGGTCCGCAGAGACACAAATCAATGGCCCAATCGAAATCACAGGTCAGGCAGTGAAATACAGGCTGGACACAGGTGAAGTAGGAGAATCGAAAAGATAATCCATATGCCGTGCTTAATATCGCCAACGGCATTGTGCCATAATATTCTAGCATGCGATTGCGGAACAGTGTCAGCAGCTGCAGGGCGGGAGCTTGCACAGGAGGGACATCCATATTTAAAAATGTAAAAAAGCACAAGAGCGTCCGCTGGTAATGCAAGTAAAAATGGGAATCCACGAAGCAGAGTGGAAAAAATAGAATGAAAGAAAGCAGGGATGACTCCAAAGATTTTCTCAAATGAAGTCACGAGACCACTGGTAGCAACTTTAAAAAAGTGCGCCAGGGCCTTTGTGGAGGACGCGTTAAAGATAGTCCGAACCATGTCGCTGAAATGCAAAGGCGAATCAGTATTTAAAAGGGTCTGCACCTCTGTACGGGTGTTCGCTATGTGAAGCACGAAAGTTTCACGGGCCGAACTCAAGGCCACCTCTCTCTGAGACAAAAGAGCTCTTATTCTTGCCATGCCGTTGAAATGTGCTCCCAAGGTTGGTATTTGTGGCCAGATTGAAAACTCCCTATGTTCATGTGTGGGAGGAAATAGAACATTTCTGCAGCAAATAACCCGTTCACTTACTGTTACGATAAAAGGAATACTTTTAATTAACCCAGAACAATCTTCATTATTGAGCATCAAATAACTACCATTTTCCAACAACTTGAACGTGGGGATGATAGCAGGAACTGGCGTGCCTTGCAACACGCAAGCCATATTTGGTCGGTGTTTGTTGCATGAACCGTGTAACTGTATGTGCCTACACATTAGTGAATGATCTGGCGTCTCAGTGCATTCCTCTCCATTCAGATAAACTTCTTGATCATCTTTGAAACATCTGTATGTGTATGGAAGCGACCAGACCTCATGAAGAAAAGCACTACCTAAAGGTTCATAACGACCTATTGGTATATATTTCATACAATTTGAAAACTTATATAAAGCAAAAGGCAGCGTTATTAAACCGTGGATAAGGCACGTTGCCAAAAAACCCGCAATCCTCTGCTGATGATGTCACTGAGCATGTCATGAATGATGTAATATGTGACATCATCAGCAGTGGATTACGGGTAATAGTATCTCTAGTTTACTCCCCTATAGCTGTCTTTCTTTTAACATAAGTGTCTGTTTCCTTCCCTTATACTTACTGTTCTTTTTTAAAAAAAAAAATGTTTGGTTCACTTCCGGTTCGCGTACCGGCGAGCGAACTGGGAAGCGAACTACGAGAAATAGAGGTTGGCACAGTTCCAAATATTGTACCAATTTTTTAATAACGGGGAGGTAGTTCTGAAAAGAACTTTTTTTTTATTGTTTTATATTTTTTTTATTATTTTTCTGAACATTTTTTTACTTTTTTTGAATTTTTCTGAACAGTTTTATATTTTTTTGGGTTTTTCTTGCAGGGGGCAATGAAAACGATTCATTGTAAAGGGCTCAACAGGAGCAACAAAACAAAAAAAAAGTATTTATTATTTGGGGCGTTTCGTACAAACTTGCATATGATAGTCAATAGCTCTGTTGATCAGAGTGATGCTTCTTTCTCCGTAGCAAATGAATCCATTGCAATGTACGCAGACGTGTTTTACTTCATGAAATCTCGTTTGAATATTTGGCACCATCTCCCTGCCCTCTGGTCCCGTTACTTCCGGTACAACAGATCTTCTGGCCATAATAGGGAGATTATCTAGGTCGTTACGAAACTGTGCAGCACTGTAGTTGTTAGGATGCCACCTAGTCATATGGCGATGCATTGTGTAGTTTCCGAAACTGTATTTTTTGTTGGTCCCTCTGGACAGTCTATCTTGACATATAAGGCAAGTTACGTATCTTGCATTTACTTTTTTCTGACCTTTGGGAATTTTAAAAAATTGCCAAATGAAGTTTTCTTTCCGGTGAGACGTCCTGGGCTCCTCAGGCAAAAAGTGCCTCTCTTCGTGCTCGTCGTCCTGTTCCTCTTCTTCCTCTTCTTGATGAATTATAACTTGAGCAGGTGGTCCACTCTTCCTTGGATGTGGTGGAGGTGGTGGAGGTGGTGGGGAAGCACCAGCTGAAGCTACTAAAGAAGCCATTGCTCACTGGTAACAAAGGGTCTTTCTCTCACAATGATGAAAGTCAGAGTGAGGAAAGAAGGAGGGATTTTCATCATTTGGGAAAAACAATAGTTCTCAACCAATGAAAAGTGTTCATTTTAGATTATATGACCTAGTCTTACATCATTAGGAAACCAAAAGTGAAATGAACCAATGAAAAGTGTTATTACCAAGTCACATGACCTGCTGTGTTTACGTTAAGCGCTTTGCAGGGCCTCCCGGTTTGCTTCCAGAAACCTGTGCTTTGCGACTCGGTAAGCGTACCAGTTCGCTAACGTAGCACGTCATATGACGTATCACGCGACAACGCGAAACGTCATGCGGACGGGAGGCGTCACGATGTTGTTTTCTAACACGGCAGTTGCGGTAAAGAAACGTTTACCGGCTCGCGGTCTATTTCGCGGCATCAAGGTCAGCTAACGGGAAGCTTCCCGATTCGCGAAGCGGGAACGAAGAAAAAAAAATATTTTAAAAAAAAAGTTATTAATAAACATATAAAATATATTTTTGGATTTAAAGAAGAATACATTTTACAGCTACAGATATTAGCTGTTAAAAAACCAATTAAATTCACTGAAAAAACCATAGGTTATAGACCATATATAGTTAGGAATTAGCATTTACAAAACCTTGAAAATTCACTGAAACAACCATAGGTTATAGACCATATATAGTTAGGAATTAGCATTTAGAAAACCTTATTTTACTCACACAAAACCATTGAAATTCCATATATAGTTAGTTGCACTAACTATATATCGCGCACCCGCAATCCACTGCTGATGATGTCACATATTACATCATTCATGACATGGTCAGTGACATCACTGATGACATCACTGATGACATCTCAAATGACATCACTGATGACATCACTGATGACATCTCATTTGACATCAATGACCACATCACTGATGATATCATTCATGTGACAATACAATGCATCTCCTCATATTTTAATATAACCTCTGTTTCACCCAGTGTTAAATACAGAGTATAATTTTTGAAACCATTGACACACCAATACTAGTTACTACATATGTACTCACTGATTCCTACGTCTACTCACATTCACTCATTCACCCATACAATCATTCATACATACAATCACTCATCTTTACAACACTATCATATGCACTCATACACCTATACAGACACTCACACTCTGCCACTCATCCATGGAGTTACTCACACACCTAGTCAGTCCTGTAAAGAATCAATCACACTTCCATTTTCTTGTCTATATAGTTAAACATAGAGCACCTTATATTTTCAAACATATACTAACACATACTTACCTTGTTATACAATCATTGATATAAGTACACATTGATCTGCACAGAGTCACACACCTCCCAGCCAGCCACACACACACTCAGTCTCCCATACAAATACTTGGACAAACAATCAATAACCCATATAGTTACTCATATAGCTATTGATCAACACATGCAACAGTTTACAGAACAACAGACATAATGATGCACAAATTAAGACAGTTTAGTCACTAACCCATGCACTCAGTGAGACACATTTAATCACTCACTCAGTCATGCACCTACTAAATCCTTCGTCCAGACACTTATACATCCACTCATTCTTCAATATGTAAGACATATTTAAACTTTACAGAAACATAAAATCACTGGATGTTGTTATCAGTGATGTCATCAGTGATGTCATTTGAGATGTCATCAGTGATGTCATCAGTGATGTCACTGACCATGTCATGAATGATGTAATATGTGACATCATCAGCAGTGGATTGCGGGTGCGCGATATATAGTTAGTGCAACTAACTATATATGGAATTTCAATGGTTTTGTGTGAGTAAAATAAGGTTTTCTAAATGCTAATTCCTAACTATATATGGTCTATAACCTATGGTTTTTTCAGTGAATTTTCAAGGTTTTGTAAATGCTAATTCCTAACTATATATGGTCTATAACCTATGGTTTTTTCAGTGAATACATATATATATATACATATATATATATATATTCACTGAAAAAACCATAGGTTTCAGGCCTTATATAGTTAGGAATTGGCATTTAAAACACCTTTAAAATTCACTCAAAAAACTATACGTTTTAGGGGTGTTATAGTTAGCTGGACATTTCACTCATACAAAACCATTGAAATTGCTCCTATATAGTTAGTTGTACTAACTATATTTCGCGCACCCGCAATCCACTGCTGATGATGTCACATATTACATCATTCATGACATATATCTATATATATTTACAAATATAAATGCATGCATACATATACATATATGCATACATATGCATGTTATTTACCTGAAAGTTTAAAAAACACTAATAAAAGCAAAGCTAAAAAGCCACCTCATTACAAACAGAAGGGCTTTAACTTAAACGAGGGCGAGATTTATTGCATTTTCAATGCTTGTTTACTTTGGTTCCATCAAGAAGGCATTCAGATGTGTCACACATTTGCCATAAATTCTGAATGTTAGCACTCTAGTTGCTCATTAGATCACTGTAGTAAAGCTACTGCTCACCAGGGAAGTCTGCTGCTGGTATTCAAAGTGCATGTTTCAGTCTGCATGTCAGAATTTTTTTAATGAAATTGAAGAGGATTTGAGAAGTCACTCAAAATGTGCCCTAATTTTTCTTTCTGAAGCACTAATCATACTTTCTATGGCAAAATGAACCCCCTCATTTTGTTCCTTTTTAAATTAAATGTTTTAAGAGTTACCACTTTATTCCAATCAAGATGGCTTCAGGTGTGCCATACCTTTGTAATAAGTAGGACTGTTAGCGCTCTAGTTGTTCTTTAGAACACTCTGGGATATTCGGTCATTGGGCTATACTTGGGCTACATCTGGGTGATATTTGGGCTACATTTGGGCTCTTTTGTCTCTGGTGGCCATCTTGGGAGACTGCATGTCAGAATTTTTAAATGAAATAGAAGAGGATTTGAGAAGTCACTCAAAATGTGCCCTAATTTTTCTTTCTGCAGCACTAATCATACTTTCTATGACAAAATATACCCCCTCATTTTGCTCCTTTTTAAATTAAATGTTTTAAGAGTTACCACTTTATTTCAATCAAGATGGCTTCAGGTGTGCCATACCTTTGTAATAGGTAGGACTGTTAGCGCTCTAGTTGTTCTTTAGAACACTCTAGGAGGCTGCAGTAGAACACAAAGGAATCAACTGACAGTCTCTGTCCTTGTTGGATGTACATGTTTTACTGAGAATGTCAGACTTCATTCTCACATGACTGAGAAAGATAATGTGAATTTACAGAAAATGTGCTTTCAGTTTAGCTTATAGATCCCCTTCCAAACCACTGTGGGAAAAGCATGAGATAATAGTTTTCTTTCAAACATGATTCGTGATATCCCAGCAGAAGGCTTTTTCACATGGTAAAATCACCTTAGAACACACCACAATTCCTAAAATGAGTATGGTACCATCAACAAATGATTTATAATGTAACTAAAGTCCTAAAACCCTCTATTAACTACAATGCTTTTTAATGAGGTGCTATCATGTATATTGGTCCCAAGATGGCTGCCAACACTTCTTGGATGAAGTGCTGACAGCCAATCAGATTAGATGTGTGGTTAGGCTCCGCCCAGATATATATGTGTTTTTGAAGTTAATTTTCATAAAAACCACTGGAGCAATTTTCACCAAATATAGCAAAGGCACTTCTGCGTACCAGTCCCTACAATTTTGCCAAGTTTGGTGTAATTCCGTTCAGCGGTTCGGGCTGTAGACTTGTCAGAACGTCCTATGGAAATTAACATGGGGAAAACACGTTTTGGGACCCCCCCCCTTTTTTCTCAGCCCCCACTTCAAGAATCCCCCTGAAACTTTCAGGGAAGGAGCGCAGCTGAGCTGGCCAAAATTTTGGAAACTTACACGCAAATTCCTCAACCGGCGCCAAAGTTATTCCCAATAGAATGTTGCGGATTTCCTATGGTAGCCAATCCTAACTATATATACCTACTGGCTATCGCCAGTAGGATAGATATAGATATAGATATAGATATAGATATAGATATATCGCCATGTCGAACATCTAAAATAAAACCGCCTTGATTCCTGTACACGAGACAGTGTGTTTCCATTATTTTTGCTGCGAGGCAAACCCCTGCTTTCATTGACACCGGCGTGGCTCTGCCGGAAGAAACGTACCGCCCCATCAAAGAGCACCGGCGTCGAACAAGGGGGCTACATAGTGGCAATATATATTTATTTATTCTACTCTCTCTTAACTGTACATATTGCATTTTATTCCAATGGTTTATTTTATTGTAGGTAATTGGCATTAAAGAATCTGCATTGATTGATATATTTGGCCTACCTTTTTGAACATTTTATTAATCTGTGATAAATGTTACATTAATAAACTTATCCGTGTTCTATTCCGTACATTTGGATTGATTTTCTTGCTCCGCCATAAGGGAGTGCTGCCTAATTGCCTGGTCTTTTGGGGGTGCTGCCCAAAGTGTACTATTTAAAAGGTGCAGTGGTGAAAGGTACCTCACCTTAAGGGAGTGTTGAGTTTTACCTCTGTCTGAGGGGAGTGTTGGGGTATTGGGTGTGGCTTGATGATGAGCAGCCATATTCATTACACACATTTGCCTCATTAGCCCAACCATCAACATGCATCAGCTACTTGCAACATGCATCAGCACCATATTGGATTGTGGGCCTTGTAGTCTCGCTTGTGCCTTTTCAATGATCAACATCACATTCACGGACACAAAGTGCATCCTATTAGGAAGGCAGTTCTGTCTCAAGGATCCACATGCAATGCCCCCACTTGGAAGCTACAGGCAAGGCATATGAATGTCTTGGGGGTTATGCATTCGTGCCTACCAGTTAGCAGGTGGTTAACCAGTAGGTTGCTTTATGGCCGTCACAGATACCTAGGGACAACCAGTCATCGTAAATGTTTCTCCTGTCTGACTCCAACAATGACGAAATTACATTATGTGCGAGTTTGTTTGCCACAACCCTCACATGATGTGCTTGTTTTATTTAAAATTGGATTTGCCTCAGTAGGGCCCCGTGACTTTTACTCACACTAATTTCCGTACAGCGCAGAGAGGGATATGAGAGTTTAACCCCTTCCGCGCTCATGACGAGCTGAGCTCGCCCTGAGTTGCGCCGCTCGCACGCTCATGACGAGCTCAGCTCGTCATGTAACGCGGCTTTTTAAAAAACGCAGCGCACAGCGGGAAAACCGCTAGCGCGCATGCGGTTAATGGAGAAACCCATAACACGGAATGTCAGTGGCCTGCAAACACATGCACTCTTATGGAGTGCTTCACCTATAATAATTAAAAGTATTCTGAAACTGTGCAAAGAGTGGAAGGACACTAGGTGCTACAAGGAAGCAGTACTTGGACCATCCTCCAGGGGAGGGGAAAACACACAAGGAGAAAGTGAAGCCGGCACACGCAGACTATAGAGAAGCAAGGAAAGGAGTGAGGATGAAGCCAACCACTAGTAATCAATTGGCGAGCAATAAGCCCCTTGTAAGTAAAAAACTGAAAATATCTTGGAAGTGACAGTGCATGCGGTCCTAGGCGAGACCCAAAAATCCTTATAAGCTGCAACTCAGTGATGACTGTGGGTGTTGAATATTTTTAGATAAACCCCAGATATATATATATATATATATATATATATATATACACACACACACACACACACACCACCCCTACTCCCCCCGCGAACAAACAGGCCAAAGGGGCAAAAAAATTATAGATGAAAATTTTGGCACCTATTTCAATTTTATCAGACTTATTATCAATCTTTAACAAAAAAATTCACCTATTATTTTCTTTTAGAAAACCATAAATTATCTACAAAATTACCTCTTGGTGAATTTTATCTAATTTTCTGAATGTATACCTTTCTTGATCTACCCATAAGGCTTCACACATCTTTCGAGCACAAACTACAAGCCTCCACAAATAGAAAAAAATACTATTACTTAGAAAATGCAAACAGTGTGGTAAAACTACTTTTTATTTTTTACAGCACTGCTTGTTCATGAAAATCTGGGCAGATTGTGATCATTGCATATTGATGCCATTTCTAAAACAAAAAAACACACATCTTTCTTGCACACCACTTTTCCCCCCCAATCCCCTAACCCCACCATCCCGAAACATGATGTTGCTATATTTTGGTTATTGTAATGGATTGTTCAAAAGACACCCACATACATGCATACTTTTAGAATCCCAAGCTTGTGGTGGTGGGAGTGGTGGGTTCGGGGTCACAGTTTTTGTGAAAATAAAAGCTATGAGGGTTTAAGTGTGAAGTGTCCCAAACAAAAAAAAACAGGCTCAGCACCAGAGCAGGAAAAGCCTCGGCAGCTAAGGGGTTAACAGCAAACAATATCATGACAAACCAAGGAGGTATTTTGAAGTAAAGGAAAATAATTTTTTTATGAGAACCGCAATGAACCATGAGCAAAGTACTTTCTTTCCATAGCGATGGTTGGATGATTACTATTCAACTCAGTTTATTAACCTTGGATGAAAGCTTGATTGCCTCGCCTTCGATTTATACCTGTGACTGATAGGTGACACACAGCAGTGAGCTTTGAATTGTTAGGCAATCTTACCTGCTACAAAGTTTACAGTTTTTTTAGCACTGTTATAAGAGGAGCGAGAGAGCACAAGTGTGACAGTAAGAGAAAGTGTGATACCAATTGTGTAAAGTGTCTAAAAAGGCTACAATCCCATTCACACACAAACCGTACATGAAGGCATGAGAACAATACAATCTTAGGACAACAAATACAATAGCTACCTGGTCTGCATTTAGCTCTACACCGCGTTCAACTCCAAGAAACAGCTGACCAGGAAGAATAACAGACAATATGATGAACACTGTAAGCCAGGAAAAGCAGATTGTCTTCAAGCTGGAATTCACTAATAACAGAGAAAATAAAGAACAGGATATTTAAAACAAATGTGAAATTGAAGGGTGGTAAGATATATGCTACATTACCAAATCCCATTAAATCTTGTGTCCTTTTCTTACTGAAGTACTTTGGATGGACTCACTTCCTGACTTCGTACACATTGTGGCACTCTATTGAACATTTATTATTAGTAAAATCTAAAGAATTTCTTTCTTGTTCGGTTATCAATGTTGCTGAAGTATTTCTTCATGTTGAACCCCTAATGAAACCATTTGTCTTTGAATGAAATACAAAATGATTTAATAGATGCACCTAGTTGTGTTAGTTCTCTACTTAAATAATATAGACTATTCTACAATTGATATATGCACATAACCCCTTGTAGGTAGAATGACATTTATTTTCTGAATATGAGGAAAGAAATGTAATTCATATAATTGTTCATAATTTTGAAAAAGTTGGAACCCGGAAAAGGAGAAGATTTGTCAATGATTTATGAAAACTTGAAAATGAAAGGTACACTCTTAGCATTTTCATAATATCGGCACAATAATGCTTTAATATCCTGCAGCATAATCAATATATGTAACAATCTATCATTTGCGCAGGATTCAGCACAACTATAACCAACTCTGAATGCGAGAACACTAACACTCCTTTGTTGTGCCTTTGAGTAGTATCCTAAATTTAAGGTTAGTTCATCAAATGTTAATCTGAATTTAGGTAAGAATGCTGCAAATGCACAAGGTAGGGACAGTGATGCTATCCAAATTAATATATTTTTGATGGGAAGCAAAACTCGTGGCAAACTTTCAATATTTTTTAATGATGATGTATTACCAATATTACACACTGCAAATTAAACAAGCATTTACAATGCAACGGTTTCGCCTTTGGAAAAGTTTGAGCTATTGGCATTGTAAATGACAACATTTGTATTTATGTGTTGGTTTTGAAAACAGATAAATAAATTGCATTGTCATTTACATTGCAAATAGCTTTAACGTTTCCAAAGGCGAAACCGTTGCATTGTAAATGCTTGTTCTATCGTGGCATTTGGCCTACCTTACTGGCTCACTGTAGGGAGATGCGTTGGGCCAACCGACCCAATTAAATGAACCAAGCTTACAAACTAAAGAACTAACTGATTTGTTGAATCAAACCCTAGAACACGAAAAAGTGGAGTCCCTGTGACACAGAATCATCGAATCACCCAACATTACGCCCTTTTACAGCACTTGTTGAGTCGGGTGCTGTCGACCCCCTATTATCTAGAGGAATGGTCCTCATAAAGAGCGCCACAAAAAAGTATCACAATATTTTCTCAGAATTGTGTGAAATATAACCATTACGAGACAACAAAAAAACGCTGTAGACAATTAAGCAAAGGCTCATCTAAGAAATAAAGACAAATATCCCTTAGCACTTTCCAATGTATTTAATACATACCCTGAAAAACACTTAAAATGAGCCAAGCAACTGACGTGAGAACGGAGGATGGTTTATGAAGGAAAAATCAAAAACCTATGTTGTGCGCTGCCTTATTTCTCAAAACAATCCAGTAGATATTATTAAAAAGCATATTTCAGCCGAGGGAGCTGAAACATTTAAAGAGAGCAGTGGGTGAAGGGGAATAACCAGGACGATGGTTTAAGATGCATATTGCCCAAGAAATGATTAAAAAAAAAATTGTTCATTGTTAACAGTTATTGTCATGCTAAATCGCTCTTTCTTCCCATACTTGTATTTTGGCATAGTAATAACGCACGACCAAATAACATTAGAACGTCAAACTATAATAAAGATGTACCCGCCCCACAGGCTATTTTTGAAATTGGATTTTAAAACTTTAAGGCACAAGCTATCACAACAAAGTCCATCTTTTAACACACACCCGCCAAAATATGTCCGACCCATGCGGAAGCGCTAGATAAGGGACTTCGCCATTCAAGGTAAGTTACTTAGTAACGTCACGAGCACCGACTGGGCGGAAGAAGGTACATCAATTATCTTGTAAGGTTACCGGTGCGGCAGAAGGTACATCAAGCATCTTGTAAGGTTAACGGTGCGGCAGAAGGTACATCAAGCATCTTGTAAGGTTAACGGTGCGGCAGAAGGTACATCAAGCATCTTGTAAGGTTAACGGTGCGGCAGAAGGTACATCAAGCATCTTGTAAGGTTAACGGCTCTAAATGCAACTGCTGTTTTGCCGTGAATTATTACAAGGTTCACGTCGTTTCTGAATAAGCCTTGCTTGTGACACGCCCAATGAACAGCACAATTGAGAACTCCCTGCCTGTACTTCTTCACACGGGCTGGTAAAAGTGCCTCGTAAAAACTAAAACAAGTTATTCAGACTCGCCCATTTAAAATGAAAGTCGCCGTGTTTGAAGGCTCTCACACCAGCAGACTGCGGGTTATATACAGCAAGCCAGTTACTCGGCACTTCAAAGTTGTTTAGAGTCCTCTATGCGCCAACACATCCTCTGCTTAATTGGTGCCAAAAAGCAAACAAGACGAGAGTGGTTATGGGAGACTATTATTCATAGTCATAGATCTGTGGTCGAGTCTCTAAGAGAAAACTGCAGGGACCTGTGTGCAACTTATATCTCACAGGATCGAACTCCTAATCTTTTAATTGCACACCCAATTTACCAGCCGATTCTTCTGAAATGGACAAAATAGGCACCATTGTGTTAGGTAACAGAAACATTTGTTATCACGGTAAGTGTAGGTTTCCCCGTTGGAGTGCGACATTACAAAAAAAAAAGTCAAGTCAGGTCCCGGGCCGTGCTGTGATTGGCTGACGTCACGGGGGTGTCCCAGGCCGGCAGCCAATCACAGCGCGGCCCGGGAATGACGTCACGGGGGTGTCCCGGGCCGGCAGCCAATGACAGCGCGGCCCGGGACAAAGGGGCGGGGCTTAAAAAAACACCGCGAAACGCCCCCGAATCGCGTTTTCAAGAGAAAGCGCGATTGACAGCCTCTGTCTCCCAATGGCTAGCCTCCATTTATGGAGCTAGCCAATGATAGACAGAGGCGGGTCATCACCCGACATAGAACTCAAGAGGTTTTGCTAGCGCATGCGTACTTCGTACGCATTGCTAGGCAAAACCTAAAAAGTACATATAAATGGAATATGAAAACTAAGCAAGACAGCTTAAATAAAACTTGTGCCGTTAATTCTGTTATACCTTGATCAAAGAAAGTACTCACATTTCATCTTCGAATGCTTTATCTTGTAGTAGGCAAACTGGGAAATCACCACCAGGTCCAAGTCAATGTAAACTATAGCCGTAACCGTCTGAAACAACAATATCAAAGCGTACCTTAGAAAGGTGTGCAATTTACCACATTTCCTACCGAATTCATATTTCTCCCGATACTACACAAGCTGAGATCTGTCTCCGAGGATTAATATCACTCACCATGTGGGTTTGAGCAGTTTGCTGGTATGATCTGTGTTACACGTATACACACAGAGCATTAGATAGCTATTACCACTGCCTGTGTATATTCCTGATGCATCAAAGTGTTGTCCTACCCTTAACACTGCCACACGACCAAACAGCATCAGTTTTAAAACCTTAATGTAAGGTTGCAGAAAATGTAATTTAGATAGCAGTATTCAATGGTATACAGCCTGTGCATATAATAGGCCACGGAGGGCAGATACAGCCAATAAAGTGTGCAAAAAGGTTCCAAAGGACTATTGACCAGTTAGCCTGCCTCCCTTTGCACCACCTGCCCAAATCAAATCTTGAAAAACTCATTAAAAAAAAATTTCAGGGTAAGAACTTAATACCTGATTGAAGAAAACAGGCAGAGGCAGAGTCAATAGGTCTTTCTTATGCTAGTGCAATTGGCTTTGTCAATGTGTTTTAGCCAAGTTGTACAGCAGTGCGGCTAGTGATGGCTGCGTCATAGCACATTTTTTTCTGGCAGGACAATGGGGAGAGGGGAGAGGCAAGCAACAACCGCAGAGGAGAGACTGGTAAAGTAACAGTGACAAGGAGGGAGGGCGGTGGCACAGGGAAAGCTACGATGGGAAAAGGCAGTGGGGGACGGGGCAGCAAAGAACAGGGGGCAGAGAAAGGGGGAGCGGGTCAAGCAACAACACGTATTGAGGAGGAGGATGGGCAAGATAAGACAATGGGGCAACAACACAGTAGGTGGACTGGCAAGTAACAATAGTGGGGAGAGCAATGGGGCGACAAGAAGAAATGACAGGGAGGCGGCTGGCCAAGCAACAACGCTGGAAGGGGACAGGGCAAGAGCAGTACAGGGGAGGAGGGGAGACAGCCAGCAAACACATGGATGCTTTGTGAGTGCAGAAAGTGCAGTAAATAGAATGAAAAAGTATCCTGGGCCAGAAAGAAGCAAAAGTGGTGTATAGAATTCATCGATATTCATTTAGTTTTAATGATATTTAATAGTATACTTCGAATTAAAAATCGGTTCTTAAATATTTTATGATTAAATATGTACTCTTTTTTATATATATTAATATTACATTATATTTATTTATATTTGTTACTCATTTCAATAATTGAATATAACACTATTTCCTATGAGGTTCTATTTTAAGACTCTACTTTGATTATTTTCTATGGAAGGGTACTGCAGTACCAGTGGTTGGCCATGTGTATTACTGGACTTACTACAACAGTGTAAGTTACTATAAAAGTGTAGTGTGTGTATACTGAAAAGTAGTAAAATTACTCAAAGTGTAAGTTTACTCAGAAGTCTAAGTTACCCTTCTGAATAGGGCTCTAAGAAGGCACACCTTAATACAAAGAATTATTGCTGTGGTGCTTGCACACTGAAATGAGGCTGCAACAGAAAACAACTTGGTTTTCTGTGAGGCTTTTAAACGTGAAAGGTAAAGCAAATTGAGATGTGGTTTAAGCACTGATCTGGTTTTAGAAAGACATGTTTGTTCCGAAAATGGAATAGGAAGCCTACCTGTCCATCATTTACAAGGACTGTCCCCGTTGTTTCGGACGAATGTCTGTTGTTCATAGCTAACACTAACAGACAGCGTTTGCCTGTAATTTTGAATGTAATTTTTTATCTTGCTTCGGATAGAGCGCTTACAACACTCTAAATTGCATGGATGCATTATATTCATGGTTTAAATGCACTCGCATGTATTTTTATCGATTGCAGTGCTTAAGGTTTATTAAGACGCATTTATTCACGTTATATAATTATTGAAATGTAATGTGCACCTTCAAGTAGAATTTTACATGTATTAGAGACACTTATAACTCCTGTTTGCATAAAGTGCAGGATTAGATTAATATCCATATAAATGTAACTGTGTGTTGTTTAAGTGGCCTGCACTTTAGGCCCAATATTGCAGGGTGTTTGTTTCATTCCCCTTGGTTGCTCAAGAATTAATTAAATGAATCCTTTTTGTATGCGAAGACAGTATGTTCTCATCCTAGTGCAGGTGCAGGAATTCGACCTCGTTATTCTTAGATTTAAGGAGATACCCTGAATGTCTGAAGACTACTGGAAGGCGAAAAGGGAGGCCTTTCATGTCTGGCTGAAAGTGTGACGTATTGTAGGCAGAAAATTGTCTTTTTGTATGAGGCGCACTGACAGAAAACCGGCCTTCTACATTTTTCGGAGGAGAAGGAGCATCTTAGAGCGAGCTCCATAGACTAAAGCCATCAGACCCATTTGACGTGAGTACTTCTTAGAAAGTCAACACCTGCTGACACCTTTGGGGATGATATAGGGGAAATAGGCAGGACCCTCCATGAGAGCAGTGTAGGGAAAGATAACTTCTGTTTTCCTTCCTTATGTAAAAGGATTTGGACTCAGCTTCAATTCTGTGTTGTATTTTGATTTTGGAGTTCATCACATTATGACTTTTATGCCGAATGAATTATATTCGTAGACTTGGCTCTGTATTGATATTCATGTCTCTATGTACTCGGATTTTAAGGTGTGTTTATATTCAATTATTTTTGACCTTATAATAAAACCCATGAACTGGAATTCAGAGTCTGAGGTCTTTTAACCCCTTGCATGCGTCAGACGGCCCCCGGGCGTCCGATGCTGCGGTCCGATGCGGGTGTGTGTGTGTCGGACGGCCGGGAGTCATCCGAACTGCGCATGCGTGGAATTTTGCCCACCGAGGCCAAAATTCCAGCCGCATCCAAGGGGTTAACCACTTTAAGCAGGCAAATAAAAGACCATCTGTGCTGAATTTAGTAGGGAAGGCAAGGACTAAATTTAGCGTAATCACTTCCAACCGTCATTCCAAAAATAGAATGCTGGATGTGTCTTAATGGTTACTGTCTACAGCTGCTTGCAGTCTAAAGATTAATATTTCGAATCCAGCTGTCACTGTGATTGCGTTTTTGCTTAAAGCTCCAGTACAAAGAATGCAGTCAAGGTTAGTTCAATAACCAGATTATCGTTTTCACATTGCGCTGAAATTTCTAAAATTGTGTTTGTTATTGGGAGAATAGTAGGATTAGGTGAAAACGGATGGTTACTTAAAAGTAAATATTTTGATTGCCACTATGTCTGGAAATATCTGCTTTTTAGTGTTAAAATAATTTGTCGTATTTAGAAGAAAGAAATACAGTTGCAAGTCAATAGCGATACATAAAAATGAGACATTGGTGTGAACAAGCACTATCTGGATTTTGGAGAAAAAGATAAGAGGTTATAATGGAAGTATCTTTTTTAATATATGCAAAGCCCAAAGATCA
The DNA here is from genome assembly GCF_964261635.1 of Lissotriton helveticus. Taxonomy (NCBI): domain Eukaryota; kingdom Metazoa; phylum Chordata; class Amphibia; order Caudata; family Salamandridae; genus Lissotriton; species Lissotriton helveticus. The sequence goes on from NC_136072.1 coordinate 200,041,715, forward strand.
AAACAGCTCTATCCAACTTGTTGCTATATTGTGTTTCGATTGTCTTTTCATCAATCTCTCACCCTTTTGGTTGTGTTGGGGAGCCTTTGTGATCTGCGTTGTGTTTACTCTTACCCCTGATCAGCTGATGAAAAGTTACACTTCAGAGTTTCTGCACTCCATATGCCCAGGACCAATGGAATTCAGTTATTCTCCACCCAGACATAAAATGATGGATTTTCCTCGCTTGCTAAATAGACCACCATCTGCTGCTTAAGATGATAATAATTTTAACAAAACGTTAGTAGCTTAAATGGATGTGAACGTACAATCCTGATGTATTCCAATGGAGTCCGATCCTTCTCAACAGCACTAGTGGCAAGGTTCATGGGTAACCATTTCTGTTGCTGATTGCGCTATCCAGGTGCAACACTGTACTGAGGTGAGATACTACCAAATAATTAATATTGCCACAGAATATGGTCTATTATCACACACTCCGCTTTTTCTAGCCACATAACTTAGTCAACTCTACCACATTAGTTAATCATTCATTGCCGAATAATTTTAATGTACGTGACTATGCTCTAGCAAAGGACATATACTGAAACCATGTGGACATTTGTAGAGTCGCTGTAAGGCAGCGGATGTCATTGTAGTGTACAATTGCCCCTATGGTTTTAGGCTTCTTTGACTTCCCTAAACCTTTCAGCAACTCTGCAAAGCTGCTGATGCATCTGACATTACCAGTCATTCGGAACTCTAGTGCCTATGCAACAAATACAGTTTAACTGCTTTTGCTTTGCATGTTGTTGCAAGCTATATCCTATTCTGAGCAGAGAAACTATTTTTTTTCTCCAAAATTACCTGGAGTTCCCAATGTACAAAAAACGGATTCCATTCATACTTACCATGCCTGGAAACAATGAAACAGCCAATCCGATTGTTCCCAAATAAAATTCACCTGGACTGATATTGAATATGTTAGAACCTCAGATTCAAGTTAATATGAAGTATCCTTGCTCAGGAACAAAGAGTTTCTTAAGTGTGCAATCTCTGATAATAAGTGTGCCTTCAAAATGTAAATTTAAACTGGTAGTCCAAGTCTGCGATCAGCAACACAACATTGCTTCTGGCACTAGGATTCTTAGGACAGGGTAGAATTGTGAACTGTCCCCGATGTCAGCTGTCTAATTCTGCTCTGTGTGTATGATTGTTAATTTCCTTTTAATTCTTAAATAAGTTCAGCTACATATAAATGTTCGATCAATACTGCTATGTATAACACAAAATAAAGAATATGTAGGGATTTTGACTTGTGTAAGCGTCAGCTGTCTCTTTTAGAATTGCATGACCACCTCAAATAAGTCTGTAAAATTGATCTTTCGTCCTGAATTTTTTCCTGAATTTTGATCCTCTGCCCTGGATTTTTAGAGCCACTGCCCAGAATTTGCCACGTAGCCAAGCGATCACCCTAATATGCACATGACATTCATACATTGAACACCAGGAAGGCGAGTGGGATGCGTCCATGCAGCCAGTCAGCATTCTAGGCAATCATTTCTCATCTCATTCACATGGGGGCTGCTATGTGCCATGTTGGAACTGAGAGATACTGGTTTGGCTAAAACATATTGGCTGGTGAGTGAGGGAGTGCAATGATGGAAATGTAGGTCAGTTTATTGGTAGGTGGGTGGCATCAAAAATGATTGCTCTGCTACCTCTGCACTTGGCCTCTGTGGGGAGTGGGTGCCACTTTACAGATGACTAATGTCGGCTACAATTGCAGTAAACAATGTGATGTTCTGCGACATCCTGTGGGATTCACCCAACTGCTAAGTGACAGACCATCAATCCTGTCGGTGTTAGGGACTCTCCTAAATAAGCCAGACGGTGACGAAGAATAACCTAAATATTTCAATATGATCTTTTGTGTGCTTGTTGTAGGGAGCGTGGTCCATTATGCTAAAAAAAGGTCTTGTCTGACAGCTTAGGCTGTCTACAGTAAGAAATAAAAAGGCATCCCTAAAAGCATTAAAAGGAAAAATATTCTAAAGACCACAACAGAAACCTCAAAGTTAGGTATGAGAAGAGTTTGGTAACAAATAGATGCTGAATTATAGGGTAAAAATCTGCAAATTAAAAGAGGAAAATGGTGGAAAACGGACTTCTTTCTCCTGTGTGCCCCTTTTGAGGGAAAGAGAGTGCCAACAACAATTGCTCAAAAACAATCTACAGACATCAAAATATATGAATGGCTTAATCTGAAACTTGTAAACGTGGTTGTTTTGAGAAAAAACCTACATATAGATTGGACATAATTGAAAGACCTGAGCAGGCTGTGGTTAAAGGTTGCTCCTCAAATGTATGACTAGGATGCCCATACCCAACTTAAGGGACTCCATGCAAACAACTCACTGATTGTCTCAATATTCTTTCATCAGCTTTATATACATAGACCTTATATACATGCTAAGGTACTCCTGGCCAGAGTTGAATACATCCTTGCTGCTGCTTGAAACAGAAGAGAGGGATTTTATTATCAACTTTCAAGAACGCCAGTAGGAAAGTTCATGTTATACACACAGTAAGAGTATTGGAAAAACTATGGAGCCTGATGCGTAAAAGGCTGCACTGCGATACAGGTAGCTGATCCTCTTGCAGTGTCGAGGAGGCTCAAAGCCCTCACACTGCCTTTGAGGCAAGCATCTGATTGTGACTCCTTGCAAAAAGTCTCAAAGGCAGGGATGGGACAGCAAACCCAGGTCTCAGTATTCACATCTGCAATGTAACATTTGGCAGTACATGCAGTGCACCCCTCCCAATGTCTGCTCAAGCAGAGTTTATGCTGTGAAACACGGACTGCTTACACTTCACATTTATTTACTGCCTGCTCTTGGAAGGTTCTAACCATTTCATACTTTGCACCAGGAAAAATAACTGCAAAGGATGTATGTCTTCCACTGACAATTACAACGTCCGCCGACTGCCTTGTCCCCTTGCGAGTCACAGTGGTCCATAATGGCCTCATTGTGATTTGGATTTCCATTACAAATCACAATGCAATTTTTTGCACTGTATATTATAAATGTATTGTATTGTAATTGCATTTGTATAGCGCTTACTACCCCTGACGGGGTGTCGAAGCGCTTTTTTTCGGCGAGTAGCACGCTACTCAGGAACCCATAGAGGATTAGTGTCGAGTTAGTATAGTGAAACATTAAGTACATTTTTAAGTGGTGGATATGTTAATCAGTTAATTGGATTCGGAAGGATAGAAGAGGAAAAAAGGATTGTATTTATATAGCATTTGTTACCCCTGATGGGGTGCTGAAGCACACTACTCCGGAAACCCATAAAGAATTAGTGGTGAATTAGTATGGTGAAATATGAAAGTAATTTGAGTGGTGTTTAGTCAGTTATTTGGAGTGAGAATATTGAAACTTTGCATTTGCAAAGTTAGTAGCAGTGATCTTTGTAACCAACAAATGTGTTATGTAGCATTTAGTGGACCTTTTTCTGTCAAAGGTTGCGGAGCAGGAAGATGAGGGATGGAGGAGACTTTGAGCCAGATATATTAAGTGCTCTTCCATTCGCTAAAGGTTCTATTAACATAATCGGGCTCTTTGGGACCGCAAAAAGACCGTATCTTATATACAATACTAAACTGCTATTCGGTAACAAGTTATCGAATCACAATTTAAGTTTGCAATCAAATATCGATTTGGTGTTTGGAAGAGGCATTTTTAGGACTTCCCTTACAAATACTGAATTGGATCGGTAGGTATTAATGTTTTGCAACCGAATTCAAGTCACAAAACAATCTTTTACCGACTACTTGAAAGGTAGTGATAAGGCATTCAGTATTTGGAAGGTCTGTGTTTAGGGCCACCCTTCTAAATACTAAATCAGATTGATATGTATTCATGTTTTGCAACAAATTCTGGTGACAAAATATTCATCTTTCACCAGCTACTGAAAGGTACTAAGGTTTTTGCAAACAGGAAGGGGTCCTCATGGAATCTCTTCCTCTCTGAGAATGTTGAAAAATATTTTTGGAGAATAGGCAAAGGTCTCAGGGACTACTGCCTACTTTTAACAAATATTACTTAAAGTTTTATTTTTTAGTGGGTCTTAATCTATGACCTACTAATATTTATTAAGTAGGTTGAATTGCGACCCACTAGGAATTGATAATTTGCGAACCGGCCAATTAGTTCATAGGTCTGTTAAAAAATAACTAACCAAGTCGCCAATTTGAACCAGTATTTTGCTACCAGTGCTATGTACACCTGGCAATTAGTTCAGGCCAAACAAGATTGATGGCATGTCTATCTCTAGATGACCAAACAATTATTTCTATAACAAATTTGTGAATTGGAAAACAAGACATGCAAAATAATATAATGGGTGCCAATAAACCATAAAGTCAAAGAGGTTTAGGACCTCACAGGGATTAGATTAACCAGAGGTGTATAAAGTGCCTAAAAATTACTATAATGAGAAATATTGAGGTCTTCTATCTTACCCTAAACGTTTCATGGAAATGCAAATGAATTTAAAGAATTTGAGAATGCCATTTACAAGGTGGTTGGATAAGAAAAAAGCCTTTGAGTATTAAACCTGTTGAACTGTTTCGGGGATGAGCATAATCTTACAAAAAATACGTTGGTGTTAAGTAGGTTACAAACGTAGCCTAATTTTAGTTTTGAACATATTACAGCAGATTTGTAAAATTTACCTGAATTGGGAGTTGATTTGTCAAATAGCAGCCAACCAAATTTGTGAAATCACCAGACAGCCAGCAGAGGAGAAAACCAAGTGAGAGGGCATGGTCCACATTTCCTTTCTTGTAGGCAACATAAAGCTGACTAGAGAGAACACAAGAGAGGCATTTTAGCAAAGTAATTTTAGTATCGGTTAAGCACATCCACAGCGAGTACTGTATATGTCAATTTTATACCATTGAATACAGAATCTTTAAACCCTATCTCTACGGCTTTTTAGTACCTCTCACATTTATTTTTTTCAAACTACATATATCTTTTTTATTAAAAATAGAAGCAACAAATTGAATACTTATATTTTCTAGGCATCATTCTTATTTCTTAGATTCACAGCGTAAGTATCAATGCATTTATTTTAATGAGTTGATCGCATATTTTAACCATTTTTAATGTCCATGATTGTGAACAGTTTATCACTCTGTCTCAGTTCATTTAAAAATAATAAAAAGTTAAAGTCACATAGAACCACAGTCCCACCACTAAAGGATAAAATGCCTGAACATCTTTACACCAAACAGAAAGTAGTCACTGGTCTTAAAATACCTTTTTGGCTTCGAACAAATGCTTCAAACAGTTTACAATAAAGGTGAGAAATGTAAGTTAAATTACAATAGAACTGGTGGATCATATTTTTTCATCCAATTTGGCTTTGTATGTCTGATTGATGGAGAAGGGAAACACAGTTTGAGACATTGTGAGGTATCAGCTGTCTTTGCACAGTTACAATTGAGATTAAAAAAATTGTGAAGTCATGTGTGAGATCACAAGAAGTTGAAAGGAGGGGGGGTCATTATTGTTGCACATTGGGAGTTTCTGTGCTTTTCAACTGTTCCGTCATACCCATGTTTTCCCTTCAACTGGTATTTTTTTTTTTTTTTTAATAAAACGTATTAGTTTATAATGTTAGTAGACAACCATAATGTTTCTTTAACCAAGTTTTCAACTGTGCTATGCCAAAAACATGGTGGAGTACCCAGTCTGCCAAACTGTTGGTTAGCCCGCACAATTTAGAGTTGGATGAATTATTATTTTATTATTATTATTATTTTTGCACCCGCACTGGCCTCGTTAGCTCCACTGGCAGACACCTTAGCTGAATCTTAGCTGGAACCTTAGCCTCACGTGGCATAAGACCGGCAGTCTAAATACCTGTAGTACGTGGTAAGTGTTTTTTCATTTCCTAGAAAGTATGTATGGAATGTTCATTTTTATTACGTCTTGCGTGGTTATTCTGGCCGCGAGGTTCTGATAGCAGAGACCAAGAGAACCTGTCGGACCAAGTTATCCTGTTTCCCACTTGTTGGTCCTTTTTGCATTAAATACATGTATCCATGATCCAAATATTGGTTTGGTGTCTTTCTTTTCACGGCAACATCTTACTACACATTGGCAATGCGAAAGAAGACAAAAATACCAACAGTCAGTTCCAACGTTCACAGCATTGGAGACCACAGCTGTCACATTTCTAAGTCTGCTCACAGGGACTACTCAGAATCCTTTTTATTTCCAGTTATAGGCAATCACAGCCATTTTGCTGTTTCTGCTAAAGGTTTTTGGATGGTACCATTTTTGCAGGATCTCCCCAGATTTTTGCCTTCCCTTATTGAACAGGCTTGTTGGTTTTAGGACATTGCACACTTTAGTCCTGCTAATCAGTAGTAAAGTGTTTTTGCTCTCCCAGGGAAAACCAGGAAAGCTGGCTTAAAATGGAATGTAAAAACGACAATTGATGGACAGAATGCAGAACAATGTCATACATTCACCCCAGTACAGAGATCTGGGCCTAAATCCATCGTTTTTTTTGCTCACCATGCCATTCCAGAGCAAAAGAACGATGGATTTAATCCAGGTCTCTTGACTGGGGGTGAAGGTGTGAGTTATTCAGGATTCAGTCCATTTGTTTGCTTAAAACTGAGTGGAACATTTATTTTACTTATAAGTCTCAGGAATATGGTACTATATGTATCCAGGGCCTGTAAGGTTGGCTACAGCACTCATTGTCCAGCCAGCTAAAGTAGTCCTGTAAACCATGCCTGAAGCCCATAGTGCAGTTAAGACTGGCATTTCGACCTGGCAAGCTAACCCCTTGCCAGTCCTGAACCTTCCTTTGTAATGATTAAAGTCACCCCTATTATAGGCCTCAACAACTCAAAAGGCAGGGTACATGGGATTTCAAAAGTAGCACGTGTACTAACGTTTTACATCTCCAGATCGTGAAAAACTCACAAAGTCGTTTTTTCACTGTAGCAAGGTTCCCTCTCCCGTAGACTAACACTGGCTTACCTTATTACACTTAAGTGATAACTTCAGTTTGGAAGCAGATCGAGAATTACTTTTTGTAGTCCTTTGAATTTTAACTTAAAATCCTCTTTAAAGGTGAAGATGGATTTTAAGTTACTAGTGTGAAAATGCTGCTTTTAGAGAGTTGGCGTTTTTCTGCATAAACCAAATGTGCCTTTCGGTCAGTGTCCAGGGTTACATGTTTATAAATGACTCCTGAGGGGTGACGTGTATTCCTTCCTGATAGGAGACAAAAGGGAACTGGGTGTGGTGAAAGGTGTTGCTCTCCTGAGCAGGATGGCTTGCTGGGTTGTACTCAGCCTTCCTGGACTTCAAAGGATAGCCGTCCTCCGTTTTGGTCAGTGTAACATACGCGCCACCACCATTTTTTTTGTAAGTCTTTTTATTAAACATACATTGGTTCAAATGAGCATTACATAGGAATCAACACATCTGTGCACTGCCACAACATAGAATGGATAATGGTACAGCATTACAGGGAAAAGGAATGTTATGGGGAAAGGGGATCATCCTGTTCAATATAACGAGGCAGCAAACATTTCTCCATGGTAGGTATTCCAGGGGCTCCAAATATGGGACCACTTATTGGGGCAGCCCCTGGCCAAATGCAACGACTTCTCCCTGTACATACACCAATCAAGGTCTTTCGTCCATGCTTCCATTGTGGGTGGCTGAGACGCACCCATTAGCTGTGCAATATTCCTTTTTGCGATCATGAACCCTAATGTGGCCAATTGTGTCTAGTGAATGTTCAGATCAGTAGGCTCCCAGATGTTCAGGAGGCCAGTCAGTCAAACATGCTTTATTCGACATTTTGTCATAAAAGCAAAGTGCAAAACACATTACTTGTAAAATATATCAATGCCAGTAAACAAATTAATTAAACATGATTGTAAGACTACCTTAAAATACAGATATATCTTCAAGCCGTTATCTTTAAAAACCATCATGCAATATTTTACTGCTTACATAAAGTGACCATTGGAAAATAGACACCGTTAAAACTCAGTAGGGGGGACAATTAAAACATTTTTTGTCACCATTCAAACACTCAAGATAGGGGGAGGTTAAAACGTTTTTGTCCTGCGCTTATGGAGCAGCGTTGTGGGGCCGTTACATTTACAAAAAAAACAAGAATAAAAGGGCAAAAGCAAAATGTTATGCAAGAAAAAACTGTGACCTTATCGACCAAGCCCAGCCTAGAAATTTCGCTACAGCTGTAGGGATTGGAATAGAAGCGTTTGTATGTAAAATTATTTCTGCTTCTTCGCTCCTTCTAGTTCGAAGTAATTTACAAATTGGAGCTAACCATACTCGGCGAGGAGCGGCATAAGCTGGGCAAACAAATAGCAAATGTGCCACCGACTCCACTCTAGTCTGGCATAAAGAACACAAATTGTCATTGGACTTTGACCATCTAGCAGTAAAAGGTTTGATGGGCAATGTGCCCACCATGAACTGAAAATACAGTTTCCTATCAGGTGGTTTTGCTATTATATCCCAAAAGGCTTCAAAGTTCGGTGACAATTTAACATCCAAAAAGATTCCTGTTAGGGTGGAAGACAAACTTTTAGTAAACGTTTTTTGTGTAATAATCTCCCAGTACTTTTCTTTCAGGATCTTTTTTGAGGGGAAGCTAGCTCTATCAGGTTCTTCCCATTGTGTTCTCATACTTATGCTTATGAGGGCATTTCAAATTCCTCTCAACCAGCTTATTTTGTGAAATGTGTCCGCGCCAATTATGTCCAGAAAGCCCATTGCATAGTGGTTTAGTTCTGGAGTGATCCAGAGCCTGCACCAGTATAGTAGAGGGCGCAGTTTGGCCACCTCCGCCAGAGACCTTCTACCTAGGTCAGGTAGTAGTGGATACATTGGTGTCCTTTGGGGGAGCAGTGTGATGCTACGCATGAATCTGTTTTCTGCAGTCGTAAGGTTGCTCCATAAAGTGCGGAATTAACCACCTTCATGTTGTAAACCTGGAGCACCGGGCTGATTGGTTTGGTCAGTGAGGTATTAAACTTCCTATTTAGTACACCAGACAGTTGTCGATGCATTAGTGATGCTAGGTCGATTTGCTACTTCCATTTTAGGTCACTTTGGATAATGACCACCAGATAGGTAAATGCCTTTACTTGCTCCAATGGATGATTATTCATTACAATTTTACTTTTAAAAGTTCTATAGGGATTAAAAGCCATAAATTTCATCTGACACGTTGACTTCCAGACTGCGAGTGTTGCAGAACTCCTCAAAGATGGTCAGGGCCAGGGGCGTAGCTAGAGCTTGTGGCGCCCGGTGCTATCCCTCAGATTGCCGCCCCTTGGAGGGGGGGGGTGCAGGGGGAAAAGGATGGTGAGCACTTGAAAGATGTCCGAGAGACACATAGTATTGCTGCTAATAGTTACCTCGATCTTAGATAAACATCCTGCTACTTGTGACTTTATTCCAAGTGTTGTGATCACAAAAAATACACCGGGGTGCAAACACTATTTGAATGTGAATTTCCACCAGTGTTTTAGTTCTGCAGTAATCAATGGGGAATAAAACGCTCAAATGTTTTTCGAGGATGAATTTCGTGTTGGCGCTAACCCTACTGCACAGTTTTGCAGACACAATTATTTATTTGAAAGCTTTTATATAGCACTGGCTAGACCCGAAGGTATCAGAGCGCTTTACATGAGTATCAGAATTCAAATGCAAAAAATACATTTATTCCAAACTAAGACAAATGTTTTCAACGAGACGACCTATCAGAATAACCTCAGCTATACAATAAGGCTACATGCATTGATCTACACTGGAAAGCATTTTCAAGCCAGCAAATACACCTAAAGGTATGCGGCCAACGAGGTTCTCCCACATGCAGATCCATACCCTGGTTTTATAGCAAAGAAACACGAATGTGGAAAGTCAACTCGAATTCATTATGTTGTAAGTCAGTGGGCTTAAGTGCCATTATATTCTTTTAATTTTCGCTTGCACTTGATCAAACTGTGCCGCGGCGAGGGCACGGCACTGTTGGCCCGTTGCAGCGGCCTTAATAATTTATTTAGGGGCTGGGGACACTGACTGACAAAGTGTCAGACAGTGAGTGTCCCGAAATAAATCACTAAGGCCGCCGCAACGGGCCACAAGTGCGTGCTTGCCGCCTCCAAAACAGTGCCGCCTGGGGCGGTTCGCCCCCTCCCCCCCCCCAGCTACGCGGCTGGGGGCACAACTATTTAATATGCACAACTAAACCTTTGCTACTCTTTGGAGTATAATGTCCTCCAGAAAGGGTAGAAAAACTTGGGATGTGATTCTCTAAAAACAGCAACTGTTTGGGTATATCTTTTCAGAATTATTTGGACAGTCGTGGCTTCCCATAAGTTCCCAGAAGGGTAATAAGTTATAAATGTAGAACTGTACATGGTTTACATGTAAAACCAGTGTTTTATTGGTAACCATTGATAACATTGGATTCATCAGATTTGTATAAAATTGTGAAATGCCTAAGTGATGAGTGCAGGTGAAAAGTGCAGTAAATTTCTAAAGGTTTCACTGCACATGTCTATATGTTACATAATAGTGTGGCAAATATTTCAGAGAACCACAACCCCAGAGGAGTCCAAAGAGGTTCAAAGTTAAAGTACCCAACAAAGAAATAGCAGACTAAATCAGCAAATAGACATCTTACGGGAAAGATTAAGCGAGGACCACTGAGTGGGAAGAGCAAGACCATCACAGAAGACTACAACAACCCAAAGAATTGCAGGACCACCAGCTTCATGCAGGGTTAACACAGCCAGTGTCACACAACCCCATCTAAATACACCTACCATAAAAAAGCAGAGGGCTGCAGGACCAACAAGGAAAAGACCACAGCAGGGTGTTATTTTGATTTTTTTTTCTTCAGATTTTAAAACTTTACCTGTCCTGGATAGAGGACACACTGAAACCGGTGTACGACACTTCACGATACAGAGTTAATTCGGTAAGCTAATTGCACTCATTAATATAACTCTCACTATTAGCTGAGTAAGATCTCTCCATGTCGAATGAAGCAAAAATCTTAAAGAGAAAGAAAAAAATGAAAGGAGTCTGAAAAAAGGATTAAGTACAAAATAGGCCCTGAGGTGTGTTTGGATGTTTTTTGAAGTTTCCTTTTTTTATTTAACAAAGGACACAAATATATATAACTAATTCTTGCAGAATCAGTGAATGAATTCACAAAATTGTTTTTTCTAATATTATATGAGTTGTAAATATTGTAAAAGTTGTAAATATTGATAATGTAATTGAAAAAATGTAAACAAAATTTTTTAAAGTGTAAAAATATATTCTAATGTTGTATATATGTGTCATTTGTAGCCCTGAAGAAGTCCGTGAAGGACGAAACGCGTTGGCTTTGGCTACAGATTTTTAAATGAAGATTTAATAAAGAAAGAATTATCACAAGAACATTGATTCTGCATTGAAATGATTGATACGTGTATATAAAACTGTATAATTTACTGTATAAGTGTGCTGGACCATTTCTGTATGTAATGTATATGTAAGGACAGGTCTCTGCCCTGGGAGATTTAGGGGACTTTGAATCTCCGGTCCGTGGCACCTTAAAACTGCATAATATGGGACGCAAGATAGGTGCAATCGTCTATAACCCCATTCCCCTTGAGCGCTTCTTTAAAAAAGAATGAGATGACTGTTGGGATTAAAGCTCCTACTGGAGAGAGCTATGAGTTTTAGTGGCAGTTTTGACTCACGATAAACTAGCACAAACACATTCATTAAAGGCTTGCTGTAGAATGTATACAATGCAGATGGAACTGAATTTTATGTGGATATCGCAGTGGGTTACTGCTTTTAACAGAGAGATCCTTTAGATACTTGCACCTCATTAGTTACAATCACCTAATAACGCAATGACCCATACATTGTCATCAAAGAGCTCAGCTACATGTAAACTGCATGGTATCAATTAGAATTCTATGTTTTTCTCCAGTCTCATTATTCTAATATTGCTAAAAGCGGTCTCTTTGGGTAGAAATACATTCCAATAAAAGCAACCCCAACTATTGTGGTTTGTAATAAGTCCATTGTTTGTGTTTTTCCAGTGAAACACTCTCTCTAAATGGCCTACTAGTTTGGATGACGTGATTCCTACACTTTGTAATCCTCTTGGTGTTATGTACCATTTCCTAGACTGATTTACATATGTATGATTCATTGTCTCTGCATAATGTTTGTGTGAAGTCCTCTGACACCCTACACTGATATGGGTAGCACTATAAAACAAAATAAAATGGATGTGAGAGTGGGCCAGTGGAGACATTAGGGGCACTATTTGAGCTTGATAGTGAGGGAATCTGTGGAGGAGATGGTCATTGTAGCACTGAGCACCACCAGTGCGAAAGCCAGCCCTGAGAGAGTGAGTCAGCGATGTCTGTCATTGTGCTGTTTAAGATTGATAGCATACTAATGTGGTAGTACTGTGTGGATAGAGGACGGGAGCTGGATTTCTAAATTCTAAGTTGTGATATAAGTTGTTTATGTAGCCAAGTTACAGTGGCCTGGCAATTTTACAGTGTCTGTTCGGAGAAACCATTGAATGTTATGAATTGTCTATGGTACTGCAAGCAGCTCAGCTGCAGTGGTCACGCTATAAATCAAATGAAATTGATGTGAGAGAGGACCAGTGGAGAGATGAGGGGCATTGATGGAGTGTGATAGTGATGGAATCTGTTGAGTTGTTGGTCATTGTAGCACTGAGCACCACCAGCGCTAAAGCCAGCCCTGAGAGAGTGAGCCAGCGATGTCTTTCATTGTGCCATTTAAGATTGATAGCATACTAATGTGGTAGTACTGTATAGATAGAGGACAGGATATGGATTTGTAACTTCTATGTTGTGATATAAGGCAGAGCTTGCCAAGCCTGAAGATGGCTGCTCCTTGATTGAGCTCCTTCGGCCGTGTACAAAATCCTTCAATATCCTGTGTCTGGCTGATTTCATAATAATATCACTTATTTGCCTCTGCATATTCAGAGTCGGTGTGTTGGGGGCTCAAGAATATGCTGAAAGGGCGGGGAATCGACCACACCACCCACAGCCGTGTCGGCGAAGAGAGGCCCAGCGAGACTGGAGAATGCAGGAGCGGAACCTTTAAGAAATGCCGGCGGCCTCCAGGCATGACGCAGGAGTCATATCACCAAGCAAACTCCCAATACTGCCCCGGAGGTGCCCAGTATGTACCTCTGCCGAGTCTACAAGGCGGAGAGGGTTCATCTGCCATAAAGTCTGGAGTATGAGATCATGGGGGCTGCGGAAGCGTGTGCACTTGTGAGACTGCACCCGATTGGGGAGACCATGCTCTCGAAGTGTACCTGTAGGTGCACGGCAACAAAACCGAACTAGGAAGCAAAACTAGTGCTGGCACTCAAAAGGCGCCACAGACACTGCAGGGGCCTTTGCGAGTGGTGCCCACACGAGCGGGAACAGCACGGGCCCAGCCTCAATCTTACCTGGCCGCACCCGGTAAGTGGAAGGCTGGAATCCAGAACGCTTTTAAGACGCTGAGGCGGCAGGGGCGTATCCAGTGCCGGCAGCCTCAACAACAGGAGTTGGCCATGAAGTGCTGCTAAGTCAAGCCAACGGACTTAAGGGGAACTGTTCGAGCGTATAGCGCTCGCATTTACAAATGCTTTAATGTTGTCAAGCATTGTAACGGCACCGGTGGCGAAGTGTAACCGCTACGATTCCCCAGGCCTTAAGGAGTTGGTCTCCGCTTTTTAGGAGTGATTCTCCTTTTGTGCAATCCAGTATCGGATGACAGCGCTCAAGTGAGAGCGAACGTTCTGGGGACTGCGCGGATTGCCCAGGAGAGACAGAGACTACTGTATGCTCGGACCTCGCGCACGCACCACACCTGCGTGCAGCGTAGAAGGTCACGTGAGTTTGCTAAACGGGGGCTGCGCGCGGCACTGGTGGCCCATTGCGGGGGCCTTTAGAATTTATTTGGGGACACTGACTGACAAAGTGTCAGACAGTGTGTCCCCAAATAAATTATAAAACTAAAAGCCACCGCAACGGGCCACCAGTGCCGCGTGGCCGCCGCCTCCAAAACAGTGCCGCCTGGGGCGGTCCACCCCCCTCCCCCCCCTAACTACGCGAGTGGTCAGGGCCTTCTGCAAACCACTCGGGTTTTTGAGATAATCAACGTGTCATCTGCGAACATTAAAATCGGAATTTTGCTGCCAGCTAAAACTGGAGCGTCAGTGGACTCAGCTTCCATATAGTCAACAATACCATTAATAAATAGGGAGAATAAGGTAGGCACAAGTACACAACCCTGGCTTACCCCTCTCTCTACTGGAAATGGGCCGGTAGCCATACCCTGGGAACCCCATCGGATTTTAGCATAGTTTTCTTAAAGCAGTCTCACAAGTAATGTGAGTAACTTTGAGGGGAACCCCATCTCCTGGAGGATTACCCATAGTTTATGGCGAGGGACAAGATCAAATACTGATTTTAAATCAACAAAAGCAGCGTACAGGCTACCATTGGCCAGGACCACTGACTTCCAATATAACAAAGTGAAGCGGAAAACCTGGTCAATGGTACTGGTGAACACTCGAAAGCCTGCCTTCAAGGGGGATGAGATACAATTCTCATCAATCCACTCCTGGATCTTGTTGAGAATCAGCCTGCCTATTTTTTTTGGGAAGGAGTCTATCAGGCTGATGGGCCTGTAATTGCCGGGATGAGTTTGGTCTCCCTTCTTATATATGGGAATTATTTCTGCCCCTTTCCACGAATGTGGTACGTGGGCACCTTTTGCAACCGTGTTAGCCAGCAACAAAATGTATCTGCTCCATCGTGTTTTATCAAATAAGAACATGTCAGCAGGTACACCATCAGGGCCAGGGGCCCTCCCTACAACTACTGATTCCAGTGCAACACTAATATCCACACAGTTAAAAGCATCATCTTCATATAATGCTTGGGTGTGATCGTTCGATTTGACTCACTATCTGGGTAAGCACAATGTGGTTTAAAATTTTTTACCCAGTCTTCATGCGCAACATGATTGTGAGGATTTTCCAGCACGCCTCCTCTACCCCACTTGACTATGCTCCAGAACGTTTTGCTGTCATTCCAAGAGCATGCCTCCCTATAATCCTCCCATCTTGCGTCGTCCCATAGTTTTTTGGCTTTTATCTGGGTACTCTTATACGCCATCCTAGCCGCTCGAACTATGGAAGGCTCCCCCTTTTTTACAGCCTCCCCAAGTAACTCCCTTGCTTTTCTACATTCTTTATTGAACGAGGAATTAACTTTCTTCATTGTAGGCTTGTTTGGGTTGCAGCGCTTCGTAAAGTATATACGAAGTTGGGGGAAAAAAAGTCATTGTGGATCTTAGTAATGAGCTCTGGCACTATGTTTGATCTAGGGTAGATTCTAGCTCTATCATAGCCTTGTCCAATTCCTTTGCGATAGCAGCTAACGCTTCGGGCTTTTCAACTAGGCATCCCCACTTTAAGCGCCTCATATCGTTAGTGGGAACTACATCGCAAGGATGGAGATCACGCCTATCCTCTACAGATGTCCGATGTCGCCACAAGTCCAGGCTTGCACACAGAGGGTTATGGTCACTTTCTAACCGATCCCTAACTATCATATCGCCGAGGGCGTGCCATAAATTCAAACTGATCAATACATAGTCAATACGACTGGCCACTGTTCCATTATTAAAAGTATTGGCCCCATATCTATCTTATAATGTCCTGCCATTAGCGGCTCGAAAGCCCTTACCTAGGCAGATGGAATTAATCTGAATGGCCATGTCTGTCCATTTTTGACAGTTACAGGATCTTAGGGCCCGACGTAGGAGGTTACTTTCCCCGCCGACCAGGGGCTCAAACGTGGCTTTGAGATCGCCGGCAATAATAACATTGGAGGCTGCTGGGTATTTATCGAGGAGGTCATCAAGCGCCGCTATTACGTCAGACTTCCTCCCTCTTGTGCCTCGCGCGTAAACATTATAAATATCCACATGCTCCCTAGAATCTATTTTCAGGCGTAAAGCCTGGATGTCATTATTTGTAGTCGAGAGCTCCATAATGGGGATACCTAGGTTCTGTCGCACCCAAATTGTCAAGCACCCTGGTGGGCGACCTTTGATCCCTCCAACGGCTGGAATATGGTAGTTGAGATATCCTACACAATATTGGGGGGGTCATAAGCCAGGTTTCTTGGAATAAGCAGACGTCATAGCCTTCAATGAAGGCATGCCAATCGGGGAAAGGTAGTTTTGAACCCAACCCTGCTATA
The DNA here is from genome assembly GCF_964261635.1 of Lissotriton helveticus. NCBI lineage: Eukaryota > Metazoa > Chordata > Amphibia > Caudata > Salamandridae > Lissotriton > Lissotriton helveticus. The sequence continues at coordinate 200,058,093 of NC_136072.1, forward strand.
TTCCAAGACAGAAGTGTACCCCGATTGTCATTAGTACAAAGCAAGAGCGGGTCTGGTGGCGCCATTATGTTTATGTAACTAAGTTCCCTATGGTTACCCCGTGGACAAGGTGATAAAGTGTTCCTTCCTAAGGACCCAGCATGCCCTTCGTTATCAGGGCCTATGGGATATATAACTTTTGGACCATCTCTTATGATTGGGGGATCTCCCAGGTCACCTGGGCTTTTTAAGGGCAGGGCTCCTAGTCAGTCAATGTTCTCTAATGAAGAACATTCCTCCAACATTGTTCGCAGTTGGCCTGTGGGGTCCAACAGAGTATCCAAAGGGGCCTGTCTAAACTGTATGGTAGAGGATTCCGGGGAACAAGTGCGGAACTCTAGGGCAAAGAGATTTGCAACTAGATCCTTCCTAGCAAAGGTCGACTCAATACAATCCTTCAATTGGTTATGGAAGGAAAGTCTACGCGCCCTGATGATATCCTCCCTGATCACAGAACGGCAACCCCTGACATGCCTAATCCAATGTATCACTTTGTTTGTTAATGTGTCCGCATGTTCCCTGTTTCTACCAGTGTGTAGTTTAGGCACATTTGTCATATACATTTTGTATGCACTATGATGTAGATCAACATTCTGTCCCCCCCACCTCCTGTGGGTGTTTCTCTGCTGGGAAAGAACTTCTGGGGGGGTGCGACCCTCTACAACTCAGAGAGTGGTTATTGAGCACCCTCGCGGGCCTTTGGTTTGCAGGATGGTCAGTTACGGTGCAGATGTTATTACTGTGCACCTGTCTAGAGTTGGGTGTTAGTTTGGGAAGTGAAGGTGCTGGTTTTTTGATCTTCGCCACCACAGAGTACAACCCTTCACCAGATTTAACTCCACCAATTGAGGGCCTAGCAATTTCTCCCTCTACAACAGGTTTTTGTCTATGTTGCGGGGGATGACTCGGTTGGTTCTTGGTACAATTTGGGCATCCGGGATCCCTTTTTATCAGTTGCCTAACCATTGCGGACAAATCCTCAATAGCCACCTTCATGACCCCATTTCGGACCTTCGCAGCTGCACTAGGGCTAATGCTTCCTGACGGTCTATGGTGGAAGTCTTTATCTGACATGCTTAGCTTACTGGGGGTGTCTCAGGATCTTGAGATATCACTTCCTCTGGGTTGTTACATAACACCGCATATCTATTTGTACATACAATTGTGGGGTCAATATGACAGGAGTTACTATGTTTTGCCATAACAGGAGATCTTGGGAGAATAGTGACAGCATCTGCAGGAGCAAGGCTTGTACAAAGAGCAGAGGGAGGATCGCCCAACTGCCCTTGTTTCAGTTCCAAATCATTTTTGCCCTGGGTGCGCCCCTCATTTGTGTGGTTTAAGAAAGGTATTTGGGATAGCTACAGCTTGGCTAGAGCGCTCGCTGGTGGGGTGCGTCAATCCATGTGTGTCTTTATTCGTATCTATTCTCATGTTGGTATCTATTACAAGTATATCTTCACACTCCTCAATGAGTGTGTCGTTTCTATCCATAACACAAGGATTTCCAGCTTTCTTAGATGACTTTCTTGCTTTTTTCCCCTTGCGTACTATGCCGCTATTACCCTCTTCGCCATTACTCCCTCTACTCGCGCCTCCCTCCATGGTCTTTCTTTTCCCCATAGATCAAAGTGGGGGAAGCAATATATTAAAAAGCAAATTAACAAATGTAGAAACAAACACCAGTGCTAGGACACAAGGTTTTCGCTAATGGCTTAGCAAAAAGCAGTAGCAGGCTAGCACATACACTCTAGTTGGCAGTATAGAAAAGTGTCAAAGAATTTGTTCGGATTTAACAACCAGATCCCACTCAGTCCTACTCAGTCCAGCTCTCAAATAGGGGGGTATCTGGGGATATAGAAAAAGGATGTGCAGTACCTCTGGCACAGAAGAGTTGCCACCAAAGTGATCAGGTTTCGGAAGGCAGATGACAGAGGGGTGGCCCAGCCCAGCCTCTTCCGGGCACTGGCGGGCGCCTGGGGTGTACGTGGTGCGGCCGGTACAGCGTCAGCTGCGGGACTGGCTTAGAGGGCTGCTGGGAAGTCAGGTCTGCCGTTCCCCTCATGGCGTGGAGAATTAGATGGAGCCGTTCCCCTCACGGCGTAATCTGGGTGCGCCTTGCCGTTCCCCTCACGGCGTCTGGCAGCAGCAGGAAGAAGAGAGGTAAGCCGTTCCACTCACGGCATTCACAGGACCCGCGTTGCAGGGGTGCCTGGGGTTTAAGTGGCACGGCCGGTACCGCGTCACTGTTGCGGGACTGGCTTGGAGGGCTGTTGGGAATTGTAGTCAGGTCTGCCGTTCCCCTCAAGGTACGGAGAATTAGATGGAGCCGTTCCCCTCCCGGCGTGATCCGGGTGCGCCTTGCCGTTCCCCTCACGGCATCTGGCAGCAGCGTTGATAACATTGTGAACCTTGCGCCAGAAGGAACTTCTGGAAGTACACTCCCAGATTATGTGCATGAATGTTCCCATATGTCCATATCTCCTCCTATATATACACCCTGTGGAGAATTTTGAGCTGCACTAATCTAAGTCGTGCCGGGATGGCGATTACTCTAGGATAGGACACTGCCTCCCACCAGTCCTCCTCATCCAGCTCAAACCCATCCCCTGTCCATTTCTACCGCAATGCCTGGAGAGGGTCCTCCATGTTATTAATGAGTTTCTTATATAGCAGGGAAATCGTTTTTTCGCGAAGGTGACCGTCCCATATTCTATCTTCCAACGGTGACGATTCGGGAGGACTAGTACCCCATGTTATACGAGAATGAAGTGAGTGTAGTACTTGTGCATATCGGAAACGTTCAGTGTCTGCCAACTCGTATTCCCTCTGCAGCTCGGTTAAGGACTTGACCCCACCCGCTCCCCAGAGGTCTTTGATACTCGAGATTCCAATGAGGTTCCAGCTATCAATCTCTTTTGATCTCCATAGACTGCCTAGCTTCTCAGAGTCCCAAAGAGGAGTCGCCAATGTCAATCTCTGACCCCACCCAAGCGAGTTAGTACCATTGTGCCAAATTTGGACGGAGTGTTTGGTGGGGCCTGTCAATGTGTGTTGTTTCGGCCGTGAGTATAATGCCCTGTCATAGTTCCCTTCGGGGAGAAGCCATCTATCCATGGCATATCTGGGGTCGTCAGGACGATCATAGGTGCCATGATTAATGGCAGCTAGATGGGCAGCCCAGAAATATTTTTTGATATTGGGGAGGCTAATGCCTCCATCATACCAGTTTAATGTCAGCTTATTCAGGGCGATACGTGGCCTTCCTTCCCATAGCAGGTCTCTCTGGAGGCTTTCCACTTCCTTAACCCCTTCGCTGCTAATGACAAGGGTAACTCGTCATGGAGTTTCCATTGATTTCAATGGAAATTACATTGAAGTGGTACCAGGCCCTTAGCATCCAAGTGGTTAAAGTATTGCGCAGGGACAAGGTCTAGGGTGTTCTGGAGGGCGTAGAGGAATATAGGTAAGGACATCATTTTAAACAGGGCCACCCTGCCCAATAGAGAAAGGGGGAGTAATTTCCAGCTGGCGATATCCCTTCTGAGCCTACGCAAGGGTGGAAGAAGGTTTGGGGCGTATCGGAGTGAGGGGTCAAGGGAGATAAAGAGCCCTAAATACTTAAATCCAACACTGTTAATCTGTATTGGACAGTTCTTCGGGGGGGGGGAGGGGGGGGGGCCCCCCCTGCGGACATACAACAGGGACTTACCCCAGTTGACAGTAAAGCCAGAAAATCTACCGAATATCACCAATATATCTAGTACCGCTATCAGGGATTTCCTGGGGGAGGCCAGATATAATAATATATTGTCTGCATAGAGTGAGATGCGGTCTTCCCACTCAGGGGATCATCTCAGTCCTCGTATTATTGGGTCCCTACGGATCCAAGCCGCTAGTAGTTCTAGGGCGAGGGCAAAAATTAGTGGCGAAAGCGGGCAACCCTGATGTGTTCCCAGACTAAGATGGAACGTGGCTGACAGTTCATTGTTCACCACCACCGGAGCCAGGGGCTCACTGTACAAGAGACGGATCCACTGGATGTATTTTGGGCCAAAATCCATCTTAGCCAACAAAGCCCAAAGGTAAGACCATTCAATAGTATCGAATGCCATGGTCCCGTCCAGGGCCGGACTGAGAACCAAAACCGGCCCTGGCAAAGTGCTCGGCCGGCCCCCTGGGGGTGCGACCAAGCTCTTTGCCGGGGCCGGTTTTCGGCCGATTTTGTTACAGGGCTGATTTTGCAGCTATGCTGCAAAAACGGCCCTGTAACAAAAACGGCCCCCAGGGCCCAAAACCGGCCCCCACCCTTGCGGCGCACCGGGGGATTGCCCGGTGTCCGCAACTGCCAGTCCGGACCTGGTCCCGTCCAAGGACACGATTACCAACAGGTCGTGAATGGCAGACACTCTGCTCACCACTCCGTGAACTCTACGCAAATTGAAGGCCATATTTCTGTGAGGCATAAAGCCGCATTGATCCGGGTGGACCAGAGTATCAACCATTTTGACCAGGCGAGTAGCCAAGAGTTTGGCCAAGATTTTGGGTTCAGCGTTTCGGAAGGAAATGGGTCCGTTTGACGCACAGCCCGTCTTGGATTTACCTTCTTTGTGTATTGTGACTATGGTGGCAATCCTCTGCTCCCTGGGCAGCGTCCCACCCTCCCTGGATTCCTCAAATATAGCTTTCAAGTAAGGTGCCAATTTATCGGATCGAAGTTTGTACAGCTCGATGGGAAGTCAATTGGGACCAAGGGCCTTCCCTGAGTTTAGGGATCGGATTGCTTGCGCTCTCTCATCAATCGTCAAGTCGCTGTCCATATATGTATGGTCTGCTAAGGAGAGTTGGGGGAGCCTGATTTCTCGTAATAATTCCCGAGAGTCCTCTTCGGTGTGTGACGTTACAGTCGTATACACCTTACAAAATGGATTGGCAAACCTATCAACAATTTCTTGCGGCTCTGTAAGGGAGGTGTCTCCATCAACTTTAAGTTCCGGGACCAGCCTGCTTGCCCATTCCTTTTTGTCGAGCCACGCTATAAGTTTCCCAGCTTTGTCTCCCAGGTCATAGATCCTGCCCAATCGCTCCCTGCCTAGTGCCTTGGCTCTGTCCGTCACCAAGGCTTTATAGTCGTGTTGCTTCAAATTCAACAAATGGAGCTTCTCTGGCATCACTCCCGATTCTAGATCACCCTCTAACCTGTGGATTTTGGCCTCCATATCTAGGACTTTTGTGTTTTTCTTTCTTAACTCCAGAAATCAAAGTCAAGGCCTGGCCCCGAATCACAGTCTTAAAGGCTTCCCATAATGTCTGGGATGAGAACAGGGACCCCTTATTGTCCAAGAAGTAGTTATCCATGGCTTCGATAAGGCCTTTGAGGATGTTTGGATCTCGGAGATACCATGGATTAATGGGGGCTAGTCTTCCCACCATAGTAAGATTGAGGACAATATGTATCCACACCAGCGAGTGATCAGATATGCCCCTAGCCAAGTGCTTGATTTCATGTATGTGTGTGGCTTGTGCTGCAGGATCTAGGCAGTAGTCCATCACCGTTTTTTTTACTGGAGCAGGGTGATCCTCAAGGGGAATTTGGAACTTGGATTGTTTACCAAGAAGCATCTGCACGTTTGCAAAAACAATATTCGGAAGTACCAAGTGTGCTTTAGGAGAGACAAGTTTTTCAGATGCAAACAGACAAGTGACAAATCAGCTGAGGAGTATATGTCAGCATTGATCGTATTAGCATCAACATGTAGGTTAACTAATAATGTTGCTGAATATATTTATGATCATTTTGTATTTAATTGCCATTCATCAGGAGGTGTCTAAATTCGCTTGTAGTACTGAAAGATCTCTGGTTGCATTAAAACAAATAGATGTCAAACAAGATCAGCAGTTTATACCTACACGGCTATTGCAGCAATTAATGACAGTACTGCTGTATGTGCGATTAATTCAAAAGGACAAATCTGCAAATTCCATCGGCAAAAAAATATATAAAAGGGGCATGTTATAGATGTGTTTCTAAATCATATTTGAGTAATAATCAGAGGTGTCCTGAACATGGGAAAAGATGCAGCATCTGCAGGAAAAAATTGCAATTGTATTTATACAGCACGTATTACTACCCCTGACAAGGCATTGAAGCGCTTTACAGCGACTAGTCCTCTACTCCGGAACACAAGGTTAGTGATCAATCAAGAGGTTATTGTTGGTTATTTCGATTAATGTATGCTCAAGAAAAGAATTGCATGCATTTACTACAGTTGTGATGGATTATATATTGAGATAGATTATATATTAGCAGTTAATTGTGATGATCAGTTGGGGCTATGTGGTTTCAGCAGAATGGTTGTGGTGATATATAGCCTGGCAAATATTAGGTAATGCTAGGTTACCGGATGGGGTTTTAGAGAGGAAAGATTGTGTCAGCCAATTGCAGAAAAACAATGAGAGATTAAATCAGAAAAACATAATACTGAGAGGACTATACTCCGATATAGAAGGCATGCAGTGGAACATCAGCAAAATGTAGGAGTTGGCACAGAAAAGAAAAGGGTCATTTAGAGATCTTCACTCATTATTTGTATGAAGTCCCCCCCCCCCCGCCTCTTTTACTAGAAATACGTTGTTTGGCACTGGCTGAGTGTCTCTTGCCAAGGTGCTGTTATAATGATACTTTGTTTTGTCACCTTATTGAACTCTTTTAGGTTTTTTCTATGGCAAAGCAGCACAACCGCTTATACAAAAAGGTACCTGCAGCTAACATACAAAAACAAGTATGGTATACACCTGTCATTAGGCCTGTGGAGTATATGCACTGTGAGCACCAGTGGAGCTGGGAGACTTCCACTGTCTGGGAAAACAACACCACCCCCATCTTGTGCACAGGAACAAGACAGGGACATCCAATGTGTTCCTGTGCACAAGAAAGGGGTGACCTTGTTTCCCCAGACAGTGGAAGTGTATCAGGAGAGAAGCAGGAGAAAGGCGACCTAGATACCGAAGACCATCATGATGGTAAAAAGGAGACGTGATGCCCTACACATTCCAATAGGACCATTTGCTAAGAGGAGCTGCTGATTAATCTTTTTGGAGCACTGCTATTCAGTGAAGGGGGACTGCAGGCTCTATTGTTCAAAACGTGGATCGTCCTTTAAGTGAGATCAGCCTTCTCTCTCTTTCCTGATCACTGTCTTTGGGGCTGTTCACATTCCGGTGTAGATAGTTCACACCTCTTTGTGCCTCTGTTGTGGGTACGTCAGGTTGGAGACTAACCTGCTGTGAGGAGCATCACTCAGCAGAAAGGCTGTGCTTGCAGAACAGCCAGGAGAGGAGCTTGGAAAAAAGAAGCCACCCCAAATCAGTACTGTGTATCTAAAATAATAATCCTATTCATCTGTGTACATACAGTTTGAAATACTAACTCACCTTTGTGAAATATAATTTAATGGTTATACCCGCACATGCTATCTGAAGCATGAATGTACCTTTAGATGGGGGTCACACACCCACACGTGCATTAATGTTCATGGCTGCAGCCAGCTCTCAGCTGTTTTGGACGTCCCTTCTCAGCATCCCATAGACTTCTTGGCTCAGTAGATTAAATAAACTAAGACATAAGCACCCTTAGCAATTTACATATGTGTTGTTGCGTATATATGTCTTTTTTAAAACTACTGTACTAGGAACTACAACAGATTACGCTGGGTTACTGAAGGAACTCATTAAATTCCAAAATATAAGATTGGTTTGCAAGAATAGCTCAAGGATGCCCATCCATTCCATTAGGAAAGAGGTAAACCAGTTTTGCTGGGAAGACCCTATATGCGTATTTTCCTCCCTTTTACAACCAAGGGAATAGAAGTCTCCTCTTCTACTCTCCCCGAGTGCTTTGCCAATCCGTCACCCCACACCTTAATAAAAAAAAAATCATAACAAAGTAATTAGGCTGTGTAGGTGCAGAATTTAGGATAGTGGGGGCAACGACGCGGATTACATGTCGCTATTTAGCACACATCACCGACACCACAAAAACAAAATGACCTGCACCGGTGCACTCAAATTCAGAGGATTAAACTATTACTTGTGACCTAACCCCCCTTTTATTACTACACGTATGAAAGGTGAAGCCGGCGCGGTTTCACAGAGCAAAGCAGTTCTCAGCCAAATAGAGACATGAAAGACTTGCAGATAAAGAGAAAGTTTGTCTGGAGCAGTGATGTGATTGTTTTGAAAAGGAAATGCGGGCCATGTGCACCTTACACAAATGTATTTCCTAAGCAACATTTAAAGCAGGAAATTAAAAAAGTGGGCTGGGATAATGTGGGGTTTCAAACATTAATACTGAAAAAAACAGGGCTACAGAAAACAGAAAATAGATCTGAGAAAGGAAAGCGCACTGGATCACACTTATCCCCCTAAGCTGCTGTTTCAGACTCTACCTTGGCCCTGACCTTGTATTGTTCTGGCTCTGAAGTATCCCTCTTGACCCATTCCTTTGTTTTGCTGCAAGCGGAGTGCACCAGGCAATGAAGTCCAAAACACTGTTGTAGTAACAAAATCTTTATTTCAAATTATTCTTTTCTTTAATTCAATAGCACATACAGCTCAGCTAACGCGTTTCGTTCCCACAAGGAGAACATCATCAGGGCTTTAGTAACACAAAAGCTTAGATTGTTACTTCAGTGTCCATTGTAATCACTCCAGTTTATTGCACTGGGTGCAGTGGGAATTCCCAGGGCATAATCATACCGCTAAGCGATAACCCTTTCGACGAAAGAAAACGTATGGATGCAATAAGTTACTAATTATGTGAACATGAAACAAAACAGAGAGAGATGTGGTTACCACCCAGATGTCACCCTACCACCTCCCAAGCAAAGCACGTAAATGTTGCCACAGTAAATGTCTGTATAGAGAAAGATACCAAGTCCCCATATACTCGAAGAACACGCCCTCTCTGCGCCTTCTTTGCAGTACCATAGTTACTTCAGCTCGAAGCTGGGCTATTAGCCAGTATCCTCCTGTGGCGCAGTTGAGATCTAGTCGCCGTTTTGTTGCCGCTTGGGGTAGGACCTGCCACCTATCTTCCCCACCACTCTCTAACCCTCCAGCCAGGCCCATACCTCCTCTGGGGTGGTAAAGTACCAGGTTTTACGATCGACTACCACTCACTGTTTCGTGTGGAATATCTTGGAGTACTTGATCTCCCAGTCTCAGCTCTCTTTTGATTTAAAAAAGGACTGGCGCAGTTTTCGTTCTCAAAGGGTGACTGGTGGTGCACTACGGGCGATATGGAGAATGAAGCTTCGAGCATGATAGTTGAAAATACAGAATATAATGGGACATGGGGGCGCACCCGGCCTTGGAGGGGGTACCAGGAACTCTGTGGGCTCATTCAACAGAGAAATGTTTAAAGAGACCATGGGGTTGCTGCTATTTCAGTATGAGATACTCTATGAATAAATCTACAGCCGGTCCAGCCAGGAATTCTGGCACCCCTATTATGCGGACATGGTTTCTCTTGGACCGCCTTTCGAAATCTTTCAACTTAACTTCCAGGATTTGGGAGGTTGTGTGTAGCTCCCTAATCGTGGTTTGCAAGGCGTTAAATGTCTGCTTTCAATGTGACGATTGAGTCTTCAGCTGCCTTGATGTGGAGTCCCATGTTGCGGAGTTTGCACACACAAGGACAACCTTAGTTAAAACAGAGTCCATCTTGGTCTCAAGGGCCATGCGAATCCCCTGTATTGCCGTCATAATGTCCGTCAGGATAGGCGTCACTCCCGCTGGTTGGATCTTATTGCTCTTCTGACATTGGCGTCGCCAAACTGTCTCTTGCCGGAGTAAATTTTTCAAGTTTGGTTAACTGTGCAAGTACCTCTGCTGCCAGTCATCTCCAACAGCTCTCCTCACCTCCCTCCATGCCACAGCCACCTCCGTTGCACCAAAGGAGGGGAGGGAAGAGAATGGAGTACTCACTGCCGCCTACCAGGACGTAAAAGTACAGGATCCTGTGGCCTGTCGGCTTTCCTTGTTCCATCCTGCAACCCCAGGCAGCGTTATGCCCTCATGCAATAGATTTTACAGTAGTGACATGTGGTCCCCTTGTACTGAGTAGTAAAGACTCTCTGTGTATGATCAAAAGGGGAGTGGGGAGCTCTGGGACTCAATGCATCCAGGCGACCGGGAGACAGGACAAGGGAGGGCAAATGGCCTCAGAGAGAGCGGTGTAGGTGCGGGTATGGTGTGCAGAAAGACTGTTCATGTAGTTCTCTATATGGCAGCACTAAGGCAGCACCCCTCCCCCCCCGCTCAGCTCTATTCACTGTCTCAGTTCATAAGGCGTCTGTAGGCAATTTGCTTCACTTTGGGTCGAGGCGAGCCTATGGATGAGCCCTGATGCTCAGAGCATAGTGCCAATATCGGCCCATGCCCCAGACACCACACAATGATTTGTTGGAGAAAGTTGTTGCAGCTTTATTAGCATGTACATTATGCCAACATGTTGGGTTATCTTACGGGCGATCCAAGGGCAGCCGCCCCTCGCGACCAGCCCACCTGATGAGCCATAACCCCCCGTGGTGTTAACCGCAGGGGCGTTGTTAAATTTGGGGGAGGGTCTAACCGCCTCCCCCCAGCGGACCTCCAGTCCACCCCTTACTCGCGCCCCTCCCCCTCGGGGGGCTGAGCGTTGCAGGCAACCCCCAGTTGCTCAGGTCCACAACCGCCCGAAGGACTAACGGGGCACCGTCACTCCTCCAGGATCCCACCGAGGATCTCCCTGGGGATAATTTGCTCTCGCACCCCTACTGTGCTCCTGTAGAGAGTACCCCTCTGTACCTTCCTGCATTGGATCGCCCTGTAACTCCGCTTGCAACACAAAGAAAAGTAGTATTAGATAGCAACCCCCCCCCACTGCCCGAAAACCGGGTTAGCGGTCGGGAGGGAAAACAGCTTACGGGCAGCACCACTGGTCGGGGTCAAGCGGGAGAGGGTCCATCCATGCCGCAGGTCAGGAACAAAGAGGGTGCCTGGCCCTCACCCCCCTGGCCATATACCCTCAGGGCCCCCCCCCTCTCCCGCCGGAAGTGACATCACGGGGGACCCTTCTAGTCCCCCAACACTAAACCGCTCCTATGGGTCTGTGCCATCCTGTGGCAATAAGGGTGGCCGCCCTCTTAGGTGGCCAGCTTTGGTGGCCCGGGGCAGCCTGGCATAGTGCCAATATCGGCCAATACCCCAGACCGCTCACAATCCAACTTTTCCATAATAACAGACACCACACAATGATGTGTTAGAGAAAGTTGTTGCAGCTTTATTAGCATGTACATTATGCCAACATGTTGGGTTATCTTACGGGCGATCCAAGGGCAGGCCGCCCCTCGCGACCAGCCCACCTGATGAGCCATAACCCCCGTGGTGTTAACCGCGGGGGCGTTGTTAAATTTGGGGGAGGGTCTAACCGCCTCTCCCCGGCAGACCTCCAGTCCACCCCTTACTCACGCCCCTCCCCCTCGGGGGGCTGAGCGTTGCAGGCAACCCCCAGATGCTCAGGTCCACAACCGCCCGAAGGACTAACGGGGCGCCTTCACTCCTCCAGGATCCCACCGAGGATCTCCCTGGGGATAATTTGCTTTTGCACCCCTACTGTGCTCCTGTAGAGGGTACCCCTCTGTACCTTCCGGCATTGGATCGCCCTGTAACTCCGCCATGGCTCTGGGTGTGGCCGCCGCCGCCCCAGAGCCCCACCACCTACTAGCTTCCTTTTAGTTACAACCCGCTGCTACCAGCGCTTCCGCTATATCCAGCATAAAGATCGCCATCCCCACTTCGGATAAATGAACACTGTCTTCCTCAAAGCACCCAGTGTATTTAGTATGTAGCAACCCATGTCTTATAAAACCAAATCCCCTTTCCTCTGTGAATTTGCGCATGGGGCTGTTGACTCGCCTGCGTGAGGTCTCCATTGCCACCCCCGACCTTGCACCCCTCCAATAAAGTCTTGGGGTAATTTCGGACTACCAAAAATCACAAGTCCCAAGCATGTTGCTCAAGTCGCACAAAGTGCCCCTCATCGTGTGAAGCAGGCCCCTGCGCCCCAGGTGCACCAACTGCTCGCCTTCTAAGTGTATTATTAACAAGTCGGTGGTGATTACCCCGTCCATAATCTGATGAATTTCGTGCTTCAAGATACTTCAATGTATGTCGGGCGACACTATCCACCTTATCCTTGTCGCCCATAGACATAGTGACCTACAGCCTGTGCATTCATAGGCCTCCCTCGGCTCAAGCAAGGACAAGTACATGTCCTCTCCTCCTCTGGACAGCATTGCTGCCCAGCAACCAAACTCCCTTATCGGTTCTGCCGCTCCTCTGGACTGAGAACTGTAACAGTAATATCCCTGAACTTCTCAACTAACTGCAAACTGTGCTCTGGAGATGTCAGTCTTCGTGCTCCATCCCCCCCAGTCCTTTCCTACTCTGGACAGCTGTGCTGACCAGCCACCAAAAGCCCCTATCAGGTCAGCCGCTCTACTGCCTGTGAAATTGGGTCCCCTGTCTGGTTTCTGGCCTACCAACCCTTACTTAGGTATACCGGGGTAATACCCCACCTAAAAAGGGCCAGCCAGCCGGCTCATTCCCACAAAGACGACCCTACTGGTAGCTGACAATCTCGTCATAATGCTTTGCCTAACTGAAGCGACAGGTAACACGCAATCCATTTCGATCAGGGGACATGGAGAAAACATATGATTAAAGTCCCTGAACCTCTCAACTCTGCCTGCAAACTGCGCTCTGTGGCTGTCTGAAATGGAACCCTATCCCATCCATTTCTGCACTTTAAAGGCAAAATCGCCCACTCCTGGAAATAACTCACTCACCCCCTTGTTCACAGAAAGGCAGATTTTTGATTAGCCCATAACCTTGCATATATTCCCAACAGTAACCAGGGTTCAGAAGAAAATTAGCATACTTGACTGCTGAGTGTGCAATGCACCTTCGCGGTTATGAATTTATCCTACTCAGTTACCGCCCGCCAAGCTGCTGACCTTGCCCGCCCCATCCCTGGGCGAACTAAACGGAGCCACGTCGTTACCCATGTGCGCAGCTGCTGTTGCTAATGATGGTTCCCTACCGAACTGGTGAAAAGATGTTGTAACATGCCTTTACTCATGGTGCAGCACCCATTGGCCCATTACAGAACTTAACAAGCCCAGGAGCAAGCCTAATGTGGTTCCCCCAGATCCCTGCTTTTTTCCGCCTTAACCTAAAGAGCTCTCTAAATACGGATCATTTAACCCAACAGAAATGACCCATCTGAATATAACTCGCAGTGTGTCAGAATGAAGCAAGCCCGGCATCCATCAGGCAAAAAGGATGCCCTGAGCCGAAGGCCGTTGTCAACCATCTTCTGGACTTTGGGCGGGCCCTAGTCACGCTTACCCAAAGATCCTTGCCCCCCCCCCCCCCCACCTAAGGATTACCATACCGGTCTTCAGCCCATCTACCCTTGTGGATCCCTATGTGCTGAGGCCAGTAGTTGCATAAGGTAATTAAGCACAACTGGGGCTGAAGTGTATGGATGTCCTGATATTTTGCGCAACCGCTGCACTCATCACTGCTTCTACTCTCCCCTACCAGAAGTCAGCTTTGTTGTCACCTTGCCCCCCAAGAGCACTTAACCAGGAACAGCATTCAAGTTCCGAGCCCGGAGCACGCCGTGGCCATTCCAGCTTCCATTCCCACCTGTCCTTCTCAAGGTGGTGCCTGTGTATTTGATCCGATTGTCCTGAAATTAGAAAAATTGTTACACTCCAATCCTGGACGTTCTGACCCAGACCCCCACACACTGGCCCCAGTGTGTTCTTCCCCTGTACTAGCTTCAAGTCCTTTCATGCCAGCCAGCTAGGCGTGTTCTGACCATTCTAGCGCGAAACCTCTGCGTTTCAGGAAGAGAGAACAAGTCAATGAACAAAAGCACCCAATCAGCGACATGTCAGTCATTGCTCACTCAATCGCCAGGCTCGGTGCGCCCAAAAACCTGTTTACCAATGGTAATTCCTTCTATGATGCGCGCCCTGACGACCTCGTCTTGCTGATGACCAGCATGGATATAAAATAAGACATAAAAGTCCCCACGCCCGCCCTACCCCGAGCCCAGCACCGGTGATTTGGATGACAGGCAGATGCAAACAAAGGACATGTTACGTGTAATTCAGTCCATGCAATCGTGTAATAAGTACTTGAATAACTTAAACGCGTACCCACGAACGCTACAAATTCTTATAACTATAAACACATACGATAAATAAGTAATCACGGTGCCTGTACAAGGAGATGAAGGGCAACAAATTCCATAGATCGTAATAAATAAACCCCAGCATCCTTAAGTTTCCGCTTGATAACTTTGCACACAAGATTATGATTGAGGCATGCTCTCATGTAACGTCAAGAAATAATGTGCCGCGCTCTAACTCCCCCATAAAAACTGTGCCAACCTCGACTTGTACAGTGTACGCTTGTGACCTGCATTAATTTCACTGTAATTCCTCCTGTAATGCACTGTTTGCTACCTCTTATACTTTGTTCACTCACGATGGTCACTTTGCCTCATGTAATGTAACTTTGCTTCAGTAATTTGTTCACTTGTAAAGTTCTCTTAGAACAGTTCTGATCCTTTGTGAAGCGCTCTGACACCTTCAGGTAACGTTCGCGCTATATAAAACGCATAATAAAATAAATAAATCACTACTGCCTCCACCAGCCGCCGTCCCCCCCCCCGCATACTCCCCGGACACAACAATTAAGTCAAGAGGGGGGGGGGGGGCGAAGGAGCGCGCCAAAACTCTGCGCCCCGCCCAACAAGCAACACAGGGAGGGGGGGGGGTCGCCTGCCGGGCTCATGCGTGCTCTACGGAGAAACCAAGCCGCCCGCCCACCGCGACCCTGAAAACGCAGACAAGGACCCAGGGAGCGCCGCCCCTCCCCTCTGCCTCCGCCGGATGGCTTGTACAGGGCCGACCTCAGGGAGGATCGATCGCGGAATATCCAGGACCAGACTCGAGGTGAGCACGATGTGCACCAAGCCCTAAAGGGGGGAGGCCTCTCCCTCCCCCCCCCCCCCAGCCGCAACAGTGCGCCGCAGCACCCTATCCCCGGAAGGCCGGGCATCGACCCACCACACAGCGCCAGGTGCCCGCGAGGCACAAGAGGAGGCCGCAGGGGCGGGGGGGGGGGCACAGCGCTGGTCACATGCTAGGCAAGGGGAGCAGGCCGACTAACTACGATCACCCCCCTTCCCCCCCAGACGACCCGCATAGGGAGAAACGGAACAAGGCATACATGAGACCCCCAGTAGCAGCGCGACACCGGATGAATGCACATCCCCCCATCCCGTGCCCCAAATACCTCGCAGCCCCAGGCGGATCCCCCCCCCCCCCCCCCCCCCGCCTGCAAGACCCGGCCCAGTTCTACTCTGCAATGAGTCTATCGCTCTCCTTCTGTCCCCGGTTACAGCTTCCCCCCTGCACTTTTGCTAACAGTTCCGCTAATTATTTCTACTCTAAGAAGATAAAGGGCGAGGGGGGCAGGAGGAAAAACTACAGAGCATTCACGGGAAAACAGCTTACGGGCAGCACCACTGGTCGGGGTCAAGGGGGAGAGGGTCAGTCCATGCCGCAGGTCAGGAACAAAGAGGGCGCCTGACCCTCATCCCCCTGGCCATATACCCTCGGACCCCCTCCCCTCTCCCGCCGGAAGTGACATCACCGGGGGACCCTTCTAGTCCCCCAACACTAGACCGCTCCTATGGGTCTGTGCCATCCTGTGACACTAAGGGGGCCGCCCTCTTAGGTGGCCACCTTTGGTGGCCCGGGGCAGCCTGGCAAGAGACGCTTATATAAGGAGCCACCAATATGCAGGTAATCGTGTGGCAGCCAATTTGTGGTGGTTCAGGTCACAGGCAGTGGCAGTCAGCGGCAGCGCAGTTAATGGTCCTAATTTTATATACACTACGGGCGCCATATCAAGGGATCCCAGCTGGGAGAGGCAGGCTCCAGCAACAGGGCATGGGAGCACTGCAACGCAGCAGGTAGGGGCGGCAGCAAGCTCTGGGTACCATTCAAAACATGGGGTCACATCTAGTTCGGTGTGCAAGCTCAGGGCTCTGCTGGCACTAACGTAGTGCCCCGGACAGCACTCCACTGACACAGCCAATCCCGCATTCCCAGCTCAGGTACAGCAGAAATGTATCAGTGAGTGGCTGCGAGGTGGCCACAACCCGGGGGCAGCTCCAGTCCCTCTGCGGTCCACAGTTGCCGACTCCAATCCCAGATCCAGCAGTAGCGATGGTGGCTATAGCAGTGCTTTCTAACTGCTCGGCCTATAAATCTGGTAATGGGTGGCACTCAATGCCCCTCCTAACTCCTGGCGATCGTTGGTCTTTACCGCACTTGACAGACAAGGCCAGGGCACACAAAACGTCTGGCTGCAGCCACTATCCTCCGAGGCAGGGGCCTCAAAGTTTCAGCCACACTTTGTCCCGAGCAGCTTTCACATCCCCTACATAAGGCCCCAGCCGCACTCAAGGCTTTACCTCCAATCACAAGCGGCAGACGACATCGGTACTCCACAGTCACTTGGACACTTGTAGTGTGGCATACAGGTAGTAAGGATCAGGTAGCAGCCATTAGCATTGTAGCTGATAGATATTTTAATGGATGGGATGGGATTTAGGCAGTGGGCGACAGGAGCCAGCTCAGTGAGCGGCCATCTTCGTTGGCGTCAGCCACGACCCCACTTCAGTTCATTACTGATCCCTGGACCTCCACCCCAGCTCTCTCACCCACTATCATGAGGATGGATTTTTAATAAACCTTAATGAAAGAAATACTTTCATAAAAGGTAAATTTTCCTATCCTGGAGTCCTCATGGTTAATTTGTTTTTTTTTTTGTTTTTTTTTTATTTGACTGGGATTTTATTTCCAGAAAAGGTGCACAAAAAGGTTTCAAAAATCCAAAGCATGTTAGCGCCAAAGAAAACATTTCACATACATGTCTACAATACACACATTCCTCAAAGCATGCCTTTGTTGCAGAACGACCAGGTGTAGAGTTACAACATGGAAGTAAACAACCCTCTTATTCCTGTCCCCTCCAGTTTGTTAGCTACTAGAAATAGTAGAATTTCGTCTTTTCTTTCAGATTCTAGCCTTTAAAAATTGAAAGCAATAAGATTCTATGTCTCACAGTTCGAACAATTGAATAAATAATTCGGTTTAGGAACCTAATAAACTTTAGTTCTGAATTTGCTACACAACGTCATAGTCACAAAGGTTGGACTATTTTTCCATAACCGCCTCTTCCAGCATCATAATCTTGCCGATATTCATCTCGGACGTGGCCGCCAGTTCGTCCATGGCCAAACTGTCTACCTTCTTTGAAGCCTGCATCCCAGTCAGTTCTGATAATTCGATCATCCAGTCTTGTACCGTTAATATACCTCATACAGTTTTCTGCATCACCTCTTAAATAATATTTTACAAAACAGAAGCCACATGCAGTTTTCTTAATTTTTTTCAATCCCATGACTATCTTCTGGACATCCCCACTTTTGCTGAATATCTCATAAATTTGTTCTTCTGTTGTGTAGAATGAAAGATTCCCTGCATACAGAGTGCTGCTGTGTCTCAGTAGCCTCTCCTGATCATATCGGTTACCCCTGAAGTGCTGGTCCTGATACTGACTGAGCTCGACGTAGGTGTCGCTCTTTAGAGGGGTCAGCAGGGACATGCTAATGCCTCCACTCTTCACCAGACCCCTCGTGGTTAAGTTGTATTGACTCTCTAGCTTCTCCAAGCCAGTAATTAGCCTTGAATAGGTGTGAAATGCCTACCAGGATCAAACAATAGGCTGACCTGAATTGGCAAAGATGATTTCCCTAAATATGCAGAATGGGGGTTGTGGGCATCCTTTTGGTCACTGCAGGGTCAAATCATGCTTGAATTTCAAATACTGCTGGATAGGTGAGCTGGAGTCACATAAAACACTTAAAAGAGCAAATGTGTGTAGGGTTGGCCGTGAGAACTTTTACCTCGTGGTTAGGGCATGCCCAGGAGTCAATCCCACCCACTTGCTAGTGCCAGGCAGAAATCTGGCACATTAAGACACCCATTTCGGAACACATCAATGACCTTGTGAAAGATAAGGAGAAGATTGGACCTGCTGTCTATGACATGAGAGGAGCCCTGAAGGAATGGTTGTGTTCCCTCTTGCACTTTAGTGTTTTTGGTACGGCAGGGATACTTTACACATTGCAGTACGTTCTGCCTGCCTATTCTGTGCCATAGCTACTGGGCGTGGTTCAGCCTGCCTGTTCTGTGCCATAGCTACTAGGGAGCTCAGGTTAATTTTGCGATTTTGAGGGTTCACCCTGAATAGGGATGAGATTGTTCCTTCAGGTGAGTAGTCACACCTCAAATATTTCAATTTCTTACAGTGCTTAACTCTTATTAGAATACTGTAATGTTCAGACCTCAATTTAAGACAAAGGGGTGATAGTGAAAGAGGGGTGTTAGAGGCCTGCTTCTTCCAGTTCTTTCGAGGAAATTTCCCACAAGTGCACCAAATTTGGGATTCTGGCCTCAGTTCAAGGTTGGCTCTTTGATCCAGAAATGGTCATGCTCCTTCTAGGAGAAAGCCAATGGAGGTTCCTTGAAGTAGTATATTTCCTTTTTAATTTGACAGGACACTTGAGCAGATACACAGAGATGAATGCTTTGAATGAGTCTCATGGTATGCCTGTCAAGATGCAGAATATTATACGGTAAGCGAATGCAGTAATTAGTGCCTTACTTACCCTTGTAAGGAAACTAAACAGGGATGAATATTTCCTACAGACAAACCTCCAGAAAAGAGATTAAAGACGATAATTATTTGGGAGAGGATGCAGAATTCAGTCGTCACACATCCTCACATCTGATCTAAGTAAGAAACAACAGAAGGATGGTAAAGAGGGAGGGAAATAAGGTCAGGAGGAATCTGTTCTTACTTCTAGAGGTCTCTATTATCCAACAGACGCAGAGGAATCCAGGACCTCAATATTAATTAGACAATCTCCTATATACATAATGTTGTTAAAGAGATTAAGGATAAGACTGAGTAGATACTTAAAATAAAATTTTTCATATTCTGTAGGTGATCATAGTCTAATTTAACAGACAAGTTATAATATTATGTAAATACAACTGCAATAAATGCTATATATATATATATATATATATATATATATATATATATATATATATATATATATATATATATATATATAATGTATACAGAAAAATATACAACACTAGGGAACTCAAACAGCAAAGAAA
The DNA here is from genome assembly GCF_964261635.1 of Lissotriton helveticus. Classification (NCBI taxonomy): domain Eukaryota; kingdom Metazoa; phylum Chordata; class Amphibia; order Caudata; family Salamandridae; genus Lissotriton; species Lissotriton helveticus. The sequence goes on from NC_136072.1 coordinate 200,077,517, forward strand.
ATGGTTGGCAAGAGAATGGAGTCTTTCATTTGACTGACATATTCCTGCCTTAAAAGAGGTGAAAGAAAGGATGAGGATAAAATTCTGCAGCAAGTGCTCAAAGAGAAGAGATTATTGCTTCAGTGCATGACTTTAGGCAGAACGCGCTTACCATTATAACGATGTAGGCTTAATAGATGGGATCCTATAAAGGATTTAATGTCGAGGTCGTGATAAAAATCATGGACTTTTTAACAATTTCTTCAAAGATGCCTAAAATCTATTATCCAAACGAAAGGCTTAACATATAATATTCCTGCACTGGTAATCCTGATAAAACCAAGGCGCTGTTTCAGTAATAGCAGAATAAACTGTTTTAATAGTGCGGGTACTCCAGAGCGACATTGCCCTTTTTAGTGCACTGAAGGCTAAATGAAAGCATTCATCCTAATAATACTTCAGTGTCTGTTCCTATAGAAAATGTATTACACGTTAATCATTCCCCTTAATCCACAAAGCTGTTAGTTGTTCTGCACTCTCTTGGGTAACAAAATGATGATTTCTGAGTGACTGATTGACTGCAAGGCCAACGAGAAAACATGCCTTATCTTTCTGGATCCATTTGCTGCAGATCACGACACTAACTGAACAGTGTGTGTTCAATCATCCTTCTCAATTCTTACATATCCCAATTGTCCATCTTGTTCGCTGGCAAAACATTTTTTACCTTGAATTATGCTTTCAGAAGCTGTAAGAAAGTATTCTTTTTTTTTCTTTAATTTAGCTCCTCTCATTTTGCATTTTATGCATATTTTTTGTGCTTATTTAGCAACGTGATATAAAGTGTGCTCAGGAACATCAGCGACTCTGAAGATCTTCTGACTATGGAGAGGCCGATACTGGGCCCTGGGAATTCCTGATTGCTTCCAGTGTTATTACCTGGAGCACCTACCCTGTACAGCGTTTACAACTCCCACATCCAAGATCAGAAGCCCAACTCGGCTTCGTGAGCTACCTACATAGCGCCCTTTCTACCATTTGGAGTGCCTCTTCTGTGTAGCAATTTTCCCTCATTGCGAGGATACTCACCTTAATAAGCCCTAATGAAGTTCTCCATGTGAAACGAAATGCGTTGGCTGAATTTTATGCTACGATCTCGTGAAAATGAATCGCTTGGAAATAAACAAAGTTTTTGAAAATGTATACAGATTCTCTGGACTTCATTATCTGGTGCATGCCAAACCCTTGCTCCAATTAGGATCTGAACCACAGAGGGCATCACTTGACGGCTGGTGTCGGGGCTTGTTGCGCAGAATATCTATTACAATCGAAACTAGCGTGAGGTGCAGAATCAACAGTCCACCGTTCAAGTGCATCTCTTGTTGTTGTGCTCAGGAATTTTTTAAACAATTGTTTGTGTGTAGAGGTCTGTGGCCGCCCTGGTGCAGAACATGGAACAACTTCCTATTTATAATCATCTTGCTTCTAAAATACCTAAGGAAATTCACTGCACTCAAGGTAGCCCAGCAAAAGGCAAACCTTGACAACTGGCGAGAGAAACAACAAGAAAATACAAATCCGTTAACAGGCAAATGCATTAGAGAGACAAAGCCAGGCAACCCCCCAAAGATGGCTGCTCGCTAACGGGCTCTGCTAACCAACTCCCAATAATGGCCCTTCAGAATGGAAAAGAGCGAAGTTGGACACTGTTCTACCTGTAATGCTGCCATGACTAAGTCTCCAATCATGGGGCAAGCCATTGGAGTGAGGCACGTCCCTTTAGGGTGCTGCAGCTGGGAGGAACCCACATGTGAACCCTGGGAATACCTCACATGAAATGACCAGAGTAGTGGGAATGAGGAGAGCGCTGAACCCCTTCAGAAGGACCATCACTAGAGTCCCCCTACAACAGGTGCTATCTGGTGCAATGCAGGAGACTACGCAGAGGTCATCAGAAGAAGCGCTGATGAAGAAGACGAAAAATTGAATGGCAAGGAGACCTGCAACGAGAAAGCTTTGCATGGATGGAAGAGTGTTAAAAGAGTGCTAGAAGGTGAACCCGGAGTTCAGAGTGTGAAACGGGGATGCTGGTAGTAAGCCAACCTCGGTGGTGCGGCTGTTAGGCAGACACTCAGGGCTTTAAGTGGGCCGGGTCTCACCGGTGCTGAGCACCTGCAGTATTTTGAAGGGGGCTTCTAAACGGGTCTCTATCGGGCTCTGTTTTGTGCCCTGGCACAGGTGATGTATATATATATTTTTTTCGGGATTGCAGTGACAGAGGCACACCGATGTCCGCGTGCTCACACTGCTCACTTCTCACTAGTGGAGAAGTTACAGTATGACGTCATGCCAGGTGAGTGTTGAAGGGGAGGGAAATCCTTTAAAGAGAGTTTTTTCTCTCTGGATTTCCCTTCTCTTTTTGAAACTCAGGAGTAGCAACATTGTTGTGGTGTCACCAGAGCTTTAAGTGGAAGCTTTACCAATATTATATACAAGCCATAGTTGCTGCTAATTTATGTTATGCGACTAACAACCATTGACAAAGCAAATAGTCCTGCCTAGGTATGATGTTACTTGTTGTATCATATATCTGGATGCAATGACAGAAACAACAAAATTCAAGTTGGGCGGCACACTATGCTAATCACAGATTTTTAGCATATGTGTTTTGAGCCAAGCCCTTAATTACATCGGCCACGCCCCTTTGAGACACCCCCCCCCCCAGTTTTTTCATCCCACTTAAAGCCCTGCAGACACTAAAGAAGGATTAAGACACATAGAAGCTACAGTGGCCACCCTGGGCACCTATACAGACTGAACGACGGAGCAGAGGCATAATGTACTACTAGTGCTGAATGCCTGATCATACAAATATGGCACAAATAATCGGACGGGAGGAAATACCCAGGCACGGACACCACAACAGCTGTATAGTGCGACCCAATGCACCCCAGGTACCGACGTCTGATACTGCTATGGTGCGAAACCCTTTTTTAAAGACTAGCTGAAACGGCAGACTAAAGCCCAGGCATCAGAAGCCCACATGGACGGTATTCAGTACAAACTCTGAACTACAGTAATGACGGATGACTGGGTTATATTGTGTACATGGGCACCGTTAGCCCAATACTGAGGGTTTGCTGGCTTTCCATGCCTCTGTAAGACCCTCGGCACTACAACAATGAAGCAATATCGAGCTTGTGACATGGAGACCCCCTGTCACACAGGACTGAAACAATTTTACACTAGGGACATTGATGGAGATCAGCAAATCGCAGTGCAATTGAATTGCTATGTAATATGTCGTACTGTCTTCCAATACCTAGCTAATTCTGGATAGGGGTTCTTTAATTCAGGCTGAATAGTTGTTTTTACTTTTTCATAGGAAAAGAAATAAAGCACATCTATTGCACGCTACACAAAACATACAAAAACCTCCATGGCTGGCTTTAGCGTTGGTGATGAATGGGCACCAATCTTTATTGGTGCCCGTAGAAAAAAGTCCCTTTTTGCAAGTCACGCCTATTTTTTCTTCCAGTTTTTAGGTTTCGCCTGGCGTCCGCTGCGCAGCAGCGCTCGCCAGGCGAAAACTTTTGTGAAGAGTATGGTGCCTTTGTCACGCCTCTCACTTCCATTGGCTAGCTCCATAAATGGAGGCTAGCCATTGGAAGTGAGATCTGTCTGTCATGGTTCGAGGCGACTCGTGGGCGTTCCGGCGATGTTTTTCTCATCCAGCCCCTTTTATCACGTCAGTGCGGCGGTGGGCGGGGTTTATTTTTTTGGTCGTCCATGTTTCTTTTGGTCATTCCGCGGCCGACCGCCGCCGGAGGAAGTTCAGGTTTAGGTGAGTGCTTTTGATTGTGGCCGTTCCCGCCGCCCCCCCTCTCGCTGTCCGTGTGCCCGTTCCCGCACCCCCCTCCCACTGTCCATGCCTTTCCCGCCCCCCCCTCCCGCTGTCCGTGTCTCCGGCATTGTTTGATACTCCTAGCACGCGATTTATGCTAGGCCATGCAGCTGCAACCACTGTCGTCTCTGTGGCTACTTTTTAAAAGTTCATGGTTCATGTTGCTTTAGATTACTCTCCATGTTTAGCCTCGGTTTGATGTCAGTTCAGGGTATGGTTCATTAATTTTTTTGCTTTACCGCTGTCCGTGTGCCTGCCCGCCCCCCCCCCGCTGTCCGTGTGCCCGTTAACCCGCCCCCCCTCCCGCTGTCCGTGAGCCCGTTCACCCGCCCCCCTCCCGCTGTCCGTGTGATATTTTCTTCTGTCCTCTCTCGGGTCATTGCCACCGAGGCCTGAAGGATGCCCGGTTTGATGGGGCAAGAGAGAAACGCGAGGGGCGGCTTTACATGGAACGAAGATGCAGCTTTTGTCCCGTAATGCTGGAAGGGGACGGGGGAGGCCAGCCCTGGTGCGGGTGAAGTGCGCCTGGGTGCGCGCAGTGCGCCACGGGCCTGGGCCTGGCAGGGGACCTGAGAAGCCAGCCCTGGTGTGTGTGAAGTGCGCGCAGTGCGCCACGGGCCTGGGCCGGAAAGACACTCACTCGCTGCTTTAGAAGAGGATGTTGTACAGAGGAAGCGGGGCTGAGCGCCGGGCGCACAGAGAGGCCAGTGTGAGGCGCATGGCCCTGCCTGCTGTCATGTGCTCTGTGCAGACCACGCTGAAAGACTTCAAAGGGCGGCTCCGTGCCGGAATAAATCCCTCTATTATCTCCCTCTGCCTTCCCCAGCAGACGGCACCCATTTGGATAACCTGGACTTGGCCCCTTTCAATGCTGTTTCTTTTGTTCCCTTTCAAAGTGCAGTCTGCCCCAAGGCAGCCCCGATTCCTGTGTATATTTCACTTTTTAAAGTTGATATGTGGGTGATAAACACGGGGCCACGTCCCACTGTGCTCCGTGGTGGGCATTCCGGCGAGGTACCGGGGTGGAAGTGCCGTCGGGCACCAGACAGACGGGAGAGTGTAAATTGTTTGTGGCTGCAGTTTGGGAGGTGCAGTCACTAGCGTGTGTGCACGGGAAATAGACTCCTGTTGTCACGTGTACGTCTCAGGAGTAGGTCAGCCGGATCTCTGCAGTGGGACCTTCCATTAAAAGTAGACTCTTGAGCTGTTATGGTCTGTAAGAGTGGTCCTTATGCTCTTTTACAGATGGGCACAAGGGAGCTCTGAGCATCAGTTCTTGGGCCGTTCTACAGCGTGCACATAGCATGGGATCTGTGAGAGTGGATCCTAGGGTTGTTAAGGAGTGGGCCTTTGAGCTCTCTCAGAGTGGTTCTTAAGATCTTTATGAGTGGGGGCTTTAGGAGCTCAAATATGGGGTCCCTGGGTCTCCAAGATAGGATCACTTGGGATCTTATAAAAAGGGCTGCTACCCACGGGTCATCTGACTCTCTAAGGTCTCTAAGAGTGAGTTATTTGGAATCTCCAAAAGTGGACTATTTTAAATTTCTACTGGTAGGTTCCTGGGATCTTTGAAAGTGCTTTGTAATCGCTTAGAATGGATCTTTGTGGTCTTTGAGCACGGGTGCTTGGATCGCCACAAATAGGTTCAAATGTGGCTCTGAGAGTGTGATGCTGTGATATCTAAGAGTGGGTCCTTGGGGTCTGTACATGGGACACATTGGCATCTCAAACAGTGGATCAGTGGGCCCTGGGATATTTAAGAGGGCCGCTGTCCGTGCCTTTCCCGCCCCCCCTCCCGCTGTCCATGCCTTTCCAGCCCCCCCCACTGTCCGTGCCTTTCCCGCCCCCCTCCCGCTGTCCGTGCCTTTCCCGCCCCCCCCTCCCGCTGTCCGTGCCTTTCCCGCCCAAATCCCGCTGTCCGTGCCTTTCCTGCCCCCCTCCCGCTGTTCATGCCTTTCCCGCCCCCCTCCCGCTGTCCGTGCCTTTCCTGCCCTCCCTCCCGCTGTCCGTGCCTTTCCTTGTTCTGTTTCCAACCCACTGTGATATAGCACTTTAATCCAATTGCTTTACTTTAAATGAAGCAGGACTAGGAATACCAGAATGGAAAGAGTTGGTAAATGAAAGGCCTGGACCGAAATAGTGTCCTAATGGCATGGAGTTGTTTGGAAAAAGTAGTTTGGCGTTATGAACACATGCTTGTATTAGTCAAAAAGCCTGTTAAGCATCAGTCGGGGCACTTAACAGGCCAAAATACCAAACATCTGTTGTACTCGTCCATTAGTATTAGGAAAGGGGTCCTCAAAAATATGGAAATCATTTCCGCCCCAATATCGCTATGCTTGAGAACAGGACAACTAACATGCAACAAGCTGTTTTCCCTACTTACTAAAGTCTGGCTTACTTAACTAGACATGTACCCATTTCAGCCAAATGAGCCACACAGAGTTTTAATGTTTGTTTAAATGGATGGGGTGAGGGGGCACTTTCTTTCTATGCTGATGCAAATTTAAAGATTGCGGATGGTTACGCCAAACCAGAAAATCACATCTTTAACCTAATATCCTAAAGGAGCATATCTATGCAAGACCATCACCTTACAGAAGTGAGGGAAAGCCAGTTGTGAGGAAGAAGGTTGCTTGTTTCAATAGTCCTGCCCGAAAGGAAAGGAAACGCATGTCGCCCAGATGGAAGCTGCCTAGTCTAATGGCATGGTACCGCATGGTTGTATCCTGCTGTCCGTCCCCCCTCCCGCTGTCCGTGTCTTTGTGTATCCCGCTGTCTCTCCCCCCCATCCTGGTGTCCCCCCCCCCTCTCCCCCCCCCCGTGTCTCTGTTTAGGCACACCCAGGCGCTCCTGGCTGTTCCCATCCCATTTTACAAGAGCCCAGCCCCATTAGCCCATTGCTAATGGCAATGTAAATGACAATGCCATTTATTTATCTGTTTTCAAAACCAACACATAAATACAAATTTTGTCAGTTACAATGCCAATAGCTCTAACTTTTCCAAAGGCGAAACCATTGCATTGTAAATGCTTGTTTCTGCTGGTTTATGGACTCTGCACACCAGGGCACTGCTTTCCAGTGTATGTGCTAAATGCGTAAAAACATATCGAATTGGCTGTACTCCTAAATTGCATGTTTAACTTCCCTATAAATCCCTAGTATATGGAACAAAGTGTACCCATGGCCTTTTAGATAAATGTCACTAATGGATTACAGCACATATTAAATCACCAGTAGAGTGACAATGAAAAACAGGACAGCAGGCCTGCCACCGGTAACCTGGCTGTGCAGGTTTAAGCTGCAAATTCGACCTATCAAAATAACCCCTTTTGACAGCCCTAAACTCTCCTTTTAGATATTAGTAAGTCACTCTAAAGTAAGCCTTAAATGCTCATAAAGGCTCTAGTGTTCCATCAGGCTAGATGAGTTCCACCTACATAAAGATGGTTGCGGACACGCTAACCACTCAGGCAAAAGGGTGGCAATACTAGGTATGTCATTTTTACTCTGATACAGTTTTTTAGGGGTGGGGGATTGGGGCATTAAGTTTGAAACGTGTGTTCAATTTGTACTTGTTTAGAAAGTTGTTTATTAGCACTTAAAAGAAATCCTTTTTGTTGCAAAGTTGGGCTCTTGACCTGGACACGTGGAGGTGCCATTTTCAACACCGTTGCACTCCAGTGTTCCAGCGGTCTAAATGAGTTTCACCTACATAAAGACAGCCGCGCACAGAGGGCGACAAAGGCAAACACGTCAGCGCCCGTCAGCGTCCAGTTAACGGCCAGCAGCAGTCAATATCCTGGTTTGAACCAAGGAGTAAGTACAAGGATAACTTACACAAAAGCAGAGCTGCGTGGCATGAGGGCCACTTACATGAACGTATGTAACACAGCCACTTGTCTGAAATGTACACCCCCACTACATTCTTTAAATGCTGGAGTAAGGGTATTGAAGGACAGGTTGGAAGAACAGGCCATATTAAATGCAGCTTTACTTAATGTCCATTCTCTACACACAAATGTGCTTGATATTTACAATCTTCTAGACGACTCTCAGATGTCCTCTTTATGACTGAAATTTGTATGAGAGAAGGCTGTTGTCCAGACCTACAGCTTGCCATACCGTATAACTATTCTTGCTTCCATGTGGATAGGGTAGGTAAACATGGGGGGGGGGGTAGCTATAGGGTTTAAGAAAGACCTTAAATACACCACCATCCAGCTTTAAGATTTAAAAGATGCGGAAGCATTGGGCTTCTGTATATCCCCCTCTGCCCAATGTTCTTTCTTGGGGGATTTATTCTACCATCCCTTGATGTATGAAGGGAACTTTATCAACTCACTGTCCCAGGCGTTAGTGCATAAAACCATTAATTATGCAAACTTTACAGTCTTGTTTTCAATCATCAGGTGGATAACACTGCGGACTCTCTGGTCCAGCCTTTCACAGACATATTAGCTGTCCTCAATCTTTCTGTGACCCCCACAGGGAGGGATATTCCATTGATGTGGTTCTATTTAAAATCTCAATTTTGTTGGAAACCCTTAAGAAAGTAGTTTGTTCTAACCACTATTTAATACACTTCTTCTGGTCCTTGGCCACTTTAAAGGAGAATAATCGAGCAGCTCATGTCTTTTCTGTTCGCGCCTGGAATAAAGAAGTCATTCAGAGTCTTCAGGCTGCTCTAATTTCTTCTACACCTGTATTACCAGGAAGGGTGACTAAAGATGGCATAGTAGTGGGCCAGTGGCTATCTGACGTGGCCAACTTGGTTGCGCCAGAATCAACCATCACAAAAAAGGAGACACACCCCTTTGGCTCGCTGGTACTCGTGCAAACTGGCCTTAGAAAGGAAATACTGTAAATAAACTGGAAAGATCTTGGGGAAGACACTATAAAGAGGAAGATACATTGCAATATAAACCAGTCCTGAATAACTATCACAAAAAAAGTAAACCTTGCACATAGCACTTTTTATTCAAAAAATGATTAATGAAGCAAATAATGGGTGAAGAGAAAGCTTTAAAATGGTCTGACTCCACGGATCCTAATGGGGTTGCTCCACCATGTGAAGTCAATATGAACTTATGTATGAGGCTGAGTGACTTTTTACATGAAAAGATCACGAGGATTCAGTCAAATCTTTTGAGGCTAAATATTGATGAGCCAACTACACCAGCACCTAGTCCAATTCAAATTGCAAGCTCGTACATCTTTTACCCCCTTATGAAGATGAGCTGAAGATCTGCAGCTGCAAATTCAAATCTGGCTGTCCTCTGGAGCTAACTATACAAGCCCAGTGTACCCCAAGCTATTTACAGCCCCCTCAGCAGTAAGGGACAATATTGAATTCCTGGAAAATGGCAAATGTTATTCCCCTTCTAAAGAAAGCAAACGTTGACCCGAGATTCTTTCAGCTGCCTCAAGGATACTTGAAAAGGTTGTCAACACACAACTACCAGAATTTTTAGATACTTTTAATCTTCTGCACCCATCGCAATTGGGCTTTAGAACATGGTATAGCACAGACACTGCTCCTTTAGTAATTACTGACTATCAAGATGAATCTTGATTCCGATCATGATGCCGCCTTGACTTGGTTAGATCGCTCGGCGGTGTTTGACATGGTTTCACATGAAATTCTGCTCCAGAGCTTCAAATCAAATGAAGTGGAAGGGGCAGCACTTCGGTGGCTTTGATCTTTTCTGAAGCGGTGTGGATGAAGCTGTTTTATTCAGAAGTGAAGACACTAAGGTGTGGTGTGCCACAGGTTTAAGCATTGAGCCCCACTCTCTCTAACATTTTATATGCCTCCACTTGCGTTTTTAACAGAATCTTTTGTCATGAAAATGGTTTCATATGCGGATGACACAAAGCTATTTCTCACCTACGAGGGCGATTTGGCCACAGATAAGGAAACTATCAGCATTTACAGAGGCAAAGATGAAATGGCCTAAAGTCAACTGCCTTCAGTGTAACCCGGATAAACTAGAAATGTTGCTTTTTGGCTCCCTCCAACTACCAAGTTAGATCAGTGCTTGGTCAAGCAGCTGTCTGCCATCTCCCACTCCTACAGGAGTGGCCAGGAATCTGGGGGTTCTTTTTGATGATCATCTCCCTTTTAAACCCAAGATTTCCTTTGTAGTGAAATCCTGCTTTTGGATACTAAAAATGTTAAGAAAATACCTGGATTTTCTTCCTTGGGAAGGAAGGAAATCAGTTTTCTGGGGGCTGATTTTACCCAGGCCTGATTATTCTAATGTGCTCTACTTGGGAGTTCCAGAATACTTAATGCATCGACTTCAATTAGTACAGAACATAGCAATCCGTCTTCTGTTTAAAATTTCTAAACACTTTTCTGTATCTCAGTACCACAATAAATTACACTGCTTGCAGGTGAGCAAGATATTTATTTTTAAAGCTTTAACTATTGTACACTGAGCCTTCTACAACGCTGGACCCAAATATCCGATTGATATAATTCAAGAATACTGCTCCTCTTGGGCCTTGTGCTCACAGAATGAACAGCTGCGAGTAGTTCCCCGCATTAAGAATAAGAGATTGGGCGTTCCGTCTTTTCTGTATTAGCTGCCAGGATCGGAATAAGATCCCTTGTCAACGTAGATTAATCTCAGATGAGAACGCTTTTCGAAAACGGCTAAAAACTTGCTTGTTAAACCTATAATTCCAGGAATTCCCTAGCTTCTTTTGCCCTAGCGCCAGGACTCGCTTAAGTAGCGGCGCATTCTATAAATGCCTACATTCATTCATTTATAAGGCAGGGTGCATGATATTTAAAAATAAGATATAGTGTAATGCTTAATGTGCCCTTACAGTGACTGTATCCTACAAGCATTTGCAATGCAGTAGGTCTCGCATTAGTTAAATGAGGAGCTATTGCTTTGCAAATGTATAAGAAATGCAGCATCCGCCTGCCTTTGTTTTTTTATTTATTGGCTTTTGTAGCACTGGCGGAACGCTTAGCTTTAGCTTAAGACGTTTAAAGCTATAGTGCGGCATGCCACCATTGCTACATAAATCAATATATATAGAAAAAATAAAGTTTTCTGGCTTATTTTTTTGTTTTATTTACTATTATAGCAATTGCGGCAAGTCGCTCTTTAGAGGTTTAAAGCTAAACCACGGTGTGTCGGCATTGCTACAAAAGTAAATAAATGGAAAACAAATGCGGTGTCCACCTGCCTTTGTTTTTTTATTTATTGACTTTATAGTAATGGCAGCAGACCACACTTTAGCTTTAGATATTTAAAGCTGCAGCTCGATGTGCGGCCATTGCCACAAAGGACAATGCAGGGTTGTGCAGGGAGGGGAGGGGGTGGCATGCCGCAGAAAGGACAGAAACAATGATGGGAGGGGTGGGTGAAAGTGAGGAGGCAACAAATGGCCAGCGATGGCCAACCAAAAAAACAATTGATGTCTCCTGCGAGGGAACCAAGCACACAAAAACGGGACAGATGGACAATATTGACCAACTAGAGTAAAGGAATTTAGAAAGGCAGGCCATCTAACAAACCAGAAGCACTGGGCAGGTTGAATGCCCATATCCTACATACTGGTACAAAAGGGGGTGGTGCTGTACGGAGCATCTGAACCAATCAAACACTCACAACCAGTCAACAGATCTGGGTTTAATCCATCACCGTTCTTTAGCCCACTCTGCCACCCCAGTTCAGACATGGCCATATGCAAATCAGTCTGACCCTGTGCCTCATGAGAACAATCCAGCCCGAACTGCCAAGCCATGCCATGCCTTCCCTGGACCGGAAACAAGCTTCCGAGGACCGGTTTCTGGCATTACAGTCGTCTTCAGCCCGGCTTGCTTGAATCCAGTGGCAAAGTGAGCAAGGGACTCACGTCTGAGCATACCCTGCCAACTTAGGGCGAACAAAGAAAAACCAAAGGTGGTGATGGACGGAGCGTTGACAATACAAACACTCACCCTCAGTCAACTGATCTGGGTTTAATCCATCACCATTCTTTAGCTCACTCCGCCACCCCAGTTCAGACATGGCCATATGCAAATCAGTCTGACCCTGTGCCTCATGGGAACAATCTAGCCCGAACTGCCAAGCCATGTCTTCCCTGGACCGGAATCAAGCTTCCCAGGACCGGTTTCTGGCATATGTACTGGCAGGACATTGACTGGCAGTCTTCGACTCCGCTCTGCATAATACAGCCCTTTCAAGACCCTGCCTTGCTTGACACCTCCATCTTTCTGCCCCTTCCCCTCCTACAACATTTGTGGGTTCCAAAAGTAACTTTTCCCATTTCAATGGCCACTATTTTCTCTTTACTGTACTCCCACGGTCATTTTGAAATGACAATTGTTCACTTTTGACCTAAAAAAAAAAAAATCTCTTTCCATCCTTGTAAAACAGATTAAGATGGCTGATGCAGTTTAATGGAGTTTGTGTTGAGTACTCACAGGTATGCCGCTAAGGGACTGTAAATATTGAAGGACAGGTGACCCTTGTATTTGGTGCAAGAGGAGGACAAGGCCCTTGTTTCCACAGAGGTCTGGACTATGCGCGCAAGTCTAGTCCAACAACAAATTCCTTGTTGTTGACAGTTATCTGCTCTATATTATTGCATATAGGTCGATTATTAATGGGTGCCTTTACGTGCGAAGAGTCTATTGTTGCAAATAAAAAAGCAAAAGTAAAAAGCAGTCATTTTCAATGCCAACAGCTCTAACTTTAACAAATGTGAGACCTGTTGCATTGCAAATACTTGTTATTTAAAGCTTTAAAAAACTCATCTCTCAGGTTCCCCTTATTGAATTTGTCGTTTTGGTGTCATTGTGTTCATTAAAATGTTTTTTATGTTTATAAAGATATTTACACTTTAGCAAAATAATCTCTTACAAGAAATTATATATACACACATGATTGCATTGAATATCATTCTCCGACAAATCACAATTCATAAATATAACTTGTTGCTGATCACCTGTGAAAGTGGGTTTCTTATTGTGTTTTCCACTTTTGAACTGTTTTGGGACTTTTAAATGCTTTACACATTTTAAATTAAGCCGTTCTACTCTGTGCCATAGCTACAAGGGGTTAATCTCCGGGTTAAATTACCAAAACCTTTACTGAACATAACCAGAATACTAACATTATTACTTGTGGTGGAACTACCATCCACCCCAGTAATCCACTTTCTTACAGTGCCTCTATGACCTCCTACTCCATGGATCTCCTCACTATCAACGCCTCTCTCACGTGCATTTAATTCCTTTTACAGTGCTGCGCATCCCAGTACAAGCAGTAAGTCCACCTTACACCACAGACACAATAAACAGACACAATGAACCAGCCAATAATGTAAATAAATGTGCAGGTAATGTTACATAAGACAATGGGGGCTTACAATGTGCAGAAGTCACATTGTAAGCAGGCACATTAACCCTCTAGGCTGCTTTATGAGTCAAAATTGTGACAAGACAAAACATTAATCTCTCCACCAAGTACATCAACAACACAGTTATTTTGCTGTTATTATCCCCTGAACATTACTGGGCACACAAAGATCTCTGTAGACTGCTGTTGTCTCTCTTGAGCTATCTGCTATATCCTCCCATCTGAATGAAATGCCACACCCCACTTCCAAGAGCATGGTGCCCAGTGCATGATTACTCAGTGAGGTGGTGTGTGGTTAGAACCTCAACACTTAATAAGATTTAAACAGCCACAATAAATGACTGTCCATCCAGTACTCTGCTTTACGAAAAAGAAATAAGTTGTTAGTAATCCCATAATTAGATATATGAAGCATCATCGGTACAGGACATTTGCTTTCACGTACGTACGGGAGCACCACCCACAGTTTCCTTGGGGACAGTCTATATTTGTATAGTGCACTGGCCTGTTGCCCTACAAAGGGGAATCTCAGTGGCCCTAGGGGGAGCTCCTCTAGCTTAATTCACTCACAGTCACTCAACAGTAGATCCCCTTGCATGGGTTTAATGTCACAGTACATTTCTGTGTGGCAAAGCTTGTGCAGGTTTTTATGTGCAGGGTGTGCCTGCCGGTGTACCTGTTAGGGGGTGTGGGTGAATGTGCAAGACACTTGGCTTCAGAACTTGCTCAGTCAAATTCCATCCAGCACCTTCTGGTTCAGGTGTTGGTGCAGTCATCTGTGCTGGGGTCATTTGTCGGACTTCGAGGCTCACTCACAACACATCTTTGCTGGTGTCTCCCGATGTTAGAACAGTAGCACCGATTCGTCTCCCCTAAGTTTCTTCTCATCTCATTGCTATAAGTGCAGATTCTTCCTAGTGCAAGGGCACCTTCAGCGCACCTCTGTAGGAGTTGCCTAGCACCATTCTTGAAGTTGAGTCCAGGCAGCCCGACCTAACTGAGACATCAAATTTCCACAGGGTTACTGCTCCTGAAGCAGTAACCTGATGCCGCTACTTCAACCCTTACTGCAAAAACAACAATGATGGACAGAATGTGGATCAATGTCACACATTCACCCCAGTCAAAAGATCTGGGCCCAAATCCATCGTTTTTCCACTCCACACCACCCTGGGTTAGACAATGGCGATATGCAAATCAGCGCTGACCCTGTGCCCCATGGGAACAGTCCAGTCCGAACTACAAAAGCCATGTCCTTCCCAGAACGGAAACAAGCATCCGAGGACCGGCCCGGTTTCGAGGTAACACCTCTCATCAGCCCGGCTAGCTTGCTTCCAGTGGTGTGGAGTGCCTGGGACTCACGTCTGAGCATCCCCAGTACACTTAGAGCGGTTACTGCAAAAACAACAATGATGGACAGAATGTGGATCAATGTCACACATTCACCCCAGTCAAAAGATCTGGGCCCAAATCCATCGTTTTTCCACTCCACACCACCCTGGGTTAGACAATGGCGATATGCAAATCAGCGCTGACCCTGTGCCCCATGGGAACAGTCCAGTCCGAACTACAAAAGCCATGTCCTTCCCAGAACGGAAACAAGCATCCGAGGACCGGCCCGGGCCGGGCCGGTCCTCGGATGCTTGTTTCCGTTCTGGGAAGGACATGGCTTTTGTAGTTCGGACTGGACTGTTCCCATGGGGCACAGGGTCAGCGCTGATTTGCATATCGCCATTGTCTAACCCAGGGTGGTGTGGAGTGGAAAAACGATGGATTTGGGCCCAGATCTTTGGACTGGGGTGAATGTGTGACATTGATCCACATTCTGTCCATCATTGTTGTGTTTGCAGTTACCGCTCTAAGTGTACTGGGGATGCTCAGACGTGAGTCCCAGGCACTCCACACCACTGGAATCAAGCTAGCCGGGCTGATGAGAGGTGTTACCTCGAAACCGGGCCGGTCCTCGGATGCTTGTTTACGTTCTGGGAAGGACATGGCTTTTGTAGTTCGGACTGGACTGTTCCCATGGGGCACAGGGTCAGCGCTGATTTGCATATCGCCATTGTCTAACCCAGGGTGGTGTGGAGTGGAAAAACGATGAATTTGGGTCCAGATCTTTGGACTGGGGTGAATGTGTGACATTGATCCACATTCTGTCCATCATTGTTGTGTTTGCAGCTACTTCAACCCTTGGCATCTAAGGATTTGCCAGTTTCCACTGGTGTGGGACCGAATGCCTCTGGTCAGGAAGTCCTGCCATACTGACTGAGTTTCTGCCTATCTCTATAATTAAGGTGAAGGTACATTTTGTGTATTGAGCAGATTAGCTCTGTGACCAGTAATGGGCAGTTCTGCACTTTAGCTATTTCCAAGTAGACTAATCCAGCCAAGGCCTTTGTATAAAATGTGAGCAGAAAGGTTAGATGGAGCTGGGAGTGTCCTGCAGGAAGAAACCCGAACCAAAGGCAGAAAATAAATATATATATTTGTCTCACTTCAGTACCTCCTAACCTCTTTGTGGGGGGGAGCAGATTCAGGGGTAGCCCTTTCAGAGAACAATGGCCCAGGAAAGGGCAGGGGGGGTATACCATTACTTCAAAACCAACTAAGTCTTTCTTCTCCTAAAAGCACTCAATCGGCTGACTACAAAGATTCAAGGAGTGTCAGAAGGAATCCCACAATTCACATCTGCGGTCGGTGCTCTCTCTAACCCACATCTCAGGTACTGCTTGGATTTTGTACCATATAAAATAAAAGCCAGTATGGCCTTGGCCACATGCACCACACACTTCTTCTACTAATGTCGATAACTTAATGCAAGCACTGTCCATGTTGCACATGGGCTAAGGGCCCAGTAATAATGAGCTTGCACACAAATCTAAAAACACGGTAGAAGCTGGACAGATGCGCTCTCTAGCAACTACTGTATAATAAAGGCCTGCTCGTCAAGTATATTCACTTTGCCCCCCATCAGCCCTCTACAGCCCACTGTAATGACAGTAGTAACTCTACTCAAGAGAAGGGTGCACATGGTGGACCCCTCCAACCAGACCACCCTGCTCTGAATATCACTACCTATCATGGGAAAGCCTCAGTATACATGCGGGATCGTGTGTATGCCCAGTTGGTATCAGAAACACCATAGGTTGCTATGAAGAACCTGTGGAGGGGTGAACGCTCCCCAGAGCCAAGCAGGGTACCTTTCTCCATCATAACAGTATATATAGAGGCAGAATGATTGCAATGTGTCTAACATTACCCAAAATAGGTTTCCATCAAAGCTAGAGGACGGTCATCGTATGACTGAACAGATGTCCACACCGACAAGAATGGCTTCTTGAGAGCAAGAAAGTTACTACATCACTGACCAAGAAGATATTTAACAAAACATGGAATTCATTCCTCAGAAAAAAACAGAGATATATAAGAAACTGAATGGTAGCCAGAGTAATCAATAAAACGCATAACCAGTTTGTATTAACATACTCCTATCAAGTGTCTTGGGCGATGACTGATTAACCACTTCAAGTGCAGCATATTGATCTTCTTAGTTAATGGTTTCTTTCCAATACTTACAAGAAATGATACAGTGTGTGTGATATGGAAATGATTTTTACTCCTAATATAATTTCTGTAGATCGGACACACACATCCTGCTTCATAAATCACCAGTCAGATCACACCGGAATAATACAGTGCATATTTTGTTTGACCTCCTCTCTCCCCTTTCCCTATAGGTTTCCACTCTTTGGAGTTCTTATTAGAAGGTGTATAGTTCAATTGTACCCACTGTTCTATCCACAAAGAGTGAAGTGAAAAGTTAAATGACTATGCTTCCCAGGAGTAGGAAGGAGAGCCATTAATGTTGTAAAAAGGTTCCTGGGTGATACTGTACATGCAATTCATGGTTAATTTTCCGAAAAATGCAATACAAACTGCTTAAAAATAAATAAATAAAACAAAAATTAAAGAGAGATAAAGGCATGCATTATAGAATATGCATCACTGTACAGATAGCAGAAGCAACGTTTTTGCCACTGACATAACACCACCAATTACACAATGGTGGGCTGTGTGCACCACTTTTGTAGGTCAACTATGGCAGTGCAAACTACAGAGACCCCCTCGGGCCGAGTTTGCATTTCAAAATCTCAAAGAGGGCTCAGGCAGGTCAGGCACTGCTAAAGTGAAGACCTCTCTTCTATGAAAAGTGTCTGTCCAAAATACCAGCTGACCTGCCTGAGACCACACAGACAATGACAAGGCAGTCTTCTAGGCGCACTTCATTTTGGAGGCGGGGGAGAGAACATTGCCTACTTTCAACTAGGCAGTGGGAGATCAATGTAATGATGGACTATAATAAAATATTACGAAAATGTAGCTCAATAATAATAAAAAGGTACGACACACGTAAAAGGACCAAAAATATATAATAATTCCCTTAAAGAAATAAAGAAGTCTTACTTTCCCTATAGCTGGTTAAGGAAAAAGCTTTCTAATTTTTTAGTTGTTGCTTTTTTGCGGTTTTAGAAATTGGGCGAGGAGCCACCCAGCTTCTTTGCCAGTCTAAAAAAGACATCTATTCATCAAGCTGTTAAGATTCAGTTCTTGTGATAACTGATCATTCTTCTCGACCAAAGTTTAACGTAGCACCTGTGGATCAGAGCGGATGTTAGAATTTCCTTGAATCAGGCCTCCTGATGAGGTCTGCACTGAAATATATAGGTGAAGAGAATTCTCAAAGAAGGACCATCTACTGAGGGAGGATGAAGAGTCAGTCCTATGAAAGGAACAGTTGGAAAATGAAGAATTCTATAGAATAGTTAATAGCATTTGTTTTTAATTTCTTGATTGTATGAGATGTGTTCCCCAACCATGGACCACCTGCGTAGCCTCAGGCCTGTAGGTGATTTGGTGCAATAACGAAACCCAAAAGCAATCAACATTTTAATAAAGCCATTTTAGAATGTTCTATATTTAGTAAAAGAACAACAAAGTCACCGGATTGAGGTGACAATAAGCCCCTGGCTGTTTCTTAACTGGGTGTCCAAACAAAGATATGCATCTGCCACTGGGCCCAATAAGAGGCTTTTGGGCTATCAAAAAAACACATGCGAGCTACAGAAAGCTCCAACCATAGCTGAAGCACAACCAGAGACAACAGTTGATACCAAATTAATGCCCGTATTTTTGGTCTCTGTGCCTTAAAGAAAATGTCAGAAGGTTTGCAGTAACTGTGTAAAATGCCTTAAGAAAGACTATGATTTGGATTCAAAGAACGATTTTTTCTCTTAATTATTGTTGTTAGAAATACAGTTGATATAAAAACAAACGGTGGGGTGAGCTGAACCATAATACTACTCCTAAGTGGTGCTTACAATGCTAGTCTCCAGCATATCCTGCGCCACAAAAATAACCTCAGTTAAATTTACAGTGAGAATTCTGAGACAAATTAAGCTGTTCTCATCTTAGTAAACCTATTTCAGTGAAGGCAATTCTTGAAGTAAGAGCTTTGCTCTCAAGACGAATGCAAACTCCATTTTGCATGAGGTCACTCCTCAGGAGTGGGTTCTACCATGGGAACAGAAGTGAGTGTAATATTTACAGTCTTTACAAACCTCTTCTTGGCAGAACCATGTTTTTTCTCTGAGCAGGTCTTTAACTCACCATTGTATTTTTACAGACTGCCAAAACATGACATACATTGTTTGTGTAAGAATGGGCTCCCAAGAGCAGGTAATTACAGAGGCCACTGGGCTGTACAAAAGAGAAATTACAGGGTAGCAAGAAATTAGTACTCTAGGTACCCAGTCCACAACAGAAAGCAAGAGTCACTGAAGCGTTCAGGTCTCTCATGGTAGATGTGGTAAAGGGTGTCTGTGATAAGTTTAGGTCAAGTGTTTCCAACAAGTCGATCACGAGCTACCAGTACCTCCAAGACACCTTCAGAGTACCTCAGAGCCACGAGTTCATCTTTTAAATAAGCACAAAGTTATATTTACCTTTCATAGTTAAGGAAGGGAGTGTTAATGTTACATTATCATCAGGCTGCAGATAGCATGCTTTTCAATGGAAAAAAAATAAAATTAAAAGTTCCCTTAATGATTAAGTTAACTCTTCCATTTTCTCCCCATTGAAATTGTCACATTTACAGACAGCAGGCCACTTACTCTCAGTAGACTTTGTGCGATAAGTATAACAGAAAAATACAGCCTTTTATTTTAAACGAGAGAAACTTATGCGGAAAAAGGTTCCATATTATGAACATGTTGCTGAATATTTTCCTGCACTTTAGATTTCTCCCACTCAAAAAAAAAGATTTTATGTTTGTGCTTTACATGTAACGGTGCCACATATGTCCTGTGCCGCAAGTACATACCACAAGGGCTCTCAGTCACCCATGCAAATATATCCCATTCATACGTAAACATGTTCATACATTCCCAAAAACAGCACTCTCACGGACTCGCATGACAGCCCGTTCATAGTACCCTTAGTCATAGTATTTTGTTCAAACAATAGTACCGGGCTCTTTGGACATTATACTGTAAGTCAATGAAGCTGGGTGTGAGGGTGCCTGGTAACAATGCACAAGTTGTTTAGCCTACAGTAACCCACAATGATTTTCACTGATCAGAAGCAACTCTCACTACTGGAAATATTGGCGACCCCTGGTCTAGGTACAGTACAAAAGAGCTGTAAAAATCAAAATAAGGTATTACTATCCAGGCAGGAATTTCTGTGTTCACAACACTTCTCGTATTGCTCTTGTGTTATATATGCGCACACAATAGATCGATAGATTGATAGTTTTCATCGGAAAAGTATTTTTATTTTGTTAAGTACGTTGGTGCTGTTTGGCGACTCCATGGTGGTGGCCAGGCTGTGTGTCCAAAACCCACGGAGCACAGCCAAACTCTGTGCACAGCAGTGGCACTGGATGCAGGCTGCCCAACGGGGTTTGGGTATCTGCTCAAGTTTAATAAGAACAAAAACTCTCAGAAATCGATTGAAAATACAAAGGTTAAAGTGGCATCGTACTTCGGTATGGAATTGAGATGAAAACTAAAGTTGAAAAACTAACAAAAATACTGAAAATCACTAGTTTACAAGGTCAACTAGAACTTGCACCCTCGCCATGCACTCCTTACAACCTCACATATTACATCACACATGACATGTTAAGACATCACTGATGTCAGTGAGGACACCTCATATGGTATTATGTCCATGGTATTTGCGCATTTACATATTTAATTCCAACAGTAAGGCAGCGTTCTTAGATTTAGTGTCACCAAAGTGGAGTCCTACAGACTTTGTTGCCTCCTCTGCCACTTCTGAACCACAACAGCACCTCAATCTAAGAATACTAAGACCATCACCTCTGTAAATTCAAACCTACGGTTCCTCACTGAAACCAGCAGATACTCCATCATTCATCTATATTCACTGAAACTGATGTGAATTAATGCACAAACATACCTATTTGTTAAAGACTTTTCGATGCCTAGTGGTTGAAATTAAGTTGACCGGCTCATAGTCTTTTAGAATTTGTATCATAAATCATCATCTGGACAGCCATTCTATAATAATGGGGTAACCCAAACAGTCATAACCGGACCTGGGCACAGTACGGGGGTGAAAAAACGGTCCGTGACCATATATTGTAATGAATTCAATTCAAACATAAAAAAGTACGCGCTATGTAAGGTTAACTACAGCACTGATGTTTGCTAACTACACAGAACAAACATTAATTAGATATATTCAAATGCATGTAATAATGACTTTATATGCATGCATATGACAAACACACACAAGGAAAAAGGGAAAAAGCGCCACATTGTAAGTTAAATTTACAGCAATAATATTTATTAGATCAGGGGTTACTTTTGCAATACTCCTAGGTTGCGTGCGAAAAGACGAAGGGAAAATAGTACGGTGGTGGTGGGTAGGGGGAAGTGTAAATCATAGAAATGAAGGTAAAGACAATCTGATATTTTTGATTCGCTGGTAACTAAAACCAGACTCTATAGACCTGTCCCGGTTAGTACTTTCATTTACACGTAATCTGTAAATTGTAGTATGTAATCAGTACATTTTGACATGATACAACAGGAGGGATATTAAGTTATATTGAACTGTGTAGCATAGAGAATCTTTTCATCACAAATGTTCATTAAAATACACAGGTATGACCACATGCCTAGCACCACACACACACACACACACACACACACACCCACCCTAATCACCCCACCCCCACTTTACCCCACTCTGACCAACATCCCTTCTGTTGCGATCTTCTTAGCTTCCTCTGTCCTTTTCCGCTCTGTTATGTCATCTTGACCACCCTGTTAAGATTCCACACCAGGAGGTCTTCCATCCTGACCACTTTTTAAATTTTTTGATCACCCTCATAGGCTGTAAATATTTTGAACCCTGTGAGGACAAACCTTTCCGGAGAGCTTATATCTTAACTATATCCTCCACTTCTACAACAGTTCTCTTGAACGTCTTGTGTACATCAAACCTTTCTTTATGCTTGATCGTCCTCTTCATTTCCACCTCATTTTTCTTCTCATCGTCTCTCACACACCCCAGGCCCTGGGTCTTGTCCAACACCCACAAGGGTCAAAGAATGGTGCCTGATTTCCTCTTACAGAAAAGTTCAAATGGAGTCTTCCCAATCATGGTATGCGGGGTGAACTTATAATTTGTTTACCCTTTTGAGTACCTCAGTCTTCCAGCATTTCTGGAAGACCGGTGCCCACTGGTTTCCTTTAACATGCGGTTAAATCTCTCAACCATGCCATTATTTTCTCGGTGATAAAGAGAAGCCTTCTTATGCTCAATCCCCCATTCATGCGGAAATGCCTCTATCTCTTTGGAGCAAACTGGATTCCATTGTCAGACATTATGGTCAGGGGAAAACCTTCCTTTTCAAAGATCTGCCTCAAAAAGGCTACCATGTCTTTGGTTTCTATGGGTTTAGTCACACTCACCACTGGCCATCTCGAGTACATGCTGTCTAATAACACAATGATGTACTTATAGACCCTAGATATCTTGATGGGGCCCAGAATATCAATTGCTACTTCCTCCAAAGCTTCTTTAGTAAGTCTCCTCAAGTTTATGGGTTTTACCCTTGGTTTCAAAACCTTGTCACTCCCGATGCATTCTACACAAACCATCACCACTCTCTTAATGTGAATATTCATTCCTGGCCACCAATACACCGGTCTTAAAATCTCCTTAGTCTTGGAAATACCTGAATGTACATCATGGGCAAATTCTTTCAAGCAATCCCTTGGACTGCTGGGTGAAATAAGCATTGTGCCGTAAACAGGAAACCTTTTTGTACTGCAAGTTCACCACTTATGTTTACATAAACTTTCAATGGCTCCTCAGCCTTTGTATCTTTGGCCCAACAAACCTTTACACCACTGATCACTGCCTGAAGTGTTTCTTCTTTGCCCACTTCTTCAATCCACTCGTCCTCTTTAATGACTCCGTCACCTATAAAACACACAGCACAGTCATCTTCCTCACTAGATTCCTCGTCCTCAGCACACTGACCTGTTTCTACTTTTTTTTCCACCAGAAGTAAGCAACAATCAGTCACATTGTTTCTTGCTCCAGGCACATCCTCCATGTGAAAATTAAAATCCTGCAAAGAAACTAACCACTTCCTTTTTCTGGAGGAAACATTGGCCAGGACGTTTTTCTTCAAAATCTCTTTTGTGGTCAGTGTTGACCAAAAACTCAAGACCCTACACAAATTTCCTCAACTTTCTTACCGACCAGAAAATAGTTAACACCTCTTTCTACATGACTGAATAGTTGAATTCTGCCCCCCTAGACATCTTGAAAGACAGAATGTAGGGCCAGATGTAGGTAATTCTATTTTACCACTTCTTAAATACCGAATTTTACCGATTCGGTATTTAAGAAGTGGTAAAATAGAGGGGGGGGGGGGATGTAGGTAACACAGACTCGGTAAATACCGAATCGTTAAGATTCGGTATTTACCGATTCTGTAAATACCGATTCGGTAATGCCCATTGATTCCTATGTGAAGTTTAATGGGTGTGTGAGGAGCACTCCGTTGTAAACAATGTATTCAACCTAAAAAATGGTGCTGCAGCTAATCAGGTGTGTCACGCCTGTGACTGAATGCTAGTTTAGGTGAGAAAAAATCTCAACTAGTTGCGCACTGTTCACTGTGTGTTATCCAACACTTATCAATATAAACACAAAACTAATCAAAGACTTCAGTTATTTTAATTCATAACTTCATATTTTTATAATCATCTGCACGTTTATACAAAATCTAATAATGAATCAATTCAACATATAATTTTCTGATTCTCAATTCTGTACATGAAACATTTTCATTTTTGAATCATCACAACGCAAAAATATATGATACTTGATTTACACATTTTCAAATTATGCCCAATGCATTTCGGCACATACGGTGTGCCTTCATCAGGGGCTGATCTGTAATAAAGATGGAAACGATAAGACAAGTGAGTGTATTATGTGTGATGTGTACCATGGGGGTGTATTTTCACTAATAAAATGTCACCATACCTCTAGTGGACGTAAGTCTCGCAAATTACACTGTAGAAATAAAACAGCAAGATCGAAAAAAATACCAGTATTAAAGTAACCTGTACCAAATAAAATCAATGTCGCTCATAGCACAAACAATAATGATGCTGGTCCAACAAACACAAAAATAAGCTTACCTAGATGAGAATGACTTGCCCTGTAGATACAAGTAACAACCAAAACATTCTTATTATCCACATGCTGTTCGTGACATAGAGTCTTAATAATGAAAATCTAGGGTCCTACCTGCTTTGCGTTGTGTATTCCAATCTACAAAATATATAATAGAATATAGTTGACAAAATATCCAAAGCGGACTCCAAATGTCCATGAACAATCCTTTAAATTTCAACTCACCCACCTCATACGCGCTAAGTTCTGACCTAAAACAAAAACAAGTACTTATTAGCTCCTAGATATAGCACTCTGCTTGGCCTACAACAATAAGACTAGTGTGATACTCAATCTCGCGTTCATCCAAAATTTTAATTTACCTTCTTACAATGTCGCCTGTATTTTAAACAGTGATTCCCAGCCTCGAATTCCGTTCTAATCCAAACAGCCTTGTAACAGGACGTCTCACGCCATTGCTTAAATCCCCCGCGTTTGTAGTGTATCTTCGTCATCAACACTAAAAACAGACTATCACAGTCAGAACGCCAATAATCCCAGGTAACAAAGTCGCCATTTTAAGCCAGAGTGAAACATTATAGTCTGAGTGTTGAATCCTAATTAAAGAACCGCCATGCAATATGTACTGTTCAGACACTATGTAAGATTTCCGTTATAAACGAAGAACACACTGTGCTGCCGTCACATTTCTAAACTCTGTTCTCAACTTACATATTTTTCGGAAACGACACTGAAAACGGACTGTTAGCTCCGCGATCAACAATTTGTAAGCCTTCCGAACCTGAACAACACTAAGTGTGAACTCCCAACTGCGACTATGACTTATGAGAAAATTATAAAATGTGTTTCTACACTAAATAAAAACGATGTAGTATGAGAAACTGTGAGATGTTGTCAGGCTTAAAAACGGCAATTAGAGTTATAAAACGCAGCTCCAAAGTATGCATACTCAAAATAAATCATGTGAATAAAGAAATATTATAAGTTCAATGCATGATATAACAACTTAATGATAATCCTGGATTGATCCATTACAATACAATGATAAGGGATGGAGGGTAACAGGCAATACAATTCAGTTAATGTCTTTTTACGTTCACTGTGCATGTAATAAATGGACTTTCATGCTCACCTGACCCACTTTGTCATTGCTTAATTCCAATATTGTCGATATAGGCTGAACCATATTTACTCATTTTACAAAACTTTATGTACGATAGAGCATTAATAAATCACTTGTCAATGCTGTTGTTCAGTGCGTAGTAATATACAATTATCATCATTAATATAAACATATAGTTTCGCTAATCATTGGTGGATATTTCAGCTATGTACATGCAAGTGTAAATGGTGCTTTGGATAAGAAAGATTTGCATCACAATTTGATTGAAACTTGTAAAATATCACTACAATAACTGTGTATTTTCTAGAGTAAGCCATTAAAAATATATTGCGTGAAAAACCTCAACATAATATAAACAACATTTGGTATTCTGCAGTGCAATAAACTCAAGTAAGACTGATGTATAGAATTGTCCAATATATAGAACCCTATAAATAACACGAAAGGTCATATCTATCATTTAATCCCTTAGGCTGCATTGTCTGTAGAAATTTAATCCAATACAGCTCGCGTTGCAAAAGACGGAGTCTGTTGTCAATGCCTGATTTAATCTCTACCTTCTCAATGATAAAGCATCGTAATTGAGAGATTGTGTGACTAGACTCTTTCCAGTGGGTGGCTAGTGGAGATGATAAATTCTGATTCCTTATCCGACTCTTGTGCTCATTTAGTCGTGTTTTGAGCTTGCGCTCCGTTTTCCCTACATATAGCCTGCCACATGGGCACTTGATGCCATAGACTACATTAAGGGTGTTACAGTCACTACTGTGTCTGAGTTTGATTGTTTGGCCAGTTGTTGGGTGTGAGAAAGTGTTTCCAATGATTATATTATTACAGTTCACACAGTTCAAGCAACGAGTAGTTCCTTTATGATCTCCATGTTGGTCATCTTTTCTCCCTTTCAGGATTTGCCGTATATTGGGTCCTCTTTTATATGCGTGCATTGGTGGTTGTGCAAATATCCCGTTGAACTCTGTTTCTGTGGAAAGTAGTTCCCAACGTTGGTTGACAATCCGTTTAATCTTTGGTGAGATTGTGGTGAACTTGGTCACAAATACCATTCTGTCCTGGCTAGATTTGACTTTTGGTTGTAACAAAGTGTCTCTATTCATTTCTACAACTCGCTCTCTGCTCCGTTGTATGATAGCATCAGGATATCCACGACTTTGGTATCTTTGAGCAAACTTCTCAATGTTAGTTTCACATGTTGTAGTCAGTGAACAAATCCTTTTGATACGAATGAATTGAGACAAAGGTAAATTCTCAATCAATCTTCGTGGATGAAAACTGGCGTAATGTAAAGCACTATTACGATCCGTGTCCTTAACAAACAACTCGGTCTGAAATCCTGTGGGCTTTTTCTGAATCCTCACATCTAGAAAATCCATTGTGTTAAGATCAATTTTATAGGTAAATTGAATCCTGGGATTTACGGAATTCAGATACTTAATTGTGTCCAATAATGATTGTTCAGTGCCTCGCCATATTAGAAAGATGTCGTCTATGAAACGATAGTACATCTTGATATGTGTCAACGCTGCCGTGTCAAACACATGTTCAGCCTCAAACTGCGCCATAAAAATATTCGCATATGCAGGAGCCCCTGCAAAGCCCATAGATGTTCCGGTCATTTGAGCATAAAACCTTCTGTCCCATTCAAAATAGCTGTTGTGCAAACAGAATTTCAGTAACTGTAAAAGAAAAACTTTCTCCGTGGGTAGATCCTCCATTTGTAGAAGAGCCCATTCTACTGCATCTAATCCATCAGAGTGTGGAATCGAAGTATAAAGAGAGACTACGTCAATAGTACATAGGATCCAGTTCTCATCTATTTCACCACCAACTTCTACAATTTTCGATAGGAAATCACTCGTATCTCGAATGTAGGATCTCCAATTTTGAACAAATTGCTGCAAAAAGAAATCCAAAAATTTCCCGAGGGGGTCAAAAAGAGACCCGCATCCCGAGACAATAGGTCTGCAGGGTGGATTCGTCAGATGTTTATGCACCTTAGGGAGCATGTAGAGCTTTGGACAGCGTGGATTAGTAGTCATCAGAAAACTTTGGATCTTCTCATCTATCCATTCTTGTTCTCGTGCTTCCACTAAAAGATTTTTGAGCATTGACTGCAATGTTAACGTAGGATCTCTGTCCAAAAGCTGATAGGTCCCAGTATCTGCAACATGCTCCTCAACCTTAGACGTATAAAAGTACTTATCCATCACCACCATTGCGCCTCCTTTGTCTGCAGGTTGTATCTGGATGTTGCTATTCATTGCCAAATTATGCAGAGTACGTTCTTCTGATCTTGTGAGGTTACCACGTGTACGTGACTTGTAATCCAGACCTCGTATATCTTTTTTCACCATTGTCTCGAAAGTGTCTAGCATTTTATGAGAAATAGGTGGTTGGAATGTGCTTTTTGGTTTGAACCGTAAACTGTATTCAGACTGCCTTGTGTCTGTTATTGGTACAATATTATGAAAAAAATGTTTGAGTCTCAATGTTCTCATGAAGCGGTAAAAAGCTGCTTCCAACTCCATTTCATTTGCTCTAACCGTCGGAACAAAAGATAAACCTTTGTTAAGGACCCTTATTTGTTGTTGGTTCAGAGTGATTGAGGATATATTAATTATCAAACTACTGTCCTCCCACTTCTTAACGATTTTCCTGTGGCCTCCTCGTCTGGTTTTCCGCTTGATGTTGAAACTTCGCGGCGGTCCGTCGGTTGTAGCCCTTGGTTCTGGGTTTGTGACAAAAAAGCCACATTGCCACTAGTAGTCGGTTGGTGTGTACCTTCTGTGACTGTTAATGCTGTTCGATCAGTCAGTTGAACTGGTCCACGGGTGATTGATATCTCTTTATCTGTAACTAAACTCTCTTCAGAAGAGTGTGCCGGTGTTTGTTGTTTCTTTGGATGGTATTGTCGTCTGGCGTAAATTTCTGCCCAGGTATACACCTCATTCAATTTATAATCAATGGTGTCTCTTTTATACTTTCTCAATTTGCCCTCCTGCAGTTCTCTGCTGTATTTCTCTAATTTCTGTTTCAGCCCTTCAATGCTTATCTGCCATGAATCATTTTCCATCCTGGACTCAAGTTCAGCTTTCAAAGTAGAAATTTCCTCCTCAAGATCTCGTATAGTCTTAGCAAGTTCCTCAACTATCAGGAGAATTAAATCAAGAGAGCATTTGTTGAGGATATTATACCACTTCTCCATAAATTTCGCGTTCAAGTTAAACCTGAACAACATAGGCTTAATTGATAATCGCAATCCGCGGGGAATTCGTTGAGCCTTATGGTATTGCACCAGTGTGGATGCGTGCATTTTCTGGTTCAATTGTCGTCTTGTGAGGTATTCTAATTGCCTTAATTGTTGACTGATGGAACCCCCATGGGCATCCATTGTCCTAACTTCCTGTATCATGGCATAGATCTTATCAGCCTGTTCTGCAGTGTAAGCCAACGTGCTGGCCCTATTGTGCGTCATTCCTGTAATGTTATCAAACTGCATGATTGGTGTTGGGTGCCTCCCCACTAATGACTGGTAACTGAGTGAAGTTTAATGGGTGTGTGAGGAGCACTCCGTTGTAAACAATGTATTCAACCTAAAAAATGGTGCTGCAGCTAATCAGGTGTGTCACGCCTGTGACTGAATGCTAGTTTAGGTGAGAAAAAATCTCAACTAGTTGCGCACTGTTCACTGTGTGTTATCCAACACTTATCAATATAAACACAAAACTAATCAAAGACTTCAGTTATTTTAATTCATAACTTCATATTTTTATAATCATCTGCACGTTTATACAAAATCTAATAATGAATCAATTCAACATATAATTTTCTGATTCTCAATTCTGTACATGAAACATTTTCATTTTTGAATCATCACAACGCAAAAATATATGATACTTGATTTACACATTTTCAAATTATGCCCAATGCATTTCGGCACATACGGTGTGCCTTCATCAGGGGCTGATCTGTAATAAAGATGGAAACGATAAGACAAGTGAGTGTATTATGTGTGATGTGTACCATGGGGGTGTATTTTCACTAATAAAATGTCACCATACCTCTAGTGGACGTAAGTCTCGCAAATTACACTGTAGAAATAAAACAGCAAGATCGAAAAAAATACCAGTATTAAAGTAACCTGTACCAAATAAAATCAATGTCGCTCATAGCACAAACAATAATGATGCTGGTCCAACAAACACAAAAATAAGCTTACCTAGATGAGAATGACTTGCCCTGTAGATACAAGTAACAACCAAAACATTCTTATTATCCACATGCTGTTCGTGACATAGAGTCTTAATAATGAAAATCTAGGGTCCTACCTGCTTTGCGTTGTGTATTCCAATCTACAAAATATATAATAGAATATAGTTGACAAAATATCCAAAGCGGACTCCAAATGTCCATGAACAATCCTTTAAATTTCAACTCACCCACCTCATACGCGCTAAGTTCTGACCTAAAACAAAAACAAGTACTTATTAGCTCCTAGATATAGCACTCTGCTTGGCCTACAACAATAAGACTAGTGTGATACTCAATCTCGCGTTCATCCAAAATTTTAATTTACCTTCTTACAATGTCGCCTGTATTTTAAACAGTGATTCCCAGCCTCGAATTCCGTTCTAATCCAAACAGCCTTGTAACAGGACGTCTCACGCCATTGCTTAAATCCCCCGCGTTTGTAGTGTATCTTCGTCATCAACACTAAAAACAGACTATCACAGTCAGAACGCCAATAATCCCAGGTAACAAAGTCGCCATTTTAAGCCAGAGTGAAACATTATAGTCTGAGTGTTGAATCCTAATTAAAGAACCGCCATGCAATATGTACTGTTCAGACACTATGTAAGATTTCCGTTATAAACGAAGAACACACTGTGCTGCCGTCACATTTCTAAACTCTGTTCTCAACTTACATATTTTTCGGAAACGACACTGAAAACGGACTGTTAGCTCCGCGATCAACAATTTGTAAGCCTTCCGAACCTGAACAACACTAAGTGTGAACTCCCAACTGCGACTATGACTTATGAGAAAATTATAAAATGTGTTTCTACACTAAATAAAAACGATGTAGTATGAGAAACTGTGAGATGTTGTCAGGCTTAAAAACGGCAATTAGAGTTATAAAACGCAGCTCCAAAGTATGCATACTCAAAATAAATCATGTGAATAAAGAAATATTATAAGTTCAATGCATGATATAACAACTTAATGATAATCCTGGATTGATCCATTACAATACAATGATAAGGGATGGAGGGTAACAGGCAATACAATTCAGTTAATGTCTTTTTACGTTCACTGTGCATGTAATAAATGGACTTTCATGCTCACCTGACCCACTTTGTCATTGTTAAGAAGTGGGAGGACAGTAGTTTGATAATTAATATATCCTCAATCACTCTGAACCAACAACAAATAAGGGTCCTTAACAAAGGTTTATCTTTTGTTCCGACGGTTAGAGCAAATGAAATGGAGTTGGAAGCAGCTTTTTACCGCTTCATGAGAACATTGAGACTCAAACATTTTTTTCATAATATTGTACCAATAACAGACACAAGGCAGTCTGAATACAGTTTACGGTTCAAACCAAAAAGCACATTCCAACCACCTATTTCTCATAAAATGCTAGACACTTTCGAGACAATGGTGAAAAAAGATATACGAGGTCTGGATTACAAGTCACGTACACGTGGTAACCTCACAAGATCAGAAGAACGTACTCTGCATAATTTGGCAATGAATAGCAACATCCAGATACAACCTGCAGACAAAGGAGGCGCAATGGTGGTGATGGATAAGTACTTTTATACGTCTAAGGTTGAGGAGCATGTTGCAGATACTGGGACCTATCAGCTTTTGGACAGAGATCCTACGTTAACATTGCAGTCAATGCTCAAAAATCTTTTAGTGGAAGCACGAGAACAAGAATGGATAGATGAGAAGATCCAAAGTTTTCTGATGACTACTAATCCACGCTGTCCAAAGCTCTACATGCTCCCTAAGGTGCATAAACATCTGACGAATCCACCCTGCAGACCTATTGTCTCGGGATGCGGGTCTCTTTTTGACCCCCTCGGGAAATTTTTGGATTTCTTTTTGCAGCAATTTGTTCAAAATTGGAGATCCTACATTCGAGATACGAGTGATTTCCTATCGAAAATTGTAGAAGTTGGTGGTGAAATAGATGAGAACTGGATCCTATGTACTATTGACGTAGTCTCTCTTTATACTTCGATTCCACACTCTGATGGATTAGATGCAGTAGAATGGGCTCTTCTACAAATGGAGGATCTACCCACGGAGAAAGTTTTTCTTTTACAGTTACTGAAATTCTGTTTGCACAACAGCTATTTTGAATGGGACAGAAGGTTTTATGCTCAAATGACCGGAACATCTATGGGCTTTGCAGGGGCTCCTGCATATGCGAATATTTTTATGGCGCAGTTTGAGGCTGAACATGTGTTTGACACGGCAGCGTTGACACATATCAAGATGTACTATCGTTTCATAGACGACATCTTTCTAATATGGCGAGGCACTGAACAATCATTATTGGACACAATTAAGTATCTGAATTCCGTAAATCCCAGGATTCAATTTACCTATAAAATTGATCTTAACACAATGGATTTTCTAGATGTGAGGATTCAGAAAAAGCCCACAGGATTTCAGACCGAGTTGTTTGTTAAGGACACGGATCGTAATAGTGCTTTACATTACGCCAGTTTTCATCCACGAAGATTGATTGAGAATTTACCTTTGTCTCAATTCATTCGTATCAAAAGGATTTGTTCACTGACTACAACATGTGAAACTAACATTGAGAAGTTTGCTCAAAGATACCAAAGTCGTGGATATCCTGATGCTATCATACAACGGAGCAGAGAGCGAGTTGTAGAAATGAATAGAGACACTTTGTTACAACCAAAAGTCAAATCTAGCCAGGACAGAATGGTATTTGTGACCAAGTTCACCACAATCTCACCAAAGATTAAACGGATTGTCAACCAACGTTGGGAACTACTTTCCACAGAAACAGAGTTCAACGGGATATTTGCACAACCACCAATGCACGCATATAAAAGAGGACCCAATATACGGCAAATCCTGAAAGGGAGAAAAGATGACCAACATGGAGATCATAAAGGAACTACTCGTTGCTTGAACTGTGTGAACTGTAATAATATAATCATTGGAAACACTTTCTCACACCCAACAACTGGCCAAACAATCAAACTCAGACACAGTAGTGACTGTAACACCCTTAATGTAGTCTAT
Organism: Lissotriton helveticus; assembly: GCF_964261635.1. Taxonomy (NCBI): domain Eukaryota; kingdom Metazoa; phylum Chordata; class Amphibia; order Caudata; family Salamandridae; genus Lissotriton; species Lissotriton helveticus. Next base: position 200,109,967 of record NC_136072.1, read on the forward strand.
GGCATCAAGTGCCCATGTGGCAGGCTATATGTAGGGAAAACGGAGCGCAAGCTCAAAACACGACTAAATGAGCACAAGAGTCGGATAAGGAATCAGAATTTATCATCTCCACTAGCCACCCACTGGAAAGAGTCTAGTCACACAATCTCTCAATTACGATGCTTTATCATTGAGAAGGTAGAGATTAAATCAGGCATTGACAACAGACTCCGTCTTTTGCAACGCGAGCTGTATTGGATTAAATTTCTACAGACAATGCAGCCTAAGGGATTAAATGATAGATATGACCTTTCGTGTTATTTATAGGGTTCTATATATTGGACAATTCTATACATCAGTCTTACTTGAGTTTATTGCACTGCAGAATACCAAATGTTGTTTATATTATGTTGAGGTTTTTCACGCAATATATTTTTAATGGCTTACTCTAGAAAATACACAGTTATTGTAGTGATATTTTACAAGTTTCAATCAAATTGTGATGCAAATCTTTCTTATCCAAAGCACCATTTACACTTGCATGTACATAGCTGAAATATCCACCAATGATTAGCGAAACTATATGTTTATATTAATGATGATAATTGTATATTACTACGCACTGAACAACAGCATTGACAAGTGATTTATTAATGCTCTATCGTACATAAAGTTTTGTAAAATGAGTAAATATGGTTCAGCCTATATCGACAATATTGGAATTAAGCAATGACAAAGTGGGTCAGGTGAGCATGAAAGTCCATTTATTACATGCACAGTGAACGTAAAAAGACATTAACTGAATTGTATTGCCTGTTACCCTCCATCCCTTATCATTGTATTGTAATGGATCAATCCAGGATTATCATTAAGTTGTTATATCATGCATTGAACTTATAATATTTCTTTATTCACATGATTTATTTTGAGTATGCATACTTTGGAGCTGCGTTTTATAACTCTAATTGCCGTTTTTAAGCCTGACAACATCTCACAGTTTCTCATACTACATCGTTTTTATTTAGTGTAGAAACACATTTTATAATTTTCTCATAAGTCATAGTCGCAGTTGGGAGTTCACACTTAGTGTTGTTCAGGTTCGGAAGGCTTACAAATTGTTGATCGCGGAGCTAACAGTCCGTTTTCAGTGTCGTTTCCGAAAAATATGTAAGTTGAGAACAGAGTTTAGAAATGTGACGGCAGCACAGTGTGTTCTTCGTTTATAACGGAAATCTTACATAGTGTCTGAACAGTACATATTGCATGGCGGTTCTTTAATTAGGATTCAACACTCAGACTATAATGTTTCACTCTGGCTTAAAATGGCGACTTTGTTACCTGGGATTATTGGCGTTCTGACTGTGATAGTCTGTTTTTAGTGTTGATGACGAAGATACACTACAAACGCGGGGGATTTAAGCAATGGCGTGAGACGTCCTGTTACAAGGCTGTTTGGATTAGAACGGAATTCGAGGCTGGGAATCACTGTTTAAAATACAGGCGACATTGTAAGAAGGTAAATTAAAATTTTGGATGAACGCGAGATTGAGTATCACACTAGTCTTATTGTTGTAGGCCAAGCAGAGTGCTATATCTAGGAGCTAATAAGTACTTGTTTTTGTTTTAGGTCAGAACTTAGCGCGTATGAGGTGGGTGAGTTGAAATTTAAAGGATTGTTCATGGACATTTGGAGTCCGCTTTGGATATTTTGTCAACTATATTCTATTATATATTTTGTAGATTGGAATACACAACGCAAAGCAGGTAGGACCCTAGATTTTCATTATTAAGACTCTATGTCACGAACAGCATGTGGATAATAAGAATGTTTTGGTTGTTACTTGTATCTACAGGGCAAGTCATTCTCATCTAGGTAAGCTTATTTTTGTGTTTGTTGGACCAGCATCATTATTGTTTGTGCTATGAGCGACATTGATTTTATTTGGTACAGGTTACTTTAATACTGGTATTTTTTTCGATCTTGCTGTTTTATTTCTACAGTGTAATTTGCGAGACTTACGTCCACTAGAGGTATGGTGACATTTTATTAGTGAAAATACACCCCCATGGTACACATCACACATAATACACTCACTTGTCTTATCGTTTCCATCTTTATTACAGATCAGCCCCTGATGAAGGCACACCGTATGTGCCGAAATGCATTGGGCATAATTTGAAAATGTGTAAATCAAGTATCATATATTTTTGCGTTGTGATGATTCAAAAATGAAAATGTTTCATGTACAGAATTGAGAATCAGAAAATTATATGTTGAATTGATTCATTATTAGATTTTGTATAAACGTGCAGATGATTATAAAAATATGAAGTTATGAATTAAAATAACTGAAGTCTTTGATTAGTTTTGTGTTTATATTGATAAGTGTTGGATAACACACAGTGAACAGTGCGCAACTAGTTGAGATTTTTTCTCACCTAAACTAGCATTGATTCCTATGGGCATTGAAGCCCATAGGAATCAATGGGCATTACCGAATCTGTATTTACCGATTCGGTAAATACCGATTCCAGCACGGGTGCAGGGGGTGTCACTTTGACACCCTCTAGCACCCCAAAGACGGGCATGTGTGCCATGTGGCACACAGACATGCCCTAAGGGCATGTCTGTCTGTTACATGGCTATGTGTGCATGCACACATGTGCATGCACACCTGGATTCGGAATTTTACCACCCAATTGGATTGGGTGGTAAAATACCGAATCTGTTAGGCCTTTGGGACTCAGAAGAGTCCCACCTACATCTGGGATTTACCGAATCGGTAAAAATACCGATTCGGTATTTTACAGAATCGGTAAATTTACCGATTTGGTAAATTTACCGAATCTGTAAAATGATGCCCCTACATCCCAAATACCCATTTACCGGTCGGTAACGGCCGAAATCGGCCGTTACTGGCCGGTAAATGGCCTCCTACATCTAGCCCATAGTTCTTTCTTTATTACCCTGCTCTTGTAAAAGGACTGCTCCCAACACTATTGAACTTGCTTCAGCTATGATAACGGTGTCCTGACTTGGTTCAAAACTCTCAGTGAATCTACATAGGACAAATGTTTTTTTAGTACCACAAACTCTCTTTCACAAGCCTAATTCCAGACAAAACTTGCACCCTTCTTCAGCAGTAATCTTATGCTGTGCGTTTTTTCTGCAAATTTGGGGACACATTTACCAAAGTACTCCACCATCCCCAGAAATTTACCACCTCATCCTTGCTTTTTGGTGTGGACATTTTCACTATGTTATCCACTAATGCTTTCCTGGGTTCTATGCCTGCAGCTACAACTTTATATCCCAAGTAATTAAGCTCCAACAGATTGAAAGCGAAGAAATGTAAATTCAATGTTAAACCATTCTCCCTCAGTTTTTCAAGTACCTTCCTTAAACATAAGTTGTGTTCCTCCACACACTCACCGAAAACACTCGGAATAAGAGTGATCTTATCCCCAGAATCAAAATGCATGCTTATTGGTACTTCTTTTGTTAGAACTGTTTTAAATGAACAATGGTCTCCCACTACCATTACTTGCAAGACAATCTCTTCTTCCTAATCATCACTGTGCACTCTATATGTAATTTTATGAAAAAAAATTTTTACATTGCCACTCCTGCAACATTTAGAAACGTGGCCTTTACATCCACATTCGACTTTCCATCCAATACATTTTTAATTGATTGCTATATGCCCATATTCACCACATCTTTACCAATTATCCTGAAACTTTATCACTTTTACTATTAGAAGTGTCTTTCCCTTTTCGGAAAATCTTTTTCCTTGCCTTTCTTGTGTGTTTGTACCACATGCCTGCGTTTATCCTTACTATTTTCAACTTCCCCTTTGTTTTTAAATTGTTCCGCGCATGCTTGACTATGTTCACACATTTTTGCAATAGTTAGGTCTTCACATAAGGAAGGATTGTACTTTTGCCAAAACACTTTCTTGGCTTTAGCAATGCTGCAACCAAACATACATTGGTCCCTAAGCCGATCACAAGACCCACACAAAACTTACACGAAGACGCCAATTTTCTCAAAATGGTTCTATACTCTTCCACGTTCTCTCCTCTTCTATACACCGCTCCAGAACTGTAGAAACATTTGGAAGGAAATGCAAATCTAATTTCTTCACACACACTTCAAAGTTATTTAGATCAGCAGGCTGTTCAGCTGTCAAGTCAGGCAAACATTCATAAACTTATTGGCCTTCTGAATCTAAACAGTGTAAGAGAAGAGAACTTTTCCGCTCAACTGACAACGTAGTCCAACAAATACGCACATAGTGCGCAAACACATTTTTCCACTTCTTCCAATGTTTAGGGGGATTACCTGGCTGCAACAAGAAAAATGGAGGAGGAGCAATATTCTGCAGGACTCTACACTTTTCACTAGCGGGACATAAAATGATGCAGAACAGATAGGCTGCTCACACTATGCTGAAAAAAATGGAACAGAAGCTACAACACAGTAGGACCACACAGACCAGCAACAATATTAAGCTCTGCCCCACTTGAATAAAATGATTTAATGTCAGTCTAAAACAAGCTGTGCACATCAGCGTAGAGATCAAAATGACTGTACAACAACATTGTACAAAACAAGCGGTAAACATCATCTCAAAGATCAACCTTATTGTGCCCAACAGTGTCGGGTAAAACAAGCTGTGCAAATCAGCATAGGGATCAACCTAACTGCGCACAATAGCATTAGACATGTACACCCTTCAAACAGAACTTGAAAATAGCGGTGTGCATCAGTGTGGTTCCTGTGAGCAGTTGAAGTTACTTGCGTACGGGCACTCCGTTTTCACCCCATGGGATACCCAGCAAAATGATCAAGTGCGTATCACTGCACTCACTGACCAACTGTAGATAAATGGCACTGAATGACTATGATTCCGAACCCACAACGCCATATAGTGTGCACATCACTACAACAAAGCCAAAACAAAGAATCACATCCAACCGAAAATGGCCGGTACAGAGAATGATGTCACTACGCGCGCCGTCACACCGCATGCCGCCAACATCCTCACTGTCAGGTCACTGGAAAGGACAGTCTCCGCCTCGTGCTCTGACTCCTTGAGCAAAGCAGATCTCGTGGAAGTTCTCCAGTAACGCTAGTCCTCTCATGCAGTGGAGTTACAGTACCTTGCATGATGGCTCCTCCTGCGACACCGCTCCTCTGACACGATGGCAACTCTGACACAGCGGTGCAATTATCCCGTTCAGAGCAGTTAAAACACTCCAAAACCACCCTTTTCAGGTGTTCCGCTAGGATTAGGTGTCAGGCAATGGGAGGCAATCCTAGCAGAAGCATCGGTTTAGTTGGGATGTTGGATTTTGCCTCCGCTCACCACCAATATAAGGATGAAGGCACACCGTATCTTTAAGTACTATAAGCTTTATTGACATTTAGATCTTTCACTCCAGTCTCCTTGCTTCAGCTCCTCTCCCCGTCATTGTCCACTTTGAGTGACAATATTCAACAAGAGAATGACCGGAGTTACAGTCGGACTCCATAGAATGCACATGAAGTATGCCACAGATGACAACATACACAAGCAGGCATCATTAAGGATACATAACCACAGGGGTCCAGAAAATGGCTCAATACACCACTCACGATTTTAAAGCACCATACAGTTGTCAGTAATATTAAAAATAATGACACATCTGTAATGGCCTTTTAACTCACACGTTTTTTGTTTTCTTTGGGCCCCCACTTAGTTTAGAAGTGCATCCCTGTCGTCAGGTGTATGCCCGCCCTCTATCAAACCGAGTTTTTAGAGGGCGAGGACTGGTCAATGATGAAGCATGACACCAGGTGGTGTGTGAGACCAGTCTTTTACATTTTGAGAGATGCCAGCACTCACAAATGTGAATTAAGTGCACATTTTTAATACTGGGAGTAGCTCTAGTGTGTTATAGCATTAAGGATACCCCACTGGTACAAGCTGCTCAACTAATATTCCACTTTCTCACGATCGTTATAACATAAATCTTCCTCATTACCAAGTAAAAACAGGCAGAAACCATAACAGCACACACACCTAGTTCGGCTAGTAACCAAGTGGTAAGCCAGAAAGCCATTATGGGCACATATTATGCTGCGAAAGTTAAACATTAAGCCTGGGGGAATGCTTTTGTATTGACAATTCCGAGAGGCTTTTAAAATTCAAATCTGACCACAAAGTAAACTCGCGCATAAAGCGTCTCTTACCAGCCTTGCAGGAATTAATACACTGTAGCAACAGATACAGTTTTATAGCAGCTCTATCGAACATTGGAAATCAAATCATACTCTGATTTACACTTTATGTTATTACAGACCAGTAGTGAGCGTCATGCTTTGACTGGAAAAGTAGTCTGGACAATCCAAGCTCATTAAAGAGGCACAAACATAGCAGGACACAGTACAAGCAAAGCCTGTGTGATTTTTTATTTTATTTATAACAATGGATGGGGACCCAGCTATCCAAGCTATAGCCTTAACTGCATTATATTTGCTAAAACTATTGTTTAACCACCCTTTCAAATGAAAGGGCACCTGACAGTTATCTGGGTCACTTTGTGTAAGTTTGGCAGACATCACGGTTAGCATGAGCTGAAACCATTTTGTACTTTGGCAGCCATTTTGGTTGACCATGTACTCAACATGTGCTCTTTCCGTCTTCGTTGTTGCCTACCCTTGTGCTTTACTAGAATGACTGTCTATACTTAGCTCCTGTAACACTGAGCATGCTCAGAAAAGCCTGTAGCTGCTCATGCACCTGTCTTAGTCTGTAAATGGCAGGCTGTTCTAACTGATGTCAGCAACTTAATTACTCCTCCTACTTTGTTGACTGAGCATTTTCTGTATGTCTATATATGGGAATGGCTATTCTTTTGTGTACTTGTACCGCCTCCTTTTGAGCTCTTGAGTGGGTATAAAAGGCCCACAGTTTCTGTACTCCTTGCGCTACATCATACACTGCCTTAGGGTTTTGTATAGATGTAGTTCCACTCATGAGGTTTAATAAACTGTAGTTTTGATATTCCAGCTTCTGTGCCAATCTCGATTTGTTGGTCTGAGGACTAATGCGCAAAGAAGGCCGAACCCCTAGCACCGGTAGGCCTTGGTGAGGTCTACTTCTACACCTTAACAAGATTTGCACTGAGCTTAAGAGATAGATTCACTGAGCTTAAAGAATGCAGTTCAGCCAGGAAAGAGGGCCACCCTCTGCTGTGCTAACAAACAATGTGAACTTCGCCTGGCTTTACTAGGCGACACACAATAATTTCTGTTGGAACAAAATAGTCCAATTTATTACATGCGTGGATTGCACAAATAGCAATGGTTTCATATCACATTTTCTAAGAGGTATACTTTACTTATGAATTATTTTCCATATTTCCCAACAAAAAATTAAAAATACATCATCCCCACGATTCACAGGTGTGAACCAACAAGCTCGGAAGTGGTTATGTGTAGCAAAATGTTGTTGAATTGAAACTTGCGCCTTTCAATAAACTTTGCAATTGAATAACAATAAGCTTATTATACAGCTCTTAGCACTATATTTTTGTGATTCCTCAACACTGTAAGATAGATAATATGTTAAGTCAGACTTAAAGATACTACATGTATTGACACTAGAATGTAGAAAGGCTGAGAACAGCCTTTTTTTATATTTGAACTTTAGACCTCCTAGCCAAAAATGGAGTGAACTGCAAGCTTTTTCTTTCAGCACTCCATCACAGTGCATGAGTTTTCTTGCTCTCCATCTCCTGTTCTGCTACTTCCCTTTAATACCCGCCCCATAAACATGCTCCCCGTTGCTCCCCATCCACTAGCTCTCAGTTGGTCTACTGCTCCCCCACACAACGGCCCTTTTAGGTTTGCAATTCATTGCACCTCTTCCTTTTTGCCGCAATGCATGGACAAAAAGCAAAGGCGAAGCCAAAAGATCGAATAGGCAATAACTTTTGCCTTTGCTAATGCTTGCTGCAAACTTATTTTGTGTGTAAGGTTTTAATGTATTCCCCCTGATGCCCTAAAATTACAAAATCCATGGCAACATTACTGCTACGTTTAGAAGGCATGCAAGGAGCAAAATTACCAGTGACTGGGTAACTGAGCATCTCTCTCATTAAATAGGGTACTGTGTGGGTGTAATTGAGCTGGATGCTTCTTATGATTCCAACTGTAACTGGTAGGTCACTCAAAACAGTTTACCTGAAGATAGATCCACTTAGCCAGCAAATACAGTATGTAAGACAGCTGAGAGGGCTACTGACCCCACTACAGTAATGAAGTTGTGGACAACATCTATTTTCTTTGGGTAATAAAATGAGGGCCATTTAGTTGTGTACCAATAACTCCAATTATTTGCATTGCTATGAATCTGCAAAGCTATAGTACCTAATGTCATGTAAAAAAAAAAACATACAAATGTCCGTGGGTGTGGGAGTAAACCTTAATATTACCGGTTGAAAAGAGTGCTGCAAGGTGGGTTTAATGATGAGCCTGTGTCCCAAAGCCAGTAAGAAGAACATGTCACTAATTGCCGGGTTTTTCGGTTTTTAATTTCAAAAGTAGGCACCTCTTGCATCACGTTACCTAAACCATCTGTTCGAACACCCTCCAACTGCACCAACACCTCATAGCTCCAAGGGACCATTGAAAAAACATAACTCCTCACAATGAAAACAAAATGTTATCTGAAAGTACCTATTGGAATGGTTGTGTACTGTGCTCTAATAATAACATCCTGGGGTGCTGGTGACATTTATCAAGCAAGTGGCATTCGGCCTCCTGATCTCACATTACTGAATGATTTTAGCTTTTATATGTGACACACTCTGTCGCTTCTATGGCCTCAAAGAGATTTTGGTAGTATGGCTACAAACTTTCCTAAATGTTTGGGTTTCCATCAAAGCCCAGATACAGACTTGGCTTGAGAATGTTTTATGGGTATTGTTTTCTTGTTCTCCTTTTAATTGGTGGCTAATTCTGGTTGAATGAGCTGTGTGTTTTGTGAGTTGGTGTATGAGAGTTAAGGAAAGAGTATTTTATCAATTCCTTGAACAACTTTTAGGTCAGCAGAAAAGCCCATGGCCTGTAGAATTAAATAATCAATGTGTGTAGCTGTAGGCTATGTGACGTGTCTGAATTAAGTTAGATTTGTCTGTGTTATTTCAACCTAATATACTTCTTGGGCTTGTGATGAGAGGGAGTTGGAATGTGTGTGGCAGAGAAATTCTAGGTGGAGGGTTGTGTATCCATATATATGGTGTGCCTGGGCTCTTGTTGTTAACTTCCCAGTATGAGGAGACATGCCCAGAACGAGGAGACACGCCCAGGTAGATCTCCTTAGCTTGAGGAGGACGACGTGTGGTGCACCCACTTCGAGAAAAAGAAGAACAGACAGGTGTCCCTCATTCTTCTCTATGAAGAGTTTGGCTTGTCAAGATTCAGAGTCTTATGAGTTAAGCAACACTGTCAGAGAAACTTATCTGCAGGGATTATATGCATTTCGTGAACGTCACACTGGGCCCCGGAATCAGCAGATGCACTCACAGCAGCTGGTGTTTAACGATATGAGGTTATAATGTACAATCAGCACATAAACTTTATGTATCAGAATGAAGAAAATCATGGCAAACTCAGTAATCATTATACAAAACACAATGAACATTAGATAATCCAAAGTATTTCACATCCCACATCCCTACTACCTGCATTAAATTAGTCTAATCTCATCCAATGCCTACATAGATGTTATCAGAGTCATGCTTATTGAATAGGATGACCTATAGGTAATCTTGCCAAGTAATCTATTGCCAAGCCATTTAACTACCCCAGCATACCTCGGAAAGCTGCCTGGCCTGAAACTGGCAAATGGTGCTCAGTGCTTGAGACTTGTAGTCTCAAGCAATCAGTCTTTGCGTCTGCACCCCACAAATTTGCTGGTATCCTTATACCCATCTCCCCAATGATACTCCATGGAGAGAGATATTTCATATCTGCACTGTAAAGCATAAGCAAGTCTTTTAGCACTGATGTTGGAAAGGCAAGAAGCTGTAACTGATTTTACTTCCTTCTTTCCATTTCTGATTTGCAACTGACCGGACAGCCTTGCAGCGTTAATCACCATACATAGTTCTACATTCAGCAGAATGGAAGATTCTGCTCTACTGCGTTTGTTGGATTTGCTAAAGCTAATAATTTCAATGTACTGCTAAAATAATATGACAATGAACCACACTTTGGTGGTTATCATCACTATTAACAAAAACGTCGTTTCCTAGGCCCTAACTCTTATGCAAACACCCTAGAGTTAGTGCTTCTCATGTTGTTATTCAGTTAGGCCTGGTTTCTATATAACCTGTATATATTATCGAGAAAGCCCCACTACACATCGCCCTGTTGTGTATACTTAAGGAGTTCGATCTCATATTTTTTGTTGGCTATTTAAGCCTGCAGTGCCATGTTTGGATCTGGTCTTAGAGCAAGCGTCATGTAACCTACCAACATTGTTAATTACCAGAGTTAATAAATTGTTCCATGTTAAGCTTAAGCTTCTCCTGCAGTCCTGGTTTTAACTATCTTTGCTTTTTAATGGTTCTGCTTTTACCAGTGCTAAAACTCATCGGCCTGATACTTTGTGATATTCACAGACTGCATGCAGTGTTTTAGGATGTATGTCGTTACAACGCATGCTTTTTCCACGCATGCCTTTACAACGCAGGTTTTACAACGCAAGTCTTTACAACGACTTGAGTTGGGGGGCGCTGGATAGTGAACAGTTTAACTTACTATTCCAACTCCAGTCCCCGGGGATAGTAGGGAAGGTTTTGGATAGTAATTAAACTATTCCCTATCCTCCAGCGCCTTCCAGCGCAAGTCGTTGTAACGACCAGCGTTGTAAAGGTACTGCGTGGAAAAAGTTTTGTTGTAAAGGATGTTTACCGTGTTTTTCGACTCCAGCTAGCCTATCTTTTTCGTACATTTTGTAGTACTGCAAAACGTACTACAAAGTGCAGTTTGTGAATCATGGTCTCTGAAAACAAAGAACAAAATGGCTAATTACCTGCTCACACAATAAGGCACAACCTGAGATTTCTGTGTTACCCCCTATACTGAACTTACAACACCGAAAACCAGGTCTCTGTATTTCCTGGGCATTTTTTTTCCTTCCAATAAATATGGACAGGTAAGCAGTGCCAAAATATATCACAAGATGAGTTTCTTATCGTAACCAGGATATTCTGGTACAACAAAAGCCACAAATAGCATACGGCTTGATGTATCAAAGTGGTTGCTCTATTCTTTTTTAGGTCGAGCCTGTAACAGCGCACTTGCGCTGTTCTGGCGAAGACTTCATGTAGGGGCTTTCAAAACTAACCTAAGAATCGCACACACTTGTGCGTGTGCTTTTTGTTTCGGCCCACGCTATTGGCCTTTGCGTGCGTCTTTTTAACAAAGACAGCACACATTTGGCCAAAAGCGGGCGCGTTTCTCCGCCCATGGCCTATTGGTGTTGGTTACCCGCACGGCCGCCATGTGGTTTCAATTATTGTGCCCAGACACAGGCGCGATAATTGAAACCAGATGTCTCGCTGTGGCCCTCGCGTGCTTGTTATCGCACGTTGGTGCTGCGCCAGAGCACCGCATTCCTGGGTCGGTAACCCAGTTTTTTTTCTTCACATCTACATTTATTCATATCAGTGGCACACTCAGTTCAGCCAACCTTTGATACGTGTATGTCTATGAAATACGGACTTCATGCATCCCAGCTAGTCTCACTGTAGTTGTCTGCAGTTTACCGAATTTGTTAAATTGTAAAAAACTGACTGTTGTGTTTTTCAGGTTGCGTCGCTTGGTGATGGGGTGGTGAGCGTTTAATAGCGCTGATGCTAGTGCGGGAGTGTTGGACTGGAGGTGTTGATGGGAAGAAGGTGCTGGTGACAGCGGGTTTTGAGATGCTGTTGGTGGCCGTGGAGTGGCGGTGTCATAGGTGGCCGACAGTGGGTGCTGGTGGCAGCGAGGTGGAAAAGGCAGTGTGGCGTGGCAATGATGAAGGAAGTAAGGCACTGCAGGTGTGGTGTCGGGATTTGAGCAGGGCGGCTGTGTGGCATCTGTAGGAGTGAATGGAGGTGGCCATAGAGTGGGAAAAATGTTGGTGGTTGTAGGATAGTGCTGAAGGGACTGCACAGTTTGGCAGTGACATTTACTGTTATTTCATGCACATTTTTGCTGTCTGTTCCGTACTCGGGGGCGCGCGATCTGCTTTACGATACAACATTCGAATAAGTCACCGAGAGATTATAGTTCCAGGGGTGGGTCTAGGGTGGAGGTAGCTCTGTTCTCTTTCGCGGACACAGATTTGTTGCATGTCAAACGGAACCAAAGGCCAGCACACAGTGGGCCTGCCTTTTTTGCACACATGCATTAAACACATATCGTTTTGTTTTTTTTTTGCTGCAAAGTGCATACGCTCAACTTTAGAAAACAACATATATTTGAGATCAAGGGTTGTCATTTTAAAAGCTGTAATGCAGTTTTCCGTCCACCAATTAGCATTTTTTGTTTTGCCTTCCCCCAGCACAGACACTTTATTAAAATTGCTGAATTCGAAGGCCTGGTTTCGGTTACAGCCTGTGGCTCTCTGCCCACTCCCCTGCCACACGCGCACATTATGGGCATTGATCCCGTACTCTTTGGGCCGGACTTCTTTTTGGTTTCTGAAGTAGCGATCTACTCGCCGAAAAGCACTCAAGACGCCTCGTCAGGGGTGGTAAGAGCTATACAAATGCCAATTAAATACAATTACTGTGGACAGCAGTACGCTGGCTTCACTTTACCCCTTTGGCGGCTCTGCGATAGAAGAGAGAAATTGTGTATATGGAGTTTTCAACCCTAAAGCGCTCCTAAGCCATACTAATGGCAATCAGGGCTATGCAAATCTTTGTTCACATATCATCAAGTAGCTCCATTTCTGCACCGCCTCATACCATGATGACGCAATAAAGCGCCTAGCACGCTTAACAGCAGGGAGCGCTTGGCAGCTCTATACCTCAGTTCAGTTCCTACACAGATGCGTAGGGCACATGTTCCAGTCCATGAAAAACAGCAGACTGTGACATTTTGCCTTGTGTAGCGATCAGTGCAGCAAGCACGTTACTGGTTCCCTACCAGTAAGATAGCTCGGTGCGTTAATGTACCAGCAGCGTGGATCCACTTGCAAATAGCAGGACATAGCTTCCAATAAATGAAACGTATCTGAGGGGGTTAATGCACGCGGTATTAACATCTGTTGCAATTGGCCGATGCCGCCTCTGCCGAGATCTTCACAAGCGATATCACGGGTCCCTATTTCAACAGGTTTGCCTCACCCTTTTATCCACCTGAGTGAGATTTTAAAAAAAACATAACGACCACCTGCTTGTGGGCCAGTCCAGGCCTGATTGCAGCTTCTTATTATTGTGGTTAGGAGAAGGCTTTATATGACATATCTGTCAGTGGGTGACTAAGCGTTACTTAACAGCAAGTGTGGTAATGTGGCCCATCAGCTTTTTTTTAAAAATGTAATGGCGAGCGCAGCGCCTGCTTCAGGAACACCGTGCTCTCTATAAAATAATAGGTTTTACTTTTTCAAAACTTTGACCTATATTGGTGTTGTACATGGCAATGCCTCTTATTATTAAAAAAGGCATTGCCATTTACAATGCCAATAGCTCAAAATCACGCAATTGCAAGACCTATTGCATTGCAAATGCTTGTTTTTCTGCTCCTGTGGAGCAAGCCCTCGTGCCTGCTTCCCTGTGACAGTCTTCTGTCAAACTTGTCCGTCACTTTCTGTTGCTGCCTCTTACGCTTCATTTCCTGCTCGCTCCGCACCCGTTTTTTCCTTTTTAGGTCTCGTGACCTACAATGCGCGCAAGCGCATTGAGGGATCGAGAATTCAAGTGCTCGATCGACTAGTGAAACCACTGCGGTTTCTTCACAGTGCATGTGAGGTCACGTGGCCACAAAAGCGGGTCACGTGACCACACAAGCACGCGCATCTCCCTATTCCGCCTGCATCAACTTCTCCTCCCGTCGCTCGTATTCCCGCCCCCCCACCAGGCTCTCCCGCCCCCATCCGGCTTCCCTCCTGCCATTTGCCAGCATTACGTTGGTAATGCGCCCCCCACCAGGCTCTCCCGCCCCCATCCGGCTCAATGATTAACTAGCTGCTTCCTAAGAGCTTTCAACCAAGTGCATGGGAAAAGAGCTTAGACGAGAGCCATGCAGTAGGTCGGGCAGGACCAATGCCAAGGTAGTTTTTTTTTTTCCGCTTTTGATGCTGATTTGCAATTACGTGCTATGTAACCCGCTGAATTTACTTGTTTTGAGGATGTTTGCTATGCGTCGCTTTTTTAGAACCTGTGCCCGGTGTAGAATCTAAACTATTTTAGCACTGAAGTTCCTCTATTTGTTGTCTACTGAAATGAAACGTCACTGTTTTTTCTGGCAGCTGGCGAAGTCGCTATTACCCAGGTAAAATGTATTTCTTTAGTCACAGATGGCTTTCAAGCCCATACCAGGTTTGAAAGAACAAACTATAAGTAGATGACATTAATGTTCAACACCCATTGCATCATCAGCTTAATAAGCTCTATACAGCCAAAAGATTGCAAGCTTAGTTTCAGGCATGGACAACTAAACTTTTCTCCCACCTGATATAAAATGAGTGCCAGTGAACTGCCCGAAACCAGTGCATGTACTTGACTGCATGTCTATTAGAGAGACTGGAATATGGTGCTATAGACAAGTCTATTGCTAAGCCGTCTGATTAATCAACATGTCATAGAATATGAGCAAGTCCAAAACTACTATGAAATGTGCAAGCCAGAATCCAATACAAAGCAAGCGTGGAAAGCAATATGCAACCTGCATTACAATGTCAGGGGCTGTCGTATACGGACCAACAGACGGGAGTACAGACGCTTTTTTTTCCTACCAGGGAAGGTTCCTCTTTTGCGCAGCTGGCTCTTGGTCTCGCCCAGCACTCTCCATGGTTTTCACACTCTGATTTTTCCCTCCCTACGCTCAAGCAACTATTTCGCGCCACCGCATGAGTTCCCACCCCCAAAGTAGACGTCACGAACACGCTTGAGTCACGTGACAATCAGGCGCCACTCATCGAGTCTTGACACACAAGCCAATCTTAATATCCCGCCCCTTCTGAAGTAACAGTTGCGCGAGTTCAGCTAGCTGGGTGTGCTATTGGTTTAAGTTGCCGGAAGTAAGCTGGAAGATCGGTCAGCAAAAAAAATAACAAACTCACGCAGAAAATGATAGGAAAATAAGTGGTCTAGACATTTGCAACACCAAAAGGTCAAACATTTCTATTGCGAGACCTATTGCATTTTCAATGCTTGTTCTGCTTGTTTCAGCCCTACTTTTACCTTTCACTGCTCTTTTCTGCCCATGCTTCTGCCTTTTTTTGCCCAGTTGTTGCCTTTTCCTGCTCGTTTCTGCCCTCGTTTTTGACTTTTTCTGCATGTTTCTGCCTTTTCTCCTACCACCCTTCCTGCTGTTTCCCCCTTCCAGCCATTTCCCTCCTCCCACCACCCAGCGCTCTGCCCTCCCCAGGACCAAGTAGAAGAAGGTCACAGCATGACTCCATTGAGCAGGTCCTCGTGCCAGCTCCCTGTAACAGTCGCCGGTCCAGCTTGCCCACAGTCCGCCACCTTCTGTTGCTGCATTCTCTGCTTCGTTTTCAGCTCCCTCTGCCCTTGTTTCTGCACCCACTTCTGCTTTTTCTGCTTGTTTCTACCCCTGTTTTGCCTTTTCCTGCTCCTTTCTGCCGCTGTTTTTGGCTTCTTCTGCTAGTTTCTCTAGTTCTGCCTTTTCTGCTCACCTCGGCCCGTTCCCGCCGTTTCTCACTCCCGCCACTCTGCACATCGCCACTCCCCAGGACCTACTCAATGGAGGCCGCAGGGCGGACAGACAGTGGATGCACACAGCGAGTGTGCCACCGGCACGCCTAAGGAAAGCCCGGTGCCAGGAACCTTGGTCCGTCCACCATCCGCCGCTACACCACCAAGGAGCTCCTGGCCCTGGATCCCAGACATCACAACAGCTGCTTCCGCAATCAACCAAAGGACCTTTCACCTGCCTCCACTGCCGCTTCTCCTGCTGCACGGAACCACCACGACAACCCGAAACAGCTCCAATGCATCTTGCTCAACAACCACTCGCTCTGCAAACATGCCATGGAAATCCGGGATACCATCACAACCCTCTCCACTGAAGTTGCCTTCATCACCGAAATATGGCTCAACCCATGCTCGAATCCCGACATCGCCACCGCCACTCCTGACGACTACAAAATGATACACCAAGACTGCACCAACAAACAAGGCAGGGGCATCACCATCATCTTCAAATAAACCATATACACCTCTCATGGAACACCTCACCTTTCGACTACAGACCAATGCTAAGCCCGCAATAAGAGGCACCCTCGCTTACAGACCCTCGGGATCCCGGGTAGCTTTGTGCAGCACCATCTCCAACGTCTTAGCCCGCCTAGCTATTGACTCCCGACACTACGTAATACTTCGTGATCTCAACTTCCGTGTCAACGACTCAAACTCCATCACCCTACTAGAGAACCCGAACACCACTGGCCCCACCTAACTGGTCACTGAACCAAGGCACAAAGCCGGACACACACACTCTGCTCCATGTTTTTCCTCCAGCGACAGAATAAAATTCAACCGCGTCGCAGAACTCACCCGGACCGACCACGCCATTGTTCACTTCACCATCTCAGATGCTCAGCATACCACCACCAAGCACCACGGCTCCTCCCATGGCAGCTCGGGCAAGGTAACTGGGAATCTGTGGACATGGGCCCTCAGCACCACATAACTGAATCTTCAGCAGAACTTGACCAGGCCATCCAGAATGTCTCTGCCTGGATCACCAAATGCGCCAACATTCACCCCTCTGAGACCAGCAAAAGCCTACATTACCTCAAAACCAGCCAGCTGGTAGAGCACACAGTTCAGAACTACCAAGCGCAACTGCTACAGACTTGAGAAACAGGGGTGCATCACTAAGAACTATTCTGGCAGAGCCACTCACAAAGCATTCCCCAGCAACTATCATCAGCGCACCAAGGAAACCAAAAGAGCAGCCATCACTACCCGCATTGATACCGCAGCCAACCATGCAAAGGTACTCTTCAAAATAATCAAGGAATGTTCCAAGCTGAAAGCCACAGAAAACACCATCCACCCCTCCCAAGAACTCTGCCCTCTCAGACAACTTACACAGCAAGACTGCCACCATCTACCATAACCTCGACCCACAACCCACCACTCTGAGCCTCAACAACCTCAACCAATCAATGAACTCCAGCCAAACAATCACTACATGGTCCCCACTCACACCACCACAGCCATCATGTCGTCTATCCACTTCGGGGCACCCACCGACTCCTGCCCACATCATCTTTTCATTCTTGGAACCAACCCCCTCAGGATGGTACTCGCCAGCATCTTCAACACCTCCATCTCCACAGAAATCTTCCCAGACGGACAGATGGAAACATGCAGAGGTCAGACCTCTATTACAGAAACCCCCGGCCGACTACAGCAGTCTAAAAAATTACAGACTGATCTCCCTGCTCCCCTACCCAGCCAAAGTACTTGAGAAAGCCATCTACCAACAACTTATCGTACACCTGGAACAAAATCATCTACTCAACGCCCCACAACCAGGATTCTGTGCCAAGCACAGCACTGAGCCTGCGCTGCTTGCTGCCACAGATGACATGAGAACTCTCCTTTACTGCAGAATACGGTGGCCCAGATCCTCCTCGACCTTTCTGCTGTGTTCAACACTATCTCCCACCACACCCTCCTCGACAGACTCCACAACATCGGCATACTGCAAAAGGCCCTCAAGTGGATCCCCTCTCTTCTTACAGGATATACAAAGAACAGCCAACTGCCTCCCTTCACCTCCGCACCCAAAAACATCATTAGCGGTGTACCCTAAGGATCATCCCCCAGCCCCACCCTGTTCAACACTACATGACCCAACTCGCTGACGTCATCAGATCCCACGGACCCAGCATAATCCCCTACGCAAGCCACACTCAACTATTCTTCTCAGTCACCTGGTGGCCAGCAGATTTCAGGCCAGCACCCACACCAACAGACCACGCATGCAACCTTGGCATCATCCTAGACAGCCAACAGATCACGAAACGATGGTCAGCACAGTCACCTCCTCCTGCTTCCACACCCTTCGCATGCTCTGCAGAATCTTCAGATGGATCCCAATCAACACCAGAAAGACTGTCACGCAGGCCCTTGTCACCAGCTGCCTAGACTACAGCAATGCTATCTATGCTGGAATTTCCTCCCAGCTCATCAGAAGACTCCAAACCATACAGAACACTGCAGCCAGACTCATCCTGGACCTCCCCAAACAGACTCACATCACCCCTCCACCTCAGGAACTTCCAGAGGCTCCCTTATCCAGAATAGATGCCAGTTCAAGATCCTCATGAATGCCTACAAAGCTCTACATGATCAAGGACCTTCATAACTCAACCATCGACTCAACTTCCATCTACTCGCAAGACACCAGCGCTTCTCCTCTCGCCCTCGCAGACACCATCACTCCTCCTCTCTCGCACACACCCCTGCATCTGGCGCAGCCGCTGCAGGGGCCAATCCTTCTCCTACATCTCCGCCACGACCTGGAATGACCTGCCCCTCCACCGCTGAGCAGCACCCTCCCTGGCAGACTTCAGAAAGACACTCCAGACCTTGCTGTTAGACGGGGACATGGCGTGCCCAGATACCCCTGGAATAACAGTGCTGTGCTGTACAAATGCTGATTAATTGATTGATTCTATGAGGAAATGCACGGATACATAATGGTCTCTATTCTGATATGTGCTGTAACAGCAGATGTAGCACAAACTGGAAGGTACTAGGCCACTCACAATGCGCTTTTTAATGATTACTTTATTCAAGTTGCTATCATAGACGTCTTGAGAAATAGAATTGCAGACTAGCCATAAGAGCAAACTTATGTTGATATATCATGAAGGAAAATTCTCTCATAATACCTAATACTACTTCTATATTTGTATTGACTGTCAAAAGTCAACCCCAGATTCTTCAATATTTTCCACAACTGCGTGAAGTTTACATTTGATAATATTGCCCATGTGAACACCAATTTAGATAAAAGGTGTTTCTATGTTCTTTTTATGCTTGTGCCTGTTAAGGCTCATGACCAGAAACTGACACGTTCTACTATTTCCTCTTCTTTCTTTCTTTATACTTTCTGCCTCTTCCTCCTAAAATCATTCACACATGGGCCCACCTCACACCAGCTTGCTTCTACCTCCAAAGCGCTTGGCTGTCCATTCACCACCTCCCAGCTGACCAACAGGCCCACCAATGAGGTGACTATTACCCCCTTATGGTTTGCCCCATCCTTCATACTAGGTTCACCATAAAGACGCCTTAATGGTGTGTATATTTGCCTCTAAGGGGTGCCCCTGCAGCAACAGGTTGGACCATGCAGATCCTCTATTCAGATATCACTTGGGTTGCACCCTTTTCATTTGTGCGTTAACCCCAGTTTTAATCCTATGCAGTCTTTGCCCCTTTTGGGTAAACGCCACTGAACCACCCTATTATGAAGTCTACATAAAATGTTTTGGGGTTGGGTTGCTCCTTCAACACTCCTGGGTTGGCATCATATATACAATATTGTGGGGGCTGTTTAATCTTGAGCATGACTTGAGCTGCACTTTTACCACTTCTGAGTTGACCCATTGAGTCTTTACAGTGGAGTGTATTTAAATATTGCTTGAATTGTGCCTTTATCACACTAGACGTGATCCCATATAACCACTATAATGCAGTCTGTTCAAACACCCTCATGTTGTGTACCCGGGGCTCTGACCCAGGACAGCAAGGTTTGGACCCCCAACTCACCGGTGCAGAGAGAGTGTTCAGTGCACTCCCACTTGAGCAGGGAATTCACCATTACTTTAGTTCCACATAACCCACTAAGCATTCCTGCTGGCACTATGCTTTTGCTTTCTGGGATACCAACAATCCTTTAAAGAGTTCTGGGACAACACTGTGGATAGTCACCGCAAGAAGAAATGCGAGCACAGTGGAAAGACTAGCGCGGGTCGTTCCGAAGCTACTTAGAAGGTGGTGTTTAAAGAGAGAGGTTCACTCCTCTTGTTGAGGCTCTGTTTAAAAAGAAACGGACGTGAGCGTGATCCGATCTGAACTTATCTGGGACGGTGGTATTCAACGGGAGCCGATCACTCCTCGTGTTGAGGCGCTGTTTCTGGACGAACGTTTGCGTGTTCCAATCTCTACTCTCTCCGTGTTCCGGATGCGGACCTCGGAGAGAGTAGATATTGGAACACGCTCACGTCCGTTTCTTTTTAAACAGAGCCTCAACAAGAGGATTCAGCTATCATGTAGATAGATGTTCCTCAAAACGCTCCGTCCATCATCACCTTTTGTATCGCTTTGTTCGCCCTAAGTTGGCAGGGTATGCTCAGACGTGAGTCCCTTGCTCACTTTGCCACTGGATTCAAGATAGCCTGGCTGATGAGGGTTATGAACCCGAAACCGGTCCCAGGATGCTTGTTTCCGGTCCAGGAAAGACATGGCTTGGCAGTTCGGGCTGGACTGTTCCCATGAGGCACAGGGTCAGACTGATTTGCATATGGCCATGTCTGAACTGGGGTGGCGGAGTGAGCTAAAGAATGGTGATGGTTTAAACCCAGATCAGTTGACTGGGGGTGAGTGTTTGATTTTCTCAAACGCTCCGTCCATCATCCTCTTTTGTATCGATAGATGTTCCTAAAGTCTTAAAGATCATTCCACTGTTTTTTTAATGAATACCTGGACCTACTCCCACAGTTTATCAATTATTTTAGGCTTACTTGCTACAATTAGGCTGATGATGCCCAAATCGTTCCAGAGCTGGAAAAGTCGTTTTAGCAGAATCCGCAAAAGTGTAACAACTACTAAATACTTGGAAGCTACAGAATCACTGAGAGCTAAACTCTTCAAAAACGGAGGTCTTCGTGTACATAGCGACAAAAATATGACCCTTCCACTGTTTGAAAAAATGAAAATGGACCGAGAAGAAACACATTTACACATAAAAGAACGTGGCATGATCACGGGTTCCAACCTTTCACTTCAAACACAAGTTAACCAAGTGACCAAAAATGGTGTTCTTCTCCATAAGAACTCTGAACTGGGTATTCTATCACGGGGGACTCTTTCACTGAGTCCTGGCCTCGAGAGTGCAAGCTCTGATACACCTCAACTATGGAAATGGCATCTATATTGGGCCTTTGAGTTACCTACTTAGCAAACCCAAACAAATCCAGAATCCCACAGGTAGATAAGTGCTAAATCTGAGCCGACATAAACACATCACCTCTACACTCAAAACGCTTCTGTGGATTTCTGTAACAAGAAGAATCTCATGAGAAGCTCTCAGGTAATCAATAGAAAATGACCTTATTTCTACAATGCATACTAAGCCTCTACTTTGATAACAGCAATCTCTGATCCAGACTAGACTCCTTTGATCATTCTCCCTTATACAAAAAACTCAAGTAGGTGGGCGTTCCTTCTCTGTACAGACTTGATCCTCTGGAACACAGTGGCAAAGAAAAATAAGTATATTTGGCAATCATCTAGAATTTAGAAGTTTATTTATTTATTTATGCATTTTTTAAAGCGCTGCAATTACCCTTGGGTGTCTCGGCGCTGAGGGCTAAGAGCTGCCACCAGTAGTTGGATCTCTAAATAACAGTTAGAAGATTAGTGATTAATCGTAACGTTGAGAGAACAGCCATGTCTTTAGCTGTTTTCTGAAAATGATCAGGGATGGGCTGGATTTTATATTCAAAGGAAGGGAGTTCCATAGCTTTGCAGCTGCTATGGTGAAACACCTATCTCCCCAGTTAACCCTCCTTGTTCTGGGTATCTGAAGCAGATGAGCCGTGTTGGAGCGAAGCATTCTGGGGGTAGCCAGAGGCTTAAGGAAACTTCTAAGGAATTTAGGTCCCATGTTGTTTATTGCCTTATAGACAATACAGAGGGCTTTAAACTTTGTGCGACTTCTGACTGGAAGCCAGTGCAATTGGTCCAAGTAACCCGAGACAGAGCTAGATTTTGGAATGCCCAGTAGAACTCTGGCAGAGGCATTTTGTACCATTTGTAATTTGGAGATGACCTTTTTTTGTGCATTGAGGAAAAGGGCGTTGCAATAGTCAGTGCGTGAAAACACCAGTGTAGATATAAGTGTTTTTCCTGCAGTCATGGGAAGATATGGGAGCAGTTTCTTTATTTTCCTTAAGATGTTAAATGATGATGATACTACCGCGTTCACGTGATGATGAAAAAGGAGTTTATCATCAAATATTACTCCCAGGTTTCTGACTTTACTGACAGGTTGAGGTGGAGTTCCCATTTCCTCCGGCCACCATAATTGGGACCACAGAGGCTGAATACTTCCAAAAAGCATGACCTCCGTCTTAGATGAATTAAGTTTTAAGCAGTTGGAAGCCATCCAACTGCTGATAGCCCTCATGCCGTCCTTGAAGTTTGCTGCAACCTCGAGTCCATTTCTATGTATGGATAGTACCAACTGGGTATCGTCGGCATATGTTGTTAGGTTGATGTTATAAGCTTTAATTACCCTCGCTAAGTCCGAAACATAGATATTAAAAAGGGTCGGACTTAGCGAGGAACCCTGAGGGACTCCACAAGGAAGGCTGAAAGTAGGAGAAGTGAAAGTGCCTAACTTAACTGCCTGTTTGCGGTCGGCCAGAAAAGATGAAATAAGGTCTCTGGCCTTGTGTTTAATACCGATGGCCTCGACACGGCCGATCAGAGTAGAATGATCGACCGTGTCGAAAGCCACCGACAAGTCCAACAGAATCAGGACAGCCTGTCCGCCATTATCCATCGTGGTCCTTATTTCATCTGCCGCCTTGATCAAGGCAGTTTCTGTCCGGTGACCTTGTCGGAAACCGAACTGAGTATCATCTAAGAGGTCATTGTTTTGAATGTAGTCAGACAGTTGTTTATTCATGACAAATTCAAAGATCTTAGCTGGGAACGGTAGGGATGCAATAGGACGATAGCTGGAAGGTAATGAAGGATCAAGAGACGGTTTTTTGAGAAGTGGTCTGATTACCGTATTTTTCCAAATAGTGGGGTAAGAACCTGTTGAAAACATAATGTTACAGATGTGTGTCAGAGGTAAAGTGATGATTTCTGGAATAGTGTTGAGTAAGGAGGGGTGACAGGGGTCCAGTGGGGAACCAGATTTGATTGACAGAATTAATTTGTGGATGTGTTGTGAATGTATCCTAGTGAATTCCGTGAGAGCAGTAGAGACCGAGTTTGTCTGAGTATTTGGAGAATCCGTATTGTTGGAATTTGGGGTGAAATCCTTAAATATAGATGTGACCTTATCAGAAAAGAAGGCAGCCAAATTGTTACAAAGTGTTTGGGATGTTTCAGAAGGAGGGTTAGGTGGTTCGGCAAGGTGGTTTACGACTTCAAACAATTTCTTCATGCTGCATTTAGCTTGATCTATTTGGGTGGTGTAATAGATGTTTTTTTCTGTTGCTATGCTCTGCTTGTAGTTATGAAGTGCAGCTTTGTATGTTGTTTTATCTGAAGAATTGTAGTGTTTGCGCCAGTGGCGCTCAAGGTTGCGACAATGTTGTCGTAGAAGTCTGAGATTTTCAGTAAACCATGGGGCTGAAGGGGTCTTCCTGTTGTGTTTGGAAGTTCTGGATGGAGCAAGTATGGAAAATGCCCCTTCCAGAATGGAGGTGTATCTAGTGGCTGCATTATTGGGGTCGGTTTCGTTATCTATATCCATGAAGGCATCAGTGAGAATCTGAGTGAGTTGGTTGTAATCTAAATTTTTCCAGTCTCTAGTGGTTCGGTAGGAGTTCTGAGAGGTATTTTTAGAAGCTATCGTTTTAGTTTTGATGTCAAATAGAATGGCAAAGTGATCTGACCATGTTAGAGGAAAAATTTTGTTCTTGATGATATAAGGATTGTTGGTAAAAATACCATCAAGCGTATGTCCTGCCTTATGAGTAGGAGCGGTTATCAGTTGTTCAAGATCTACAGAGAGCAGATCATTAATAAGCTGGTCGGTGTCTTTGTCAGTTTGGGATTCGAGATGAAAATTAAAATCTCCCAAGACAGTGAAATGTTTGTGGTCCACGGCTAACTCACTCAATTGATGGAGTTGTGAGAGAAAAGTCGTACGAGAGCCAGTTCAATAAAAACATTGCTATTTCGTAAAACATAAGGTCAACAAGCCACAGCTTACAAAAAATACTTGTTAGTATACGCAAACTGTGAAGTTATTTTTCAGTTTGTCATGCCATTCCATACATGCAGCTTATGCTGAAAATCATCACCAATGTTCTTTCAATCCTGAAAGACAAATAGAGTAGTTACTTACCTGTCCACCTTAAACACACATTGGGCGCCACAAGGGACTCTAAAGTGCTATGTAAATGCAAAGACAATACAATAACGCTAACATCACAAATTCACTAGGGCACGGAGCAACTGAAGCAAGAAACAAAAACCTCCGTGGCTAAACAGAGTTGGAAAAAAGTATACCTTGCCAGCAAATCAAAATGTTTTGCAATACTTTTCGCTTACAATAATCTAATTTTTATATCACAGACACTATTCTCAAAGCAGTTATTTCAAGGGGGCTATAAACCGATTAGGACTATCCTAAAACATTTCATCGCTTTGTAAATTATGATGCCTTAAATAGAAGAATACTTCTTAGGAAGACGTGCACGTATTAACGGTGTAATGTGCAATATTTCTCTGCATTGCTGAGGAGCTTCCAGCGGTCCATTGCAACAAAAAGAAATGGCATGTGTGTGCTAAGACTCAAGACAAAACCATTCTTTTTCGTATTGAACATTTTCAATAGGAATGTTTTGCCTATTTGTATTGATAACATTTTCAATAGGACTTGATGTACATGTCCAATATTCATTCTAAAAAACAATTTTTGGGGGCTCGGCATCTCTTTTGAATGAGCGAGTTAAAGTATCAAATAAATTGATAATAGCGGTACAGCACGGGGGGGGTTGTAATTTGTTTTACTCACAAAGCATAACTCAGTACTCCAATTGCGCGTACTTCCAGCGTCCCGGGGCAAAGTCCACGGTATGGACTGAATTAGGTACAAGTTATGTCCGTTCGCAAACGACTGCATACCAGAGAAAAATGGGAAACTGAGGAGCAAGCAGGGAATAGAAGCCAAAATGCCCCCACAGCCATGACTGTCTACAAACGTGACACAGTTACAATAAATACATATTTTTTTTACTTCAAACCACGAAACCTAAATTACAAGACTGCGCTGTATTCACCGAAGTGACGTGGCAGCGGCACACACCTTCAACTAACAAAATGCAAACGACCTGTCAAGCGCGAGGAAGAATGTGAGAAGTTTGACACTTACGGTAACGCAGCGAGGAGGAAGCACGCGATGGAAACGAATCCCACAACAACGCTCCAATAGTCCCACGAGTTCTCCACGCATTGTTCGAAGAAGTGCCAGATCCAGGGAGTTCCGTTCACACATAAGCGCCTCGACGCCACCGCAGAGGCATTCGAAAGGAATGGCAGCTGCTGGTTCATAATGAAAACCTTGACTTAAACCTTCCAAAGAGAGTGTTTATGTGCCTGCCAGACACCTGGGAGGCATTTGCCCCCTCTGTTATTGCGCATAACTTTGTCTCCCCTGTTGTACTACGAGTATCACTATCCAAAATAAATCCATCCTGCCAGCTTCACCAAAGCGGAGCGGAGGAGCACCACCGGACAATCCCGCAGAAGACTATCCACTCAGGAAGCAGCTTCATGTAAGCCTGTATCTGATTGGTTGAGAAGGACGTGTGCTGATAGGCTAAATGGGCCAAGCCTCTGTCTGCTAATGATCTTTATTGGTCATGGGAATGTCTGTCTGGAGGAGGCTCGATGAGGAACAGCTGAGCGCGAGGATCGTTTTTAAGCTTGGATTATCACTTCGTTTTAAGAGTATCATTCCGTATGGTAGCAGGCAGTGACCTGCAAGACTCGTTGGAAAAGAGTAACAGGGAGGACGGGGTGAAGTGAGGTAGTAACAATGGGTTGGTCCAGGACCAAGTTAGGCAGTATGCAAGTGAAATTATGACGCTTGCCATCACAGCGCATGATGTCACGACAGGATGTTACCTCATTGGAAGTGACATCACAAGAAGTTACATCGGATATTAAGACCCCACACATATGTTTATCAGGTATATCATGAGTACATTTAAGATCATTTTGAGATTTAACAAATGAGATTTCGGGTAGGTCGCTCCCCCCATGCAGCTCCACCAGCGCTTTGTGCCCTGTGCCCTTGACTTTGTTCCTTGCTGCCCATTCCTGTGCGCTGTTTCCTCGCCCCCCTTGCCCCAGGCCCGGCTCCGGGAATTTTTATTTGGGTGGGCCAAGGGTGCTTTCGGGTGGGCCACTACCGGCTCAATTTGTCGCTTCTGGAGGTAGTCTACAAGCCATAGATTACATCATATCTACTTGCAAACAGTCACCAAGATGTAAAAATGTGCAAACGCGGTAGTGAGTATGTAAATACTTTATTCCATGGAGCGCCGGGGCTGGCTACCTCTGGCGGTAAGCGCCAGAGAACAAATGTGGCCCGCCTACCACATCCGGTGACGTGGTTCCTGTTCCGCTCTTACAACACTAGAGCGCTACCACATCTCCCCCCTTTATGCACAATAAACACATTTTTAAAAGTCTTACTTCCAGTCCATTTCATAGTCCTTGAATCTCTCTGGTACCTTAATTCTCCGCCCTGCTCGAGTTTCCACTCTCTCAATCTTTCTCTCTCCTCCTGCAGTCTCTTGTTCCTTTCTCTCTCTCGCACCTTCTGCTTCCACATCCTTGGCCTTCTTCTCACTCTCTTCTTTGCCTCTGCTCTTTCCTTCCGTTGTCTCCCTACTTACTCTTTCTCCCACTGCTGTTTGTCCTTCCATTCCGTTCACTTGCTCTTCTTGCCTTTCTCCACTTATACTTTCTCCATCCTCTACGACATCCTCCGTTCCTTCTTCCTCCTCGTCTTCCCATTTCAGTATCTTGCTGCATTTTGCCATTCTGTCCATGGACCAAACCTTACCATCGCTCAGTAGAGCTGATCTAGCATAGGGCTCCACTACCTTGAGGGGAGGTGAAAACTTGCTCTCTCCTTTCTTCTTCATGATGGCTAGCTTCACCCTCACCCAATCACCTTTGTCCAGTTCTGTGCTTTGAGTGTTCCGTCTTCTGTTGTAGTGTGCCGTGTAGACATCCTGGGCTCTCTCCAGATTTTTCCTGACCACCGCCGGTGACCACTTACTCTGGACAATCAACTTCCTCCATGCTGCATTGTCTTTGGTGAATGCCTCTCTGCCTCTTAAGATCTTGAAGGGGCTGTAGCCCGTGCTACCCGGTGTGATTCGGTATGCCCAAATCATCTTCTCCAGCTCCATTTCCCAATCCTTACCATCCTCAATGGCGGCCTGTATGGTGCCCATAATCACGCGATTAAAGCGTTCCACCTGGCCGTTTCCCGACGGGTGGTAGATCGGGGTGTGCTTCACTTCAATTCCGTTTCTGTTGGTGAAGGCCGTCCACTTTTCTGAAGTGAACTGGGGTCCATTGTCGCAGGTGATGATCCTCGGGATGCCTTCGCTGACAAAGGTGGTACGCAGAAACTTTATCACTGCCTCAGTATCCACTCGTTCCAAGACTTGTAGCTCAGGCCACTTGGAATATCTATCCACGGCGACCACCACGTACTTTTGAGTGCCCTCCTTGTTCAGGACTGGTCCCATTATGTCCACTGACAACATCTCCCACGGGCCATCTGGAATCGGAAATCTTCCCAGCGGGGGTCTCATCATGCTCTGGGCCTTGTCCGATTTTGCGCAAGACTCGCAAGAGCGCACATGTCTTTCTACCTGCGCGTCGATGGCTGGCCACCAGTATGCTTGTCTGGCCAAGGCTTTCGTTTTTGTGATGCCCTGGTGCCCTTCATGCATTAAGGACATCAACCGTTCCAAAATGTTCCTGGGCGGAACTACCTTGTCCCCTCTGAGTAAGAACATTGGGTTTTCAGCAAGTGACAGTTCCTCTCGGACTTCCCAGTATCTCTTCAGCTCCTCCTTTAAGTGTCTCTTCTCTGGCCAGCCATGTACTACATATCCTTTTACTGCCTCCAAATCAGTGTCTTCCCCGTATGCTTCTTCCCAGTCCTGGGCGCTTATTACCTCCTCCGTGTCCTGGATGGTGGCTACCACGTATCCTTCCCACTCTTGCCTTTCCTCATTTCTTGCCTCTTCCATGGCAGCTGCCCTGCTTAGGAAGTCGGCCACTTTGTTCTGTGGCCCTGGAATGTGCTCGACTTCATAGACAAAGTCCAATAGCCTTAGGGTCATCTTGGCAATCCGGGGTGTGGCATGGTCATGTCCGCTTGATGTCAGGACGCGAACTAAAGGCTTGTGATCGGTTTTCACGAGAAACTTGGCACCCCACAAGTATTGCCTGAATTTTTCCACCGCCCAGACCACTGCCAGCATCTCTTTCTCCACCACACTGAACTTCTCCTCATTGGGCGACAACGAGCGGGAGGCGAAGCTGACTGTCGACATCTCTCCTGACTCCTCTCTCTGCATCAGTACCACTCCTAGGCCTCGGTCACTGGCGTCTGTGGTGAGAATAGACTCTGCTTTGGGGTCAAATCCCTTGAGGGGAATGGCTGTACCCATTTCTTGCTTGAGAGCGTCGAACTCATCTTGCTCCTCTTTTCCCCACTGAAACCTGTTCTTCTCCTTGAGCAGCTGTCGTATGTAGTGTGTCTTTGTTGCGAAATGAGGGATGAATTTGCTGTAATACTCGGCCATCCCTAGGAATGACCGAACATCTTCCTTCTTTTCCGGAGTGGGTGCTTCCATGATGGCTCTCATGTTTGTTTTCTTCGGAGTTATGCCTTGTCCGCTCACCTCATGGCCGAGGTATGTGACCGACTGTACTCCCAAATTGCATTTAGTCCACTCAGCAGTCAATCCGCTGTCTTGCAGTTTCTGTAGCACCTTGTGAAGTTTCACGTTGTGATCCTGCCTCGACTTCCCCATTACCAGAATGTCATCCTGGAAGAAGAGGACATCCTTCATGTCTTTTAGGAGTTTATGCATGATTTTCTGGAACACGGCCGCGGCGGAAGCTAAACCGAAGGGCATCCTCACGAACTCATAGCACCCGAAGGGTGTGATGAACGATGTGAGGTGGGTGCACGACGGATGAAGCTTAACCTGATGATAGGCTGACGAGAGGTCCACCGTGGAAAACCATGTGACGTCCTTCGTTTTTGCCAGCATTTCACTGATGCGCGGCAAGGGGAATTTGTCTATGACAATGTTTTTGTTTAACTCCCTTAAGTCCACGCAGAGACGTACCTTGCCGTTGGGCTTTTGGGCTACAACCAGGGGAGACAGCCACTCCGCGCTCTCTATCGCCCTGATGACTCCCTCCTTTTCCAACCTGTCCAGTTCTATTTGTACTGCCTCTCTGCTGCGGAACGGAATGTTCCTCACCTTGTGCACTACTGGTACTGCCCCTTCCTTCAGTTTGATGAGGTGCGTGTACTTGCCCAGCTCGCCAATCTGCCCGTTGAATACTTTGGGATATGTTTTCCTCCACAGCTGCACGTCTTCCTTGACCGCCATATCCATGAGTAGAATTTTCTCTATGCCTCCAGGGTTGAGCTGGATCCCCAAAGCTCCTTGGTCCTTCCAACTTAGAACGGACGGGCCTCTCTCTGCGACGTATAGCTTGCACTGCGCATGGCGACCTCTAAATTCAAACAAAAGCGGGCAGTAGCCCAACATGGGGATCTTTTGTCCAGTGTACGTTACTGGTCTCACATCCATGGGTAGGAGTGTTTCCTTGATCTTCGCCGCAAAGTTGTCTTCCCATACCTGCCTCTGAACAATTGAGATGGGTGCTCCGCTGTCCGCGATCATCTCCAACGGTATGCCCCCTATGTGCATGTCGAGTCGGGGCCTGTCTGTGTTGGAACCGTCCATCTCCAGAACTTGGACATCAATGTACAGGAATTCTTCCTCTTCACCTTTGTCTTCCTGATCACTGGAATCCTCTCTCTGATCATGGTCAACCAAACGCACTACTGCATTCTTCGGTTTCCTGCGACACACCTTCTCGTAGTGTCCAAAGATGTTGCAGTAGGAACACCTGGCCTTGAAGGCGGGACACACCTTGTCGTTTCCTAGATGGTTACTGCTTCCACACCTGTAACACTGGTTTTTTCCCGTTCTGTGTGTCTTGCTATCCGCCTGTGATTTAGTGGAGACGTCAGCTCTAGTTCCTCCCTGGGACTTCCGCGTCTCATTTTGCTTCCAACGGTCGTTTCTGTTTGGCGCCATTACTCTACACACTGCTTGCGATTCTTGGGCGTCTCTCTTCGCTGCTTGGGCACACCTTCTCGATAGCTCGGCTTTCTTGACCATCGCCCAGATCTCCTTGAGTGGAGCATCGCCATTCACCCACAATTTCTCCTGTATGTGGGTACTAGAGGTATGCATAATGATTTGATCCCTGATGAGTTCATCATGCAGTCCTCCAAATTTGCACGTGACAGCTAACTTCCTCAGTGCCACCACGTACTCGTCAACAGATTCGCCGCTCTTCTGTTTCCTCTGAAAGAAGTTAAATCTGTCGATGGCGACACACACCACAGGCCTGTAATGTGCGTCTAAGTCTTCGATGGCGTGATCAAACACCTCCGTATCCGTCGCGGCTCTTTCTCCTTTCACAATGGTGTCATAGATCCTGAGCCCTTCTGGACCTAAGTTATGGAGAAGGATTTTCTTTTTCCTCAGACTCGTGAATGCGGTTTCGCCTTCCTCTTCCAGCGCTTCCAGATAGTTGAGGAAGTACCTCTTCCAGTCTTCCCATTTTCTTTCTGGTTCTCCGCTTTTCGTGAGGAATGGGACTAGCTGGGTGAGGGACGTGCTCTGGCTCGCCATGGTTGGAGCTGTCTTCCCGGACTTAGGTGTGACGACAGTCTTCCTGGATGGACTCCCTGGGGCGCTTTGATCTCCTCCCTCGTCCTCTTCGTGCTCTCCCTCACTGTCCTCTCCCAGTCCACCCTCTGTGGTGATAGATTTCGTTCTTGAGCTGCCTCCTGCCTTCGCGGTCGATGGACCTGCAGTATCCGCCAGCGTGCACCCCTATTCTCTGTTACCGGGGCGCTGGTGAGGGCTCACCGTGATTTAATGGCTGGGTACCTTGTTGTGTTCCCTCAGGTGTCTTCTGCTGTCTTGCTGTGCCCTCAAACCTCATGGGGTGTCGTTTTCTGGTGCAGTGGCCTTCACAGGGCTTCGGGATAGCTATGAGGCTCCTTTCCGGCTTGTGGCTGTGCAGGCGCCCGTTTTCGCGCTTTTTTTTCGTCCTGCCGGCACCTCTGCCGCGCTCCGTTGTGCCTCCCACGCGTTATGCGTGCAACTGCTGGGGTCGCGTGATCGTTCGGGTGTTGGCCGTGATCCCGACTCGTCGCCACTGTAAAAATGTGCAAACACGGTAGTGAGTATGTAAATACTTTATTCCATGGAGCGCCGGGGCTGGCTACCTCTGGCGGTAAGCGCCAGAGAACAAATGTGGCCCGCCTACCACATCCGGTGACGTGGTTCCTGTTCCGCTCTTACAACACTAGAGCGCTACCACACAAGATACAAGGATTGCTTCTGTGTGTATACAGAGCATGTGGAGAGTTATTTATTGGCACCCCACCACTAACCTCTTTCTCTGTAGATACCTTTACTACCATCCTCCAACAGTGCACTCCATCTCTCTGTAACCCCACCCCCTCATGACCTCATCCTCAGACTCCCTCACTACCACCCTCCACCGGTGCCCCTCATCTCTCCGTATCTCCCTCCCTCCTCCAATGACCTCCTCGTCGGATTCCCTCACTGCTACCACCCAACAGTGCCCTTCATCTCTCCGAAGCCCCTCCCCTCAAGACTTCGTCCTCGAATCCCCTCAGTACCACCCTCCAACTGCACCCTCCTCTCTCCAAAGGCCCTCCTCATGACCTCCTCCTTGGATTCCCCAATTGCCACCCTCCACCAGTGCCCCTCATCGCCCCATAGCCTTTCCCCATATATTGACCTTCCCACGGATTCCCTCATTGCCACCCTCCAACAGTGCACCTCATCCTTCCGTAGCCCCTCCCCCAATGACCTCCTTCTCGGATTCCCTCACTTCCACCCTCCAACAGTGACCCTCATAGCTCCATAGCCTCCCCCCCTCATCACCTCCTCCTCAGACTCCCTTACTACCACCCTCCAGCAGTTCACTTCATCTCTCCGTAGCCCCCCCCCATGACATACTCCTTGGATTCCCTCACTGTCACCCTCCACCAGTGCCCCTCATAGCTCCATAGCCTCTCCCCCTCATCACCTCCTCCTCAGACTTCCTCACTACCACCCTCCAACAGTGCACTTCATCTTTCTGTAGCCCCCCATGACCTCCTTGTCAGATTCCCTTATTGTCACCCTCCAACAGTGTCCTTCATCTCTCTGTAGCCCCTCTCTCATATTCGATTTCATTTGATGTATAGCACTACTCATAGTGTAGGGTATCACAATACTTACTTCATGCAGAGACAATGAATCATACAAGTATGTAAATCAGTCTATAGGGAATGTCACATAAGCCAATGAGGATTGCAAGGTGTAGGTATCACATGTCATCCATACTGATGTCCATACTGGTGGGCAGCATGTTTTAAGAGGGTTTGGCCTGGAGAAGCCCAAACACAGGACTTAAAGCATACCCCAGTGGTTGCGGAGTTGGCTTTACTGATTAAAATGTCTATCTGCCAAAACAAACTCTTTATAGCAACATTAGAGTAATGAAAGACAGCGTAAATTCTAACTATATTTGAAAACCCAAAAAAATACATTCTAATTATGCCATTTAGGTTTGTATGCAGCTCTTTGATGTCAGTTCATAGGTCACTGTCCTATTTTAGGATTGTAACTTCTGTACTGCAAGTAACCCACTGAGCTATCCACATAAATACAGTTTATCTGCATTTAAAAATTAGGAACAGACATAATATTGCTCTCCTGCAGGATCATTAATCACCAGAGTTATCTGGACATTTTAGTAGTGTCTTGCATCCGTCATGATAACAATACAATGATATAAAATATACACAGCATACACGAAGTATGTCTCATGCTGGGCCCTCATAGATTTTTGAAAAAATAACTAATATACACATCCTCGAAGCATACATCTAGCTGGGCTTTTGCAGATAAAAAAAAAAACAGAATAGCCACACATTCTCTTAACTGCTCCGTTCAAACTCTGTGGCACAGATCTCATAAACAGCTGAAGGGGTCAGGAAAGGTGAATCTGGATCAACAAACTCCTTTTCTCCAGCGCTGAAATATCCACGCAGTAGGACAGTGCGCACACATTACCCGGTGCCAAAGAGGATTTCTCCCCTTCGCCATGCACCTTTACCTGCACAAGTGGGCGTGGACACAACCCACCTTCCTAAAAGGAGATGCCTGATTGGGGGTGCTGTGAGAAAAAGCCCAGGCCCAATCACGCAACTCCTAGAAAAATAACGTTCCGATGAACGTTTTATGCAGCTCTTTGATGTCAGTTCATAGGTC
The DNA here is from genome assembly GCF_964261635.1 of Lissotriton helveticus. NCBI lineage: Eukaryota > Metazoa > Chordata > Amphibia > Caudata > Salamandridae > Lissotriton > Lissotriton helveticus. The sequence goes on from NC_136072.1 coordinate 200,143,812, forward strand.
ACTGTCCTATTTTAGGATTGTAACTTCTGTACTGCAAGTAACCCACTGAGCTATCCACATAAATACAGTTTATCTGCATTTAAAAATTAGGAACAGACATAATATTGCTCTCCTGCAGGATCATTAGTCACCAGAGTTATCTGGACATTTTAGTAGTGTCTTGCATCCGTCATGATAACGATACAATGATATAAAATATACACAGCATACACGAAGTATGTCTCATGCTGGGCCCTCATAGATTTTTGAAAAAATAACTAATATACACACATCCTTGAAGCATACATCTAGCTGGGCCTTTGCAGATAAAAAAAACAAAACAGAATAGCCACACATTCTCTTAACTGCTCCGTTCAAACTCTGTGGCACAGATCTCATAAACAGCTGAAGGGGTCAGGAAAGGTGAATCTGGATCAACAAACTTCTTTTCTCCAGCCCTGAAATATCCACGCAGTAGGACAGTGCACACACATTACCCGGTGCCAAAGAGGATTTCTCCCCTTCGCCATGCACCTTTACCTGCACAAGTGGGCGAGGAGATGCCTGATTGGGGGTGCTGTGAGAAAAAGCCCAGGCCCAATCACGCAACTCCTAGAAAAATAACATTCCGATGAACGTTTTAATTGCCGTGGCCTTTTGCTGTTGCCCCCTTGAGGTCAGGGCCACGGTTCTATAACCGGGCCTGCCTTGCCCACTGATCACTTTACCGCCGCTGCTGCCCCTGTGGCCCGCCACCCCGCTCCCACTTGCTTACCCCTGCCTTCCGCCTCCCGCCTCCTAGCTGCTCCTCCCTCCCATCTCCCCTTAAAACAGTGGCAGCCGCGCGGTGAGGAGAGGGACCCTTGACCTTCCAGTTAAGTCGCTCCCACCCGCTGCAGCTCCACCAGCGCTTTGTGCCTGTGCCCTTGGCTTTGTTCCTTTCTGCCCATTCCTGTGCGCTGTTTCCTCCCCCCCCTTGCCCACTGATCGATTTCCCACCGCTGCTGCCCCTGCGGCCCGCCCCCCCACACCTACTCGCTGACCACTGCCTCCCTCCTCCCGCCTCCCAGCTACTCCTCCCTCCCAGCTCCCCTTAAAACGGCAGCAGCCTCGCGGTGAGGAAAGCGACCCTTGACCTTCCAAGTAGGTCGCTGCCCCCCGCTGCAGCTCCACCAGCGTTTTGTGCCCTGTGCCCTTGGCTTTGTTCCTTGCTGCCCATTCCTGTGCGCTGTTTCCTCGCCCCCCCCTTGCCCACTGATCGCTTTCCCACCGCTGCGGCCCCGGCGGCCCCACCCCCCGCGGCCACTCACTGACCCCTGCCTTCCGCCTCCCAGCTGCTCCTCCCTCCCAGCTCCCCTTAAAACGACAGCAGCTGCGCGGTGAGAAGAGGGAACCTTGACCTTCCAGGTAGGTCGCTCCCCCCTGCTGCTGCTTCACCGGCGCTTTGTGCCCTGTGCCCTTGGCTTTGTTCCTTGCTGCCCATTCCTGTGCACTGTTTCCTTGACCCCCCTTGCCCACTGATCGCTTTCCCGCCGCTGCTGCCCCTGCGGCCCCGCCCCCCGCACCCTCTCGCTGACCCTGCCTTCCGCCTCCCAGCTGCTCCTCCCTCCCAGCTCCCTGTAAAAAGGCGGCAGCCGCGCGGTGAGGAGAGCGACCCTTGATCTTCCAGGTAGGGCGCTCCCCCCCGCTGCAGCTCCACCAGTGCTTTGATCCCTGTGCCCTTGGCTTTGTTCCTTGCTGCCCATTCCTGTGAACTGTTTCCTCGCCCCCCCTTGCCCACTGATCACTCTCCCGTCGCCGCTGCCCTTGTGGCCCCACCCACCCGCGCCCACACGCCCACACGCTGACCCCTGCCTCCCGCCTCCCACCTGCTCCTCCCTCCCAGCTCCCCTTAAAATGGCGGCAGCTGCGCGGCTGCGCCGTTGGGGCACCTAAGGCAAGCCCGTCTGCGCCCGTCCGCGCCTGGACCGCTCCCAGCACCAGAACCCCTGGCCCCCGCACCAGCCATGAAGACCGCCTCCGATACGACACCAGCACCCTCATCGCTCTCAACCCAGGACAAACCCCCGCCTGCTGCAGAGCCACCCTGAAGCACACCCACGGCCCCTTCGCCTGCCAGGTCTGCTGTTTCTCCTGCATTGAAGACGCAGATACACCCGACACGACAAAACACAACCAGCTCAGATGCATCCTGATCAACACCCGCTCCGCACACAAACATGCCGTTGAGCTCTGGAACCTACTCGACACCATATCTCCAGATGTCGCCTTCCTGACTGAGACCTGGATGAACGAAGCCTCCTCCCCAGACATCGCCATAGCCTTTCCCGACGGATATAAGATCGCCCGCAGAGACCGCACCAACGGAGTTGGAGGAGGAATCGCCATCGTCCACAGGAAAACCATCAGGGTCTCAACAAACACCGACAACACTCTCAGCACTGCCGAACACATGCACTTCCAGATCCACACGGACCCCAAGTCCACCCTAAGAAGCACCCTCATCTGCAGACCACCCGGACCTTGACCGCAATTCTGCGACGCCATCGCCGACTTCATCAGCATGCAGGCACTGACCTCCACCAACTACATCCTCCTCGGAGACCTGAACTTCCACCTGGAGAACAACAACGACAGCAACTCTGCCACCTTTACAGACAACCTCGCCAACCTTGGACTGGAACAGCTCATCACATCGCCAACCCACATTGCCAGACACACGCTTGACGCCATCTTCTCCTCTAGCCCACACGTCTCCTTCAGCCACATCTCCGAACCAACCTGGACCGACCACCACTGCATCCACTTCACCTTCCGGAAACCCGTCGCACCTCACCGCACCCTACAGATCCCCCGTCGCTGCTGGATCAAAATCACCGAAGTACAACTACAGACAAACCTTGCACTCAAGCCACCAACCAACCCCGACGAGGGTGCGCGCACCCTCAGACGATGGATGGACGGCTGCGCCAACACCTTAGCCCCGCTGAAAAAAGCAACCCTGAAAGACACCAACAAGAGAGCCAACTGGTTCACCCCGGAACACCTAGCGTTAAAGCGTACCTGTCGGAAGTTGGAGAACATATGACTCAGCGAGAAGTCATCGCACAGCCGCACAGCCCACAAATACGCCATCCGCAACCACCACCAGCTCATCAGGACCGCCAAGAGAACCTCCTTTAAGACCGCCTCGACAACAATGCACACAACAGCAAGTAGCTCTTAAACGTCGTGAAGGAACTCTCCAACCCCAGCTCCAATGCCAACGACATCCCACCTTCGCAAGCCCTATGCTACTCCCTCGCCTCCTTCTTCTACCACAAGATCACCGACATCCATGATAGCTTTAACCCCCGGATGTCCCTAACAGGCCCCAACATGCCGGAACAACCTAACCCCACCGACTACCCCCCCCTGACAACCTGGGCCAATGTGAGCATCGAAGACACAATCAAGACCATGGGCACAATCCACTCCGCTCGCCGCCTGAACCTTTCCCACACCACAGCTTCAACAAAGCGGTCAGCTTCATCACACCCCACCTACGCAACATCATCAACCTCTCCTTGGAGACCACGACCTTCCCTGAAAGCTGGAAACCCGCCGAGATCAACGCTTTACTGAAGAAACCCAAGGCGGACCTGAGCGAACTGAAAAACCTCCGGCCCATCTCCCTACTTCCATTCCCAGCTAAAGTAATCGAGAAGATAGTCAACATCCAACTCACCCGCTACCTCAAAGACAACAGCATCCTGGACCCCTCCCAGTCAGGTTTCCGCAGCAAACACAACACCGAGACCGCCCTCATCGCCGCCACAGACGACATCAGGATACTACTGGACAACGGCGAGATGGCGGCCCTCATCCTCCTGGACCTCTCCGCCGCTTCGATACCGTCTGCCATCGCACACTACGCACACGACTCCACGACGCAGGGATCCGAGACAAGGCCCTGGACTGGACCTCCTCCTTCCTCTCTGGCAGAACCCAGAGAGTCCGCCTCCCCCGTTCCAATCCGAAGCCTCCGAGGTCATCTGCGGCGTCCCTCAGCCCAACGCTGTTCAACGTCTACATGGCGCCTCTCGCACGCATCGCCCAACATCACGACCTCAGCATAATCTCCTACGCCGACGACACGCAACTGATCCTCTCCCTCACTGAGGACCCCCTCACTGCCAAATCCAACCTACACCAGGGAATGAAGGCCGTCGCCGACTGGATGCAGGATAGCCACCTTAAACTGAACACAGACAAGACAAAGATCCTCATCCTCGGGCCCATCCCCTCAGCGTGGGATGATTCCTGGTGGCCCACATCATTGGGGACCCCCCCGCACCCACCAGCCACGCACGCACCTGGGAGTCATCCTCGACTCGAAACTCACCATGACCAAACAAGTCAACGATGTCTGCTCCTCCTGCTTCAACACCCTCCGGATGCTCCGCAAAATCTACAGATGGATCCCGACAGACACAAGGAAAACAGTCACCCAGGTCCTAGTCAGCAGCAGACTCGACTACGGAAACGCCCTCTACGCCAGTGCCCTGATCAAGCTCATCAACAAACTGCAAAGAATCCAGAATGCCTCTGCACACCTGATCCTCGATGTCCCGCGCCATGACCACATCACCCCCCACCTGAGGAACCTGCACTGGCTCCCTGTCGACAGAACAATCTCCTTCAAGCTCCTGATCCACACACACAAGGCACTCCACAAGACCGGCCCAGCCTATCTCAACAGTCGACTCTCCTTCTACGTACCCAGCAGAAATCTCCGCTCCGTAGACCTCTCCCTGGCTACCATCCCACGCATCAGCAGTACCACAGCCAGAGGCAAATCCTTCTCCCACCGCACCGCCAAGACCTGGAACACCCTCCCCCTCATGTTACGACAAACCGAAGACCTTCTAACCTTCAGGAGACAACTCAAGACCTGGTTGTTCGACCAGTAGCTACAGCACCCCCTTCCTCCCAACCCCTCAGCGCCTTGAAACCCTTGCAGGTATGTAGTGCGCTTTACAAATTATATGATTGATTGATTTGGCATTGGGGTTGTGCCAAAAATGTAGCACAATCCCGATGCAAAATCTGGGAGTCAACTACTACATTTTTTTTTTTAAACACTGCCTCAAAGAAATTGGCAACAAGGAGCAGGCAGGCACCTAGAGCCAAATTTCGGGGGGGGGGGGGGGGGGTGAAAAAGATTTCGGGGGCTAATTCTTCCAGCCATAGGGCTCTAAGAAGGGGTGAAAACACAACAAAAGCCTCATTACCAAGTAAATGGTCTTTTAAAGACCTTTGAAGTGCTCGGGTGCGGCTGCAAGTAGAAGATCGCCAGCCTGCAAAGCTGTCTCAGCCGGGCTGACACACATGAGGGGGGACTGAAGCCCGGTGAGCTCAATGGGTGTTGCGCACCTCACAAGGAGAAGCATGGTCGTAGATGTTACGCTTAATTGGTTGCAATGTCTACATTTTTAAATATTTGATAGGGTTAATGCATCTGCTGTGAAGGTGCCCAGTAAATCTCAGGGAATAGTAATAATGGTGAGATAACTCTGGTAGTTAATGCACTTGCTGGAAAGATCTGTGTTTTGTGAAGTCCCAGATTACAAGTACTAGAGAAGATAAATGTGTCTCCTGCAAAGCACATCATCTAACACTCAGATGACAGATTTTTATGTTATGTAGATAGTAAAGTGGGTCGCCTTTTAGCACAGAGATCCTTTTGTTACCTGCAGTTCATAAATTGTAATCAGGGCTCCCGGTTTTATGGTATTTCTTTTTTAACATTCCTGTCTGTATTTCTATATATTTATTTTTAGAACATTTTATCTGTACTTATCCATATATTTTTTATGTTTTGTGTATAAATGAAGTTGTAAAACTGTACATCTCCGTATTTATTTAATTGATAGACACATACTCATACTTTGATGTCGGTTGTGACTATGCTATTTAAGATGCCAAATATTAGGTAACAATAGATCCACCAAATATTAGCATTATACCACAAATGCATGTTGTCTTATGCCACTATTTAAAGAAATTTGATCCTGTTTTTTAATTTCCCATGCTGTCCATCTATTCTTGAAAAACAGTATGAAGAGTCACTTAGAAGAAGCACAATTTTCTGTGTTTATCTAATTTTAAAGATAAATGCATACAGAAAACACATTGTTTTCTGTCTGTATTTATCTGTAAAAATCCGTAAAAACGGAAAACAGGGAGCCTTTATTGTAATCCTTCTAAAATACCACAGTGAAGTATAAAGGACATGTGACTCTTACACCTTCTAACTCTCACTGTCTCATGTAACTCATCTTGTACATAGATTCACACATGTTCATGATTTATTGTCAATGTATAATATGTAAGTTACTTAAAGAGCTCTGACCCCCTTCATTGGGTTGCATAGCACTATAAAAAGAATAAAATAGTGCTATTGAAATTTTTATTTGTGTAAATACTGGGAGAGACAAACACATCTGACATTCATACAGTGCATGCATCCCCTATATACAGACAGAACAAAGGTAAAAGCATGCCTCTCTTAAGTAGTTGTGAACAGATAACAAGCTATGTGCCTTTGTTTCCCCTCCATGGCATTTACATTTAAGTGTGCGGTTCCAGGCCACCTCCTGTCAGGATATTCAAACAAAGGGAGGCCTGATGACCCCTTAAATTCGGCCAGCTGGAAGTGAAAAAAGGCTCCCTCACTGCCTGCACATTGCTTCTGGGAATGGAAAGCAGACAATGTGCAGGCCCTGCTGAACGTGTCCCGGTGTCTGAAAATGACATACGTCAGCATACTTCTCTGTGGCCCGACTTCTTTGCAGGGTGGACGGCGTCCTCCCTCTGAAAAGAGTGGGTGGACATCGTGTACCTGCGTGTACCCCCGACTTGTGCCCTGGGTTGGTCACGTATTATATGGTGTTGGTAACCCGAGGCAGAAAATGGCGAGACAGTGCCTAATTTAAAAAATAAAATAAATGCGCAAATTCATAGTCCCAACTCGGGCGTAGCTGTTAATTGTGCAGCAAGTGCAGTGGTGCCAGTGCCGAACGTGCACATTACACCCAGCTTATAGCTGCCTTCTACTACTGAACTCAGGAGCATATTGACAAGCCCCTAGCGCCACGGGAACATCACTTTTTGTGATGTTTCCGTGGCGATAGGGTCTTTGCCTTATGTAACGCGGAGAGGCCGTCAAACCCCCGGCTCAGGAACTCCTCACCCCCAAGCAGGGATTCATCATGTGACCCCCCCCCCTCTTGTCTCCACAGCATAACGATTGGAGTTGTTCGCTAGAGCTCTGCTGCTCCCGGGACGAGGAAGATGAAGACGGCAGCCTCTTTAACTGGCGCAACCTAGAGGAGGAGGAGGAGGAGGAGCCTACAGCAGAGTCAAAACCGGAAGCTGACGGCACCCAGGTGTGCTTGTTCACCGGAGGCGTTGGAGGCGAGTGTGGAGCGGAGTCGAATGAGGAGTCAGAGAGAGCAGCAAGAGAAGAAGACGTGGGAGAAAGAACTGATTTACCATCAGCGGAAGGGAGGAGAAGAGACCCGTTGGCGGCGCGGGAGCCAGGAGGCCATCGGCAACACGAGCCGCCCAGCCGCACGCCAGGAGGTGTGTGGCTCACAGAGGTACGGAGCCATATAGCGGGCTGGGTGGAGAGAAGGGGGAGGTCAGTCCTGTGACCTGAGACCCTGTAGAATAGCCCGGTATCCCTTTCCTACACTACCCCGTCCTATCACCCGTTTGTAAAATAGCACGAGTGGTGTTCCCTCACTCCCTTTCCCTTGTAGTAATCACGAGATTGAACTCAGGACTGATACGTGTCCTTTCTTCCTTTCCTCCTCTACGGCTCGCCTACCACCATTACGGAGTCGGAAGAGGTGCGGTCCCGGAGAAGCCCTCGTTGTGGCCCAAGGGAAGAAGAGAGCATCCGACCAAAAAGGAGAACTGTCCGAAGCCGATCACCCCGGAGGCCCCCTTGGAGAAAAACTTGCACAGACTATCTGTATTCCCAAATAAAATCTGCAATCACTAAAACACGCCTCCTGCCACCTTATTTATAAGGCAGCGTGCCCCCTTTCACACTATGCTTAGCGTGAAAGTGGTGGGCAGTGCTGTTGCAGAGGGCGTTCCATCGCAACACCCATTGATTTTGACGCTGCCTCCTATTTACAAGGGCAGCATAAATAGGAGGCAGCACCAAAATTAAGTCCAGGGAAAACCTGCTCTTAACTTGGCAAAATGAGGAGAAATGCTTTATTACTTCTCGTTTTTGCAGCACACATGCAAAATGCCTTGGAAAGTTTAAGTTCAGGAAGGTGACCCTTCCTGCACATAAACAGTCCTTCAAAAACATGAAATGTTGTAACTTCCATGTGTGCTGCAATAAACAGCACACATAGAAGTGACAAAATTGTATTTTAAGATTGTTTATGTGTAGGAAGGGGGACCATCCTGTACATAAACACTTTTCCCCTGCACACAAACACCCTTGCACTATGGTGCAAGGGTGCCTGCGTTGGCGCTACACTGCTAAGTGTAACACCAGTGCAGGGGAACTGCAAGTCTGCATCATATCCTTGTAAATATGGTGCAGCCTTGCATTTCTGAAGTGGTGGAGTGAGGTGTTAAGCCATGACGCCTCACTCCGAAATTTCTTTGTAAATATCCCCCTCAGTACTCTAAATGAGCCGGTAGTATACTCACAGGTACTGACTACCAGCACATATTATTTTTATCACTCTGAGTACCAGCATATCTCTGCTGCCAAGGAGAGTATTGATACTCATGAAATGGAAGGGTCATTGGCTGCTTATGCTGTTGAGCACGAGGCTCTCACAGTGGAACAGCCAAGGCTCTTCTGTATCCCTGAGTTGTGTCCATTGAACTATTCAAAAGGGCTCATTTGCATTACGTCTGTGTATTCGCCATCACACTGTGTTTGGCAGAGCAGGGCTCATTCAGGCTCTGTGTTTCTCAAACACATTTACACTATGGTGCGCATTTGTGCAACTGCAGGAATCAAGGCAGTCCTTGATAGTGGCATGAAAGAAAGCCATGGGCGGTAAGATACCTCTCAACCTTTTGCAGTTACATCTTTGGGATTTTGGGGGCCCTGGGCTGAATGTATTTTTGGGGCCCCTGTTTGGAACCGTCTCAGATTTATGATTTAATTTCAGCTCCTTCATGCCCTCTTTGGCCAGAGGTAACTGACAGTACCCAGGCACACTGGTCCAAATTCTAAATATGTTTGCATGTAATACTCAGGGATAGTGACGTGTGTTTTCAATATTGTAAAACTGCAGCAGCTCACCAATATTATTGCAAACACTCTCTTTGACACCCTCCCATTTCTCATATGTGTGCTCCTATTTAATCGTAAAAAAGACTATTTTTTATGGACTTTGCATGAAAAAGAAACCCGACATTTCTCTGCACAATGTCTGTAATAGACTCTCACACATCACTCAACTTAAAACTAAATTAAAGGAAAATGGTATTTAAAATAATGTGTTTTAGAATTATTCAGGTTTATCAGGTCAAGACTCTGCAGAACCAAGCTGGCTGTATCAGGCCCCCCTGAAAGTCTGGGGCTCTTGGACAGACCCCACTTTTTCCATGCCTTAAAATGTCTCTGTCCTTTTGCAGAAGTTTAGTGCTGGAAGTGAAAAAAGGCTCCCTCACTGCCTGCACATTGCTTCTGGGAATGGAAAGCAGACAATGTGCAGGCCCTGCTGAACGTGTCCCGGTGTCTGAAAATTACATACGTCAGCATACTTCTCTGTGGCTCGACTTCTTTGCAGGGTGGACGGCGTCCTCCCTCTGAAAAGTGTGGGTGGACGCCATTTAACTTTTGTAGTAGCTTACTATATATGTTTTACAATCATAAACTCTTATAAAATACTTACAGTCACTGGATGATGTCATGAGTGATATCATTTGAGATGTCATCAGTGATGTCACTGACCATGTCTTGAGTGATGTAATATGTGAGGATCATAAGCAGTGCATTATGAGGCGTAAGCAATAGTTAGCTCAGGTAACTATAACTGCTGAATTTTACTAGTCTTGTATGAGTGAAATATGAGCCTAAATAAAATGGTCCTGAAACCTTTGTTTTTTCAGTGAATTTATAATGGGTTTTTTTAAATTCTATTTCCTAGCTAAAACATCCTTGTAACATTTTTTCCAGTGAATTTCAATGGTTTTTTAATGTTATTTCCTAACTATAACATCCATTGAACCTTTGTTTTTTTTAAGTGAATTTCAAAGGTTTTAAAAATATTTAAAAGTGCATAAGAGTCTCAGTTGGTTGTGTGAGTGAGTGAGTGAGTGTCTCATCTGTTCCGCCTCGCATTACTGAATTGCAGATCACTGCCAAAACATGCGATCGAGCTCCACATGCTCCTGGAGGAACGAGACCTTGATGTGCTCTTCCTGTCGGAGACATGGATGGATAATAGCTCGGAGCCTGACATTATACGGGCTCTACCCCCAACTTTGCTATACTGAGGCAAGATCGCTCAGAAGGCCGGGGGGGAGGTATTGCTATTATCTATAGGAAAATTTTGACCTGTAGAACAGAAGAGATTGCAATCTCAGGGGCTGAAAGCCTAAAGTTTGCAATTTCTTTTTCCCCTACCTGCACTTTATCTGGATTTATGCTCTATAGACCCCTATGGCCAATTCTGTGAGGAAGTTTCTATTAATGCAATAAATTGTGCAAGCTCTACCCCCAACTTCACCATTTTAGGTGATTTTAATATCTATTTCGATGAGCCTGACTCTCCAGCCTGTCGTAATATGAACTCCAATTTGGAAGTGCTCCAATTGAAGCAAATAGTTACAGGTCCAACGCATAAAGCAGGACACATCTTGGATCACTGCTATACCAATATAGATACCCTTAGTTTTGACAATTCGATTAGAGTTCCCTGGTCTGATCATTCACTATTACTTTTTTCCCTGACCCCGGAGGAACAGCATGAACCAGCAAATATTACCAAGAGGGCAACCCGAGTCTGGTCTAAACTCCCACCCGACAGTTGGAATATGAACCTTAAGAAAACGCTACCCGATTCAACGAATGATCCTTTGGAGGCTGATGCGCTGTTTAACCAATGGGTGGAGGCTTCTTTGGATCTCACCCTTCCTAAGAGCAATTTATCCCACAGAAGCGGCGGAAACAAAAAACCATGGTACACCCCGGAGCTGAAAGCTCTCAAGTTGCTGTGTAAACAACAGGAGAGAAGCTGGAGCAAAGATTACACTGCAGCCTGTAAGGAGAGCTATAGGCTAGCCTTAAGGAAGTATAAACAGGAAATTAAAACTACACAATCCAACTACTTCCAGATAAAAATGAGCTCAGCGGCCAATGCGCCTAGAGAAATTTTTAAAATTTTCAAATCTCTTGTTGCCCCCCCTGTTCCTACAGCTGACCCTGGCCAACCAATTACTTGCTAACTTCTTTTCCACAAAGGTGACTAATATATTTTCATCCTTTCAACACCCTCCCACTGAATCTACCTTACTCCCCTATGTGGGCGTAACTGAGCTCAAGCAATTTGCCCCTCTAGATGGCCCGACTACAAGATGCTTCTAAAAAATCTAAAATCCGGTTCTCCTCTAGATCCGGCACCTCCAACCATACTGAACCTGGTGTCCGATACTGTGAGCCCAGTGATTCAGGAGGTGATTAACTCCTCCTTAGCATCAGGCATCATGCCTCCTTCCTGGAAACAGGCAAGAGTTAGGGCCTTGCTAAAGAAGCCCAATCTTAATCCAGAAGACTGGGCAAACTACCGACCTATATCTGTTTTGCCAACTATTAGCAAACTTGCTGAGAAGCATGTAAATTCCGTGCTCTCTTCCTTCTTAGAGGTTAGTAACTCCCTACACCCCACACAGACAGGTTTCAGAAGCAAGCAGGGTACTGAAACAGCCTTGATCACAGTGGTGGAAGACACAAGGAAGATCATGGACAGTGGAAGTTGTGCGGCCATATTACTCTTAGATCTCAGCGCGGCCTTTGACACCGTGAATCATTCAATTCTGATTCAGATGCTAAGAGAAGTAGGTGTCACGGGCCAGACGCTTAATTGGCTGTGCTCCTTCCTGTCCGACAGGTCGTTTGCGGTGGTTGAGGATAATGTATCCTCCCCCCAAATGCGTCTACAGTGTGGTGTTCCCCAGGGTTCATCCCTCAGCCCTACCTTATTTAAGATATATATGAGGCCGTTGGCCGAGGTAGTGTTGCCCTGGGGGGTACAACTGGTGACATATGCAGACGACACCCAGCTCATCATCTCCTTGACTACTCAAGCCGCCCCGTATGATAATCTTTCCACCTGCCTTGACAAGATCCATGAATGGATGGATAAATCCTTCCTAAAGCTAAACGGTGCGAAAACGGAGGTGATGATGCTGGGATACAACCCACCCACCACTGTTGAAAATTGGTGGCCTGCCAGCCTTGGCCAGCCGCCCCCACCAAAGGAGCAAATCAAGAGCCTGGGGGTCTGGCTAGACCCAGCTCTGAACTTTGCGGTACAGGCCCGGAAGGTAGCAGGTACCTGCCTCGCTCTGATCAGGCTACTGAGAAAAATTGTTAAGCTCCTTCCTTTTGAAGCTAGGAAGATCATGGTGCAAGCGCTGATCTTATCACACCTAGATTATGCTAACGCACTATACCTCGGGACTCCTCTAGGGACAGTTAAAATTCTTCAGACAGTACAGAATTGTGCAGCACGAATGCTGTTGAATGTCCCACGAAGGTCATCCGCTAAGCCTGGATTGCGCCAGCTTCACTGGCTACCAGTGCAACAGAGAGTGGAATTTAAAGCCTTGACTATGGTACACAAGGCAGTCAATAAAATCGGACCAGCACTTATTCAATCAATGTTCTGCCCATATAACCCCAAGCGGACTCTGAGATCCAATAACAAAAATGTGCTTGTGGTTCCCAAAACAAGGAGAGTGCGTACGGGGAGAGACGTTTTTCCTTACAAGCCACAAATTTATGGAACAACCTCCCCGAATCAATCAGAATGGAAGTAAACCATTTAAAATTTAGAAAGTTGCTAAAAACCTTCTGTTCGCTTAAACCTCAGAGAATGGAATGAGCTTATAGCGCTGGGATGCCTCCGGGTAGCCATGCGCTATACAAATGCGTAATTCATTCATTCATTCTCAGTGGGCGTGTGAGTGGGTGTGTGAGTGTCTGAGCGGGTCTGGGAGTTACTGCATAAGTTGCTCACTGAGTCTGTGAGTGGGTGCATGAGCATCTGAGTGGGTGCATGAGTGCCTGAGTGGGTCTATTAGTGGGTGTGAGAGTCTCTGATTAGGTTTGTGAGTACCTCCATGAGTTTGTGAGTAAGTCTGTGAGTGAGTGCATGAGTGTTTTTAGTGGGTCTGTAAGTGAGTGTACATGTCTGAATGGGTCTTTGTATGGGTGCATGAGTGTCTGAATGGGTTTGTAAGTGGTTGTGAGAGTGTCTGAGTGGTTCTGTGAGTCAGTGCATGAGTGTCTGAGTGGGTTTGTGAATGGGTGTGAGAGTGTTTGAGTGTGTCTGTGAGTAGGTGCATGAGTGTCTAAGTGGGTCTATGAGTGCATTTGAGAGAGTCTGAGTAGGTCAGTGAGTGAGTGGATCTGCGAGTGTCTGAGTGGGCCTGTGAGTGGGTGTATCAATGTTTGAGTGGGTCTGTCAGTGGGCATGTGAGTGCCTGAGTGGGTGTTTAATTGTCTCTGTGGGAGTGTCAGTAGCTGTGCCAGTGACAGGGCCACAACACGACCACACCTGCCCCTTTATCCATAACGAGTCCACAGTTTTGCAGAAAATGTCTACCTAAGTAGAGTACTTTTTACTGGTTAATTACTAAGTGCTACCTCCTTGGGTAAATGTCCAGTATGTATTAAACACTACAGCTGTTTAATGGAGTACGAGGAAATGTCACAAGTGACCTTTTGAGTGTTTTGGCAATGTGTAATAACATGAATATTCCTATTAAGAAGACAACAAGAGTACAGAGAGGTAAATCTCCACCAAGCAAGGGTAATTTCTTTGAACTATATGCAGTACGTGCTACATTGTTTGAAGGAGATGTCCTCATATTCCTCAGCATCAAGAACACGTCCCCAAAATTGGCAGGAAAAGTGCTGAAGCTTCTTTTGGTAAGCAGTCCATCATCCTGTCAAAAGGCGGGAAGACAATTAGATACTACTAAAGGTGGATGTGGCAGGACCAAATGGGCGGAACATCAGGTGATTTTGCCCATTGTATAGCCATTTTTAAGGGAAAACTATGGACTCTGCTCTCAGCAGGTAAGGACAAGAAGGAACACACACCTCACAGTCACTACACAGTGCACTCAAATAGATCAACAATGCATTCACCTCCACAAAAAAATGCATATCGTCTTTCAATGTGGAATTGCAGAGAAAACACACTTACTTTGCCTTTATCAATCCCATGAGGTCAGGGTAATTTATCCTTTACAGAAGTGGCGCTTCAATTGTGGCATCTGCTATGTTTATATATGTAACTGTTCCCGTTGAGGTTACATTTCTTTAAAAAGTACCACATGCCAGCTTCCTCTGTGACAGTTCTCCTGTCCAGCTTGCCTGCTGTCTGCTACACTCTGCTGTCTGTCTACCTGCTGGCCTCTGTTTGTGCCTCCTCTGCTCATGTCTAGCTCTGCATTACCTTTTCTTCTAGTTTTTCGGCCCTCTGTTTTGCCTTTCCTGCTCATTTTTCTACCCTCTGTTTTGCCCTCTTCAGCTCCATTTTGCCTTTTCTGTGTGTTTTTCAGCCCTCTCTTTTGCCTTTTCTGCTTGTTTTTCTGCCCTCTATTTTGCACTCTTCTGCTCTGTTATACCTTTGCTGCTCATTTTTCTGCCCTTTGTTTTGCCTTTCCTGCTTGTTTTTCTGCCTTCCGTTTTGCCTTTTGTGCTCATTTCTTTATTTACCCTTTGTTTTGCCCTCTTCTGCTCCATTTTGCCTTTCCTGCTTGTTTTTCAGCCCTCTGTTTTGTCTTTTATGTTCGTTTTTCTGCCCTCTGTTTTGCCCTTTCTGCCCCCTGTTTTGCCTTTTCTGCTTGTTTTACTGTACTCTGGTTTGCCTTTCCTGCATTTTTATATGCCCTCCTTTTTTCATTTTCAGCTTGTTTTTCTGCCCTCTGTTTTGCCCTTTTCTGCTCTGTTTTGCCTTCTGTGCTCGTTTTTCTGTCCTCTCTATTGCTTGTTATGTCTTTTCTGCTTGTTTTTCTGCTTTCAGTTTTGTTCTGTCTGCTCATTTTTCTGCCCTCTTTTTATCCTTTTTTAGCTAATTTTTGTTCCCGCTGTTTTACCTTTCCTGCTTGTTTTTCTGCCCTCTGTTTTGCATCTTCTGCTCCATTTCTGCCTTCTGTTTAGCCTTTTTGTGCTCTTTTTTGTTCCTTCTGTTTTGCCTTTCCTGCTTGTTTTTTTGCCCTTTGTTTTGCCCTCTTATGCTCCATTTAGCTTTTTCTGCTTGTTTTCAAGCCCACTATTTTGCCTGTTTTGCCTTTTCTGCTAATTTTTCTGCCCTCCATGTAGCCTTTTCTGCTTGTTTTTCTGCCCTTGTTTTGCCTTCATCTGCTCTCTGTTTTCTTTTCTCTGCTCGCTTTTTTGCCCTGTGTTTTGCCTTTCCTGCTCTCTGTTTTGCCTTTTCTGCTCTGTTTTCTCTTTTTTGCTCACTTTCTGCCTCTCTCCGGGCCGATTTCGGCACCGGGGACCACATCCCCCGGGCCTAGCCACATCTACCTGTGTGCCCAGGCCTCACCCAGGGCACCGAGTGTGCTTTGATGGGGACTGCGGGGGAGCCTTAATGCATGACAGCGGGCAGGGAAACAGATGAAAAATCCACTCCCAGCAAGCTGGAGCAGTTTGACAGCTCCGGCTTGCTGGAAGCAGGGTTAGTGTTGGCTCTCTCTTGGCCGTAGCTGTCATAGCTCCCGCCAAGGAAAAGCAAACTGCTATGTCAGAAGGGTCCGGCACCTCTCCAGATAGCAGGAGCCGACCCTGGTAGATGGCGGTCCCCAAGCCCATTAATGGCTTCAGGTGGGGGGCCGCGTGCCCCCCTCCTTTCACTGGCATGGGTCAGCCCCAGGGGGTGGTGGTGTCCGGGCTGTATATGGCCCGGGAGGGCATATGGCCCCTCCCACTTTTATATATTACATAGGCTCTGGAGAGGTGGTGGGCCCACCTCTTCCTAAAAAAACACAGAAATTCACCAGTTATAGTTAGAAGAACAATGCCTTTGTGTGGTAAAGGTATATGCATGGAAAGGGCATGCGTGGTAAAGGGATTGCATGGTAATGGATTTGAGGTAAAAGCATTGCATGGTAAAACAGCCTCGTAAGGGCTGTCTCCCATTTTGTCCAGCTCTTGACAGGTTGCTGCCATGACCACCAATGCTAATATGGACTTCCAGCTACAACCCCAGCTTCCTTGAATCTGAAACCTCAAGAGCATTGATAACAATTATGTGCTCTATCAGAATTGTCTCTGAGCACAGAGGAACAAAACAAGGACAAGTATAACGTATATTGGTCCACAACTGAACACAGCAATACCATATAATGGGTGATAGCTATTGCATTATAACTATTGATAAGTAATTCTCCATCAGACACTGTGGATTTGTTATCCCAGAGGGGGCATGAAGACTGGGACAGTGAGAGTGCCCAAACTTGCATATAGACTAATAGCAGGAATTACAGCAAACCACACATACATTGTAGGGGAACTCAAAATGGACTTGAGAAAACAAGATGCAGCAAATGCCAAGGCTGGGTGCAAACTCGTTTGAGTCAGAGACCCCAACAAGATACAAGTTTGCCAGGCTGTGAGTATTTGCATCTTGCTGCCTTTTGTAGTACCTCTGCCCTTGAACAACCAGAACAGGAAGTGATATCATGATATGTAGTTATGGGTGCCATCTTGGATTGGGCACCTGTGTGGTAACAGTTAGTGACCCTATAGGTAAGCCTGACATTTTGGATTGGAAAACATACTAACTGTTTGTACCCAAGCTCCAGCCATGTCCTATACGTGATGGCCTCGAATTTCCCCAGTGTCTCACTCTTACTGGAACTTTCCATTCAATGTCTATGGGCTGTTGTAAGGTGTGCAGACCCCTAACCCATCAGTAAGTTCTCATGGTATCACTCTCCACAGAGGGGACTGCTGGTTGAATAGGGTGACATTTAAAACAAGCATTTGCATTGCAATAGGCCTCGCATTAGGAAAGTTTGAGCTATTGGTATTGTAAGTTAAATTGTATTTATTTATGTGCTGGTTTTGAAAATAGCGAAAATAATAGCTTTGTTATTTACAATGCCAATAGTTATAACTTTCACAAATGTAACACCTATAGCATTTGTAATGCAATATGTGTTGTATTTACGTGACTTAGATGTATTGATATTACAAATAACAATGGCTTTTAATTTTTTTAAATAATTAATACTTAAATAAAAGTTATTGTAATTTATACTGGCAATAGCTTTAACTTTTGAAAATAACTTTGGTGAACATTATGTTCTGTGTATTTTATTGTGATGAAAATCCAAGAAATGAAGTGAAATATTAACATCTTTTTGTGACATTTGTAATAAAGCTTGAAACATTGAGAGAAAATATTTGAACCACTTGTTGTTGAATGGTTGCACAGATTGATGCTGTGGTGGCGCTGAGTGATGTTGTGGTGGCGACGAGTGATGCTGTGGCGTTCAGTGATGCTGTGGTAGCGCATAGTGATGTTGTGGTGCCGCTGAGTGATGCTGTGGTGGTGCTGAGTGATTCTGTGGTGATGCGATAGATAGAGTGAGTGCGATAGATAGAGTGAGGGCGATAGATAGACAGAGGGAGGGCGATAGATAGAGGGAGGGCGATAGATAGATATATAGAGGGCGATAGATAGATAGATAGAAGGAGGGCGATAGATAGATAGAGGGAGGACGATAGATAGATAGAATGAGCGCGATCGATAGATAGATGGAGAGATAGAGTGAGGGCGATAGATAGATAGAGTGATGGCAATAGATAGAGTGAGGGCAATAGATAGACAGATAGATAGAGTGAGGGCAATAGATAGATAGAGTGAGGGCGATAGATAGAGTGAGGGCGATAGACAGATAGAGTGAGGGCAATAGATAGACAGACGGCGATAGAGTGAGGGCGATAGATAGATAGATAGATAGATAGATAGATAGATAGATAGATAGATAGATAGATAGATAGATAGATAGATAGATAGATAGATAGATAGATAGATAGATAGATAGATAGATGGAGTGAGGGCGATAGATAGATAGAGAGATAGAGTGAGGGCGATAGATAGATAGAGAGATAGAGTGAGGGCGATAGATAGATAGAGAGATAGAGTGAGGGTGATAGAGTGAGGGCGATAGATAGAGTGTGGGAGATAGATAGATAGAGAGATAGAGCGAAGGCGATAGATAGATAGAGAGATAGAGTGAGGGCGATAGATAGATAGAGAGATTGAGCGAGGGCGATAGATAGATAGAGTGTGTAGTGTGGTTTCTCTGAGTTCTGTGCTGCCTCACGGTCCCGCACTGCTGCACCCTTGGTGTGCTGTAAACACTAATTGTGGAGTAGCGCCAAGAAGTGCAGAGGGTGTCCAGGGGTGCAGACAGGCACAGGAGCTGGCACAGGAGTGGCGCTTAATTAAAATTCATTAACGAACGAAGATGAAGGTGGTGCCGAGGGGTAACAACTAGAAGAGGCCTGAGGGCAGGAAGTGTGATAAGGGAGGGGGTAATGGTCACGTTTTGAATGCTCCCCTTGAAAGCCATCTATTCACGAAACGTTTTAGCGCGCATAAAACTTTCTTTCTCTCAATCCGGACAGACTGCGGTCAGCAGCAAGTGCTTAGCTCACTGAGTTATTTTACTATCAATGAATGTGTCCTTGTGTAACGTAACTGGTGCTGATGTAAAGCGCTCCAATACCTTAAGATCTAGTTCGCGCTATATGAATCCGTAAAAAACATGACTGACCACTGGGTATTACCCACAGATTGCATTCTCAGCAGCGTAGTTTATTTAGCTCACTAAGCTATTTTACTGGCAATGACCGACCAGTGTTTGTTATCCGCAGTACACAGATTTCATTCTCAGCATGGTGGAGTCAACCTTTCGATAGCATTCTTCAACCCAATTTAAAATAATGGATACGCACTTATTCAAAAGAACCAGTAGTATTGTGCTGAGGATCACACTGGTGACAGGCTGCAATCAGCAGTAAGCGTGGTTACTGGAAAGCCATTTTAAGTGAGAGAGAAGGAAGGCGAGAGATAATGGCCGATGCACAGCCTTCAACGCGTGAGGTGGCTTTCTCTGCAGTTCTCAGAGGAAGACACGGTGCCGCGTTACAACAATTTTATAGCTTTATCGTGTGTACACTGTTCATGATCAGAAATTAGTAAGAAAAGGAGCGCTTTTTTTCTGGGAAAATCTGCTGTGTTTAGATAACGAATGGACTTTAAACGTAGACGTGGCACTGCGATTTAAATATACGATTTAGAGTTGTTGAGCAAAACAGACCTATTGGCTTTGACAGTGCAAGTTTAGAAGTGCTTGACACTTCAAAAGTGGTCCACTCTAGCGCTCTTCAGCTAATTTTTGGAAAGGCAGAGATAACAAGACATGCGCAGCCGTGAAAGTCAGCCGTGAAAGTCGGCTGTGAAAGTGAAAGTGCAGCCGTGAGACGCGCTCTGTGGTGAGTGAAGGGGAGGGGCAGTTGCGCCAAAGGGAAGGCAGGAAAGGCAGATGGCCGCGCGTGCACGCACACGTGAAGCATGGGAGACATGTCCGGGTGGAGGGAAAAAAAAGAAAGAGCAGTGATGGTAAAACATTAAAGATGAAAATAAGTGAGTTATTGGAGTGACAAGTGCTTAGTTGATTTTTCATTAGAAAGTGTACTCACTTATCTCTTGGAATGTTTAACTGGCGTGGAGGTGGGGCGGGTAACTAATGAGGCAGTAAAAAAATTAAGTGCGTTATCGCTGCGCCGATATTATGAGCAGGCTTGGCTTCATCAAAGTATGGCGTTTCTTGTGTAGAGCAGAGAGGAGGGATAAGAGAAAGGAGACATGAGAGCGAGAAAGACGAGGAAAGGGAGTTAAAGTAAACAAGCTCTTAAAATCATCAGAAATACGACATTCAGGGTTTCCGGTGACCACCTGGAAAAAAAGCCTCATTTGAGCCTCTTTCTGCATAAGAGAGTTATTTATCTGCAGGTCGAAGTAAAGAGGCTTATGAAACGGCCTGCAAACTACCTGGATGAATAGATGATATAATCGCTGCGCCGATATTATTGAAGAACTGGGTTTTCTTAGAACCCAGCGGTGCCAGGGACACACCCGAAGTCTTTGGATTCTCCTGTCTTGGAATACAGAGACACGGAATACTTCTGGATGGCGTCAAAGATCAAATTTATTAGCTGCAGCTAGTAACAGTAAACCAAGCAATACAACATGGTGTACAACTCAGGAGACTGCTCAATTTTCGTAGAGCAAGACATCTCTTTTTATACATATTTTACTCATTACAAATGCACACCCACTGCGCAAAATTCTGACCAATAGGACACATTTTCTAACTGAGTATCACATTAACAAAAACCCAATTTACAGTAACCCAACCCAAAAGTTAAATAATAGGAATGTCCCAAATTCAATCTTTGCAAGCCGGACAAATTTATAATTGAAAAGCACAACCCATGTAATGTCAGAACATAAAGGAAATAGTAATAGATGCTGAACAAGATAAAACATGTGCAAGGAAACTAAAGGTTAACGAGGTCCTGAACATTAAGTGGCAATCTTAGACAAGGATCAAACCAAGGGAAATTGGCTTTGCGAGGTCAGTTTCAGGTGAGGAGGTCAGTTTCTCTGCAGTTCTTTCAGAGTCGAAAGAAACCTAATTAATGTTTACATGAACTCAGAAGGCCAGGCCACTTGTTCGCCGGGCCTCTTTCACAGGCCTACGTGAGGGCAACACAAAATGGAATCAGGCTCAAGAATTACAGAACCTCAGACCCTCCTTTTGACATTACGTAGGCAATAACCTAAACTCATGTCAATCTGAATCCAGGTCTATGTCTATTCTCATCAGGTCATCAAGGTGTTGCTGTAGCATCATCTTATTATCCTTTGCTTCTCTCTGGATAGGTCTTCTCACACAGATTGTAGCACAAAGGCCACAAATGGCGGGACCACACTGGATGCATAAACAACACGAGAAAAGGATAGCTAAAGCCATACCAAGGAACATCAGAATCTTCCATCCCCATCTGGACAGCAGTTCCCAAATCCATCCCATCAATGACCAGTTCCCTTCGTCTACATGTATAGACTCAGCGAACTTATGTAACTTCAAGATGGCTTGGTACACTGTCGGGGCATTATCTGGTATGAAAACACAGCAATTAGACCCGATCAATTTACATACCCCACCTCTATCTGCAAGTATAATATCTAAAACAAAGCGGTTCTGTAATGTCATAAGGCGATCCGCTTGAAGCTCAGCTGTAATATTGCTAAGGGCACCTGCAGTCTCATTTATAGTGGCCTCGACCACTCTCGTAAGCTTACGAATATTTCTACTATTAGCCATAGGACCCCAAAAGGGCAGAAAACCCTTAAAGAAGTCCCCAACTTCTTGTGCAACAGTGTCTCTCGCATCGATAACACCTCTACCATAGCTTGTCTTATGGTAATTGAAAACAGCAGTGTATGTAGGGGGAAGCAAAAATGTCACATAACATGTGCCTGAAAAATCAGGAGGCAACCATGTATATGCTCTGTCATAACAAACAAAATACATGCCTTTAGCTGGCACGAACGGTGGAGATTTCTGGGATGTATAGACATAGGTGTGAGCACACACACTCTTACCAAGCTGAGCTCTCGGATTCTGACCATTACCTTGCAGACAAAAATGACCTCCGTGGGGTACAATCCAAATAGGGGGAGACCTTTTTCGTCTCTCCTTCTCTGTCAGACTAATACTATATCCAGTCTTGTTCCAACCAACATATGCTCGTACCTCATCCTTAGGGATAGCATTATACCCATCAATATCTCTGATCATATCTACTATTCCCTGTATCAAGGCATTATTACTCGCATTATCTTTGACGGAACGTACAGGAGATGCTTCATTCGCATAGATAAACATTGACTGGAGTGCCCACACTGACCCATTAGGCGAAAAAGGTAAAACCAAATATGGCATTCCCTTATCTGTCGTATGTGGCATAAGACCACATACCCAGCAGTTCGTAGTATTTACGACTAGCTGATGCTGATGTAACAACTGTATAAACGAATTGTTAACAAATTCTGATCTTCGTGTCTGTTCATGTTCAGGCAACGTATGAAACTCATGTGGAGAAACAGTAGAAAAAGAAAAAGTAGGTTGGGACGTAGATGTAAGCGTATGTTGTATGGCATAAACAATCCAACCCACACATCCCAATATAATATTCAAAAGCATCAAAAAACACAATATCAAAAAACATTTGCTACGGACCAATGTACACATTTTCTTTTTAGCATCAATTCTCTCAACACTCTTATCAGATCCAAAAGACTCCATCCTCTAACGTGCTGCTCACGGCTATTACCTTCTTCACTTAAGTATGCATCAAGATCGTACTAACGACCATGAACCACAGACCTTATGTCAATACGCGGCTCACCCCTTAAGGCTGTACCGCGACCCTGCAGCTAAGTCCGGATGGTGACTCGAAAAAGAAAAAAGTAAAAAAAGTCTCTTGATCTGACAAGGTGTAATTCACTACATGAAAAAATTCAATTTTTATTTGTCCATTGATTCATTCCTTCTCGGTCTTAGATTGTAGCGCTCTTTACCAGACACAGTTTGCTCTTGAAAAAGGATTTCCAGATTTGTTGTGTTGAGTTTCAGATGGGAAGGCACAGCAGCTTGCAGAATGTCATCATCCTCGCGTTCTGACTGAGTCCATGTCAAATGTGCATCACTAAAAGGTACAAATCTAGGAATCCTTTCAAATTCAGAATCAGCTATTCCATCCCTCACCCACTTATCGTAAGGTAGGGGCAAAGGAACTTTTTTGCAATGGGTGGCATGCACCCAGTTTTTTTTACCAGCTACCCTAACTGCAGTTCTAGTGACCAAAAGGACCAAATGTGGTCCAGTCCATCTCGGCTCCAAGTTCTTAGTTCATTGAAAATTCTTCGTAAGCACTTAGTTTCCAGGTTGAATCGTATGGACTGGATCTGCAGTAGCTGTCGGCAAACTGTCATAGACCTGTTGGTGGAGAACACGTAATTTAGCAGTCACGTCATGCAAGTAATCCACCAACATAGGGTACTCGATGTCACTATACTTCTTAGGCCTTGGCACACCCCAAACATTGCCTGGACGACCAAAGACGATTTCGTATGGGCTAAGTCCCACACGAGAATGCACTGTCGTCCTTGTTGACAAAAGAGCCAACGGCAAGGCATCTGGCTATGTAAGACCAGTGCTCGCTTGTATCTTAGCTAGCTTCAGCTTCAAGGTGCCATTATAGCACTCGACAAGTCCAGCAGACTGGGGGTGATTCGCAGCATGGAATTTCTGATTGATACCCAAACCCGCACACACTTTCTTCATGATTTGACCCACAAATTCACTCCCATTGTCGCTCCATAAATTCTCGGCAAACCATATCTAGTGAAATACTCTTTGAGCAAAACCTTGGCTGTGGACAAGGCAGTATTATCCTTTAGGGGGTAGGCCTCTATCCATCTGGAAAAGGCACAAACAACCTCAAGGACATACTTCAAATTGTTGCATCTCTCAATGTGAATGTAATCTAGCTGTATCACTTCAAACGGATAAGTCGGAGGAGCAAAATGACCAGCTGGAGTTGGAGTTCTCTTTCCAGGATTGTATATCAGAAAAATCATACAATGTTTCACCACATTCTCAGCACATTTCGGAATTCCAGCATTCTGCCATACAAGGGCCAACAACTTGCATATCCCTTTCGAGCTAATGTGAGCCATTCCATGAGCCATAGTAACCACTGGGAACACATATGCATCTGGCAACAACCATCGCTGGTGTTCTGACAACTCAACCCAACAATCCATCGGATCCAACATACCTGTAGTTTCTCTCCACACACTCACTTCTTTTTCTGTAGCTTCAGCCTGAATCATCTTCACACTTTCTATTGTGTCTTCACACATTCCACCAGCCATAACCCAATTAGCAGGGCCTGCAACATACATACGGCTCATCATGTCTTTCGCCGTTTCCTTCGCAACTTCATCCGCAAACACATTTCCTCGACCTACATCATCCACAACCTTCTTATGCGCACTACACTTCACAATTGCAATCTGCTTTGGGAGAGTAAGTGATTCCAGAAGTTCATTCACTAATTGCCCATGCTGAATTTTTGTACCATGGGAAGTAAGAAATCCTCTCTCTCCACAAACGTCCGAAACTATGGGCAACACCAAACGCATACTGGCTATCAGTATAAACATTCACTCGCTTTCCCTCTGACAACACACACGCTCTAGTCAATGCAATCAGCTCTGCTGCTTGCGCAGAATTCTGTGCTATACGTGCTGTCTCAACAACTGTATATAAAGTTGTGACTGCATATGCCGCAGTCGTCTCACCATTCGGAAGCTTGAAACACGAACCATCTACCCATAGGGTACCATCAATATTCGTAAGAGAAGTATCTTTCAAATCAACTCTAGCCTTTGTTTCTTCCTCTGTCCGAAGAAAGCAATCATGTTGTTCTTGAGCATCTGTCTCTACAGAAATCGGCAACAACGTAGCTGGATTCAACACATTACATCTCTTAATGTGAACATGGCTAGCCAAAAGAGTCATCTCATAACCTGACAGACGTGCACTAGTAAGGTGCTGAGTCTTAGTCCTATTCAATAAGGTATCCATTGCATGTGGGACCATCACAATCAACGTATTATCCAATACCAAACCAGCAGACTGTCAGATAGAAACAGCCGCTGCCGCTGTAGCTCTCAAACAGCTCGGCAACGCTTTAGCTACCGGATCTAACGTTGCTGAAAAATACGCACATGGGCACTGCTTGTCTCCAAATTGTTGCGTCAACACTGACAATGCACAACCTTCTCTCTCGTGAACATACAATGTTAAAGGTTTACTGTAGTCCGGAGTACCCAACACCGGAGCCGAACACAATGCATAACGTAATTCAGAAAAACTTTTCTGACATTCATCAGACCAAGGGAGAGGATACGGAGTATCTTTAAGAGTCAGCGCCAACAGAGGTTTTGCTAGCAAGGAAAAGTTGGGGATCCACTGCCTACAATACGAGGTGATACCTAAGAAGGCACGCACTTCTCTCTGTGTGGATGGCACACTCATTTGCGCAATCGCTTGAATTCGTTCTGGGGTCAACCTTCTTCCCTCCTTCGACAAGAGATGACCTAAGTAGGTTACTACTTGTCGGCAATACTGTAACTTGGAAGGTGACACTTTATGATGAAGGTCAGACAAATGTCGTAACAAAGAAAGAGTAGCTTCTTTACAAATCTCTTCATCATCAGCAGTATTCAGCAAATCATCAACGTACTGAATAAGAGTAGCACCAGTAGGCAACACAAAACCATCAAGCTGAGTTTTCAACGCCTGACTATAGATGGAGGGACTTTCACAATAACCTTGAGGAGCTTCTCTTAAACCGGAAGCTGCGGCCTCCTAAAGAGAAGCCGAAAATATCTCTACTTTCCTCGGCAATTGGAATACTGAAGAAAGCATTCTTCAAGTCGATAACAGAAAACCAGGCTGCCGAAGCAGGAATCAGAGTCAACAAAGCAGTGATATCAGGGACAACAGGAAACTGTGGCACCACAATCTTATTCACTTCTCGAAGATCGATCACAAACCGATACACAGGTGGCTGAGAAGCATCAGTACGCTTAAGGACAGGCAGAACAGGACTGTTACACACGTTACCTCTCGTTTCTTCAATTACACCCTTCTCAACCAAATCATAAATAATTGCTAGAAGAGCTCTCTCTCCATCGCTCCATATTTTATATTGGGGAATACGAGGTAGCCTAGCATTCGACTTAAGGGTAACAACATAGGGTGGAATCTGCAAGAGACCAACATCATTGGGACCTGTAGCCCAAAGTGTATCAGGAAGAGAAAGCAATTCCAGTGGGAGACAATCTTTAGACAAATACATCGGAGAAATCACTTTCTTACCCAAGGTAAGATGTACTCCCGAAGGAGAGCAATGCAATGTCACATGCAGTCTTTTCAGCAAGTCCAAACCCAACAGATTCTCACCACAACCAGTCGTTAGAATAAGTGGAGCTTCCAATTCACAAGGACCAATAGAAAGGGACAAAGGACTAGAAACCGGATTACGAACTGGGGCGCCTGAAAATCCTACGGAAACATTGGTCAAGCCAGACAAAGGTGCGCCAGGAAGTTTAGAGTGCATAATAGAACTCTTCGTCGCACCAGTATCCAAAAGAAAAGGTTCTGCCATACCTGATGTAATCACTTCAACATAAGGTCCACTCTGGTCTACTGGAACTGACACTACTCCCTCTCTTTGCCCATGGCTGTCCTAACTATCATTATAACCAGCACTCTCACTCTCGACATAATAATCATCAACATAGTACTGTGCAGACTGACCACTCGGGACATTCTGTCTGTCAAAATAATTCGCAGAATTCTGAAGGGAAGAGGAACGCTCATTCTGGGGTATAACACCACGTCCCCTACCCCTAGGAGCTTGCTGGAAACAACCACGACCTCTCTGACCAGATACGCCATCCGCACGCTGTAACAAAGCCGGGCAAATATTCTTGAAATTACCTTCCTCTCTGCAGTAAGCACACTGATTAGGACCAGGAAAGAATCGCGGAGCATAAGACTCAGGTTTCTGTAACAATCTCTGAAACTGTGGAGGTTGCTGAAACTGAGGCTGATTCTGACGAGGCGGATAAGCTTGCTGCAAAAGAACTTTCGTCTTTAGATCTTTAGTTTTCTTCTCTGCTTTATCCTTCTCATCTTTATCCCTATTCTCATAATATTGTGCATTAGCCAATATCTCGGCCGACGAAGAAACAGCCCATGAACTCTCAGAGTCCTTTAACTTATTAGAAAGTTCGGGAAGCAAATTAAAGACAAATTTGTCCACGAACAACCTTTGACCACCTTCAGTGGTCATATCCTGACCACTATGATCAATAAACGTTTCTTCAAACCTAGTGAAGAAATCAGACACACTCTCGTCTTTCTTCTGTTTGCATGCTGCTAACTTATCCCAATTCACTCGTAAAGGTGGCATCATAGTTTTGCCTAAATTAATAATCCTACCAGGTAATTCTGCAACTAAGGGCTCAGGTTTGGCACCTCCTACTTGCCGACCATCTGCAGCAGCAATATTAACCCACGTATCTCCTAACTCTGGCGCATGATCCTCATGGCGGATCTTCGCCCACAAAGGTTGAGGAACTACATTACCCATCAACATATCTATGTCAGTTAAATTCATAATACACGCATCAACTGTCTGAGACAACTCCTTGCAATAACCGGCAGGATTCTTACGGGGGTCAGGTGAAGTCTGCTTAAGAGCTAAGACCTCTGCTCTCTTCCAAGGAACAGGTACCCATACTCGCTAAAAATGAGCCGGTACACCCTGAATACCCTGATTAACGTTAGCAACAACTTCCTCTCTCCATACAGGGGGAACCTCTATCATGGGATACTGCTTCACTTTCCTCCTAACAGAAGAATCAGGTTCGTACAATGTCTGATGCGGTAATCTAGACCTAAAAACAAGTATCGTCGCCACGGCATCTGTAACATCAGATTCCACTATCGTCCCTTTAGCAAATTCGGACTGAACATCAAGCACTTCCTGCGGACTCGGACCCAACTCATTATCGTCCCATTCCTGACGGAGAAAAGGACACATTACATCAAAAACATACCTTTACTTAGGCGGCTCCCACTGAAAGAAAACATCCATAACCGCTGGCAAATTATACCTGGGAGCATTTAAAATCCATCTACGAGCCAACAAATCCAACACTGTCCGTTCCTCGGAACTAGGAAGCTGACCACGACTCTGCTTTCGTTCCGGAACAGGGGTCATATTCAGTGACCCAAACAATGGAGACAACAGATTAACAACAGTCTCGGTCATTCGTTTTCGAGCAGAAGGAGAAGAAGCAGACATAAGAACAGGAGAATAAGTATTTTGAGGCAAAAGAGGTGTAGGGACAAGAACAGTAGGAGTCGAAGATACAGAAGTAGAAGGCAAAGGAGTTTGAGGCAAAGCTGGTAGCAAAGCTGGCGACCCTAGAGTGGGTTGCGCAGTAGGAGGCAAAACCATCTGTGGAGCACCGGGTGGCTGAACAACAGCAGGAGGTTGAACAACAAAGGGTGGAACAACCGGGGGTAATGGAGGTGCAGTAGCACCCTGCACATAAGGGGGTGGCAATCTCAGTAAATGAGAGATCAAAGGATCTTTTTCAAGATCTTCAATTACTTTTGGAGGAGAAGGCGGCAAGGCCGGATAACATTTATCAATGGCCATACAACGTTGTCTATCTGAGACTTCACTCACACGCTCTTCTCCATCTTCCTTAAACTCCCTAGCAGCTTGTAGTACTGACATATTCTTATCTTTCCTATCTCTTTTTGCTTGCTTAATTTCTCGCTGTTTGGCTTCCTTACGCCAAAGGCGGAAAGAGTCAAACATCGCCGGCCGGGCTTTCTTCCTAAATAGCGCAACTTCCAGATTATCTAAAATATTTAATTCAAAACTACCATGTTGGGGCCATCGTAAAACACCATCTTTCTTCGTATAGCAAACCCATACTTCATTATAAGTAATAGGACCCACTCCGTGTTTTGAATAGAGCTCATAAGGCGGAGTTCCAACCGGAGGTATCGGACACGAATCCTCCAATCGGAAATCCCTGTTGCAACCACAACTAAACCATTTCCTAATTTTGCTAAGACCAGGCATCTTATATCTCACTAATCTAGCTTCAAACTTCAAGGGGTTATCAACTATCGATACACTCGTAAATATACGAGTCCCTCGGCTTCGGCTATTGCAACAACCGAATCAAAACCAAGATCCAAAACAAAGGTCGTGGGAGCGACCCACTTATACTTAACCAAAGTATCTGTCACGCCACCAGAAGACCGTCTATCGTCTCGCTTTACAAAGGATCAATCAAGGGTCCAGGACAGGGTGACAGTCAGGGCAGCAGTCCTTCGTAGCCGTTGGAAAGCGGGAAGCCTCGCAGTAAAAACTTTCGGTCAACTTCGACATACAGGGGTCGATGAAGTGGCGGCCTTCCTCCAGAATTTCCTCACGTGGCTCCTCACGATCCTCGGGCTTGGACCGGTACCGCTGATGTCGCCCCACGTTGGGCGCCAACTGAAGAACCGGGTTTTCTTAGAACCCAGCGGTGCCAGGGACACACCCGAAGTCTTCGGATTCTCCTGTCTTGGAATACAGAGACACGGAATACTTCTGGATGGCGTCAAAGATCAGATTTATTAGCTGCAGCTAGTAACAGTAAACCAAGCAATACAACACGGTTTACAACTCAGGAGACTGCTCAATTTTTGTAGAGCAAGACATCTCTTTTTATACATATTTTGCTCATTACAAATGCACACCCACTGCGCAAAATTCTGACCAATAGGACACATTTTCTAACTGAGTATCACATCAACAAAAACCCAATTTACAGTAACCCAACCCAAAAGTTAATTATTAGGAATGTCCCAAATTCAATCTTTGCAAGCCGGACAAATTTATAATTGAAAAGCACAACCCATGTAATGTCAGAACATAAAGGAAACAGTAATAGATGCTGAATAAGATAAAACATGTGCAAGGAAACTAAAGGTTAACGAGGTCCTGAACATTAAGTGGCAATCTTAGACAAGGATCAAACCAAGGGAAATTGGCTTTGCGAGGTCAGTTTCAGGTGAAGAGGTCAGTTTCTCTGCAGTTCTTTCAGAGTCGAAAGAAACCTAATTAATGTTTACATGAACTCAGAAGGCCAGGCCACTTGTTCGCCGGGCCTCATTCACAGGCCTACGTCAGGGCAACACAAAATGGAGTCAGGCTCGAGAATTACAGAACCTCATTATGAGCAGGCTCGGCTTCATCAAAGTATGGCGTTTCTTGTGTAGAGCAGAGAGGAGGGATAAGAGAAAGGAGACATGAGAGCGAGAAAGACGAAGAAAGGGAATTAAAGTAACAAGCTCTTAAAATCAACAGACAAGTTTAGAAAGATGCTCCTTTCCTAGCAATCTTAAATGTGAGCGGTGATTGTTCATTCTTAGGTAGGTTGTTAA
Source organism: Lissotriton helveticus (assembly GCF_964261635.1). Classification (NCBI taxonomy): domain Eukaryota; kingdom Metazoa; phylum Chordata; class Amphibia; order Caudata; family Salamandridae; genus Lissotriton; species Lissotriton helveticus. The sequence continues at coordinate 200,174,238 of NC_136072.1, forward strand.
ATGCACATTCATAAAGTTGGAACGCCATCGAGAGTCAGTATCGAGCAATTTAGAAGAACTTCTAATGGAGGTATTCAGAGACGTGACGTGGCATGAACTATATTTTATTTCTTGCTGTATTTGGAGAACAAGTTCGACAAAACCACAAGAAAAATGACGTACTGACATTACCCTAAAACTGAAGACATGTAGAAGCGGTAATAAAACGTTATTGGAAAGGCCAGTAGTTATATTTGTCAAATGGAAATGGCAGTCTCTCCTTTTGAATTACGGGAAATGAAACCTGCAAAGGAAATCATAGACGAAAGGAAAAAGGAAAAATACAATGATAAGAGAAGATAGAATGAAACGATCTCGGAGCGGGTGGGGAGACATAAAACAAGCATTGGCGGCCGCAAAAAAAATTGGCGCGAAATGAAGACAATTTGGATGGGGTGGGTGCGGGGGAGAAGGAGAGTGAGCAGCCTTTGATGAGCTAGTGGGAGGGATCACCATATGGGGCACTCTGTTACATCAATGACTGCAAGCAAGCTCTTGGCATTGCTGTGGGGAGGGGGGAAGGGGGAGGAGAAACGAGAGACACGGCCTGGCGGCCGTGAAAGTGAAAGTACGGCCGGCCGTGAATAATTAGGGGAGGGGAAATGACTGAGGCAGAGTGCACAGCTTCAGATGCCTGTGGGAGGGAGGCTGGTGGCTTTGAAGTGCACGCGCTTTTTTCACGGACACTGCATGCAATCGCCGACGATGGTTAAGCTCTGGTTAAGCCCCAATATGTCTCGCAAGCTCAATGCGCAAGCGCATTGACAGGCTCGACCTAAAAAGGACCTGGTCAAACAAGGACCATAGACAAATGACGCTGATTTTCAAAATCTATCCTCAGGACCATAGCCTATCCACTCTAAAGGAATTGAAGCTGCTCTCTGGAAATAAGGAAATCCAATATCTCAACAACCTTGTCTTCTAAGTTTTCATTCACCACTCCTGGGGGAGAAATGGTTAATGAACATAAAGGTACAGAGGGCTATGGTCGGACTAAAGAAACATGAAAGGCAGGGTATATATGGCAGTGATCTGATAACTGAAGAGGAAAAGCCATGGTGTTTAGGACAGCTTTCATCTGAAAAGGGTTCACAAAACAAGGTTTACACCTAAACTTAAATATTTAGACGATAACTACATTGCATGCCTACTTTTATAGCCTGGAGCAGGTTGGAGTATCAGCTTGTCTGTATCATAAAGGGGTAAGATGCTGAAGTTTTTATCAACTGCGTGGATTAGAGCTGATGTGCTTCACCTCCATCCACAGGATCGACGACTCGGGCCTCCTCGACTCGAGTCTTCGGCTTCAACACTTTCTCCATCCAAGGTACTTTAATAGTCGGACCTGTATAAGTCCTGTAGATGGCATGTCATCCAACGCGGTCGGTCTGAACTTTTGATTTACCTTGGTCTAGCGCAACCTCAAATAACCTATTACCGATATTGACTTCTAAGCACTATTCACTATTTTTGGTTTATCCTATAAAAAATCATCAATCTGGTTCTACTTATTCGAGTTATGTCATTTTGGTCTTGATTTTCTAATAAAATATTCTCAATCTTTCTAAATCTGTGTGGGTCTTTTTGTGGTGTTTTCATTGGGTTACTGTGTGGGCATATTGCACAAATACTTTTCACATTGCCTCTTTAGATACGTTTGACTGCTCTGTGCCAGGCTACCAGAGGATGAGCGCAGGTTATCTTTTACTGTGTATACAGCTTACCCTGACTTGAGTGGTGGTTTCTACTTGGACAGGGTGTATACCTCTGCCAACCAGAAACCACAGTTCTAACATTGGTGATCAGCAGTGAGGATAGGACTTGTATTATATGACATAGTAACTCGGTGTTCACTACAACTCTATACTAAGACCAATTTGAGCCTTTTTCAATCCTTCCTAATTGACTTTTTGATTTTTCTGCTAGAACAATGTCTCAGTCTGCAGAAACAGCCCCTGCAGTAATTGATTTTGAACTGGCCAGGTTAGAATCTCATACTGTGTTCCATCTAAAGGACTTCTGTAAGGACTTTCATGTGTCTATAAAGAATTTCACATGGAAGGTGGAGCTGCAGAAAGCTTTGTGAGCCTGGACGGAGTCCCAGGTAGGAGGGGAGGATAACGCAGAGGAGGAGCAGAAAATTCCTGAGAAGGAGGATGACCTGATCCTAGATTCCAATGTGGATTTGGGTCTGCGTGTAGAAAGGGCCAAACCCCTTGCCAGGAGCAAACAGAGATTCCAGACCAGGGAACAATGTCTTCTCGAGGAACCTGTGCCCAGAGGATCTGGCAGACAGGAGCAAGGAAAGGTAGTTAAAGCCGGAGCTTGCTTAATTGGAGCATGCTGGAGAAGAAAGGAGGCTGGCCATGGAAATAGAGGAAACCGACCCTTGAGCTCAACCTCAAAGAGCTCGACATTAGAACCCTGCAACTTGAGAGAGTGATCGTTCGGGACACTCCGTCTTTGGAGCTACATGCCGCAATTGATTAGACTTATGAGATTTATGTCATTGGACAATGGGAGAATTGGACCCCTGTGATCCCACGTAAATACACCTGGAGCCTTATGAGAGCCCTACGATGAACTGAACGGTCCCCGTCTCTTCTCATGCCAAGTGCTCTTTTCGTCCTGATGAAGACCCCGCTGTGAGGCCATCACTCACCCTCCTCGTCACTGGGTTTGAAACGTAGACCGTCCTACTTCTTCTCACATGCTCATAGGACTAAATGTTATAAATTAGAGGATAGATATGAGCAATGTATATCCGTGAACTCATTGACCGTCATTTGGCTGTAAAGGTCTACTTGTAAATAGTGTGTATTGTTTTATATGTCACAAACACCTTTACCCTGTCCCCCACCTGCCAACTCACTTTCACTACTCCAGTACCTCTCCTTTTTCTCACACTCATGAGCACTATCAGTAAGGACTTGGTAACCAATTAACTAATGATTTGAATACTAATAACTTCCAATGTTACAAGTATTAGGAAATTAAATATTTCCCTTTTCAAAACGTTTGCTGAAATGTGTGGTGATCTTTCTCCTGCATTTCCTATTTGATTTTTGTAATTGCCTCTCTTTAAAGCTTTAGCTACTCCGACCACATTGTATAACGTACTGCTTTATTGACCCAGGCCGGGTAGTTTTTATCTGGGCTACACCCCGTAAACACTCAATACAACAAGTGGGGTCCAGCCACAGCAATGGTGACAGCATACCTGTATTGTCCACTGGTGAACCCAAAATCTGGATACTCAAGGACTTGGTGCACAGTTATGTGGTGGGGAATAGCATAAACAAATGGTATACAGGCTATGAAGAAGCTCTAGGGGCCATATTTACCAATTAATAATGCAGCGCAGTGCAGCAGCTCTAAATGCTGTGCTGCACTGCATGAAAAGGAGAGAGGAGGAGAGCGCCATATTACAGAAATATGGCACTCTCCTCCCCTTTCCCTAGCAACGGCGCTGAAATCAGCTGCCGTGCACCACTGAGACTTCTTTGCGACATAGTGCAAAGGTGTCTCCATGAGTTTAGGATATGTTTTGTACTGGAAGGGTACCCTTTCACAACAAAATAAAAAAACTGCCAGGTTCCATCTGAGCTACTTGAAAAAACTAAAACAGTTCCTTGAAACCGCTGACCTAAAAACCGCAGTTCAGGTGTTAGTCATCTCCAGAATTGAATACGGCTGCTCTCCCCTATCTAGCCTGCCAAAGACCTCAACGGCCCTTCTAAAAGCTTGCCTCAACACTGCAGCCAGACTCTTATCTGGTTCAAAAAGATTGGACTGCATTTCACCACATCTGAAGGCCTTGAACTGGCTTCCTCTTGAAGGCAGAATCCAGCTCAAGCTGGACCGCATCACTCACAAAGCCTTGTACACAAACTCCCCGGCATATCTCGCCCAGAAAAATGTGAAATCTGGGAGATCCAGAAACTCCCGCTCCGCCAAAGACCTTGCGCTCCAACCACCCCGCTTCCGCAATAACAAAACATATAACCGAGCATTCTCTGAAGCTGCACCAAGAATCTGGAATTCGCTACCTACCTCCATCTGAAGAACACCTTCTCTGTGGCTCTTCAAAAAGGAAACAAAAACCTTCCTAATGAGCAAATTCATCCAATAACTCTCCTTCTTTGTGCATGCTGCCTTTTTCATGGCTTTGTTTCTGTGCATAATCTCCCATATTGCTTGTCCCTCTCCGTGCACCAATTCTCATTCCTCCTAATGTTCTGCCAGTTCTCTTTGCCTTTTACTATCACTTGTATACATTTGCTGGTTCCTCTTTTTATCGATGACTTGTCGCTCGCTGATTTTGCTCCTGTATTGTTTATTGTACATAACTCTGAATTTATCCTACTGTAGTTAATTCCCTAACCCCCTTCCTTGTATTTTGCCTTTGCTTTTCCTGTACGTAACTTGTTTATCCCTGTAAAGCGCTCTGATACCCTAACAGGTCACGTTGGCGCTATATAAAACCTCAAATACATAAATAAATAAATAAAATACTATGCATAGACTGACTTTTATCCTTTTCACTCTTTGTGTGTGTACTGTAAAGTGCAGCAAACATACAAAGTCGGAAAAGGAACATGACGTGAAAGCATTTCTCCTTTGTTGCATCTACTTCAAAAGCGCACAGTTTTCTGATGCTAAACCCTGTCTACTTTCTTTAGTAAATAGGGTTTAGAGTCAGAAGCCTTGAGTGGTTGCATGGGACCGTCCATGATTTACACATGGTACGCCTTCTTGGTAAGTAATGCAAAGCAGGGAGGCGGAGCTAGCTCACGACCGTGATGGCCGCTTGAGCCCGGAGCTCCGACGTGTCATCGAGCTATCCTTAATTTATCCTGCAGCATTAGCGATTTTAAGCTCCCCTCTGCAGCGTCCGTGACAGCGGAGGGTTTGCGGAGACAGGCGATCTACTCAGAGCCGCAATCCGTTACCTGAGGAGTGAGCTTCACGCAGTGAAAGCGCAGTGGCGGCTAGGCTGCGAATCCCCGTGACACAGTGAGCTTTGAAGCCGAGGGACGTCACTCGACGTGCAGCTGGCGCCCGACCCAATTTGGCGCAAGCCACGGAGGTCTGCTGCCGGAAGGACCGGGAATGTGGTGACTGGCTGGCCCGTTGGCAGGAGAGAGCTGACCACTCTGAGAGCCCCGGTGCCGCCCTGCTGTATGCCTGTCTTATCCTGTGAGGTGAGCGTCAGCGGGGTGCATAGCGAAAGGCCTTGGCAGCTGAGGGACGCGCCGGACCTTGAGTGACGCTATCCAGAGGAGACCTACGCGGCGGGGGTCGGCAGGCCAGGGCCGCAAACATCAACACTCCTAGTCGGGTGTTTGCGGGGGCTTGATCAGCGGCACCCCTAGCAGCTGGGAGCGCATGAGCCGAGAGCAGTCCGGCTGCAGTTGAGTGAACCCGAGAATGGGGTTTACCAAAGGCCGCCACTCGAGGGCTGAGGAGCAGAGGAGAGTGAGGATCCGGGGGTCTCCTACACCTCTCCTGTTATTTCATTGTGGAGTGCGTGGCGGGCTGCGACTCACCCCCACACTTGCCTTTTTATAGTGTTGCACACGCGCATTATGTGGTGACTGCGGGGCCTCCAGCCTATCGAGTGGGGGGAGGAGCAGGCTGCCAACAATCTACCAGGCAGGAGCTAAGGAGTGATTCTACTGCAAGGCTACACCAGCACTGGCGGTGAGAGAGTGGACTGCCCTTGGCACTTCCTGGGACTTGTATCATCTCTGGCCCCCGAAGGAACTGTACCACCAGAATTGCGGCTGACAGCTCTATGTGATATCAGCTGACCCTGTGTTGGATTGCACTGAGCAGCCTGTGAGCGGCAGTGTTTTTCCATCTGCTGTGTCAGGGGCGAGCGGAGTTTGTGTGCACACTCACCTGCCCTAGTGGGGACAAGATACACCAGTAACGATGGGTAGAGTAGACAAGACACAGACGAAGCTTGCCTTTGATCAGAAACAATCGAAATCTCAAGACCCCATCTCGAGCGGTGAAGCAAGGTTGCCACCACCAGTGAGAGATGACCCCGAATCAGACATACGCAGTATCCTGAAATCTATGGAACAATCATTGCAAAGTGGCATCACCTCCCTGGGCACTAAAATGGATTCCCTCACATACAGAATGGATAGATTGGCTGACCGCCTTGACAAACACGTGGAACGACTGGATATGTCTGAACGGCGCTTAACCAAAGTAAAGGAGGCCCACACCACCTTAGATGCAGATCATAAGCAACTAGGGAAGGTATTGCGTATCCTACAGGACAAGACGGAAGATTTAGGAGCACGTTCCCGTCGATGTAATCTGCGAATTACTGGCCTCCCGGAAACAACCGCCACAGGGAATATGGAACGGTTTGTGGAGAAGTTACTAGTGACATTGTTGGGCGACGATGTTTTCTCTGTGATGTTTGTGGTTGAGAGGGCGCACAGATCCTTGGGCCCCAGCCCCCCAGTTGGCGCTCCTCCGCGTCTGATCATAGCGAAGCTACTCAACTACCGTGATCGTTATGCAGCTCTCCATGTGGCCAGGGAGAAGAAGGTCTTGAGAGATGAGGGTTCTGAGCTCTCACTGTACCCAGACTTCACCGCATGAGAGCAGGAGGCTCGTAGACACTTTGTCCCTCTTAAGAAGCAGCTTCAAGAATTGGGTGTGGACTGTGCCATGCTGTATCCAGCGAAACACCGGGTCAACAGACAAGGGCGATTGCATATTTTTACAGTCCCCAAGACTTTGCAGAAGGCTATCAAGAACTGGATGAAGGAACAGCGGGCTAGCCCGGAGAGTCAGCCACTGGAGGAGGCGGCGGAAGGCTTGCTTGATGACCAGGACTGATGAGCTGATTTGAGAGTAGTTGGAGTAGTAAGTTGGTCTGGGGGGTGGGTGTGGGGGGGATATGGTTCGAGGTCTGAGGTTTCGCTGGATAGCCTATACTGGGGCCTATGTGCCTGGAGTTGCCTGGAGGCTTCCCACCTGCTAATATTGTGATAACGAGGCACTGGGTGCGCGGATTGATGTGAGGGGCGGGTTGGACGTCACATGATAAGAACCAACGCTGAGGCGCTGGGACCGGCAGTCCTGTCATCCCCATCTGGGAGTTGGACAATGGTTCGTACTGGAGGGGGTTTGCAGGGTCTTGCCATCCTGCTGGGGGGGAAACGTGTTCTTGTAAATGCTGCAAAATGGTGATGATGGCACATGCAGGTCCGGGTTGGGTAGAGTTGATGCAAATTCATGTTGGAGTTCGGCACAATGAGCCACCTCTGCCCATTGTTGTTGTTCACTGATGGGGTCCGTGGGTAGGGGGGTAAGGGGAGGAAGGGGAGTCTGTTTGGGATTCATGCGGCGAAGTTGGGAGAGGTCTGCTGTGGGAGGCGGGAGGGGGGGAGGGGGGTTACTTCCAAAGGGGGTTGGTTGAGGGGGTTGGTTGTCGTACATGCCTACGGTGCACTGCACACTAAAAAACATTGAGTCTGCTTCCACGATATGTACACTCTACGAAGATGATGCCACATAACTCACAAGACGCCCAGGGTACAGTGGGTGGTATGAGAGTAATGACCTGGAATGTCAGGGGACTTAATGATCACTGTAAGCTCCGAAGGGTGCTGAGCTATCTACATAGACAGAATGTAGATGTAGCACTTTTGCAGAAGACGCATCTGCCCCAGACTAGCCCAATGCTGCAGTTCAGGGGGCTGTATGGTAACATCAATTGTGCAGGGTTCACCTCCCACGTCAGGGGTGTTTTGACCTGGACTAACCCCAAGGCACCATTTAAGCTTACGCTGCTCCACGCTGATACTGAGGGCCGATACGTAATATCTAAATGCCTTGGTCGGGGCCTTGACTTGCTCATAGTTAATGTGTATGGCCCCAATTGTGACTGTCCTGGGTTCTTTGGGGACATTGCTAAAATAGTCAGACACTATGGGGACACCCAGATCCTGTGGGGGGGAGACTTCAATTTGATTAGACACCCATAGCTGGACAGATCGGCAGGCTCCCCTAGCAACCCTGTGGCTGCTGCGAGAAAGCTGGAGGAAGTGATGGTCTGTTTAGATGTATGTGACATGTGGCGGACACATAGCAGTGGAAGGGGGGCTACACACACTATTCAGCATATCACAACATACATACACGCATAGACTATTGTATTGCTTCTACCTCACTGATGGATCAAGTGTGTGATACTGCCGCACACGCTTTCTGACCACTCCCCACTGGTGCTGGCCTTGGACGCTCCTGGGAAGTCCGTGCCGCCATTCACTTGGCGGTTTCCCTCATACTCCCTTCTAGACCCGTATGCCGACGCCATAGAGACCTTTTTTGACACCAATATTGGTTCTGTCGACAGCTTCCAAACTTTTTGAGAAACGTTTAAAGTATACATTAGAGGTATAGCAATGTCTAAGCACTCGGAGTGCTCAAAGCCATACGGAAAAGGATGGCTGATTTAGAATCTAAATTGAAGGGCCTCGAGTGGCGGCAGCTTGCTGGGGGAGGTGAGACTCTGGACGGGGAGATCAAGTCACTATTGGAGGAATATCATGAGGCTGCCGATAGTGAGGTGAAACATTTGGGAAAGTATGCAACGGCTAGGTCATATGGTGAGGGTGATAGGTCGGGCTCAGTTTTAGCTTGGTTGATGTTAGAACTGGCTATTTCTGGTAGGCTAAGGCTGACGCTCACCCCCTGGTAGCTTGGCACGAGCAGTAAGGCTAAACTCGGAGGCAATGTGTAAAGCATTTGCGCCAGCACACAACAGCAACAACATCCTAGGCACACCACAAAAGGAGCTCCATGCAAGGTTATATAAAATAACTTCTGTATTGTCAAAATCACATCAGATAGAAATCACACATGTACATTGTGCCAACTGGCACAGGCAATATTCACAAGGGATTATTCACAAGACAGGGCCACATGGGCCCCTGTCAGGATCAATACTTTTAGAAATAGAAATACTGTCAGAAATTAGAATAAAAGGATATAAAATCACTGTAGCACAAATTAGCAAATATAAATCACAACCAGTAACTACTGGTAACAGGTAAGTACCACCTACGCAACCCTAACCACCTTAGGAGAATGTCACGCAGGGGACCAGGACCTCACTAGGACCACCTGTACTGGAAAGAACAACCACCTAAGAATAAAATACATGTAGGGGTATCAGCAAGAACACATTACACATGATGCATCAAACATTCAGAGGTGTAGGGAAAAAGGTAAACACATGATGTATAAAAACACATTCAGCGGTGTAATAATAAGGCACATGATGCATCATAAACACATTCAGAGGTGCAGGGAAGGAAAAACACATGATGCATAAACCAACACATTCAGAGGTGTAAAATCAAGGAAGACACATGATGCATAATAACATTCAGAGGTGCCAGAACATAACTCAATAGCGCAAAAACACATGATGCCCAAAAACATTCAGAGGTGTAAGATCAAGGTGCGTAATCATATTAAATGCATTATATTTCCTAGCACCACATCACATTGCGCAAAACTCACATTAGCCACTACTTGTGGCAGTCCCTAGGCCAACTGGCCTTGTTGGGGCTAGGACGCCCTGTGTCTCAATGTCAGGGCCTAAACGGTGCAGCTGCCCACTAATTGCTGGGCAGCTTGGATAAAAAGCAAACTAGGGCATGGGCTCTCATTAGCCCTTGAACAGTACTGCGCCAAACGGCAGGAGCCCCACAGGCTCTTGAACCAATATGCCCCCATGAACCTCTCTGGTTCATCTGCACCTGTATTATCAAGTTCTTGTCATCCAAGAATAGTCTCTAGTCCACGGGTACTCATAGTACGGCCCGAGGGCCAGTGGCGGCCCGGCAAGCCTTCCCTGGCGGCCCGCTGACCTTCCTGACATCGTACCCGTGTTGTATTTTAAAAAAAATGTAATTGTGTCTTCAAACACTGCTGGTTGCTGCAGCGCGAGTCTGAGAGACTCTGCTGCTCTGTGGGGGCCGGCCGCCGGGTGATTCCAATGATAGTGGAGCTGCAGGGGCCTAAGAAGAGGTTAAGTACAGCAAGTCCTCAGTTAACATACAAATGGTCTTTCTAAAGACCTGCGAAGTGCTCGGTGGGGCTGTGTGTGCCAGGAGGCTGTCTCGGCCCAGGCTGACACACGCAGGGTGAGGTGAACACGCAGGGTGAGGTGAAGAGGGTGACAAAGGGAGGTAGTGGGACGGAGGGAGAGGTAGAGGGAGGGAGGGAAAGGAGACAGAAAGAAACATCGGGGCTTGTTCCATTAAATATGAGCTAATGAAAACAGTTTAACATAGATACTTTAGGTAGATATACACCACCTATGTGTATCTCGCCTGCTGTCTCTAATGTAGTCATCAAGTGTTTATTTAATGACAGAGCTTATATCGAGATTACTTTACTCTCTATCTTAATTACAGTGATCAAAAAGCACGTGCTTGGCAAGAGCAGCAGCAAGTGCAGAATCCAGAAACACCGTCTGGTGTTCAAATCAAAAAGGTTTCTTAGTTACATAGACGCATTCCAAACTTGCCTGCAGTCAGTGCATGTTGAAGCGCTGGTGCGCTTCTGTTCGAGTAATTATGTTATTGCTGGCAATTCCTGCAGTGCAGGAGTATTGGGACCACTCAGTCCAATGCAGGTAAGCAATTGAAACTGCAGTATTGCGGTCCTTCAGACAAGCAGCACTAGTGCTTAGGGCAGTGTCTTTAGAAACCACATTGTTTTTAAAACAGGCAACGTTTCTCAGTCCCGGCGTTACAATGAACAAGATGCTGGCGCTCCCTTTTAGGGGAATTATGGTAATGCCAGCCCCTCACAGATACGTGTGCTGGGGCACTGGGAGGGAGGAAAAGGGAGGGAGACAGAGGGAGAGGGAGGGAAAGTAATAGAGAGGGAGACAGACAGACAGAGGGAGGGAGGGAGACAGAGGGAGGGAGACAGACAGTGAGAGGGGGAGGGAGACAGACAGTGAGAGGGGGAGGGAGGGAGGGCGAGGGAGACGGAGGGGGCAGAGGGAGACAGACAGAAAGAGGGAGACAGACAGAGGGAGGGAGACAGACAGAGGGAGGGAGACAGACAGTGGGAGGGAGACAGACAGGGAGACAGACAGAGGGAGGAGGGTGACAGACGGGGGGAGACAGATGGAGGGAGAAGGGAGACAGAGGGAGGGAGGGAGGGAGGGAGACGGAGACAGAGGGAGGGTGACAGAAAGAGGGAGGGAGACAGACGGAGGGAGAAGGGAGACAGACGGAGGGAGACAGATGGAGGGAGACAGGAGAAGGGAGAGAGAGAGAGGGAGAGGGAGAGAGGGAAGGAGACAGGGAGGGAGACAGGCATATGGAGACAGAGGGAAGGAGACAGGCATATGGAGACAGAGGGAGGGAGGCAGAGGGTGACAGAGGGAGACAGACAGGTGGAGGGAGGGAAAGGGAGACAGACAGATGGAGGGAGGGAGACGGAGGGAGGGAGGGAGACAGAGAGAGGGGAGGGAGGGAGACAGAGAAGGGGGAGGGAGGGAGACAGAGAAGGGGGAGGGAGACAGAGAGAGAAAGAGGGAGAGGGAGACAGAGGGAGGGAGACAGAGGGAGGGGGAGGGAGACAGAGGGAGGGAGAGACAGACAGACAGAGGGAGACAGAGGGAGAGGGAAGGAGTGAGACGGTTGGAGTGAGTGAGAGAGGGAGAGAGAGGGAGTGAGACAGTCAGAGTGAGACAGAAGGAGAGAGAGGGAGTGAGACAGTCAGAGTGAGTGAGACAGCGGGAGACAGGGAGGGAGGGAGAGAGAGATAGAGCGAGATAGAGATAAAGAAAGAGAGAGAGAGAGAGAGAGATGTGTGTATGCCGGGTCTGGTGGCTCAGTGGACGAAGGCGTCCGCTGCAGGGACCTGTGATCAACCTCATGGTCAGTTTTTTTTGTTGCTCTAGCCCCGCCCCCTCCCCCACTGACCCCGCCCCTACTGGTGCGGCCCTCAGACACAAATCACACTGTAAATTTGCCCCCCGAGAGAAAGTGTTAATGATAATGCTACTGATTTAGTTAAAAAATGCTCTTAATATGCTCTGCTAAAGTAATGCCCGCGTGTTGTCTACTTCAAAGGTCAGCCCCTCGGACTGACTAGCCACAACCAATACCAGCGTGCCTCACCGTCGACTTCCGCACCTTCGCGCCAAGCAGTGCAGACTTTCTCCCCGCCCCGGCCGGTCCCAGCAGCCCTCCGTCCGCTCTCAGATCCTCGGGGAGCGGCGGGGAGCTGGCTCGGTGCTCCTGCGCAGGGACAACAGCCCAGGGGCAGAGAGCACACACGGCGCTCCCTCGGCGAGGTCGGGGCAGTCTCCCCCGACTTCGGAGCGTCCCACACGGCTCTCGGCGGCTTCCGCAGAGGTCCCGGGCACGGGGGCCAATCGTTGCGTGGCTCGGTAGACGAGCCCCTCGATGACGTGGCACAGCTTCCAGGAGTCAGCCACTCACAGCGTGGCTCCTGGGTCAGGCCCCTGTGACGCGTAGAGCTTGCAGGGTGACTCGGCTAATCAGAGCGCGACTCTCGGGGCAGGCCTACGGCAAAGGCCAATCAGAGCGCGGCTCCTTTCGTGGCTCGGCCAATCAGGTCGCGGCCTCTTCGTGATCTTTGCCGCAGCTCTTGGAAACTACGCTGATCAATTTCAAGCCCCCGGGCCGCGGCGGTGAATTGCGGGCAGATGAATTTAATGCGCCCAGGGTCAGCAGGGCGATCCGTGTATCGCAAATCCTCAACAGGGATTTCTTCATCCTGGGGATACCTTCGGGCTCACTGCCACCACTTCCCACGTGCCGACGAGCACGTCGATAACACGGCACAACAGCTGGTGGGCAGGCGATGCTCAGCCTCTCAAGCCAAACGGAGGGCAGCCAGCGCTCTACACGGGCAGATGATCGACGGTCTAGGCAAACAGCTCACGGTCTCTGCAGTACACACCAGAGCTTTGTAGTCCTTGGTAACCTTTCTGTTCCTGAGTTACCAAACAGGAGGCCAGCTCTTCCCAGGCCCTTGGAGATTCAATTTAGGAGACACAGCACACAGCAAAGTCTCTGGAGATCAAGTAAGCAGGGTCACAGTGATAGAGCGCGCAGGTCACCCGGTCAACAATTTCACCATATACGTATCGGGCCCATAACCAACAATTTTATTATATACGTTAATCAGGTGACCTTACACTCTACTATCAGTAACCCTGGGTCCTTCCTATTTTTCTCTATAGTACCCGACTTACCATTCCACCGTTACGGGTACCTAATGACCACAATGGATCAGGGAGCTAGCTGTGGAGAAAGATGTAAAACAAAAATACCAACATATACTCTTTATACTTTCATTAAAATGACCACAGACTACTGAGAAGTTTTAAAGATTTTATCTAAAGTTCAGATTCGGAAATCATCAAGTTTACAACCAAAAGGCAATCAATAATCAAGATAACGAAAAGCACATAACCATACAAGAAGTAAATTAAGCTGATCATTTGTGGGTTTATGGGAAGGTAAGAACAAAAAACATGCTAGTCAGGAAATTCAGAGTTTAGATTTAAATGACGTGATTCTAGAATACTATACACCTATAGGGAAGGTAAAAAATGGAACACGCTATAATTCTAAAAACACCAATTCAGTGGGTGAAAAGGGAGAAATTATAAACCACATCTATACTTCATAAAAGGTCTGTAAAAAGGTACTTAAAGGAAGGGTAACATAGGAACATGCTAGGAAAACAGTAATAACGTATGAGCTTTTCATTCAGTAGTTGGCGAAAGCATGGAAAATCAAAATATGCGCAAAGGTATGTCTTTATTAAAGCAAAAGACAGAAAATAGAAAGGTGCAGTATAGAGTTTTCAGCACTATATATTTACCTAGAATGGTGTGAAGACCAACCCTGGCCACGGATCAGTCAAGGACAGGAAAAACCCCAAGGAAGGACAGTCATCAATGGGACAGCAGGTGCAGAATGGACACCCCAGGACAGGACAGGAAAACCAGATTAGGATCAGGACAGGACCACCAAGGAACGACCAGCACCCGCAGTTTGGAAGCAACACCTGCGCTCCACCCTCTCTGCAGCTATCGGCCAGAACCCCGATTGGGTTAGCGAACTCCCCAGCAAAGTGCTCCGCCAGCACTTAAGGTTTAGTAAAACCTCTAGAGTCTATGGATATTTCGGACAGAGTGCTCCGCAGCCCTCTGTATAAAGTCACCTATTGAGTGCGTTGGGTCAGTGACAGGTCAGCTATTCGGACAAGTCGGACAATTTCTCTAGCTAAACCTGGGCTAGTTATACTGTTTTCGGGTCAGTGTACCACCCCCCAAATGTTGCAAGTGTCAGAATCCCCAATTTCGATTGGTCCCCAAGTAGGATAGGTCAACACACCAATCAGATTTGACTTTTACTAGCCGGGTTTTACATATTCTGGGACCGCCTATTGAATTTGGGGTTCCCATGACCTATTCTACAGAATACAATGGAAGATATACATTTGTTGCTAATGTAGTACATTTCAGCTTCTCCGGCTGGGTGAAGGTGCATCTTCCCAGGCACGTCTTGGCAGGGACCTTCAGTTGGCACCCTGTCAATGCCACCGGCAGAAGACTGTCATGCGCAGAACAGCATTTCAATATGGTTTCTCGAGTGTCCCAGTAGACCCTCAATATCGCGGCACATGAAAAGTAAGCGAAAACAAATTAAAACATAGAAATAAATGAATACACTGTATACCATGAATTGCTACTCTATACCCCCTTACTTAAATTATACTATTGCGTTAGAGTTTTAATGCAAACAGTCAATAACATAAAACATCAGCACAAGCTTCACCATGTGAGAACACAGACAGCCATCTTAAAAGCAAATGCGCAAGCGCAAAAGATTCCCACCAGAACTGCAAGTACGTCACGTCACGTGGGTGTGACTAACGCATGCGCAGAAAAAAAAAACGCCAAGCAGCGGCCATTTTAGGAACAAGAGTTATTGAATTAGTAAACACATATGCAAGCGTCTCTAGGACACCCCAAATTTCAGAATAAAGGGGAATTAGTAAGACTAACAGGTTGAATTACATGGTTATAAGTTATTCGAGGTTCATGAATCCAAGCAAGTCACGTAATATGCGAATCCTTGCTCCATCAATCCCCTCTTTGATGATATTTACTATGATCATAACTAATGGAATCAGATGCCAACTTTTTCACACTTTGTTCATTTCAATCTCTTCCAACATTCGATTGAATTTTTCCTTAACTTCTTTGTTAGGGTGAGAATTGTTCACCCTTTTATAAATCTGATTATTTAGCTCCTCTAATTCAAGTTCATCCACACTCCGTTTCACACCTCTTTTATTCACAGTGTACTTCTTTTGGTGTTTGCGACATTTGCAACAGACAAATATGAGGAATATGATGAAACCTATTACTCCAATTGGCATCAGAACCTTAAACAAGAAACTTTTACCTAAATTAGAAAACCAATGACCTACAGCGGAGAGACCATCAGTAAGTCTCTTCCAGGCACTGTCAACCTCCAGTGGTTTGAGTTCCTTTTCCAAATTTGTAATGTTCCTTACATACTTTTTGATTTGTACACTTTTGTCCGGTATGTAAGTGCAACAATGTTGCGCTTTCAACATCCGGCAGACTCCGCCCTCTTTGGCTAATAAAGTGTCAAGAGCAAGTCTGTTCTGCAAAACCATAGATCTGATCGCAACCATTTCGGTATTGACCAACAGAAATCCATGAGCTGTGTCAGTAGACAACAGATCCACTATTGTTGACAATTTGCAAATTCTGTGTGTGTTCAGAACCACTCCCACTCCAGGTATCAGTGCACTAAAAATGCTACCCATTATTTCACCTACGCTTTCTCTTTTACTACGCATTAAGCCATTAGTGTTTTCATTGCTTCCAGCAATTTCATTCACATGGTATATTTTCGGGAAGACAATGCCAAAGTAGCAGCTTCCATACCAGTGATCCGGCAATTTGAAATAAGCCTTGTTTCCACATATATAATAAATTCCGGGAAACACAGGTTCTGACCCATTTTTGAAACCCCAACCTCCAATTACCTTGTAATTGTGTTCACATTGACTGGAACCAATGAAAATGTTGTTATAATAACTAGTCTTTTCGCGGTGAAGACAAAGTTTTCCCTTCCTCTCGAAATCCAGCAACAAAGCAGGACCACTCCCACCATTTGAGGTGCTTTCCATGTTTTCAGCCCATTTAGGAGTTTTCTGTCTTTTATCATTTGCCTTTCTTTGGAAACTTTCCCTTCTTTTCTCTGCCATGTTTAGAAACATTTTTTCTTGTTCATGTAATGAACAGGTCAAGTTATCTCTGTGTGCTTCATTTAAATCTATTGTACCTATAGTCAGAAAGTATTCTCCCATATAACGTGTAACGTCACTTTTAGTATGTACAGGATTCAGATTTCCACGTATAGGGAGTTCAGAAAATATCACGTCTGAGTTTGAGTAATAGTACTGTAACGGTCCTCTTTTATAAAATAAGCTAGCTAAAATACTACAGGAAATTCCATAAGTCAAGGGCAGGTGATGATAAGTCACGCCTTCAGCCACAGAAGTAGGTAGCTTCATGCAGACATAGCAATCTTCTATTTCCATTGTTTCTACGTAATGCACTAACAAGTTTGCGAATACATTTAAATTAGTCTGGTTTTTAACTCCGTGATAATGTAGTCCTTCCTCATCTGGTGCTTCTAAGTCTCGTTTTGTTTGTCTGAGGCTAAGTGCTTTCTCACGTCTTTCTACACTTTGTGTTGTCAGTTCTTCAGTGTCTTTTGTCACAATCTGTGTAGGGTCAATATTAGTATTTTTGCTCACCATATAAGGAATAAAAACGGTTAGTCCTATCCATAATATTAATACTATAGCTATACTACATATACATACTTTGCAGCATGTTTTACAACAATTACGTCTAGGCCTTCCATTCACATTTGAATCAGACATTTTTGCTCAAAAGAAGCTTTTCTCCACCCCTCTTTGTAACTTTGCACAGGTAGCTTACACTGAACAATTTCAGGTTGGTTCGTCTCCTTCGGTAGACTGATCAGCTGTCTGTTCTTCGTCACTTTCGTCAGTTATATCAAGATCCTCAAATTCCTCCATTCAGGATCTTGGTATTTTTCGTTCAGTCTTTTTATTCGATCACTCCTTCTTTTGGAGCTTTCTCCAGCTTGCTCTGCTATACGGGAACTTTGTCTTCTTTGCTCAAGCTTTTCTTCTACTGTTTTTAGTCTCAGTCTCAGTCTTTTAATAAACCTTGGTTCAGTATTTTTCTTCTTCTTGAGTCTTTTAGCTGGCACTGTGGTTTGGCTTTCTTCTAATGCTCTTTTATTCTCACTGGTTTGTGGCACTTCTGCTTCTGCTTCTTCCCTTCCTGTCTGACTAGTCCCAGGTCTTGTATCTGTTTCTTCTGCCTGGTTACTAAGCTGGCCTTGTTCAGGTGTAGACGGGATTTGACTTTTGGGCGTTTCAGTTTCTGTGTCCTGAACACATTCGTCTAGTTCTATCTGATCCTGTTCAAGCACTTCGAACCTTTGATTTTCTTCCGCTTGAACTTTCGCCCTATTTTCTGTCTGTCCCTTTTCAATTTCAGGAGTTCTTGGAGGTGTGTCGATCACCTGTTCTGTCCCTATCTGATCTTCTTCTCCTTCAGATTTTACATGGATTTCGATAATCTGATTGTCTTCTCCTATTCCTGTCTCTTCCTCACTATTCCACTCTCTGTCTGCATAGGTCTGGCTTCTTGTTCTGATTGGATCATCCGTCAGGTCAATTATGGGTATCCACTCATCTTGACTGGTGCTCGGTTGCTCTTCATCAGCTACTTCGGAACCCACGTCTGGAGACTCCTCAGCTGGGCTACCTTCAGCGTCAGTCTTCTCGTCTCTGATCACCTTCTTGGTATGGCTGGCATGGATCCACTTTGGAACGCCGGCACACTTCACCGCTGTCGTGGTCACCAGTATCACTTGGCGTTGTTTTCCCCACTTCGGTGCAAGGCAATTTGAACGAGTATGCTTCTTGAGTACAACCCAGTCGCCTGGAACCAATATATGGACTGGAGTTGTTGGACTGGCGTCGGCGTCTTCCCCAATCTGGCGAGAGATAGAACACACTTGGTCACCCAGTTGCTTGCAGTACTCAAGTACCAAATCATCAGAAATGCTTATCAGTTTGTATCCTGGTACCCATGCTTGTCTCATCACTCTTCCCATCAGGATTTCATGGGGACTCAGGCCTGTTTTTCGGTCTGGAATACTTCGGATTCCCATCAGAACAAGAGGTAAAGCCTCTATCCAGTTCATGCCCGTAGATTCACACATCTTCCCTAATCTTGACTTGATAGTGCCATTTATTTGTTCCACTACTCCAGAAGCCTCTGGACGATATGCAAAGTGCAGCTTTTGTGTAATCTTGAATGCTTTACAGAGCTGATCGATTACCTCATTCTGGAAATGCCCACCTCTATCTGATTCAATTGTGACTGGAACCCCGTACCTAGGTATTAGCTCTTGTAGTAACAATTTGGCTACAGTCATGGCGTCATTCTTTTTGGCTGGGTAAGCTTCCACCCATTTTGAAAACAGGCAGACAATGACAAGGACGTATCTCATTCCTTTACAAAGGGGCAATTGAATGAAGTCTACCTGCAATCTTACAAAGGGACCTCCTGACTTCTCAATTTTTCCCAATTCGACTACAGTTCCTTTCCCAGCGTTAAACTGCTGACATGTTAAGCACCTCTGGCAGAGTGACTCTGCTACCTTCCTGAACTTCGGGTTGTACCATGTTTGTTGGAAAACCCGAACCATGGCATCCCTGCCAACGTGTGCATCTCCATGCATCAATCTGGCCATAGAAGCAAGCAAGCGTCTAGGCAACACAGGCATACTGTCAGGGCCCACAATGATACCATCTTCACTTCTCTGTCGACAACCAAGCTTTCTCCATTTTTCCTTTTCCTTTATTGGTGCAGCATACTGCCAATCTCTCAATTCCTCCCATGTAGGCACCTCCTCAAACACCATAAGTTGGCAGCTGTTTCCATATCCCCCCAATTTGATATTAACAGACATTCGATGTCTGGCACAATGTTGAGCCACTTCGTCAGCATATCGATTTCCTACTGTCACATGGTCAGTGCCAGATTTGTGAGCAGCACACTTGACCACTGCCAATTCTTTTGGTAATTGGATTGCGTCCAGTAATTCTTGTACAACTTTCCCATTTCTGATAGGAGTACCTGAAGAGGTCAGAAACTCCCTTTGCAGCCACAACTGGCCAAAGTCATGCACAACCCCATAACCGTACTGACTGTCAGTATATACTGTTATTCTTTTATTTTTTCCAATTTTACAGGCTCTTGTCAATGCAATCAATTCGGCTACTTGTGCAGACTTCACTCCAAATAAACAGGATGCTTCTATAGTGCGTTTTACCGTGACTACAGCATAAGCAGCACTTAGGCCTACAAGTTCGTGTCTCAGACATGAGCCATCCACAAACAGCTCACTATCTTCTATTGGCAGGGGTACTTCCTTGATGTCTGGGCGTGGTTTAGTACTGAATTCTGTCAGGTCAATGCAATCATGTTCGACCTCTCCCTTTGCTTCTGCAATTATTGAGTCTGGCAATAGGGTAGCTGGATTCAGTATGTTACACCGAACAATGACCACATTTGCAGCACCTACAAGAATCCTCTCGTACTTAATCAGCCGACTAGGTGTGAGATACTGGGTCTTTGTTCTGGTCAGTAGGATTACAACTACATGTGGAACATACACAGTTACAGGATGTCCCATAACAATGGACTCGCTTTGTTCAAAACTCGTGCAGGTTGCAGCTACAGCTTTCAGACATCCAGGTAATCCAGCAGCCACTGGATCCAAAGTGGCAGAAAAATATGCCACTGGACGTCTAGTCAGGCCATGGGCTTGGGTTAGGACTGACAATGCACAATTGTCTCGTGTATCACAAAACAGTGAAAATTCCTTGAAATAAACAGGCATGCCTAAAGCAGGGGCTGTACACAGACATTCTCGTAATTTAGTAAATGCTGTCAGGCTTTCCTCATCCCATTCCACTGGGTCCTTTGCTCCTTTCTTTGTCATTTTGATCAAGGGTTTTGCTAGGACTGCAAATTCCACAATCCATTGCCTGCAGTAACCTACAACTCCAAGGAACATTCTGACTTCTTTCTGAGTATTGGGTAACTGCATGTTTCGAAATATTCTAATTCTTTCTGAAGTAACTTTTCTGATACCTTTCTCTATCTGGTGCCACAGATATTTTACTGACTTTGTACAGAACTGCAATTTGTCAGGTGATACTTTATGTCCTCCTTCACCTAGATGGTTCAGTAGGGCAATGGTGTCAACAACACAGTCTTTCTGACTCTTAGACGCCACCAAGAGGTCGTCTATATATTGCACCAAAACTGAGTTTCCAGGTAAGGTTAAAGATTCAAGACATTTTTTCAAAATCTGATTAAAGATTGAGGGGCTTTCTGTGTACCCCTGGGGGACGCGATTCCAAACGAACACGTGACTGTCGAAAGCAAATGAGAAAAGAAATTTGCTGTCTGGATGCAAAGGGATTGAGAAGAATGCGTGACATAGGTCAATCACAGTGAACCACTCAGCATCCCAGGGGATCTGATACAGGATCACTGCTGGGTTTGGAACAATAGGACAGCAAGGAACAACAATCTTGTTTACCTTTCTCAGGTCCTGTACTACTCTGTACTTGCCACTAGGTTTCTTGATTCCGATTATAGGAGAATTACATGGGCTACTCATCACTTCTTGTATGATGTTGGCTTCTAGTAATCTTTTTATTTCAATGGCGACTCCTGCTCTCACTTCTGCACTCATTTTGTACGGTTTTGTATTAGGGTACACTGCATTTTCCTTCATGGCTATTTTGATTGGGTCTACATTTGCCATCAGGCCTACATCCTTTCCAGTAAAGTCCCATACTTCTGGTTTCACTGTCTTTTGGAGTTCTTCGGGTAAGTCTTGTATAGTCAATTGTTTAATTTCTGAGTCAGGTTTGATTAACATTAATTTGTATATTCCATCTTCGTCTGGGGTTTGGATTTCGGCGCCCTTTGGTGTGAAAAGATGGTACAGTTCATTTTACACAACAAATCACGTCCTAATAAGTTTACAGGACTGGTGTCACAAACTACAAATCTATGCATTTCTTTGAAGTTCCCTATTGTAATCTCCATGGGCTCAGTAACTGGGGTACTAATCAATTGATTAGATACACCCACTACTTGAATTGCTTCTCCCGAGAGGGGTAGGTTTGGAACGACCGCTGTTCTCACAGTAGAACGGGTAGCACCAGTGTCCAACAGAAAGGTGACATCATTACCTTCAACCTTTCCTTCAATGTATGGCCCTGACTGGTCTACCGGCAAGGAGGCGCCAAGTACGCACTCCTCGTCCTCCCCCCTCAGGCCCCGTCAGTATTGATCCTCACAAAGAAAAGTATCATTCAATAAGAATTGCGAAGTTGCTGCATTTCTGTCCTCGTTTCCTCCCCAGATCTCTATGTCATCACCCTGCGGTGTTTTTCCCTTATAATTCGGTTTAGGTGCACGGGGCAACTGACTTGCCTTTACCTGTTGCTGGGTCTTTCTTGGCCTTTCATTCTGCGTCTGTGGATTTAAATCAGGGGTTTGAGGGTTATTATGCTGTGCATAGGGACACTCGTCTCTCCAGTGCCCTATCTCTCCGCACTGGTGACAGGGAAATTTCTTTTTGGCTTCCTCTCGACTCATTTTTACTCTGGGCTTCCCTCCTCCCCAGAACCTTGATTTTGATAAATTTTATTCATTTTACCTAATTGTTTTTCCTGCTGTTCCGCTAGTTTTACTTGTGCCCAAATAACCTTTTCCTTCAGAGCCTTTCGCTTGTCTGCCATCTCGTCTTCGCAATACTTGGCGTATCGCAAGACTTTGTCTATTTTCTTAGACTGCCAACAGATTTTATTGTCTTTGATCCACTGACAAATTTCAGGTCTTAAACCATTTACAAACCTGTAAATGAAGTGAGTCATATCCTTCATCTCGATATTATCTATTCTACTGTACGTTTTAAACACCTGTAACAGTCTTTCATAGAAGGATTGCACAGTCTCATCCCTTTCCTGCGTGGTTCTATCTATCTTGGTCCAATCAGTTTCCTTTGCAGGCACCTTTCCCTTCAAGTGTAACATCACTTGCTGGTATTTTTTCATTACCTCATCAGAAGGTGCTCCGGAAACAGGATCCCTCGGGTATTCCTCACTAGGCCAACCAATGGCAATTTTACAATCTGTCCATAAATGTACGGGAACGACTATGTCGAAAAACCCATCCAGGTCTTTCCACAGGCATTTTTGTACTTTCACTAACCTTTCCACTTGCCTGTACCATTCCACAGGCTTCTCTCTCAACTTTGGAAAGTCATTGGTAAAGGACACAATATCCTGTCTGGACCATGGAACGTGCACGTACTTCCCACCTGGCACCTCTCGCATGGGGTATAACTGTTCGGGCTTGTCGGCTTCCCTTAAAGCAAACTCTGAAGTCGTCTGTTTGGACCTAACCTCTTCCTTTTTCTTTGCCCACCTTGCTTTCCACTTTTCTACATCTCCCCATTTTTGCAACACGGTCAACAATTCTTGGATCTGAACCTTCTTTCCTGACACATTCATATTCTCTAGAACTTTGTCTGAGAACTCTGCTCTGTAGGGCTTTTGTAATGGCTTTTATTTGGAAATATCTATTCCCATACTAGCTGCAGTGTCTGTTAATTTCTCATGGAGCACTCGGGTATTACGGGTAAGACTCTTGCAGATAAACAGTAGTTCTTCCTCAGAATAGGTATTTAATCTGTCTAACCCCACATTTCCAGCCGTCAGTTCTTCCATTTCAATTCTCAATTTGTAAATATCTAATGGTTTTGTCTGAGGAGTTTGCCTTTCTAATTCTCGACTCCATCTCTCAATCTCTTCAGGAGTTACCAATGTGACACTTTTGGTACCTGAAGTTGATTCCATTTGAATCTCTCTCGTATTGAAAGGATTATCTCTCTTCTGTAGACTCCTTCCTGAGTTCCTAATTGGTAAATCCATTAAAGAAGCTTCAGATTCACATTCACACGTCTGATCATCTACAATTAAGGGCTCTCTTCGGGGCTGTACTACAGTCGGGGTAATAATTGGGGCTTGTGGACTTACTTGTCTATCCCCATACAAAGGAACAACGGGACCTATAGTTACTGGGATTGTCAGGGCTTCGGGGCTGGTATTTAACTGGGAGAGTTTCTGAATTGTTTCGGTTCTCTGTTTGGCTAGAGCCTCTCGCTCTTTTTCCTGCAGCATTCTTTCCAAGCTTATTTCAGGTACTATTTGCGGGCTTAAGGTTGGGGCAGTTGGATGCGTCATACTTGGTCCTTCACCATAATTAGGTTTTGGGAAACAGCTTCCTGTATTTAAGGCTCTCGGTCCACCCTCATAAGGAGGTCTTGAACCGAAATCTCTGTCACCCGAATATCTTGATTCTCCACTAAATGGTGGTCTTAGACAGGTGTCTCCGGCACCTATGAGTCCTAGGCCCTCGCTATAGGAAGGTATTTGACAGCTATCTCTTGGGTTTACAGATCTATTCCCTTCCTGACATGGAGGTCGTTGGGAAGCATCCTCTCCACTGGATGATCTGGGACCTTCATTATAAGGAGGCGGACTTTTCATAAACATGTCATCTAATAAATCATCATCCGAATCCCCAGGGGGCACCCAATGTTTGCATTTTTCTGTCTTTTTATCTCCCGTAGGACCACCCATTGGCATCATTGGAAATAGTCCTTCTACAATCATATTCTGTCTCCACTGTTTCATTTTTTTATCTCGGGTTTCTTGCTTTAATTTCGGATACAATTTTGTTAACCCTTTATCCAATCGGGGCTTGTCTCTCTCAAAAGCCTCGATCTCCCATTCCTCTAATGCTTCGTACTGCGTTAATCTAGGTCTGGGATGTAAATCATTCATTCGGGTTCTCAAATTAAATAAAATCCTGCCATTAAATGTTCCTTCTAACGGGAAAGCCAAAATTCCGTCATCTTTTGTGTATTCCGCCCAATTTTCCAACCATACACATGAGTGGTATCCTTTATCAAACATCATGAACGATGCGGGGGTATTAGGTGGCGGTATGGCAACACCTTCTCTAGTTTTGATAGGTTTGTCCTTTTTGAAATACTTCTTCACTTTATTTACAAGGGACAATTTTCTCTTGTTCCCGTACATAATGCTGGTGTTATGCCCTTTCCACTGATCGTTTTCAAACCCTAAATGTCGTGGATCAGGTCTAGTATTCGGTCTATACGTGTGCCACATACGAATTTTGCGAGCGACTTTGTTTACAAATCACTCCCAATCCAAATGCGCCTTTTATTTTCGTGCAACCAATAGAGTGCACGAGTTAAAAAATTTTGACCAATGGGTGCGCGGCCTTTCGCGAGACAGGTTCTCACGCTTCGGCACTCACCCCTCCTTTACAATTCCAGCTCCGCTACACACCCTCTGTTTCGACCAATACCAGCGCGGCACAGAGTGACGTCAGAGCAGCTCCGCGACTGACTCCCTCCCTCACAAGGTAACGGAAACTTAATTTCTCTCTTAAAGTGCAAGTGCTTTTAGTTATTTAACAACGAAAACACATTCGCCACTGTACTCGAGTGTCTAGAAAGGAAAGATTATGTTTCACTGCAAGTAAACCTTTTCTGTCTACTTTTCACACACTATCCTTCACTCAAGCATTAGGTAACCTGCTACTCCTTTGACTCATCCACTTCTTTTCGGGATATATATACTAAGTCTAAAGTTTCACTAGCGAACCCCTTTGCTGTCACTCAAGCTCAGATGAACCTGCTACTCCTCCTGTGTGACCCTTACTAGGTTATGCCACGATAGAAGTTTTGCCAGCGAACTTCTTTGCTATCATTTATTCAAGCATATGTTCAGGGAAAAAAACCCTAATTAGTGCTTCCAGTTCTACCTAACCTGCACCAATTTTCCTAGAGTAAGTGACCTCACTACGGCGTGGATTCTTCTTACCACCCGCTATTCAATTCCCCGGGGATTCCAGACAAACATCAAACAATTACTAACGAGTGGGTTAATACATTTATCAATATAACAATAAGAAAAACAATTTAAAACATTTCATAATTCTCAAAGCAAAAACATTTCATGTGATCGATCAAATTCTTATCAACAATATGTTCACAATTTTTAGCAGCAACATTTTTTTTATAGCAGCATCCGACCTACCTAGCTACCTTAACTAGTCCTACCTAACTTTAACTAGTCCCTAACCATAGCTCTGCTACCAGAAAATTACTGATAGAGCGCGCAGGTCACCCGGCCAACAATTTCACCATATACGTATCGGGCCCATAACCAACAATTTTATTATATGCGTTAATCAGGTGACCTTACACTCTACTATCAGTAACCCTGGGTCCTTCCTATTTTTCTCTATAGTACCCGACTTACCATTCCACCGTTACGGGTACCTAATGACCACAATGGATCAGGGAGCTAGCTGTGGAGAAAGATGTAAAACAAAAATACCAACATATACTCTTTATACTTTCATTAAAATGACCACAGACTACTGAGAAGTTTTAAAGATTTTATCTAAAGTTCAGATTCGGAAATCATCAAGTTTACAACCAAAAGGCAATCAATAATCAAGATACCGAAAAGCACATAACCATACAAGAAGTAAATTAAGCTGATTATTTGTGGGTTTATGGGAAGGTAAGAACAAAAAACATGCTAGTCAGGAAATTCAGAGTTTAGATTTAAATGACGTGATTCTAGAATACTATACACCTATAGGGAAGGTAAAAAATGGAACACGCTATATTTCTAAAAACACCAATTCAGTGGGTGAAAAGGGAGAAATTATAAACCACATCTATACTTCATAAAAGGTCTGTAAAAAGGTACTTAAAGGTAGGGTAACATAGGAACATGCTAGGAAAACAGTAATAACGTATGAGCTTTTCATTCAGTAGTTGGCGAAAGCATGGAAAATCAAAATATGCGTAAAGGTATGTCTTTATTAAAGCAAAAGACAGAAAATAGAAAGGTGCAGTATAGAGTTTTCAGCACTATATATTTACCTAGAATGGTGTGAAGACCAACCCTGGCCACGGATCAGTCAAGGACAGGAAAAACCCCAAGGAAGGACAGTCATCAATGGGACAGCAGGTGCAGAATGGACACCCCAGGACAGGACAGGAAAACCAGATTAGGATCAGGACAGGACCACCAAGGAACGACCAGCACCCGCAGTTTGGAAGCAACGCCTGCGCTCCACCCTCTCTGCAGCTATCGGCCAGAACCCCGATTGGGTTAGCGAACTCCCCAGCAAAGTGCTCCGCCAGCACTTAAGGTTTAGTAAAACCTCTAGAGTCTATGGATATTTCGGACAGAGTGCTCCGCAGCCCTCTGTATAAAGTCACCTATTGAGTGCGTTGGGTCAGTGACAGGTCAGCTATTCGGACAAGTCGGACAATTTCTCTAGCTAAACCTGGGCTAGTTATACTGTTTTCGGGTCAGTGTACCACCCCCCAAATGTTGCAAGTGTCAGAATCCCCAATTTCGATTGGTCCCCAAGTAGGATAGGTCAACACACCAATCACATTTGACTTTTACTAGCCGGGTTTTACATATTCTGGGACCGCCTATTGAATTTGGGGTTCCCATGACCTATTCTACAGAATACAATGGAAGATATACATTTGTTGCTAATGTAGTACATTTCAGCTTCTACGGCTGGGTGAAGGTGCATCTTCCCAGGCACGTCTTGGCAGGGACCTTCAGTTGGCACCCTGTCAATGCCACCGGCAGAAGACTGTCATGCGCAGAACAGCATTTCAATATGGTTTCTCGAGTGTCCCAGTAGACCCTCAATATTGCGGCACATGAAAAGTAAGCGAAAACAAATTAAAACATAGAAATAAATGAATACACTGTATACCATGAATTGCTACTCTATACCCCCTTACTTAAATTATACTATTGCGTTAGAGTTTTAATGCAAACAGTCAATAACATAAAACATCAGCGCAAGCTTCACCATGTGAGAACACAGACAGCCATCTTAAAAGCAAATGCGCAAGCGCAAAAGATTCCCACCAGAACTGCAAGTACGTCACGTCACGTGGGTGTGACTAACGCATGCGCAGAAAAAAAAAACGCCAAGCAGCGGCCATTTTAGGAACAAGAGTTATTGAATTAGTAAACACATATGCAAGCGTCTCTAGGACACCCCAAATGTCAGAATAAAGGGGAATTAGTAAGACTAACAGGTTGAATTACATGGTTATAAGTTATTCGAGGTTCATGAATCCAAGCAAGTCGCGTAATATGCGAATACTTGCTCCATCAACAGCACACAGCAAAGTCCCTCTTCTCCTCAGCTTCAGTTGGGCAGTAGAACAGGTCAGCCCTTAGAGCACACAGCAAGGCAATCTTCCTTCAGTTCTCCAGCAGTCCTTCTTCCAGCAGAGGTTCCTCTTGATTGCAGAATCTCCCTTCTGTTGTCAGGGGTCCTTCTCTTATACCCCTAAAAGTCTTTGAAGTTCTTTGAAGTCTTTGTACAAGTGGGCCCTGAGCCCGGTCTAAACCAGTTCTGGGTGTTGCTGGAGCACTGGGGCTTTCCTGGCTTCCTTCTTCCTTTCAGTATCAGGGACAGAGGTGACAGTCGCCCAGCGGGAGGTGGAGCCAGTATTGTGGTCAGGCAGGCACAGCCCTATTCACTCCTAGGTGCTATCTCCTCCCACTTCTCTGGCAGCAGATGCAGCCTTTTCATCCACGGGCTGACTCAGACAACCTCCTGGGTGCTCTGCAGCCCCTGTCACCCTCAAACCAGACAGTCAATCCACAAGCAGGCCCAGACACTCTGGGCCAGGCTCACCAGCCAATCACACGCCAGGCACAAATTACACAAATATGTAACTTCTAGAAGTGGCACTTCTCCACTAGACACAATCATGCCGCATATACCTTTACGCAGCATTCAATCTCACGAGTTTGCACATACCAAACTCGACCCTGCACTCCCCACACATCAGGAACTACCATGGGCATACATAGTCCCCATTCATTCCTATGGGAGGGCAGGTCACTCACCACACATACACAGAGAGCTCACGCACTTTACACTGTACCACAGTGAAAAAGTGCACAGAGGCCTAAAATCACCAACACCAGGTCACAGAAACAGGCTAGGAAAAAGCAAAAAAAAGTCTCGGGGTGAACCTGCCAAAAGGGCCGGGTCCAACAGTTGAGGAAAGCATGGCGTGGTAAGACAAGGGTTTAAGAGGTCAGGGTGGCAGACGGGGAACTACTGACGGTAAAATCAGAGGTAGCCGACCGCTTTAAACAATATTACTCTGACCTGTATAGATCCCAGTCTGAAGGGGTGGGCGAGCAGATCACGGAGTATTTGGACCATATACGGCTCCCGTTCCTCCCTGACATGCACAGGGAACTCCTAATGCATCCCATAGAGAGGGACGAGATTACTGAGGCTTTGGGTGGTATGAAAGCCGGAAGCGCCCCAGGACCGATGGCTTAACTGTAGCCTTCTACAAAACTTTCTTGGACCTGCTGCTTCCCCACCTGGCAGCCCTATTTGAGGATATTGTGTTTTACAGGTACTCTCCCGCCATCTATGAAGGAGGCCCTACTTGTTGCCAACCCTAATCCGGGTAAACCCCCAGACGAATGCAGTTCGTTCCGCCCCCTCTCGCTCCTCAAAGTTGATACTAAAATATTCGCCAAGGTGTTTGCTACTAGGCTAACTCTTATGTCTCAAATCCTAGTAGCCCGAGAACAGGCGGGATTTATACCGTCTAGAAACCTAACCTATACTATACGCACTGTCATTGGCACTATGCAGCATGTTCATCAGGAGAATAAAGCGAATGCTGTTTTCCTAGATATGGAAAAAGCATTTGATTCAGTGGAGTGGCAAGTACTGACGAGAATGGGATTAGGGTTTTTTTTACTGTTGATTGGGATCTTATACTATACAGAAAAACCAAAGGTGGTGATGGACGGAGCGTTGACAATACAAACACTCACCCCCAGTCAACTGATCTGGGTTTAATCGATCACCGTTCTTTAGCTCACTCCGCCACCCCAGTTCAGACATGGCCATATGCAAATCAGTCTGACACTGTGCCTCATGGGAGCAGTCCAGCCCGAACTGCCAAGCCATGTCTTCTCTGGACTGGAATCAAGCTTCCCAGGACCGGTTTCTGGCATTACAGCCGTCTTCAGCCGGGCTTGCTTGACTCCAGTGGCAAAGTGAGCAAGGGACTCACGTCTGAGCATACCCTGCCAACTTAGGGCGAACCAAGAAAAACCAAAGGTGGTGATGGACGGAGCGTTGACAATACAAACACTCAACCCCAGTCAACTGATCTGGGTTTAATCCATCACCATTCTTTAGCTCACTCCGCCACCCCAGTTCAGACATGGCCATATGCAAATCAGTCTGACCCTGTGCCTCATGGGAACAGTCCAGCACGAACTGCCAAGCCATGTCTTCTCTGGACCGGAATCAAGCTTCCCAGGACCGGTTTCTGGCATTACAGGCTTCTTCAGCCGGACTTGCTTGACTCCAGTGGCAAAGTGAGCAAGGGACTCACGTCTGAGCATACCCTGCCAACTTAGGGCGAACAAAGAAAAACCAAAGGTGTTGATGGACGGAGCGTTGACAATACAAACACTCACCCCCAGTCAACTGATCTGGGTTTTATCCATCACCGTTCTTTAGCTCACTCCGCCACCCCAGTTCAGACATGGCCATAGGCAAATCAGTCTGACCCTGTGCCTCATGGGAACAGTCCAGCCCGAACTGCCAAGCCATGCCTTCTCTGGACCGGAATCAAGCTTCCCAGGACCGGTTTCTGGCATTACAGCCTTCTTCAGCCGGGCTTGCTTGACTCCAGTGGCAAAGTGAGCAAGGGACTCACGTCTGAGCATACCCTGCTAACTTAGGGCGAACAAAGAAAAACCAAAGGTGGTGATGGACGGAGCGTTGACAATACAAACACTCACCCCCAGTCAACTGATCTGGGTTTCATCCATCACCGTTCTTTAGCTCACTCCGCCACCCCAATTCAGACATGGCCATATGCAAATAAGTCTGACCCTGTGCCTCATGGGAACAGTCCAGCCCGAACTGCCAAGCCATGTCTTCTCTGGACCGGAATCAAGCTTCCCAGTACCGGTTTCTGGCATTACAGCCGTCTTCAGCCGGGTTTGCTTGACTCCAGTGGCAAAGTGAGCAAGGGACTCACGTCTGAGCATACCCTGCCAACTTAGGGCGAACAAAGAAAAACCAAAGGTGGCGATGGACGGAGCGTTGACAATACAAACACTCTCCCCCAGTCAACTGATCTGGGTTTAATCCATCACCGTTCTTTAGCTCACTCCGCCACCCCAGTTCAGACATGGCCATATGCAAATCAGTCTGACCCTGTGCGTCATGGGAACAGTCCAGCCCGAACTGCCAAGCCATGTCTATCCCTGGACCGGAATCAAGCTACCCAGGACCGGTTTCTGGCATTACAGCCGTCTTCAGCCGGGCTTGCTTGACTCCAGTGGCAAAGTGAGCAAGGGACTCACGTCTGAGCATACCCTGCCAACTTAGGGCGAACAAAGAAGAACCAAAGGTGGTGATGGACGGAGCGTTGACAATACAAACACTCACCCCCAGTCAACTGATCTGGGTTTTCATTCATCACCTTTCTTTAGCTCACTCCGCCACCCCAGTTCAGACATGGCCATATGCAAATCAGTCTGATCCTGTGCCTCATGGGAACAGTCCAGCCCGAACTGCCAAGCCATGTCTTCCCTGGACCGGAATCAAGCTTCCCAGGACCGGTTTCTGGCATTACAGCCGTCTTCATCCTGGCTTGCTTGACTCCAGTGGCAAAGTGAGCAAGGGACTCACGTCTGAGCATACCCTGCCAACTTAGGGCGAACAAAGAAAAACCAAAGGTGGTGATGGACGGAGCGTTGACAATACAAACACTCACCCCCAGTCAACTGATCTGCGTTTCATCCATCACCGTTCTTTAGCTCACTCCGCCACCCCAGTTCAGACATGGCCATATGCAAATCAGTCTGACCCTGTGCCTCATGGGAACAGTCCAGCCCGAACTGCCAAGCCATGTCTTCCCTGGACCAGAATCAAGCTTCCCAGGACCGGTTTCTGGCATTACAGCCGTGTTAAGCCGGGCTTGCTTGACTCCAGGGGCAAAGTGAGCAAGGGATTCACGTCTGAGCATACCCTGCCAACTTAGGGCGAACAAAGAAAAAACAAAGGTGGTGATGGACGGAGCGTTGACAATACAAATACTCACCCCCAGTCAACTGATCTGGGTTTAACCCATCACCGTTCTTTAGCTCACTCCGCCACCCCAGTTCAGACATGGCCATATGCAAATCAGTCTGACCCTGTGCCTCATGGGAACAGTCCAGCCCGAACTGCCAAGCCATGTCTATCCCTGGACCGGAATCAAGCTTCCCAGGACCGGTTTCTGGCATTACAGGCATCTTCAGCCGGGCTTGCTTGACTCCAGTGGCAAAGAGAACAAGGGACTCACATCTGAGCATACCCTGCCAACTTAGGGGGAACAAAGTAAAACCAAAGGTGGTGATGGACGGAGCGTTGACAATACAAACACTCACCCCCAGTCAACTGATCTGGGTTTAATCCATCACCGTCCTTTAGCTCACTCCGCCACCCCTGTTCAGACATGGCCATATGCAAATCAGTCTGACCCTGTGCGTCATGGGAACAGTCCAGCCCGAACTGCCAAGCCATGTCTATCCCTGGACGGGAATCAAGCTTCCCAGTACCGTTTCCGGCATTACAGCAGTCTTCAGCCGGGTTTGCTTGACTCCAGTGGCAAAGTGAGCAAGGGACTCACGTCTGAGCATACCCTGCCAACTTAGGGCGAACAAAGAAAAACCAAAGGTGGCGATGGACGGAGCGTTGACAATACAAACACTCTCCCCCAGTCAACTGATCTGGGTTTAATCCATCACCGTTCTTTAGCTCACTCCGCCACCCCAGTTCAGACATGGCCATATGCAAATCAGTCTGACCCTGTGCGTCATGGGAACAGTCCAGCCCGAACTGCCAAGCCATGTCTATCCCTGGACCGGAATCAAGCTTCCCAGGACCGGTTTCTGGCATTACAGCCGTCTTCAGCCGGGCTTGCTTGACTCCAGTGGCAAAGTGAGCAAGGGACTCACGTCTGAGCATACCCTGCCAACTTAGGGCGAACAAAGAAGAACCAAAGGTGGTGATGGACGGAGCGTTGACAATACAAACACTCACCCCCAGTCAACTGATCTGGGTTTTCATTCATCACCTTTCTTTAGCTCACTCCGCCACCCCAGTTCAGACATGGCCATATGCAAATCAGTCTGATCCTGTGCCTCATGGGAACAGTCCAGCCCGAACTGCCAAGCCATGTCTTCCCTGGACCGGAATCAAGCTTCCCAGGACCGGTTTCTGGCATTACAGCCGTCTTCATCCTGGCTTGCTTGACTCCATTGGCAAAGTGAGCAAGGGACTCACGTCTGAGCATACCCTGCCAACTTAGGGCGAACAAAGAAAAACCAAAGGTGGTGATGGACGGAGCGTTGACAATACAAACACTCACCCCCAGTCAACTGATCTGCGTTTCATCCATCACCGTTCTTTAGCTCACTCCGCCACCCCAGTTCAGACATGGCCATATGCAAATCAGTCTGACCCTGTGCCTCATGGGAACAGTCCAGCCCGAACTGCCAAGCCATGTCTTCCCTGGACCGGAATCAAGCTTCCCAGGACCGGTTTCTGGCATTACAGCCGTGTTAAGCCGGGCTTGCTTGACTCCAGGGGCAAAGTGAGCAAGGGATTCACGTCTGAGCATACCCTGCCAACTTAGGGCGAACAAAGAAAAAACAAAGGTGGTGATGGACGGAGCGTTGACAATACAAATACTCACCCCCAGTCAACTGATCTGGGTTTAACCCATCACCGTTCTTTAGCTCACTCCGCCACCCCAGTTCAGACATGGCCATATGCAAATCAGTCTGACCCTGTGCCTCATGGGAACAGTCCAGCCCGAACTGCCAAGCCATGTCTATCCCTGGACCGGAATCAAGCTTCCCAGGACCGGTTTCTGGCATTACAGGCATCTTCAGCCGGGCTTGCTTGACTCCAGTGGCAAAGAGAGCAAGGGACTCACATCTGAGCATACCCTGCCAACTTAGGGGGAACAAAGTAAAACCAAAGGTGGTGATGGACGGAGCGTTGACAATACAAACACTCACCCCCAGTCAACTGATCTGGGTTTAATCCATCACCGTCCTTTAGCTCACTCCGCCACCCCTGTTCAGACATGGCCATATGCAAATCAGTCTGACCCTGTGCGTCATGGGAACAGTCCAGCCCGAACTGCCAAGCCATGTCTATCCCTGGACGGGAATCAAGCTTCCCAGTACCGTTTCCGGCATTACAGCAGTCTTCAGCCGGGCTTGTTTGACTCCAGTGGCAAAGTGAGCAAGGGACTCACGTCTGAGCATACCCTGCCAACTTAGGGCGAACAAAGAAAAACCAAAGGTGGTGATGGACGGAGCGTTGACAATACAAACACTCACCCCCAGTCAACTGATCTGCGTTTCATCCATCACCGTTCTTTAGCTCACTCCGCCACCCCAGTTCAGACATGGACATATGCAAATCAGTCTGACCCTGTGCGTCATGGGAACAGTCCAGCCCGAACTGCCAAGACATGTCTATCCCTGGACCGGAATCAAGCTTCCCAGGACCGGTTTCTGTCATTTCAGCCGTCTTCAGCCGGGTTTGCTTGACTCCAGTGGCAAAGTGAGCAAGGGACTCACGTCTGAGCATACCCTGCCAACTTAGGGCGAACAAAGAAAAACCAAAGGTGGTGATGGACGGAGCGTTGACAATACAAACACTCACCCCCAGTCAACTGATCTGGGTTTAATCCATCACCGTTCTTAAGCTCACTCCGCCACCCCAGTTCAGACATGGCCATATGCAAATCAGTCTGAACCTGTGCATCATGGGAACAGTCCAGCCCGAACTGCCAAGCCATGTCTATCCCTGGACCGGAATCAAGCTTCCCAGGACCGGTTTCTGGCATTACAGCCGTCTTCAGCTGCGCTTGCTTGACTCCAGTGGCAAAGTGAGCAAGAGACTCACGTCTGAGCATACCCTGCCAACTTAGGGCGAACAAAGAAAAACCAAAGGTGGTGATGGACGGAGCGTTGACAATACAAACACTCACCCCCAGTCACCTGATCTGGGTTTAATCCATCACCGTTCTTTAGCTCACTCCGCCACCCCAGTTCAGACATGGCCATATGCAAATCAGTCTGACCCTGTGCCTCATGGGAACAGTCCAGCCCGAACTGCCAAGCCATGTCTTCCCTGGACCGGAATCAAGCTTCCCAGGACAGGTTTCTGGCATTACAGCCGTCTTCAGCCGGGCTTGCTTGACTCCAGGGGCAAAGTGAGCAAGGGACTCACGTCTGAGCATACCCTGCCAACTTAGGGCGAACAAAGAAAAACCAAAGGTGGTGATGGACGGAGCGTTGCCAATACAAACACTCACCCCCAGTCAACTGATCTGGGTTTAATCCATCACCGTTCTTTAGCTCACTCCGCCACCCCAGTTCAGACATGGCCATATGCAAATCAGTCTGACCCTGTGCCTCATGGGAACAGTCCAGCCCGACCTGCCAAGCCATGTCTTCCCTGGAACAGAATCAAGCTTCCCAGGACCGGTTTCTGGCATTACAGCCGTCTTCAGCCGGGCTTGCTTGACTCCAGTGGCAAAGTGAGCAAGGGACTCACGTCTGAGCATACCCTGCCAACTTAGGGTGAACAAAGAAAAACCAAAGGTGGTGATGGACGGAGCGTTGACAATACAAACACTCACCCCCAGTCAACGGATCTGGGTTTAATCCATCACCTTTCTTTAGCTCACTCCGCCACCCCAGTTCAGACATGGCCATATGCAAATCAGACTGACCCTGTGCCTCATGGGAACAGTCCAGCCCGAACTGCCAAGCCATGTCTTCCCTGGACCGGAATCAAGCTTCCCAGGACCGGTTTCTGGCATTACAGCCGTCTTCAGCCTGGCTTGCTTGACTCCAGTGGCAAAGTGAGCAAGTAACTCACGTCTGAGCATACCCTGCCAACTTAGGGCGAACAAAGAAAAACCAAAGGTGGTGATGGACGGAGAGTTGACAATACAAACACTCACCCCCAGTCAACTGATCTGGGTTTAATCCATCGCCGTTCTTTAGCTCACTCCGCCACCCCAGTTCAGACATGGCCATATGCAAATCAGTCTGACCCTGTGCCTCATGGGAACAGTCCAGCCCGAACTGCCAAGCCATGTCTTCCCTGGACTGGAATCAAGCTTCCCAGGACCGGTTTCTGGCATTACAGCCGTCTTCAGCCGAGAAGGTCGTACCTGATCGATGCTGCTTTCATCTTGAACTTCACTACTCTTCAATCGTAGTGGTGAAGATTCCACGAATGCCGTCATCAGGATTGGCAGCCTTTGAGGGCAGCACAAAGCGTGAACCTTGGTAGGAACCAACAATGTATCTGCATCCACTGGCGCATCCGATTGTAGCGTCAGACAGGTGTCTAACACGCATTCTTCTCCGCATAGCAGACACCTCAATACAGGTAAAACACATCTTTGCCACATTGGTCGAAATGATAGAAACCAAGTCATGTTCAGGTCTCTAAGCCGGGAGAGTCCCAGGATTTTTGATATCCGGTCCCGGTATCCAATGGCTAGGATTGTATCTTCCATTGTCGCGAGAGTTTGATCTGTGACATGGGTTGCCATAACGAAAAATAAGGACTAAGAATAGGATTCCTGCAATTAGTCCCAGGATCAGGGGAAGTTCGCCAAAAATCGAATGGACGAAATCTGGAAAAATACCCAGTATGGCTTTGAATGGTGTTAATGCCATCGAAAATACTGTCTTAAATACCTTTGAGACCCCAGTGGTATCAGAAATATTTAAGATTTCGCTCAGGATTTCCGCGAAATGTACGGGGGAATTAGTCGATAATAATGTATGTATCTCTGCAGCCGTCCTTGCGACTTGTAGATCATACGTTTCTTTTGATGACGTGAGCCTTGTAGGCGTCTGAAGAAGCACTGTTTTCATTCTGCTTAAAGTATCTATTCGAATAGAAGTAATTTTCAAACTGGGCCATGCCCTTGCCTCCCTGTCTGGAAAGGAGCTGGGGAACAAAGAACGTCCACAGCACTTGACCTTCGCAGTCGTAGTGACTAGATAAGGAGTCCCGGGCATAAGACTACAACATTTGCGGTCTACAATAAGAATGTAACTCCCATTATAGAGTCTTTGAAAGAATGGTTCTATTTCAGTTGCAGGTGCGCCTTGCTGGTGACATGAAAGGTTGTATGAATTCCCTTCACAGGCTCCATGCAAACTAATTCCGTTACACAGAAGCGTGCCGCTTAGTGACATGGCACAATTGTTGCCACTAAGAAACACTTTCTGTCCTTTATTACTGACACATGCATGTGAGTAGGGCAGGTTCCAAGTTGTTTTAAGGTACCCCTTCCCCAATTTCTCGTACATGCCAGCCTGTATATATTTTTGGCAGTATTGAAACCTGAAGGTTGAGATTGGAATATTTATGATTCCGTGGATTATCCATTCACTGACAGGTCGTTCTGACATTGTCATTGGTAATCTTTCTAGTTTTTCAATGCTCAAGATTGTATAATCAGCACCCTTTTGCGCCATACCGATTTGTCTATCAGTAAGGTTAAAGATTTGGAATAGTGACGTTGTGTTGATTAAACGCCAAGGCACATAGCCTGAACGCAGATTTTGTAACGTCCAGCCAAGCTGTACAATAGAACGCAATTGTGACTGACCATGTTGTAATAACAGTAAGTCTTGCGCTAATATATCGATTGCTGAAGACACAATGCTGTCCAATGAAAAAATTCTGGAGGACAGAGTCATTAACCCATTGTCCACTACAGAAAGTGATTTTTCCAAATTAATACGGTCAATTTCCCGTATTCTCTCTGCTGTTTCAATTTGATTAACCTTCCAGGCCTCATTGTATGCTGCATATACAGAGGCTGCTATGAAACGCTTTTGACGCTGTTTGCGTGGTCCCATTATGAAATCACGCAAGTCAGCACCATCAGTAAGTAAAGTTAGGTGTTGCTTAATTTCAGGCAGTGTGGAAGTTTGTAGCCACTGAAGGCATAATTTGCCCACACTGTAGGTTGTTATTATCCCTGGGTGATGTCTTTGGGGATATCTAGGGTCTGGCCTGGTCATTTTGAACCCCTGTGTTTTATTCAGGAATCTGTCTTGACAGTTATTTGTATCTGTGGGCCAGAGCAACCATTGTTTCCAATCAGGATGTGTTCTGTTTTGGTTTAATATATGGTTTACGTCTATCTCTTCATTCGTATCAGAGCTATTGCTAAACATTGTTGGCTTTGGAATAGACGGTTTATTTAAATCTTTGATTTTGGCTAGGCCAAGACAGGTGGTTTGTTGAACAGTGTCATTTAAAAATATCATTTGTTCTGGGATCATGCAAGCTCTAAACAAAGCTTCTAAACCCTGTACTTGCCATTCTTTTGTACCCCAAACACTTTTCAAATCAACATTTTTGTCCCAATAATCAAATCCAAAAGTATTCATTTCTTCGAAGAATGAATCTGAATATATCAACTTTGTGTTGGTTATCATGGTTTTCATCCCTGTCTTGTTTGACAATTTAAAATAAAATGTTTCAGCATTACTTGTGTTAAAACCTGAAAAATATGAATATTTGTCGTAAACGGTTCTTGAGCTCCTTTTTGGAGGTGTTGCACAATGTTCCCATTGATTATAATTTAAAACATTTCTAGGTTGTGCAGATTTATGTAAAAAGTGATTACCATAGTGGTTATAGCAATACATACTGTCATAATTTGTAAAACCTTGCAAATAATCATGTTTTGTAAATTTAGCAGACATTACTAAATCAGACATCATGTTATTAATGCTTTCGAAGTCCCAATCATCAGCAAATGAGTTTGGTTTTGCAAAGTCACTCAAGGAGATCTTGATTTGGTGTGGATATTTCAGGATCTCGACCGGACCATAAATTTCATAGTCAGTGTTGTCCCAGGCTACCCCACCAGGTATAGGATTGGCTGTGAAGTTGGCTGAAGAAAGTTCTCTTTTCTCGACGTGTGAAGATGTGTGTGGTTTGAGGACCAAGTTGATGTTCTGACTTGCTGTGTCCATTTTAGCATATTTTCCCTCAATGAAGCGTCCCAAAGTTAATACCATGATGAGCCAAAGTATGAGGATAAATGCACCAAAACCCACCCAAAATTCAATCCATGGAGAAATCAGATATGTTTCTTTCAGTTGGTTCAAAAGTTCCTTAGCTTTGTCTTTAAAGGATTTTGATGATGGCTGTGTCTTTGATTCACTGAGGCTTTCAGAGGAATCATCGAAGTTGATGAAGTAGCCGGATGCAGTTCTGTCAATTGTTCCAATTGCTTCAGGATTTTTGTTGCTTGCATTTTCACTTGGTACTTCATTATAGATTGGTGTGTCTCTGCTAAATGTTTTTATTTGGGTTTTCAGAGGTCTGAGTTCTATTGCATTGTTGCATAGTCCTTGTTGTTCTTCTGTAGGCGTTTCGAATGTGATGAGCCTCTTTGTTAGGACCTCTGTACTGGTAGCAAACCTTGGTGTTCTGCTACTTATTGGGAGTCCACTTGGCCTACTGTTTGTTATCGGCCACATGTTGTGGTTTTACCAGGTCGATGGATACAACTCGGTTCTCCTTTTTACCAGCAAGTGGCGGTAGTACAACTGATCTTGTCCCGTTGACAGACAAGACAGGAACTGCTTTTCTGTAAGAAGGCCCAAATTCCTTCTTTACCGCGATCTTCTCCCTGACTAGATCCCCGACTTTTGGAATCCAGACAGGTCTTGCTGGGACAGGTGGTGATTCTTCAGTGGTTGTTGGCTGTTGTTTCAACTGTATATTGTTCATGTCTTTTTTTTTTTTTTTTTAAGTCCTGCAAAATAGCCAAACGGTCTTTGACATCAAAGCTTTTTTCTTTAACCACTGAAGTCTGACTGTCGAGGTCAGAGATAATCATTCTAGTTCCAAATAATAATTCGTACGGACTGAATCCCTTCAAAGAATTTCTTGGCAAGTTATTTAGACTACGTTGGACACTTATTAGATGTTTGACCCACCCAGCTCCCGAACCTAATACCTTTGCCGTTATAGATTGCTTTATGTCACGGTTTTTTCTTTCAACAATTCCGTTCCCCTCAGGGTGAAATGGACAAGAGTACCGCAATTGCACGCCCATACTGACCATGGCCTCCTTATAAGCCCGAGAGCTAAAAGCAGGACCATTGTCCGAATGCAGCATGCCAATTGCGTATGTGCCGATAAAGACTCGCAAATCTTTTATAACAGTTCTGGCGTCAGCCGTTCGCTGGGGC
Organism: Lissotriton helveticus; assembly: GCF_964261635.1. Lineage (NCBI taxonomy): Eukaryota > Metazoa > Chordata > Amphibia > Caudata > Salamandridae > Lissotriton > Lissotriton helveticus. The sequence goes on from NC_136072.1 coordinate 200,214,018, forward strand.
CACATCCATATAAACCTTGTGCATGAGTCCACTGCAACCAAGATATATTTATAGTTACCATCCCTTTGTAAGGGACCGCAGTGGTCTAGATAAACACAGGCTAATGGTTTATCCGAGATTAGAAGGGGCGTCTGCACTGGACGTCTCACCGTTGATACTTTCATTTTTTGACATATTTCACATGCTAGAACATAGTTCCTCGTTTGTCTTCTCATTTGTGGCCACCAGTATCTCTGTTTTAATAATGATACTGTGGCTGAGACGCCAGCATGGATAGAAGCAAGCCCTTCGTGTGCCGCTATTATTAGTCCTAACCTATGTTCCATGTTTGGAATTGCCCTATCCCCCACTCCAGGGATTCGAGCAAAAGGAACATTGTTTGCATCAGTTATGTATGAGTATTTTACTGGAAAGCCTTTAGGGAGTGGTTCTATCGAATCCTTTTCTGAAGCGCTGACAGCTTGTAATATTTCGCTGTCTATTTTTGTTTTTGACCGGGTGACGGCAGCTACGGAAGCCGTTTGCACAGCTGCCTTCGCGGCCTCATCAGCCAATGAATTCCTTGCAACGTGAACGCCATCACGTTGATGACTCAGTGTATGTATCACGTGAGTCTTTGGTAGTTCTTTTTGTAAAAGAGCTACTTGTTCCCAGAGCATTTTATGCTTAATTGTGCCACCTTTCGCATCCTTGAAACCATTCTGAAGCCAGATCTGCAAATATTCATTATAAGACTGAACGCAATAATACGAATCGCACACTATGAGTGTGGGGAATTCTCGATCGGTATTTTCAAGCGCCATCTTGAATGCTAGTAGTTCAGCTCGCTGAGCTGTACAATCTCCTAGGGATTGTGTTTTAGTGAGGGTTGGTTTAAATTTCCCTTCGTGCCAACGACCTTTAACAATCGCGCACGCAGCACTGTAAGCTTGTTTACCCCCTACTGCGGGTTGTGCTGATCCGTCTGTATATAATATACAGCCGTAGTGATCTAGAGGCAGAATTTCGGTTGGCGGAGGACATTCAAATTCATATTGGAGAAATTCTTGTGTTTTTAAGTAAGGATCAAATTCGTACACCACGTCTGTTGCAGCAAGAGAGTTAGCCCATTGTATCCATCTTGGATGGAGTGCTTTAGCATTTGGAATGCTTGCCTTTGTTACCGCCTCTAAGGCTGGTATTGGTGTCACGATTACTATTCGTTTACCTTGTGCCAGGGCTCGTTCTTTTGCTATAGCTGTCTGTGTTGCTGTAAGAATTTTTTCCGTTGGGCTAAATTTCATTTCAGCCTTAGTGTACAAGTGTGATTTGAATGCAATTGGTACCTTTTCTCCCTCATTAGAGGTTAGGTATGTGAATCCGCATCTCCCTGGGATGACTCGAATCACAAGATTGCGTGTGTTATCACGTGTTTCTAATTTTGTTTTAATTAGCATGTCTGTTTTTAAGGATCTCAAAATCTCTGTGTGTGTTTGAGTCCAATTGGATTTTTTAAAGTCTGGTTTAAGTAGATCATAAAGGGGTTTGACCCTTTCTGCGTAATTTGCAATGTATGTTCTTCCGAAATTTAGGAAGCCTAGAATTGACTGTAGGTTTTTTAGTGTTTTAGGAGCTTGGATTACGGCACATTTCTCTAGGAAATTGTCTGCCAGGCTTTTACCTTCACTTGATAACTCATATCCTAAGAACAGGACTGTCAGATGGGCAATTCTGGACTTTTTAAAGTTGAATTTGTAACCCTCTGCTGCGAACCCAAGTATTATGGTGTTCACTCTTTTCAAGTGAGTATCTAAGTCATCATCTGTTAAGTAAATGTCATCGACATAAGATAATGCTTCATCATCATATAGTTGTAGTAATTCTGTTACTCTCGCTGAGAATACCCCCGGGCTGTTCTTGTACCCCTGGGCTAACCGACAGAATTGCTTTTGAGTGCCATTTACTGAGAATGCAGTTAAATATCTGCTCTCTGGTGCTATGTTTTGACAAAAGAATCCATTGGAGATGTCCAAGGTTGTTTTGTATTTTTTGCGCACTATGTTATTCATTAGTGCAGCACTGTGTGAGTTTTGCACTGCAAAGGTTTTGCAACATGTGTTAAGGTGTCGGTAATCCAAAACTAGACGATATGAATTGTCTGGTTTGGAGACCGGAAAGGATTGTTCATTTGTGAGGTGCAAGTTTCAATCACCCCCTGGTATTCTAGCTGATCTAGTATTTCATTTACCTGTTTTTTAGCTTCTTGCTTAATTGGGTACTGCCTTTGTGCAGTAGGTTGTGATTTTAACTGGATTTTGTGAGGAGGAGAATCCTCATCCCATCCTACATGATTTTTATATAAAGCAGGTGCTAAGGCCACTGCCCACTTTCTAGCAAGTGTGTATTTTTTATGAATCGGGATTTGATTCGAGAAGGCAGGCATAATTACTTCTTCGCCATGAGGGCACTCCCTGACAAACTCTGGTGGCCAGTCTTTTTCAGCTAGAAGGATGTCATAACCCTTGGAGAGGTTATCCCAAAATAGTCCCCTTATTTTCCTAGTCTTATCTCCCTCTATACGTAATGTTATCTCGTATATCTTGTGGGGTTTGCTAACTCTGGTGTCTGCAGTTTCCACTTGAAGATATTCATTCGTGTCCACTGTCTCCAGATGATTCATAAGGACTTTGCGAGCTATGCTCACTTCTGCTGCGCTGTCTAGCATTGTCTGAGCCCACTCTCCGTTTTTCAGTTGTGTCCTCATTATTCTCGGCATTGTTAACTACCTTGATACTGGCTACCTTCTTTTTTGGAAATTGTAATTTCTTTTTTTGTTGAGCAGGTTCCTTGTCTTTGGACTTGGCGTGCTCTTCTCTTTGTTCTGATCGTCCTCTTCTTTCCGATTTCTGCGAGGAAGTCTGAAAAGATTGAGAGGGACGTGTATCAATGTCTTGATATCTATCAGGTTTTTTAATATTATCCCTATTTCTAAGGTTATATCTTTTCCCAGAGGGGTCACTCTGGGGTGACCTGTGTCTCTGGTTCGGAGATTTCTCCCTTCGCCTAGGAGACCTTCCTCGGGACTGGAATTTCTTTTCTTTTGGATTGGATTGTTTGTTTCCATCCCAGTTCTTTTTTGGTGAATTATTATTAAAAAATATTTTTTCTGGACTTTCAGTCAGTTGCGGTTTTACTGGTATTCCACCTAAACTATCTCTACCTAGTTCCTCATAGGATTTTTCTATGATTCTGGCAATTTCAGCTGGTTGGTCTGCTATATCTGTCTCTTTTAACCTCTGGCGGATCGCCACGTTTGCTGCTTCACCTTTTATATTGGCTAATAATATAGCCGAGACCTGCTTGAAGTCTTTCAGTAATTTCATACCAAGAGTTAAAGCTGGTTCTGGACCGTATTCATCTTGAATTTGTTTTAGCACATCTGGTATTACCGAAATGGATGGAACACCGTGCGTTTTTGTGTAGATTGAAGCAAAGACTGTACCCCAAGTATCACAGTCCTCTATGTGTGGTGCGATTCCCATTGGGAGACATATAGTCAGAATCCTGTGTTTTTCTAGCGGGGTGGTGTCAGGAAACACCGCCTCTATTTGGGTGATTTTCTGTGCCAACCAGAATGGTATTTGTTCTCGTTTAGCCGGAACTTTACCTAGGCAGGATTGGATGTTCTGTGGTGTGATTTTATTTGTGTTCCCCTGGTGAGGGGTCAGCTGTGGAAGTTTAATCGCTGGCTGAATTGTTGAAGTCCGCATTACATACTGGACTAATTGTCTATGAATTTTTAGTAATTGTTTTAGCTGTATTAACAGCTCTCCAGTAGACATTCCTTCGATGTCTGGGTGTGGTGTGTATCCGGCTAAGACCGGCCACGTTGCTCCTGGTCTACCTAAAGGACCGAGCCTTGTAATGTGATTGTTATGTATTAGAGCGCCATCAAATAAGAGCAAATGCTCTTGGAATTTGAGTGGTACTTCCACCTCCTCGAAAGGAGTGTAAATGTCGGGTGGAACCTCTATTTTGTAATAGTGGAAGTACTTTGTTACAGCATTTGCTGCTGGAAAATGTATCCATGTATAGTATACCTCTGTCTGTCGATATTCGTGTGCCTCAATTACGAATATGACTGTGCCACCTCTAGGTGTCAGTCCATTTTCTATAAGTTTTAAGGTTATAGATTTCCTTTTGGCGACCGGGATGAGTATTATATCCCCGTCCGCATCTAGTGCTGCAGTATCAGCTGCTACTATTTCAGCTGCTAATCTAACTGCCTCTCTTTCTTCATCACTGTCTCCCATTTTACCGACAGGATGGTATTATGTTTGTTTGCAGATCAGGTTTCTTATGGAACAAAGATTAGATGCACAATATTTTGGAACAGTGTATCCTTCAACGTTGACTTATACCAAGAACCTTACATAGGAGTTCCCTCCTGCGAGGTTTTGGAGGATATTACCTTTCACCCACTCCAGACGTCTTTGGAGTATTTGGGAAAAGGGGTCTGAGTGAGAAAGCACGACTGAGTTACTCTAATTGTCTTACGTTAGTTTTATCGCCCTTTCCAAACGCGTTGGGCGCCATGTAGTGTAGTTCCTATCTTCCCAATAGGCTCTGCGCATTGGAATAATACCTACAGCAGTAAAGGCCTAGGCCAGACGTTAACTAGGTCTACTACTGTCGATACTAGACTTAAGTTTTTGGGTTTGCCAGCGTAGCTCAGAGTTCGCTAGAAACTTTCTCGAATGTTCAGGAAAGAATTAACTCCCCTGATTAGACAAGAAGGGATTTAGTTTCTGACAACCATAGAACATGACAACTTTGCTCTCCCCTAATCAAGAGTGTATCTCCAGAGTCGTGTGAGCACAAGGCAATTATTTTACTCAGTCAGTACGTGCATTCTTAGTCTCATCAGATTGTAGAGAAAAGGAAGAGACGGGCGTGTTCAATAAAAAGGTGTTATTTATTGATCAGTCTCTTTTCTCGTACAAGAGAAATGGATCGATATTATTGCAATACTTATAGTTAAGTAAAGTGCATACATTAAAAGCAATAGTATAAAATAATACTGTAAAAACATTGATATGGTTTCTGAGCCATATGATGTTTAAAATGATTAAAATATATTTACATACACATATACATTTGACTAAACGTACTCAACTGGTGTTTCTAAATACGCCTACCCCGTGTACCTGACCTAAGTCTAATGCGTGGGCGGGAATAGAAAGTTACAGTTTAAGTTAAGTTTGTTTTTGCCAAGTGAATAACTAAAGAATTCTCTGTGAGGGGTTATTCAGTTCTGTACCTGGAAGTTAGGATGAATGAGGAATGGTATCTCTTTCTCTGCTCTCGATATTCCAGGCTGCCTGCGAGGGCTGCCCGAAAGCGCCGGTGCTGGGTCTCTCGGTAGGAGATAGCAGCGCGTCTCTCAGCGCGTCAGGAAGGCGGGGCTGCTGCCAGCGGGGTCTGCTCTGCTTCTGGGCTTCGGCAAGTATGGCTGCTCCGTCTCGTCACCACGCGTGTGTTTGCATAGGGCAAGATCGGCAATATTTATACCTTAAAGGTGCCGAGATTGACGTAAGGATGGACATAGATACGTCAATAAAGATGTCATACGACTTGCTCGTTAGCACATTCTTTTACTGAAGTTCTCTGTGAAATCAAAACAATGGCCGCACGGATTTTCCAGGTTGTCATAGGTTTGATTTGTTATGAGAACGTCGTATGCCTTATCAGGGGCTGGAGGAATGTCGCTTGTCTAATTAGATCTCAAGCGTTATGACCTAATCAGATAACACGTTCCTGTGCCGTAGTGTGACTGCGTCAGATAACGGTATTTGCATCATGGGGGCTTTTCTTGCCTCATGGGCTGACTGTTAGTTAACTTGATAGTTAGTTTAACCAGAATAGGGTCAGGAATAGGGGGATCGATTCAGAACCTATAGGAATACATGACAGTATCTATGTCCATCCTTACGTCAATCTCGGCACCTTACAGGTATAAATATTACCGATATTGCCTTAAGCAAACACACGCGGTGGTGACGAGATCGGAGCAGCGAGACTTCCCGAAGCCCAGCAGAGAGCGAAGCCCACTAGCTGCCCCGCCTTCCTGATGCGCTGAGAACGAGACGCTGCCTTTCTCCTGCCGAGAAATCCAGCTCCGGCGCTTCCGAGCAGCCCTCGCAGGCAGCTTGGAATATCGAGACCTCAGACGAGAGATACTATCCCTCAACCATCCTAGACCTCAGGTACGGAACTGAATAACCCCTTGCAGAGAATTCTTGAATCAGTCACTTGGCAAAACAAACTTAACTTAGACTGCTACTTTCTATCCCCGCCCACGTATTAGGCTTAGGTCAGGAACACTGGGGTAGGCGTGGTTAGAAGCACCAGTTGAGTACGATTAGTCAAATGTTTATATGTATGTATCTATTTTATCCATTTTAAACCACCATATGGCTTAGAAACCATATAAATGTTTTTACAGTATTATTTTATACTTCTGCTTTTATTGTATGCACTTTACTTAACCATAAGTATTGCAATAATATCGATTCATTTCTCTTGTACGAGAAAAGAGACTGATCAATAAATAACATCTTTTATTGAACACGCCCGTCTCTTCTTTTTCTCTACAATCTGGTGAAACTAAGAATGCACGTACTGACTGAGTAAAATAAGTTGTCTTTTGTTTTCACACGACTCTAGAGATACACTCTTGATTAGGGGAGAGCAAAGTTGTCATGTTCTATGGTTGTCAGAAACTAAATCCCTTCTTGTCTATCCAGGGAGGTTCAACTCCTCCTTGTCTATTCGAGAAAGTTTCTAGTGAACTCTGAGCTAGCTGGCAAACCCAAAACTTTAAGTCTAATATCGACAGTAGAAGACCTAGTTAACGTCTGGTCTAGGTCTATACTATTGGAGGTATTATTCCAATGCGCAGAGCCTATTGGGATAATAGGAACTACACTACATGGCGCCCAACGTGTTTGGATAGGCGATAAAACTAACGCAAGACTTTAGAGTAACTCAGTCGTGCTTTTTCACTCAGACCCCTTTTTCCCATAATACTCCAAAGACGTCTGGAGTGGGTGAGAGGTAAAATCTGCCAAACCTCGCAGGAGGGAACTCATATGTATGGTTCTTGGTTTAATCAACGTTGAAGGATACACTGTTCCAAAATATTGTGCATCTCATCTTTGTTTCCACAAGAAACCTGATCTGCAAACAAACAGAATAACCATCCTGACAGTAAAATGCCAGACAGTGATGATGAAAGAGAGAGAGCTAGAGTAGCAGCTGAAGTAATAGCAGCTGATAATACTATGCAAGAAGCAGACCCGGATATAATACTCATCCCGGTCAACATAAGAAGATCTATAACGTTAAAACTTATAGAAAATGGACTGACACCAAGAGGTGGTACAGTCATATTCGTAATTGAGGCACACGAATATCGGCAGACAGAGGTATTCTATTCATGGATAAACTTTCCAGCAGCAAATGCTGTAACATAGGAGTTCCACTGTTATAAAATAGAGGAACCTCCGGATACCTACACTCCTTTCGAGGAAGTGGAAGTACCACTCAAACTCCAAGAGCATCTGCTCTTGTTTAATGGCGCCCTAAAACATAATAATCACATCACCAGGCTCGGTCCACTAGGTAGACCAGGAGCAACGTGGCCGGTCCTAGCCGGATACACACCACATCCAGACATCGAAAGGATGTCTGCAGCAGATGTTTTAGTATAACTAAAACAATTAATTAAAATATATAGACAACTAGTCCAATATGTAATGCGGACTTCAACCATCCAACCTGTAGTTAAAATCCCACAGCTGACCCCTCATCAGGGGAACACAAATAAAATTACACCACAGAACATACAGTCCTGCCTAGGTAAAGTACCAGCTAAACGGGAACAAATACCATTCTGGTTAGCACAAAAAATCACCCAAATAGAGGCGGTGTTTCCAGACACCACCACTGTGGATAAACACAGGATTCTGACTATCTGTCTTCCAATGGGAATCGCACCACACGTGGAGGACTGTGACACTTGGGGTACAGTCTTTGCTTCCATTTACACAAAAACACATGGAGTTCCATCCATGTCAGTAATACCAGATGTGCTAAAACAAATTCAAGACGAATACGGTCCAGAACCCGCTTTAACTCTTGGTATGAAATTACTAAAAGACTTCAAGCAGGTCTCGGCAATATTACTAGCCAACATAAAAGGAGAAGCAGCGAATGTGGCGATCCGCCAGAGGTTAAAAGAGACAGATATAGCAGACCAACCGGCTGAAATTGCCAGAATTATAGAAAAATCCTATGAAGAACTAGGTAGAGATAGTTTGGGTGGAATACCAGTAAAGCCCCAACTAATTGAAAGTCCTGAACAAATATTTATTAAAAATAATCTAAACAGTCAAAAGAAGAACTGGGATGGAAACAAACAATCCAATCCAAAAGAAAAGAGATTCCAGTCCAGAGGAAGGTTTCCTCGGCGGAGAGAAAGATCTCCGGACCAAGGACCCAAGTCTCCCCAAAGGGAGCCCTCTGTGAAAAAATACAACCTTAGAAATAGGGATAACATAAAGAAACAGGATAGATATCAAGATTTTGATACACGTCCCTCTCAATCTTTTCAGACTTCCTCGCAGAAATCGGAAAGAAGAGGATGATCGGAACCCAGGGAAGGGCACGTCAAGTCCAAAGACAAGGAACCTGCTCATCCAAATAAAAAATTACAGTTTCCAAAGAAGAAGGTAGCCAGCATTAAAGTATTCAACAATGCCGAGAATACTGAGGACACAGCTGAAAAACGGAGAGTGGGCTCAGACAATGCTAGACAGCGCAGCAGAAGTGAGCATAGCACGCAAAGTCCTTATGAATCATCTGGAGACAGTGAACACGAATGAATACATTCAGGTGGAAACTGCAGACACCAGAGTTAGCAAACCTCACAAAATATATGAAATAACTTTACGTATAGAAGGGGATAAGACTAGAAAAATAAGGGGCCTTTTTTGGGATAATCTCTCCGAGGGCTATGACATCCTTCTAGCTGAAAAAGATTGGCCACCAGAGTTCGTCAGGGAGTGCCCGCATGGCGAAGAAATAATTATGCCTGCCTTCTCAAATCATATTCCAATTCATAAAAAATATACACTTGCAAGAAAGTGGGCAGTAGCTCAAGCTCCTGCTTTATATAAAAATCATGTAGGATGGGATGAGGACTCTCCTCCTCACAAAATCCAGTTAAAATCACAACCTACTGCACAAAGGCAGTATCCAATCAAGCAAGAAGCTAAAAAACAGGTAAAAGAAATTCTAGATCAACTAGAATACCAGGGGGTGATTGAAACTTGCACCTCACAAATGAACAACCCTTTGTTTCCTGTCTCCAAACCAGACAACTCATATCGTCTAGTTTTGGATTACAGACACCTTAACTCATGTTGCAAAACTTTTGCAGTACAAAACTCGCATAGTGCTGCACTAATGAATAACATAGTGCGCAAAAAATATAAAACAACATTAGACATCTCTAATGGATTCTTTTGTCAAAATATAGCACCAGAGAGCAGATACTTATCAGCGTTCTCAATAAATGGCGCTCAAAAAGAATTCTGTCGGTTACCCCAGGGGTACAAGAACAGCCCAGGAGTATTCTCAGCGAGGGTAACAGAGTTACTACAAACATATGATGACGAAGCATTATCTTATGTCGATGACATATACCTAACAGATGATGACTTGGATACTCACTTGAAGAGAGTGAGCACCATAATACTTGGGTTCGCAGCAGAGGGTTACAAATTCAACTTTAAAAAATCTAGAATTGCCCATGTAACAGTCCTGTTCTTAGGATATGAATTATCAAGTGAAGGCAAAAGCCTGGCTGACAATTTCCTAGAGAAATGTGCCGTACTCCAAGCACCTAGAACACTAAAAAACCTACAGTCAATTCTAGGCTTCCTAAATTTCGGAAGAACATACATTGCAAATTACGCAGAAAGGGTCAAACCCCTTTATGATCTAATAAAACCAGATTTAAAAAAATCAAATTGGACTCAAAAACACACAGAAATTCTGAGATCCTTACAAACAGATATGTTAATTAAAACAAAATTAGAAACACGTGATAACACACGCAACCTTGTGATTCGAGTCATCCCAGGAAGATGCGGATTCACATACCTGACCTCGAATGAGGGAGAAAAGGTACCAATTGCATTCAAATCGCACTTGTACACTAAAGCTGAAATGAAATTTAGCCCAACGGAAAAAATTCTTACTGCAACACAGACAGCTATAGCAAAAGAATGAGCCCTTTCACAAGGTAAACGAATAATAATCGTTACACCGATACCAGCCCTAGAGGCTGTAACAAAAGCAAGCATACCGAATGCTAAAGCGCTCCATCCGAGATGGATACAATGGGCTAATTCTCTTGCTGCAACAGACGTGGCATACGAATTTGATCCTAACTTAAAAACACAAGAGTTTCTCCAATACGAATTCGAATGTCCGACGCCGACCGAAATTCTGCCTCTAGAACATTACGGCTGTATAATATATACAGACGGATGAGCACAACCCGCAGTAGGAGGTAAACAAGCTTACAGTGCTGCGTGTGCGATTGTAAAAGGTCGCTGGCACGATGGGAAATTCAAACCAGCGGTCACTAAAACACAATCTCTAGGAGATTGTACAGCTCAGCGAGCAGAACTACTAGCATTCAAGATGGCGCTTGAAAATACCGATCGAGAATTCCCCACACTCATAGTGTGTGATTCGTATTATTGCGTTCAGTCTTACAATGAATACTTACAGATCTGGCTTCAGAATGGTTTTAAGGATGCAAAAGGAGGCACAAACAAGCATAAAATGCTTTGGGAACAATTAGTTCTTTTACAAAAGGAACTACCAAAGACTCACGTGATACATACACTGAGTCATCAACGTGATGGCGTTCACGTTGCAGGGAATTCATTGGCTGATGAGGCCGCGAAGGCAGCTGTGCAAACGGCTTCCGTAGCTGCCATCACTCGGTCAAAAACAAAAATAGACAGCGATATATTACAAGCTGTCAGCGCTACAGTAAAAGATGCGATAGAAACACTCCCGAAAGGCTTTCCAGTAAAGTACTCATTCATAACTGATGCAAATAACGTTCCATTTGCTCGAATCCCTGGAGTGGGGGATAGAGTAATTCCAAACATGGAACATAGGTTAGGACTCATCATAGCGGCACACGAAGGACTTGCTTCTGTACATGCTGGCGTCTCAGCCACAGTATCGTTATTAAAACAGAGATACTGGGAGGAGCCAAGATGGCGACCGGAGCGGACGTGTAGTCGCCCGGCTCCGCCGGCCCTTGCATTCCGCTTTGAAATCCTGATATTTTTCCTGGTTGTATCCAGCGGCGGAATGCGTCTGAGGATGTGCTGAGCGCACCGATCCCTTTTTTGACCTTCTAGCGCGCTCGGGTGCTGGGGAAGCTTGCGGTGCGACTCCCGCCCCGGACCCTCGCTTCAATGGCCGCTCGTCGTCGGCTCCTGGAGGCTCGGAGATGATCCGCTCAACTGGATAGCGCGGATGACTCAGTGGCGGCGCCTTTCCATCTACAGCTATCACCACCGCACTGACGCTGATGTCTGCTGCAGACTCCGCTTGAACTGTGACTGCCGACTTGGGCAACTCGTGGCTGGTGTTTTTGCTCCGAAGGGGAGATGGGCGACACATGGTGCCGGGCGACCTAGCTTAGCGCAACCGATTGACCCTTCCTCCGTTGCCCGGCCCGGTCCGAGACGGCTTGCGGGAGGTGTGCCTGATTTGCTCTCGGCGCTGGTGTCTCGAGGACATGCTCGCCCATTCTGCGCCCTCCCCAGATCCACTATCGTGTGACGGCGCCATGGCTCCCTTTGTTCTGCCGCGGCTGAGGAGGAATCCCTCATTCCTGTCTGTGGACAACCTTACCCTGCCAGTGCGGTACATCGACTTGCGAGCACCGGCGCTGGAGCCTACCTCGAGGATCCTGCTACCTTCACTGTCCCATGGGTCTATCCTGGCCGCCCTTCGTGATCTCCGCTCGGAGATGATTGATGGCTTCCAGGCGCTGTGTGCTCGCCTGGACGCCATGAGGTTTGCCGAGACTCGTGAACGCAGCGCCTGCCTTCAGCCAAGTGTGAGTCTGCTTTTGCCAACCCACGGTGCTACACTGTTTCCCTTTGCCTGTGCTGATACTAAACTTGCGGATTCCTCGCCCGGGGCCGACGGCTGGCGGCCCTCTGATCCTGAGACTGCTACATTGTTTCCCCTTTCCTCCTGGCTTGACTTCTTGATGTCTGCACCACCGAGTTTACTTGGGGACACGACTGAGCGACTTTTACCCTACGTGTCGACTATTGCCTGTTGGCCTTCATCCCTCTCCCCGTGGACCTTTTGCCCTTCGGATGCCCTTATTGAACTGAATTTGGCGGACAAAGGACCTTGTACAGATGGCCGGTGGCCATTTTGTGATCCTGCTTCGTCTTCTTCTTTTAGGCAGCCATGTTATCCTGATGTGCGCGGGGGGAGGGGCTCTCCTGTTGTACTCTGCATTAAGCTACATCCACGATCGGGCCAGGGTTAAGCTGCTTTCTCGCTGCTGACTGCTTTTGTTAACTGAAGGGGATGGGGTTGGCCCTGGCTAATGTGTGTACTGGGCTCATGTCGCATGATGTTTTTATACAACTGCATTGTATGCTCACTTGACACTGTATCGATGCTTGCCTTCTCTCTTTGTTTTATCTGGGGCGGTGTCTAATCCGGGTTAGAGTTTTGGGATGCGCTTGAGATCAGGCCGGGGATGTGATTGACCTCCTTTGTGTTCCTTCTGCTGGGAGATGGGTGGGGGCCCGGGAGGGGTCGCTTCCACGACGCGTGATGAAACGATTTTTGTGTCTCTCCCTACCTTTTTGTGCCTTTTTCTGTTTTGATGCTCTGTTTTGTTATCGTGGGTGGTGGGGAGTTTTCATGGCCGGGAGCTCGGGTGATTTCGGAGATATAATATGGCCCTCCTTCAATATTAGGGGATTCTTTTCCATTTCTTTCTTTCTTCTCTATATTTCGGGTTTTCATTGGGCGACAGACACGCTGGCGGGGGGGGTAGGCCGTGGCCTCCGCATTGTTGTAGGGTGGGGGGAGGGATTATTGTTTCATTCCTTCTTTCTATGGCCTTCTATTTTCTGCGCTTTTCTCTCCCTTTTTCTGTCCTGGGTCCGGTGCGCCGGTTAGTGGGAGTGGGTAGCACTGCGCGTGGCGTGTATTTCTCATTTGATGCTCCTATTGTTTTGTCTTGATCCGCCATGTTGTTTTCTAGACTGACTTTTGGGGTTAATATCGTACTATGCTGTTACCTGCTCCTGATGCGAAGTGATGATTCGGACTCAGTGCTCCTTGATCTTTATTCTTCACTGTTTATGTTTACGTTATAGCATTTAAAATTAACCTTCACTGCTCCGGTTAGCCGAGCGGCGCGTATCGTTTTTGGAGTTGCTCCTTGATTATTACTGTTTCTTCTGGTGCCGCTGGGGCCTTGTATTGTTCGCTATGGTGCTGCAAGTATTGTGGCCGGCCTGATGGTTGTGGGCCCGTATTTGTTCTTGTTTTTTGCACCAATAAAGGTTTTAAAAAAAAAAAAAAAAAAAAACCAGAGATACTGGTGGCCACAAATGAGAAGACAAACCAGGAACTATGTTCTAGAATGTGAAATATGTCAAAAAATGAAAGTATCAACAGTGAGACGACCAGCACAGACGCCCCTTCTAATCTCGGATAAACCATTAGCCTGTGTTTACCTGGACCACTGTGGTCCCTTACAAAGGGATGGTAACTATAAATATATCTTGGTCGCAGTGGATTCATGCACGAGATTCATATGGATGTGGCCCCAGCGAACGGCTGACGCCAGAACTGTTATAAAAGATTTGCGAGTCTTTATCGGCACATACGCAATTGGCATGCTGCATTCGGACCAGGGTCCTGCTTTTAGCTCTAGAGCTTATAAGGAGGCCATGGTCAGCATGGGCGTTACATTGCGGTATTCTTGTCCATTTCATCCCGAGGGAAACGGAATTGTTGAAAGAAAAAACCGTGACATAAAGCAATCTATAACAGCAAAGGTATTAGGTTCGGGAGCTGGGTGGGTCAAACATCTAATAAGTGTCCAACGTAGTCTAAACAACTTGCCAAGAAATTCTCTGAGGGGATTCAGTCCGTACGAATTACTGTTTGGAACTAGGATGCTAGTCTTAGATCTTGACAGTCAGACTTCAGTGGTAAAAGAAAAAAGCTTTGATATCAAAGATCGTTTGGCTATTTTACAGGACTTAAACGAAACAAGAAAAGACCTGAGCAACATAAAGTTGAAACAGCAGCCAACAACCACTGAAGAACCACCACCTGTCCCAGCAAGACCTGTCTGGATTCCAAAAGTCGGGGATCTAGTCAGAGAAAAGATTGCGGTAAAGAAGGAATTTGGGCCTTCTTACAGAAAAGCAGTTCCTGTCTTGTCCATCAACGGGACAAGATCAGTTGTACTACCGCCGCTTGCTGGTAAAAAGGAGAACCGAGTTGTATCCATCGACCTGGTAAAACCACAATCATGTGGCTGATAACAAACAGTAGGCCAAGTGGACTCCCGATAAGTAGTAGAACACCAAGGTTTGCTACAAGTACAGAGGTGCTAACTAAAAGGCTAATCACATTCGAAACGCCTACAGAACAACAACAAGGACTATGCAACAATGCAATGGAACTCACACCTCTGAAAACCCAAATAAAAACATTTAGTAGAGCCACACCAACCTACAATGAAGTAACAAATGAATATGCTGAAGCTGCAAGAAACAGTAATCCTGAAGCAATTGGAACAATAGACAGAACGGCATCCGGCTACTTCATCAACTTTGAAGATTCTTCTGAAGATCTAAGTGAATCAAAGACACAGCCATCAACAAAAACTTTTAAAGATAAAGCTAAGGAACTTTTGAAACAGCTGAAAGAAACCTATCTGATTTCTCCGTGGATTGAATTTTGGGTGTCATTTGGTGTATTTATCCTGATACTTTGGCTCATCATGATACTATGTTTGGGACGCTTCATTGAGGGAAAATATGCTAAAATGGACACAGCAAGCCAGAAAATCAACTTGATCCTCAAGCCACACACGTCTTCACACGTCAAGAAAAGAGAACTTTCTTCAGTCAATTTCACAGCCAATCCTATACCGGGTGGGGTAGCATGGGACAATACTGACTATGAAATTTATGGTCCGGTCGAAATCCTCAAATATCCACACCAAATCAAGATCTCGTTGAGTGACTTTGTAAAACCAAACTCATTTGCTGATGATTGGGACTTTGAAAGTATTAATAACATGATGTCTGATCTAGTGATGTCTGCTAAATTTACCAAACATGATTATTTGCAGGGTTCGTCTAATTATGATAGTATGTACTGCTACAACAACTATGGTAACCATTTTTTTCATAAATCAGCACAACCTAGAAATGTTTTAAATTATAATCAATGGGAACATTGTGCAACCCCTCCAAAAGGAAGCTCAAGAACCTTTTATGACAAATATTCATACTTTTCAGGGTTCAACACAAGTAATGCTGAAACATTTCATTTCAAATTGTCAAATAAGACAGGAACAAAAACCATGCTTACAAACACAAAATTGATATATTCGGACTCATTTTTTGAACAAATGAATACATTTGGTTTTGCTTATTGGGACAAAAATGTTGAAGTGAAAAGTGTTTGGGGTACAAAAGAATGGCAAGTACAAGGTATAGAATCATTGTTTAGAGCCTGCATGATCCCAGAACAAATTATATTCTTGAATGAAACTATTCAACAAACTACCTGTCTTGGATTAGCCAAAATCAAAGACTTAAATAAACCGTCTATTCCAAAACGAAAAATGAACAGCAATAACTCTGCAGATGAAGAGATAGACGTAAACTATGTATTAAACCAAAACAGAACAAATCCTGATTGGAAACAATGGTTAATCTGGCCCACAGATACTAATAACTGTCAAGACAGATTCCTGAACAAAACACAGTGGTTCAAATTGACCAAGCCAGATCCTAGATATTCCCAAAGACAACACCCAGGGATAATCACCACCTACAGTGTGGGCAAACTATGCCTTCATTGGCTAAGAACTTCCACACTGACAGAAATTAAGCAACACCTAACTTTACTTACTGATGGTGCTGACTTGCGTGATTTCATTATGGGACCACGCAAACAGCGTCAAAAACGCTTCATAGCAGCCTCTATATATGCAGCTTACAACGAGGCCTGGAAGATAACTCAAATTGAGACAGCAGAAAGTATACGGGAAATTGACCGTATTAATTTGGAAAAATCGCTTTCTGTAGTGGACAATGGGTTAATGACTCTGTCCTCCAGAATCTTTTCATTGGACAGCATTGTGTCATCAGCAATCGACATAATATCGCAAGACTTACTGTTGTTACAACACGGTCAGTCTCAATTGCGTTCTATTGTACAGCTTGGCTGGACGTTACAAAACCTGCGTTCAGGCTATGTGCCTTGGCGTTTAATCAACACAACGTCACTATTCACTATCTTTAACCTTACTGATAAACAGATCAGTATGGCACAAAAGGGTGCTGATTATACAATCCTGAGCATTGAGAAACTCGAGAGATTACCATTGACAATGTCAGAACGACCTGTCATTGAATGGATAATACATGGGATAATTAATATTCCGATATCTACTTTCAGGTTTCAATACTGCCAAAAATATATACAGGCTGGCATGTACGAAAAATTGGGAAAAGGGTACATTAAGACAACATGGAACTTGCCCTATTCACATGCATGTGTCAGTAATAAAGGACAGAAAGTGTTTCTTAGTGGCAATAATTGTGCGATGTCACTAAGCGGTACACTTCTGTGTAATGGAATTAGTTTGCATGGAGCCTGTGAAGGGAACTCAAATAACCTTTCATGTCACCAGCTAGGCACACCTGCAACAGAGATAGAACCATTCTTTAAAAGACTCTATAACGGGAGTTACATTCTAATTGTGGATCGCAGATGTTGTAGTCTACAACCCGGGGTTCCTTATCTCGTTAGTACGACTGCGAAGGTCATGTGCTGTGGACGCTTATTGTTCCCCAGCTCCTTTCCAGACAGGGAGGCAAGGGCATGGCCTCACTTGAAAATTACTTCTATTCGAGTTGATACTTTAAGTAGAATGAAAACAGTGCTTCTTCAGACGCCGACCAGGCTCACGTCATCAAAAGAAACGTATGATCTCCTAGTCGCAAGGACGACTGCAGAGATTCACTCATTGTTATCAACTAATTCCCCCATACATTTTGCAGAAATCCTGAATGAAATCTTAAACATTTCTGATACCAGTGGAGTCTCAAATGTATTTAAGACAGTATTTTCGATGGCATTAACACCATTCAAAGCCATACTGGGTATTTTTCCAGACTTCGTCCATTCGATTTTTGGAGGAGTTCCCCTCATTTTGGGACTAATTGCAGGAATCCTATTCTTAGTCCTTATATTTCGTTATGGCAAACCGTGTCACAGACGAAACACCTGCGACAAGGGAAGAAACAATCCAAGACCATTGGATACCGGGACCGGATATCAAAAATCCTGGGACTAACCCGGCTTAGAGACCTGAACATGACTTGGTTTCTTTCATTTCGACCGATATGGCAAAGACGTGTTTTACCTGTATTAAGGTGCATGCTGTGCGGAGAAGAATGCGTGTTGGACACCTGTCTGACGCTACAATCGGATGCGCCAATGGATGCAGAAACATTGTTGGGTCCGGTAAAGGCTCATGCATTGTGCTGCCCTCAACGGCTGCCAATCCTGATGACGGCATTCGTGGAAACTTCACCACTACGATTAAGGGGTAGTGAAGATCAAGATGAAAGCAGCATCGATCAGGTACAACCTTCTGTCAGCAATACTAATCAAAACGTCAATGGAGACAATCATGCACATGAATGCATGGTTACATCCTTTTCCGAGTTAGTGGAACTCTCACAGGAAGCTGTTGACAGCTTTTTCAGCAGTCTCAACGATATGATGTTCTCACCAGAGCAGAAATAATGACTCTTGAACAAGCTAGCACACGGCGTTCCCGACACCTTGAATTTGGCCTTCAACTTTAATAATAAAGTAGCAAGATCGACTTTTCCTCCAGTTCACGGACAGCAATTTTTTAGCAGCCCCAAAATATTTTTGTTAAATTTTACGGGACACTTTTCTTCTGCTTAAAGTAAGAACTGTTCTTAGAGAACTAATTTCTATTTTTAGAAACTTCATAGACATTAGCTGCCCGCTGGTATGTTTATAAATATTTTTGAACTGTGATGAAGTGGTCTCGAACTTTTCTTCTGTATTAAGAGCCATTTCATGTGTAATTCTAATATTCAATTACTAATAATGTATACATATGCGTGATTATTTTAGCATTATTCTACTGCTTGAGTGCATATAGTACATATGACTATTTTTCTTCCCCGTATGTTACATAATTTCAAAATGCATTATGTGTATTTTGGGGTGGTAAGGTATACACGATACTCTACAGTATGTTTTACTATGCCTAGATTCGTAAATATGGCCATAGTTAGCGTGGAGTGGGTGTGATGTATTCCTATAGGTTCTGTATCGATCCCCCTATTCCTGACCCTATTCTGGTTAACGAGTTAACTAGCAGCCATCCCATGATGCAGAAACCGTTATCTGATTACGCCAGACCACGGCACAGGAGCGCGTTATCTGATTAGGTCATAACGCTTGCCATCTAATTAGGCAAGCAATATTCCTCCAGCCCCTGATAAGGCATACGGAGTTCTCAAAACAAATCAAACCTATGACAACCTGGGAAAAACCCTGCGGCCATTGTTTTGATTTCACCGAGAACTTCAGTAAAAGAATGCGCTAACGACCAGCTCGTATGACATCCTTATTGACGTATCTATGTCCATCCTTACGTCAATCTCGGCACCTTACAGGTATAAATATTACCGATATTGCCTTAAGCAAACACACGCGGTGGTGACGAGATCGGAGCAGCGAGACTTCCCGAAGCCCAGCAGAGAGCGAAGCCCACTAGCTGCCCCGCCTTCCTGACGCGCTGAGAACGAGACGCTGCCTTTCTCCTGCCGAGAAATCCAGCTCCGGCGCTTCCGAGCAGCCCTCGCAGGCAGCTTGGAATATCGAGACCTCAGACGAGAGATACTATCCCTCAACCATCCTAGACCTCAGGTACGGAACTGAATAACCCCTTGCAGAGAATTCTTGAATCAGTCACTTGGCAAAACAAACTTAACTTAGACTGCTACTTTCTATCCCCGCCCACGTATTAGGCTTAGGTCAGGTACACTGGGGTAGGCGTGGTTAGAAGCACCAGTTGAGTACGATTAGTCAAATGTTTATATGTATGTATCTATTTTATCCATTTTAAACCACCATATGGCTTAGAAACCATATAAATGTTTTTACAGTATTATTTTATACTTCTGCTTTTATTGTATGCACTTTACTTAACCATAAGTATTGCAATAATATCGATTCATTTCTCTTGTACGAGAAAAGAGACTGATCAATAAATAACATCTTTTATTGAACACGCCCGTCTCTTCTTTTTCTCTACAATCTGGTGAAACTAAGAATGCACGTACTGACTGAGTAAAATAAGTTGTCTTTTGTTTTCACACGACTCTAGAGATACACTCTTGATTAGGGGAGAGCAAAGTTGTCATGTTCTATGGTTGTCAGAAACTAAATCCCTTCTTGTCTATCCAGGGAGGTTCAACTCCTCCTTGTCTATTCGAGAAAGTTTCTAGTGAACTCTGAGCTAGCTGGCAAACCCAAAACTTTAAGAATAATATCGACAGTAGAAGACCTAGTTAACGTCTGGTCTAGGTCTATACTATTGGAGGTATTATTCCAATGCGCAGAGCCTATTGGGATAATAGGAACTACACTACAGGATGAATGCCAATCGGGTTTCAGAACAGGTCACAGCACGGAAACAACAATTCTACATATAGTCGATGATGCGCTACAGGCCCTAGACCAAAATAGATCATGTCTACTCATCCTCCTAGACCTGTCTTCTGCATTTGACACGGTAAATCATGACAAATTGCTGAACAGACTCCAGGACAGGATGGGAATATCTGGCAATGTCCTGAATTGGTTTGATTACTTCCTCAAAAATAGAACGCAAAGATTCCTGATCAACCAAAAACTATCGCCTTCAGGTCCTAACACGATTGGAGTTCCCCAAGGATCTACATTATCTCCTTCATTGTTTAACCTGTATGTCGAACCGCTTACGGAAATTCTTCGAAATTCAAAAATAGCCTTTCATATGTAAGCGGATGACACACAACTATGCATTAAAATCGCATCTCTGGAAGACATCAAGCTAATGAATGAGGCTTTACAATCAACATTACAATGGTTAACAAGCAATCATCTGAAGCTAAACACCCAGAAAACAGAATTCCTACTAATCTCACCTCTTAAGAACCACACAGAGTCCAATGAATGGTCAAAAATGATCACGGCGCTTAACTGCACCCCTAAGTTAGTTGAGTCGGCGAAATCGCTAGGAATCACACTCGATGAGAACCTTGATATGAACACCCACATCAAAGCAATGGCAAAAAGTGCCCGTTTCCATTTGAACTACATTAGAAAAATTAAACCTTACATTTCTCAGGCGGATCTTAAACTAGCAATCCAATCTACTTTAGTAGGCCTACCCAAAATCTCCACAGCTCCACTAAAAGCATGCCTCAACGCAGCCGCAAGAATGATCACCGGGTCGAGAAAGTTCGACCATATCTCTCCACACTTGAAAGCCAGAATTCAACTAAAAATGTCATGTATCACTCACAAAGCGCTTCACTACAGGACACCTAGATACCTGGCCCAGAAAATTGAACTATCTGGAGGAATCAGACCAGCAAGGAGTGCCAACGAGTTAGTACTGAGACCACCCATTTTCCGGAAGAAGAAAACCTATGATAGAGCCTTCTCAGGAGCAGCACCCAGAATCTGGAACTCTCTCCCACCAAACATTAGAAAAATAACAAACACAGAATCATTCAAGAGGGAATTAAAAATGTTCCTAATGAGCAAATACCTTCCATAGACGAGACAATTTGTTGTTGAGCTCCATGTTAGACCATGGTAACTGTTTATTCTGTTTATTGATTTGTACTTTTCGACGTTATTTAACCAGGCATAGTTCTATTTTAGAAAACTGTATCTTTTGAAATATACTTGACTGTATCTATTCTACCTCATTCAATGTAAAGCGCTCTGATACCCAAGGGTCTTGTTCGCGCTATACAAAACTCTCTAAATAAATACAATAAATAAATTTACTACTGTGAGGCCTACTCCTCACATAGGCTTGCATTGTGAATTTCTTAAATCACTTTAAAGTTGTAATTCCTGATTAGAAAGGATCAGCTACATCATCTTTTGTGTCTTTGGAATAGTAGTAATAAATCCTCTCTACTGGTAGCATTGGATTTAACACTGCTATTTTAGAAATGCCAATTTTAGAAAGTCGACATGTCTCTGTTCTTACTGGTCTATGTGCCCTGCATCCTGTCTCCATTACACGTCAGGGCTGGTTGACAGCTAAATTGTGTGCATTCCCTCTAGACAGCCACAAGCACAGGAAGGGTAGGTGGGACAGAGAACTCATCTGCATTTTGAGAGCCTTCCTTGGCTTGGAGGGGATATTGGGTGTTGGCACTTACATCTGAATAGGCAGTGGCCTGTGTCCCACACACAAAGGCTGATTAACCCCCACAGGTAGCCTGCCAGACAGGACTGGGATGAAAGGGGACCTGTATACTTCATAGATCTGCTTTGAAGTAACCCTCACTTCATAGGCACATTAAGGTATAAGTACTGGGTCTCTGAGCCTACCAAGATAGTACACTACTGGACCTGTGAAGATCTTTGCCATGAGTAAGCACTGCTGTAGTATGGCTTGTAGGTAGGTCTATTGTCGACATTTGCTAAGGCTGCTTTTTTTGCACGACACTGCATGCATATGTTTCGCAAGACTCTGTTTGTGCCCCTTTCACATGAGAACTGTCTACCTTGCATGTTCTCTGCTGTGCACTGAGGTTTAGTCTGCACACGCTGTTCAAGGTTAAACAACAATGCCCCTTGTTATTCCGTTCTAGTCAGTCCCCCGCACCTAGACATAACATGCTACACACAGCTGCACTATTGGAAATCGTGTGCTTTAATATTTCAAGCGCAAAATGTATACTTGCACATGGAGAGACACCTTTACGAAGAGAAAAGCTGTGCTTGTCCTGAGATGTGAACATTGCATCTATGCCTTGAGGTATGGTGTTCTGCTGACAAAGCCTAGAGGTCTTCTTTTTTATAATAAACTATTTCTTGTCACAGGGAGGGTGGTTAAGTCGTTTAGTCCTTTTCCACTATTTTTTATTACATGATATCCCCGTTTGTATACTATGGTATTGTAACAATGCTGACTGTATTGTGTTTATGCATTTTTCTGCAACAATTGGCTTGTGTACTGCACCGTAGAGCGCGTTAGTTGAAATAAACATTTTAAACTATACTGCGTCTCAGATTACTCGCATTGTGGACAAGTACGAGTGAGTGAGCGAAAGAGTGTCTGGCTCCCGCGATTCCCAAGATAGAGTGAGGTGTTCTGCATTGTCTAATCATTGGTAGCTCGACTTTGACACTCATCCAAGGTTCTTTGTAAGTGGGACCAGTTCGATCCTTTTGCAGATCATTACGTAAAGTGTCTTGTTTTGTTTTGATACCTATTAAAATCTTTGCATAGTTGATTTGGGGGTGCTGCAGCACCCCTGCACCCTTACTTCCAGCCTTATAAATATTAAAAATGAATAGTGAAAAACAGACAGGTGATTCCCTTTTATTATAACTGAGCAGTGTTTGCTATTTTTTTAAACTACAACCACCCCTAACAATAGCAGTTATGAGCATGCAGTGCCTCTGTACTCTACGCATTTACAACATTTTTGGCAGGGCTGTGAAAGACAGAATAGAGTATCATTTGCCTGGGATCACACCATGCAGGCACGTAAGGATTAGAACACTCAAGTTCTGAAGCCACAGTGAACAATGTATTAACTCCGCTTCCATTCCTGCAAAATCAATGTTTGTTTGATTGGTTTGATAAAGCTTTATTCGAGATATATATACTCGTAAAAGCACAAACAAATATTTAAAACAATAAAAACATTATTTCATACATATAAATGTTTTCTTTTTAAAAAACAGTTGTGCAGCTCCATCAAATAGAAAAATTAATAGAAATTTTAAAACAATGTCAAGTTGCATGAGAAGATATAACCCTCCGCCTAATGGACCATGCCCACCCTAAATATTTTGCTGTTCCCAGGACAGTCGGCATGTAGGTAGATGTACAGATAATTCTTAACCCTTCAACACCACTAGATGCCCCGAGGTTTCGACAAACTGGGGCCAACCATACTCTCCTTGGATTGGCATATGCCGTGCACAAGAATAAAAAGTGGACTATACTTTCATTACTTGCACCGCACATTGGGCAGGATGAAACATTAGAGCTCCGCCATCTGCCCGTCAGGGATCTCAGGGGAAGGGATCCGGACCTTAATTGAAAGAATAACTTCCTGTCCATGGGGACAGTAATACTGTCCCAATACTGTTCTAATACAGGAGTCATTTTAAATTCCAGAAATCTACCCCCCATTGTGTCGGATTTTGTACTTCTCCAGAGTCTACCATCTATATAGTCCCAATACAGGGACTTAATGTTGTTTTTACTTGGAAATACTTCCTCAGATGGATTACCCCAGAGTTTAGGGAGGCCTAGTTCACCCAGAGCAGCCCTGAGTTTCTTTAACCAAGGTATTTTGTGGAAGGTATCTGCTTTTATTAAAGCTAGGAACCCGTCGGCATAATGCCGAATCTCAGGGGTGGTCCAAAGGCGTCTCCAGTAAAGAATAGGCCGTAGTCGAGCACGGTCGCTGACCGATCTCCTCCCTAGGTCAAGACCAAGCGGGACTAATGGCGCACTCTGTGGGAGCCCCGTAATTCCCTTTAAAAACCTATTCTCAGATATTTGCATGGGGAGAAGGTGTTCAAATCCCCACACTTCTGCCCCATAAAGGGCTGACCCTATGGCTTTGGCATCATATACCAGGAGAACTGGTTTTATAGGCTTAGTTTTGGATTTTGAGTGCTCCACCCGTAGTGCCCCCGAAATCTGCTGGTGCCTCAGAACCGCCTTACATATATGCTGAGACCAACCTGGCTTACTTGATATCTCAACCCCAAGATAAGTAAAGACACTAACTACCTCCAGCTCACTATTGTTTAGGAAAATCCTAGGGCGAGGTCTACACCTTGGGGTAAAAGCCATCAGCTTGGTCTTGCTAACGTTAACTTCAAGGCCGTGCTCCTGACAAAAACCATCAAATATGTTGAGAGCACGCTGTAAACCAGCCGGAGTCTTGGACAAAATTAAAGTATCGTCAGCGAACATCAGGATCGGAACCCTGAGGCCCGCTAACGATGGAGCATCCACACTAGCATCCAACATCCTATCCACAATTCCATTAATAAATAGAGAGAAGAGCAAGGGTGCCATTGCACACCCCTGTCGTACTCCCCGCTCAACAGGGAAGTTGGCAGTGGACTCCCCATTCACCCCCCACTGGACCCTGGCGAAGTTGCACTCATGCAACCTCATGATCAAGGTGAGCAGTTCGGATGGTACCCCCATTCTGCTCAAGACTGACCAAAGCTTACTTCTTGGGACCAGGTCGAAGGCAGCCCGCAAGTCGACAAACGCGAAATATAGGCTGCCCTCGCCAAGCAAAACCGCCCCCCACCGCAACATGGTGAAACGGAATACCTGGTCTACCGTGCTGGTCGCCCGCCGGAAGCCTGCCTGGTAGGGAGACAAAGCATTATTCTCCTCGACCCAGTCCATCAGTTTGTTTACCACCATCTTCCCGATCACTTTTTGGACAGTGGCAATCAAACTTATTGGCCTGTAATTCGCCGGGAGCGACCAATTTCCTTTCTTAAAGATGGGAATAATAATTGCTCCCTTCCATGTTTCTGGGATTGCAGCCCCCATTGAGATGGCATTTCCCAGTAGGGTCACATACCTGGCCCATCGTACTCTGTAATTTTTAAAAACATCGGAGGGTATCCCATCTATACCCGGTGCCCTGCCCCCTTGCAAGCTACTAATTACAAGTTCTGCTTCTTTCGGGGTAAACAGACTTTCAGTGCAATATACAGGTGAAATTTCTTCCACGACCATAACTTCCTTTGCCTCTGCATACTGGGGTTTAAAATACTCCACCCAGGCATCCTCATCGACATTATTGTCAGGTTTGTTAGGGGTGCCACCTCTACCCCATTTTATAATATTCCAGAAAAACCTGGAGTCTTTGGCCCCCGAGGCCTCTAACAGTTCTTCCCAGTGATCCTCATCCCACTTTTTCTTGGCCAATCGAAGACTACCATTATATTGCTTCCTGGCGGCAGAGATCGCGACCTTGTCCCTAGTTCTAATTGCTCTACCCAATGCTAGTCTGGCTGCCCTACACTGTTTATTAAACCACCTAGCTAGTTTGGGTACAACTTTCCTATTTGTATTAAGAGGTCTAGTAAAGTGAGGTTTTAAAAGGGAGAAGAACTCATTATGTATATCTGCAATTAGCCTAGACCCTGGAGTTATAGGACTTACTACCTCAATGGCGCCAATTGCAGAATCCACCTCTGAGATTATAAAGTCCATGGACTTCACATTCGCCAACACACTTGCCCATTTAAGTCTACGTGTGTCGTTGGCTATGTCGGGCAGCACTCCACCATAATGTTGGGAACTACCTGTCATGGGTGTCCACCAATTGTGGGTGACACAGAGCGGATTGTGATCGCTTTCCAATCTACCCTCAACTTCCATATCACAGACACCCTGCCATAGATTAAGGCTACAAATAACGTAGTCTATTCGACTTTTACTATGGCCGTTATCAAATGTACAGGCACCTTCCTGGTCGCCCCTAGTTCTTCCATTTAAGGCCCTCAGCCCGTATTCCAGACACATAGCATTTAACAACAGTATGTCCTTCGTCCACCGTTTCACTGGAACCAAGTTTACGGGTGGAACACCCCATAAATTATCCTCCTCCTGTCCCAATGGGTTCTCAGTATTGTCCAACGGTTCGAATGTCCTATTTAGGTCACCATCCACCACCACTTGATTTCCCAGGGACTTTGATTCAAGGAAAGTATACAAGGCCTCTAGGGTCGGTGAGCTCCCAGTGTTGGTACCCCTGGCATAAATATTATAGATATCTACCGCACCCCTCTTGTCCGATGTCATTCTTAACAATTGGATGTCCTTGGAACCAAAGTCCAGGACTTTTATTTTGGCCTGTATTCCCTGTTTTACCCAAACTGTTAGACCTCCCATAGGTCGGCCCCTTGCACCTCTACTTGCTGGGATTGAAAAGTTTAGATACCCTGGTAAAAAAATAGGCTCACACGCCCATGTTTCCTGAAATAGGCATACTTCGAACCCCTTGATAAAATCTATCCAGTTTTGGGACAGTATCCGGCTAGACAATCCCGCGATGTTCCATGATAGGAGTTTCCCCGGGGTTGGGCCAGTTCTGGCTCTGGCCTCGGGGACTAATGTGGGGGATAGATTAATTGGGCTTTCAGTATTCCCTACGTGGACTAACCCAAGGTCCACAAAGTTATTAACAGATTCTTGGGAATTGCTAGTATCTACTAAAAATACATCCTCTCGCCCCATACTATGCATGCAGGCCCCATAATTTACCCTCAGATTCACAGTCTTCCCACCGGTGTTCACCTCATTTAGAGACATTCTTGTGTTCAAACTAGGCGCAATTGAGTTCCCACTCAAATCCCCCTTTTGTATCATATCTCCCCCGGTACTCAGGGAATAATCCGATTTCGGTCACCTGCCCCAACCCAGATTTCTTATCTCATCATGGGAGTTATAGGTTGGACCGTTGTAGAAATTAGGGCGTAACATTGGGACAGGGTTTGGAACACTCCCTAACAGAGGAAAGTAGCTAAAACTACCCTGGTCGTTATTCACAACATGTTGTACCTCCATTGATCTTGGATAAAAGAAGGTAAGATCCACAATACCAACCCCTCCACTATTAGTGCCCCAACCTGGCTTTGTTATCCAACTTGCCACCCTTGGATCTTGGAAATTTATTACAATACATTCCCCCCCCAGGTTTTTATGGGTACAACCTATCCAACTAATCCGTCTTACCCCAATGATCAAACCATCAACTTCCCCAGGCAATGGCCTATTGACCCTCAACCAGTGCATGACCTTGTTTTTCAACATCTGGTAGGTTTCTCTTTGTCCTGACAATAAAGGTGGAACATTGGTTAGGACAGCCACATAGGGGTAGGAATCTGGGGTAAGGTTCATAGGGGGTATCTTGGGGGGAGGCTTCATCACTGGGAATGTAGGGCGGTTAATGTCTGGAACCACAGGACGGGGTTTTGTTACATTTTGTACAGCCCGGGAGTTATTCAGTACACCATTGCTTCTTCCGTGGCCGTTATTACTATCAGCCACCGAACCAGAAACAAGTGTCTGAGTACAAGTTAAGTTTTGAGCACCATTACTTAGGGGAGTGGTATTTTTAAGACATTCCCTGCTACCCTTTGCCACAACATTTGGAAGCTTTGCTTTCCCCCCAGTGGTACTACATACGGGCAATGGCAGTTCAATATTAATCTTACTACTTTTTCCCTTTCCTTTGGACCCAGTTACAGTGCTAGCCACGGAAGGATGCAATTCCACCGTGGGAGTACTTTCATCCTGCCCTGCAGAGTGCTGGATACTACTACTCTCTCCCGTCCTTAAATGAGACTTAATTAATAATTTTGTGGAGAAGAAGTTATCCAAACTAACCTGCTCAAAATGATCTAGACAATCCGCTAGTTTTGCAACTCGATCCTCTAAAGGAGCGAGAAGAGACTTTAGCAGTCTCTCTAATTCAGAGACCAGTAGCGGAATGGATGATAGTGCCTCTGATGGCACCATCGCTATGGGGGCTAGACTTACTGGAACGACTTCCCCTAGTCCTGTCACTGCCCTAACAGGGCTGCTTCCGACTAAATTCGGAGGGGAGGTACGTATTCCCACCTTTCTAGTTTTTCTCGGAGGTTTTGGGACATAACTTTTCTTGGGAGCCATACCCCTCTTCCTCTTAGAGCAGGGTTTGGTTTGTGCAGCATGAGATGATACACTGGATTGAGCCATATTTGGCTGACCCATAGATGAATCAGTAGAAATATTAAAAGGGATTTCGGGCAAAGTGGAAGTATCGGGTTCCAAAGACAAAACGACCAGTGGCTCTATAATTGGAGGGAAGGGGTAAGATGTTTCCAATACAACAGGGAGTGTTGTAGAAGATAGAGGGGTAACCAATGCCGGAAAGCTTTGTGGGGTACGTTTTTCTACTGTAGTTTTTAAAAGCTCGATAGATAACCTATGTTCTGCGCGTTTTTCCGCCATGGCAATGTCCTTGTCAATGTCTATGGTACATCGATTAAAGTATTTATCCAATGGACCCATGATAGCAGGCCCCGCTTCAGGCACCAAAGTGGTGCTATTAAGTGTTAAGGGCATGATATAAAGTCACCTGGGCTTTTACCACGAACAGGAACCAGGGAACAATTTACACAACAATGCAGGTTACATAAAACTCCGTTAAAAGCTAAGTACCGTGGATATTAACGTCAGAAGGATGGCCCAGCCCGGCCTCCCTCGGCCCCTGACGGCCACAGACGGCCCCGCCCTTGTCCCGGGCTTCTCCCGGCGCGCTCCCGCTCGCTCCCGCGAAGCGGTTGCACTGGTCACCTTTATACACAAAAGTACTCCAGCCTCATAGGCTGACAGGCGGGTGGGCATGGCCAGCGGGGAGAGCAGCCCAGGTGTGTTAAATCTGGCGCGCAGGGACCCCTGGACACTGAAGTCCCTGCCTGTGTGCTCGCAGCCCCGCCAACGCTGTCACCCGCCCACGCTCCTCCAAGGAAGGTCCCACACAATCAGAAGCTTCAACAAACAAAGCGCTGCGGGACCCGCGAAGCGGGTCCGGCGAGGCGCTGGAGGCTCCCTTGCAAAGAGTCACTGGGCGACTGCAGCAATCCAAAGGGCCAGGTACGATGTCAGTTCGGCAAAAGAAATGGTCCCACTGAGCTCCAGAGAGGGCTGTGTTTTAATCCGTTGGCGGGGGGCGTGGCCAGCGGGGAGAGCAGCCCAGGTGTGTTAAATCGGGCGCGCAGGGACCCCTGGACACTGGAGTCCCTGCCTGTGTGCTCGCAGCCCCGCCGACGCTGTCACCCTCCCGCGCTCCTCCAAGGAAGGTCCCACACAATCAGCAGCTTCAACAAACAAAGCGCTGCGGGACCCGCGAAGCGGGTCCGGCGAGGCGCTGGAGGCTCCCTTGCAAAGAGTCACTGGGCGACTGCAGCAATCCAAAGGGCCAGGTACGATGTCAGTTCGGCAAAAGAAATGGTCCCACTGAGCTCCAGAGAGGGCTGTGTTTTAATCCGTTGGCGGGGGGCGTGGCCAGCGGGGAGAGCAGCCCAGGTGTGTTAAATCGGGCGCGCAGGGACCCCTGGACACTGGGGTCCCTGCCTGTGTGCTCGCAGCCCCGCCGACGCTGTCACCCGCCCGCGCTCCTCCAAGGAAGGTCCCACACAATCAGCAGCTTCAACAAACAAAGCGCTGCGGGACCCGCGAAGCGGGTCCGGCGAGGCGCTGGAGGCTCCCTTGCAAAGAGTCACTGGGAGACTGCAGCAATCCAAAGGGCCTGGTACGATGTCAGTTCGGCAAAAGAAATGGTCAATGTACTTTTGCCACAGTGTGACCTACAACTCACACAAACATTTCAGCAGCATATACATTAACCCATTGGGCTATCCTACCTTTAATGAATTATGCCAGGCAATTTCATAATACATATATTTTTCATCACAAATACTTACAAATCAAATGTAATGTTCCTTTTTCCAACAAAATCCAACTGTGTTTTTGCTGTGGTGACAAAGGTGTGGCGAGAAATAGTAAGAGGGGATATTAGGCAATGATATTTGAGCTGTTATCAGGGATTTTTGGAAATAGCCGTTTCCCTGGAGCCGCTGCAGCCTTCATGTTCAAAAAGTGTTTTCCATTTCTCTGTAGGTAATTATGCTGTCGGTATGATAATATGTATAGCCATGCTAAATTATCTGTGTTTTTTAAAAGAGCGTGTTGGATGCCATTACACTGGTTGACAGTAAACCTGTTATTTACAATTTTCAATGCCAGAAGAGAGGTAAATTAAAACACATTCTTATGTGTATGAGCAGTGCATAATATGTGGATGTACATACACAACTAGGGCAGTATCGGTGCTATTTATTGAAATACATCAAATATTAGAGGTGAATTTGTGCTAATTAAAAGAACATCGGGATAATTAGTGCAGAATATGCTATTTAGCCAGCTATCTGCCTAGATAGTGCAGTATCCGAGTTATTTCACGAGGAATCCAAATAAACACTGTCGTCGTGCATCTTCGACATTCAACCCAGCACACAAATAATTTTTAATCTTCACTGCTTAAGAGAACATTTGGAAAATAAACCGCGCAACCTGTGCTATTTAACAGAACATCTGGATACATAGTGAAAAATATGTGCTAATTAACAGAACTTCCGGATACATAGAGCAAAGTATGTGCTACTTAACAGAACGTCTGGATGCATAGGCAGGGGCGGCTCTAGGCTCATGGCGGCCCGGGGCAGGGAGCGTAGGTAGGGGGCACTGGAAGAGGGGTCCGGGCGGGGCGGAGCCCCCCCCCCCCCCCCCCAGCTCAGGAAGGTGGAACAAAGCCGGAGGCCGCCAAATCTCTGCCAGGGGCTACCACGCAAATATGTATCCATCCTCAGAGGATTATTATATTAAGGTTATATATTGGCGTGGCGGCCACTGGGATTTGGAGGCCCTGTGCAGGTGCACAGCTTGCACATGCCTAAGGCCGCCCCTGGCATAGGGCAAAATATGTGTTTTTAACAGAACTTCTGGATACATAGTTCAAAATATGTGCTACGTAACGGAACGTCTGGATACATAGTGAAAAATATGTGCTATTTAACAGAACGTCTGGCTATATTGTGCAAAATATGTGCTAATTAACAGAACATCTGATACATAGAGCAAAATTGGTGCTATTTAATACAACGTCTGGATACATAGTGCAAAATAGGTGCTTTTTAACAGATCGTCTGGATACATAGTGCAACACTGGTGCTACTTAACAGATCGTCTGGAAACATAGTGCAAAATATTGGCTACTTAACAGCACCTACAACGGATAAGGCACAAGGCTATTCTATTTAATAGAGCATTGAGATAATAGCGGTTATTAATTTTAATGACTCAGAGTGGCAAGATATATTGCGTTTTTAAGCAGTACATTTGAGTCTGGGTTATATGATGCTATTGGAGGAACCAACATGGACAGGTTTCAGCTCAGTCGTGTCCTACAGCTCCTCGTCTCAGTTTGACTGGAAATACGTCCTTCCTCTGATTCTTAAATCTGGCTCATGGGTTATAAAGACATTATCTCCCTAGACATGTAGCAGCATATACAGATTTCCTGGGCTTGCACTATGTTTGTGAGATCATGTCTTCGGCGTCAATATGCTAGTCCAGTGAAGGCACCAACATTTTGGTGGTTGCTAAAAAAATGTCAATTATCTGTGTACTGTACATTGGAAAAATGATGCAGTTTATGACCCAAATAAACAAATATAGACACCACCTGAAACACAAACATGCACAGAAAATTCAGACAGCAGTAAACAACAGTGCGGATTTAAGCACGCACACATAGCAGACAGTATTGACTTAAAATGCCCCTAATAGAGCGCTTCATATTGATGGGTGCACTTATAGGCGCTACAGGAGGAAGACTGCTGCAGGCGGACAGAAGTGCACACTTTGACTCTGCAACTCCACTTACATTTACAAAAACAGGCTGTGAGCACCAGATGAACAGCAACACAGCCCATTGCGCCAGTTTTGCGTCATTTTTAACATAGGAAAAATGACGCAAAAGTGCCGCAAGGGGATTGTAAATCTGCCCCCTAGACTTTAGATCCACTGCCAAACATTGCATGCAGCTGGTTAAAAAGTTATGGTGAACAAAGTAGATGTTTACCCCAAAGTGGGGGAGCCTTTTATCCTTATCCTCAGCAAAGAGTTTAGAGAAATAATCTGCCCCAAGCTCTTGCAAATCCTGCACCATACAGACACCACCCATCACATTGATACCCAACAAACTGGAGTCCCTAAGGAAGGCGCGACAGGGGAACACTACTAGGTGTGGAGGAGTTGGGAGGGGTGGGAGGAGCGGGTCAGGGAGGGATTTCTTCTAGTTCCGCAAGTTCTTTGCTATGTTTGTAAGTTCAATTAAACAATGTTCTTCCCCCCTCTTGTTCCACAAGACTTGGCCCAAAGAGACTGAGATATCAATACATACTCTGGATAAATAGCCTATTATTGCCCATTGTTCTCGCTGACAGCCTCCGGGTTGTAGGCATCCAGCTGTGTGTATCATATACACCTGCTAAATTTCCTGCTGGCTATTGTTGATGGTACTAATGTGACATCTTGCTGATGTAAAATGTATAAACCCAAATAAAAAGAGTTATTCCATACAAAGTTATGGCAGATGTCACTGTTTCTCCTTCAAAACAGCCACCTGGTGCCATGCCTACCTCTAATGCTCTTCCAGAAAATTTAAGAAAAAACTTGAGCAGGTGGTGGAAGCATGAAAAAGGAGCAAGGGATTGGAGCATGTGTGAGGTTTAGCAAACCAGGCAGTACAGGAATTTAAAACTAATGTAAAGTATGTAAAAATGGGTGTAGATTAGAGTACCACGGGGTACCCCATACTGCTTTTAGACACACAACCTCATTCTGAAGTCTAAAGGTAATGATGGAACAGAAGGGTGCTGGAACTGAAACACAAAAATACATTCCTCATGACTGCCCTCCTCCCATCTGTGCTGCTGTGAGAGAACTACAAACACATAAATGTTGTCCTTAGCTATGACACTTTAACAGCACTGCAGTGACTTGTTTCTGTCCTCTGAAAGATCAGTCTCCATTCCATTGTAAGCTTGATACTTTATACCTGTCAGTGGTCCTCCACTAGATAGGTGCCTACGCTCTTCTGAGCTTAATCACCTGGTAGTTCCTCGTTCTATGAGGGTTAGATGGGGGAGCAAGGCCTTTTCCATCTTGGCACCCCAAGTATGGAACTCACTTCCCTTTGAGATTAAGTCAAAACCCTCATTGGATCTCTTTAGGAAGGCTCTAAAAACTTGGTTTTTTGTTGATGCATATCAGCAAGCTCTTTACATCCGTCGACTCAGC
The DNA here is from genome assembly GCF_964261635.1 of Lissotriton helveticus. Lineage (NCBI taxonomy): Eukaryota > Metazoa > Chordata > Amphibia > Caudata > Salamandridae > Lissotriton > Lissotriton helveticus. The sequence continues at coordinate 200,247,631 of NC_136072.1, forward strand.
TAGATTATTGGTAGGCGCCTTGACGCCCATGGGGCTAAGTTGCGCATGTGTAAATACCACTTCATTCATTCATTCATAGCCATACTGATGCTTGCACAGGCAACTGGATAAACAAACAAAATGTTATAATAATCACCGCTGTGTGGAATGCAAGTGCTCTTTTGTGGAAGCACATACTTCTGTCCAATCAAAATATACTCATGGCTACCTACATGTGGGCTGAGCCAAAGCCCCTGACTGTAGTACTCCTGAAAATTCTTTTTTAGTTTAAACTCACTACATCTGTTGAGAGATGCTCTGTCAATTCAGACTTACAAAGGAAGACTAGAGGCTAGAATAGGATTTCAAGGTTGACCATTTATTGCTTCAGCAAGGTGTAAAGTGTGCCCTTTTCTTTGCAACTTTAACTTTTCAACTTCCATTCTGACAGTCCAACAATTAGAGGAAAAGGAAAAATGAATGGTCTCAGAGGAAAAGGAACTAGAGGAAGAATATGAGATGGTCAACAGTGTGATGCAGACTTGAGAATGGCGATTCTCCGAATAGAGTGTAATGTGAATCATGATTTCATTAAAGACGTGGCCATCTACATGCACCTCCGATGGCCCAATAGAACCGCTGATATGGCAGTTCCTGGAATGCAAGATATTTTCTGATGGTCCTGCACATGTCTAAATTTGGTGGATGGAGTATCTACTTGGTGGATGGAGTATTTGGTGGATGGAGTAAAGTTTCTGCCATGGCAATGGTACATACTCCATCCATCAAAGTCTAAATCAAGCTTTTTTGTCTTCAGCTTACCACCAGGATGCTGGCTCCCTTATGCTCCTTGAAGAGCAGTTGGGGAAAAGTCTGGTGGTTCGGACTCCACTGCCACCTCAAGTGCCCTGCAAGACTACCAGGAGACTCTGGGGCTTAGGTGTGTGGGAAGGAGGATACTGTGATACCTAGTAACAGAGGGGCTGTGCAAGATGCACCCCCCAGTAGGAGAGGAACACTAAGACCCAGAAGAGGAGGAGACTGGCACAGGGAGCAAGTAAAACTAGCTCCCCGCAAACTGTACCCTTTAGAAGCCAAGAGGCCCGTTGGAAATGCTTCTGGTGACTAGAGCTCACCGCCAAGAAATTAGTCAAATATTGTAAATATTAGCCCAACGGGGCCCAAGGTTTGCAACTAGGAAGATATACCCATTTTATCATGCCAACAAATGAGAAATGGAGTGCATGGCATTACACAGCAATTTCTACAAATAAATTACCACCAGGGTGGTCTAGGTTTCGGTGGTCAGTTCATTGGGAGAGGGACATCAATAGGGCCGGCTTTCTCAACAACAATTTCACTCTCAGAGGGTCACTATCTCCTCAAGGTCCGAAAAGGTATTTGCTGGGGCCAGGGACCCCCTCCGCATACCTCGATGCCAGGAAGGTTTCAGCTGCAGTACGCGCCCACGCTTCATGAGGGGTGGAGCGACATATGTGCTCCCACCCGCTGAGCATGAGCTCGTCTAGGGGATCAGAAAGCCAGACTAGCAGAACAGGAGTGAGCTACGGTACTAATTTCCAAAAATAAAAAACAAAGAACAAAAAAAGAATGCTGGGGGTGCCCCGGGTGGGACCAGGGCACCCGAAAAGATTTGAGAACCGCCGACACAATAAACCAAGCAGCAGGAGCCACTCATTATGTATGCACTGCTCTCCAGTTGTAGTGCCCCATAATGCCCTGCGAAGGCAGGATTTTGCAGGATTTCTTCTCCTGGTGCCCATGGAGGGGCAAGGGCACCACCAACATAGCTAACAACTGTTATTGGGTCTACAGGAGATGCAGCAGCCTCCAAATTATGTTTTGTAAACTTGCCGTACATTTCTGAGGGCAGATCCCCAGCTAGGTTAAGTCTATTTCAAGCATGTTTGAAGCTCATACCTTTGTTATAGAGGATATAAAATGGAGTGATCCCTAGTGATAGGTCTTATTGCTTAATGTTGTGGCCTAAAGCTTGTAAGAAAAACCCCAACACATGTTATTTTGAGTTCAAATGGTTTATTAACACTTGTATTGATGATCATTGACATGAATGTATTTAAACATGATTGTTGCCTCCATCGACCCGTTACTTTGCAGGACTCACACCCTGCACAACTGCTAATCCAATTTCCTACAGGGACCACATCTAGTGAAGATGCAAATATGGGTTTAAGTTGCATCCTTGCCTATTGGAAAGTGAACACATTTAATGTCATATGTCATTAAGCACAACCGCCTCTATGCTGAGGCATATTGGCAAGATAGAAAATTCAATAGGTGATTGTGAAGACAAGCTGCCCCTTCCTTCAAGTGAAACACTGTGTCCCTGTGCTGGCTCAGGGCTAACCTTGTAATCTCTTGCAACTGAAACAGTTTCTTTTCTGAAGCCAAATTCAGTATTCAGAAAGGTTGGAACTCATTTTAGATGTAGATAAGCAACCGAAGGGACCACTACCTTGTTAACTACTCTTGGCGCAGACTTTAAAGTGAAGGGGAGAACTTGAAACTGACAGTAATCATTCTAAATGACAAACCTTAGGAACTTAAGATGTTCCGGCACAATAGGAGCATGAAGCTATGCATCAATTAAGATTGTTGAAAGCAAAAAGGTCTGCTGGGAGTAAGAAATTATCCTTTGAAGGGTTTCCATATTGAAGGGCATGTGCCTGCCCGATTTGTTCGATTTCTTCAGATCTATCACAGTCAAAGCCTCTTTGCTTTGTGTACCCGGAATACAATTGAGTACACCCCTTGACCATTTACAGCCACTGGCATTGGTGGAATCACTGCTTTGGTGAGGAAGGCTTTTACTCCTTGTTTCAGAGCTTCCCAGATTCCTTAGTAATTTAAATTATTTATATTCCTATACCCTATGCAGACAGACTCATTAGTCTGAAGGGGATTTTTCTCAGTGTGGTAGGTTGTGATGGATACATCTACTCACCGGCATGTCTTAAACATTTTTTTCCAGAAGACTGATATAGTCATAAACAAGGGACCTCTGTACCATCATCTGTTTTTCTCTGAATACTTTCCTGAAAACAGTGAAGACCTTGCACCTTGATCTGCATTTTGTTGTTTTGTGAAGGTTGTCTGAAAGAGGATTTTGATCTTAGGATGTACTAGGTTATCTACCTTAATTGCTTCTGAAAGAGAAAGGGATGCTAAAGTTCTTTGAACTATCTGTGCAGCTTCTCTTACAGTTCATGGACACCATAAAAAGACATTACAAAACAGCTGATCTTTGCGCTGAGTCTGTAATATAAATCTTTATTGAGAATGTTCTGGCGTGCAGCTACTGATGATCCATACAACAGGGCTGTGGCTCTGATCACAGCAAAATAAAAGTTGGAAAGGAATTTTATTTGAAGTCATTAATCTTCCAACAAATCAGAAAATTATTGCCTTCATAAACTGCTTTAAAGAGGAGTTTGAAGTCTAAAATCATTGATGTAGCCATATGAGCCCTGTAAATTCATACTCCAAGGTCCAAATTAAAGCCAGAATAAACGTTTTTATAGCAGTGTGCTTCTCTTTTAGATCTGTCACGTAACTTCTCCTTAGTCATAGTGGACCTTCGATCAAAATTGATCACCACAGAGTCCACATGAAATACGTAGAGAAATTTGCTCTACATGTTTTCCAGTGGATACGGTTTAGCCATGAATCAGAGTATATGTATCTTACCTGCATTTGCCATTTCATTAAGGATTGCATGCAAAACAAACTGGTGGATGGGCATCCCGTTGTTAGACACTTTCTTAAGTTGTCTTAGCAGAGGGTCTTCTGCAGTACCACGGGCATCAACAGGGGGAAACTCACATTATTTCTTACTTGATTTGAAACATCTGCTAACAAATTTTTGGAAATATATTTAACACTCTGAGCTCCTAAAGATGAAGCTCCATCTTTGTCATCATATTCAAAAGCATCAGAGTAAACTCATCCTGTTCTCCAGAAACTTTGCTGCCAACTTCCGCCATTTTGTCCTACTTCTTCAGAATAGCCAGAGGTTCAACAACAATCAATGTCATTCTCTCCTCCTCCTCATCCCATTAAATTTTTGAGGAGAGGGTAGCCAGAGGAGGAAGAAATAGATGGAAAAGAAGAAACATGTCTCCTTTTAGAAAAGCAATGTTCTATGTTGCAACTCACATAGTGCTCACCTCAGCAAACCAATGTTTGGATGCACTGACCTCAAATATGCTCTTTTAAAGTTACAAAAGGTATAGCAATCCATTGATTTCGCATCATTGCTCTATCATACATAACATTTTGAATATTTGAAGAATACAAACATAGATGACTTTTCACGTGTGTGTGTGTGTGCAGCTCCACCCATCGCATAAGCATAGGGAACACTCAAACGTGGGGTCCCCATCCAACTCGCATGCACAGAATACCCAAACAATACTGGTGCACGCAGAAAATTGTATGAATACATAAAACCTTTGGACCAGGAAGTTGAGGTGCCGGGTTTTTAAGAACCCGGTGGTGTCAGGGAATAACACCCGAAGACCTCTGAGTTCCCCCTTGTTTCGGACCACAGAAACACGGAGTCTTCTAGTCGCAGTCAGAGATCAAGTTTTATTGATAGCTACCAAGTAACAGGTGTCCTAGAAGCACGACAAGCACGGGTCATGTGTTCTCAGGAGACTGTTCGTTTTTACAGAACCAGCCTTCTCCTTATATACAAAAATAATAGCTGCAAGCAAGAATTCTTGAGTTTATGATATGGCTATATACATATTTCTACAATAATACAAAAGAGCGAAGTCATGTAGGCAAGCCCGTATTTTAGATGTCCAATTCGTGATAGATTACCTAGCCAGGCCCGGAACTCCCATCAGATATCGGTGAAGCCCCAATAAAAGAAGGCACCTCCTAGTCATAAAACTGGCCATAAACAGGGAGCGTGGACAGGTGTGTATGTGTGTAGAAGACATGATCTGTATGCGGTGAATGGTTTGTGGTATGTTGTGCATTGATGCTATCGTGTTTGGCCACTGGGCGAGGAGCTGCCTAAACAGGTTTGGCAGGAGGCAAGGGAGTCAGTTGGGACAGGTCAGGGGGAAGTCAGGGAAGGTGGACGTGTCCTTTTAGATCAAGCTCGACCTTTAATTGACTTAACATGAGGGCAAGACACAAGATGGATACCGTTTACAAAATGGAGTCTGAGGGGTCGGGACGGAAACTACGATTCAGGGGTGTTAGCATGCCTCGATCATGACGCAAATGCATAGGAATGATGTCCTAATCATTATCGGTTCGTCGACACCAAATTCGTCTTGGTACATTGATGTTTCGGGACACGGGTATTGGACCTCGATACCGGGACAACGGTAGGGTCCAGAATTTCAGAACCACAGATACCGGGACAACGGTAGGGTCCAGAATTTCAGAACCACAAAGTGTCTGTGAAGGGAAGCCTATGAAGCATCCAAACCAGTGAGTGGATTGAAATTATCCAAAATAATGTGATAAATGGTAAAACCAGCACTGACCATAAGTAACTATATGCCAGGGCAAGGGAACCAATACTGCTCTTTCCCATAGAGGCACAAAAATAAGAACATGCGGGCCCAATTTAACATAAATAGATTAGTAAAACTAAATTTTAAACTAGGCCTACTGCACAGAACTGGGAATCCATTCCAAATCATCCCATGCTTGGTGCCTAGGACTCCCCAAAACTTAGCAGGGGAGAAGAAGAGTCTGAAATTCCAGTGGTGGTCAAAGGCTGGCATTGACCAGCATTCCTCGTCACTGTCCAAAAACAAACAACAGGAAGAGTCTCTGAATACTATTTTCTTATATAGTGCTCAGGTGAGGTTGGCGGTATTTTAATGTAGTATTTATTCCTGTCTGTTTCCTGTCTTTGGAGGTGGCTTTCAGCTCATGAAGCAATAATTGGGACAAAGACAAGGGCTGCAAAGGTAATCAAACACTGTATGTGAGGTGCTTCTCTGGGAAGGAGGCAAACCCTCTTCCATGGCTCTCCTGCTACAAATACTGGAAAGAGAATCATTTTAAAGCTTATGTGTGAGCCATCGCAGAAATCATTAGCCCTTGCACAGAGAAAAGGGTGTTGTTCCCCACTACCCCACTGGAAGGTAAAAAGCAAAAAAGAGTTGGCGTGCAGCAAGTGCCTGAATAATGACATTGGAGCGGCCTTATTGTTGCCCGTGATCAGCCAATGAGAACAAAAGAAGTCAAAGAAATTTAGAAAAATATGGTAGAGTAAATGTCTCCCCAAAGTTTGAATTTAGTGTACACATAATTTGACTGGCCCCAGAACTCGCCAATCACCGTTCATTGCTTAATAGTGTCACACCTGAGATTACTTCCCAATTTGCTGGCTCAAATAAGATGGAATGGGTGCACATAACATGCCAACATCCTTCTGCAGCCGTGGAATAAAGCCAATTGGAAAACAAATAGTCCTTCAATCTGAAAGCTGTTTCCTAATGTCTGATGCTACCCATATTATACCAGCATGTCCAGTGAACACCAGATGTTTTAAAAAAAGAAAGGTCAACCAGGTCACAGAAATAGTGATACAAGATAGTCTCATTAAATGAGTCCTTTCAGTGTACAGCAAGGCGTGGTCCCACGGTGTATTAGATGAGGCGATCGGCCTCACCCGAACGAGTCACACTGCACAATTAAGTGTAATTGATTTCACACCAGGCAGCCTTGACCAACGCAAACTCCTTACTTCTGCAGCTAAGTTACAGAAACGAGCAAACAAACAGCCGACAAAATCCCCTGATCCCCACCCTCCAAATTCAGCTTCGGACATTGAAGATTGAGAATTAGTGGGGAGACTGTCCACACACATCCACCCCTGGCATGCAACTGACACGCCATCCTACTGATGGAGCTATGTATATTGTAAAAGATAAGCAGAGTAAACTGTTTCAGAGGCTTATGAGTCTTGCTCAGAAACCTAATAGGTGTGTTTGTGTGCTTACTCTGGGTCATGGAGATGTGGAAGGCAACTGAGAAACACAGACATTATTGCCCCCAAGAACCCTAAATAAATGTGCTTTTCCATGTGCTGAGGGAAGATGTGCCATCAGCACAGGGTTGGAGGGCACCCACAAGGAGGGTTTTGTAGCTGGTGAGTTTATGTTTGTGGGCGCAAAATCTGAGGAGAACATCTGTCATATCCATACGATATAAGGAATGCAGAGTGCTGTACACGATGAAAACAGTACATAGGCAACTTGTAAGATTTGACCCCAAATATGGAGAAATTAACCTCTAAAATGTGTGGATTGTATGGGCTGCCACTGTGGGCTATTCTAATTAAAAATGGCAGTCACTCTAGGCTGGGTACGGTAGGTGTTGATTGCAGCTGTGGGCTTGAAAGTGGTTTTCAATATTGGCCAGCACTTCATTTACAAAGAACTGGTGTAAGCATAGCAGTGCATGCATTTCCGCATCACCTAACTGTATAAGGACTCATTTCCAGCTCCAGTGTGATGTGCACAGCCTCTGATTATTGATGGAAGCCAATAAAATGTCAAATTGACCAGCGGCTGTGTTGTATGCATGGTGGAGACATATTTTAGGCTTGGTCCTAGCACTAAGATACAGAGCCTTGCTTGTGGGCCTATCGAACAGTGTTGGCTGAGATAGTGTATCGATTTTAATTGGAGTGGAGGTTTATTGACTCTAGTTCATGCATCCTTAGATGTTCCATGATTTTGCAGTGGTGCTTTCGGTCTAGCTACCCATGCCACTTTAAAAAACATTGAAGTAGATAGAGGCAAAATAGATGTTGTTTTTCTTCCCCTGGTGTCTAGGAGACGGTGCTGAAGTAATTGTGTGCTGGGATGTGTGGGGATTCTCACTAGGGCCAGGGATCACATATTCCTATTGCTACTTTATTTCTAAGGTGTTCGAGGAGAATGAGTAGGGTCTTGTGTTGGGATTAACTGGTTCTGCAAAAATATCCTGTGGTCTTTTTAACTTCTATTTATATCATGTGAAACTCGACATGGGTGGGTACCTTTTCTATACTCATTGGGTCTTTAGCTGTTGGTGCAGAGAATACTGCTGTCTGTTCATTCCATGTCCCAACCTTTAATATGGGTACAACCAGGGCCGGAATTAGCGCTGGTGGCACCCAGTGCGACAATGTTTGTTGGCACCCCCCATCCATGGTGGACCACCTCCAATACGGATTCCCTCACCACCATCTTCTAACAGTGCCCCTCAAGTCTCCATAACTATTCTCTTTCAGATGCATTTAATTAGTTATATAGCCCCGCTCATACAAGTGTAGGGTGTCAGAACACTTTGCCTCACACACACATTACAAAGAGATAATCAATCATACGCGTGTAAATCACCATATAGTAAATTTTACATAAGTTAGAGGACTACAATGTGTAGCAGTGACATGTCACCTATACTGGTAGGCAGTATAGTTTAAGAGTGCTTGGTTTGGAGAAGTACAAACTTAGAATTGAAAACAGACAACCATAGTTGGGGGTTCTCTTTAAAAATAAGAAATGATTTCTACACAAATGAACCCTTTTGCAACATTAATCTATGCTTTAATCTATACTTTGCAGTATGTATGCAGTTCTTTGATGATAATTCACTTTTCTACATTAGTATTTTAACTTATAAACTGCAAGTAACAAAAGGATGTCTCTCAGAAAAGCAATAACTTACTGACCTATTTCCATTATATGCACTTTGCGAACTGCATGGTACACGTTTATAAGATTTGTAAGAGTTTGGTGGCTCCGCTGTTGAGAGAGGTAGTCCAGCAAATTGGAATAAGAGGCTGGGTTCCAGATTCATGGAACATCACTAATATTGTCTTTTTCTTAAAAAAAGACAAGGCACCGGAGGAGCGTACTTCCTACCAGCCGATCTCTTTAATAAATTCATACGCCAAGGTATTTGCCAAAATATTAGCCACCCGTTTAGCTCCTATGATGGCCGGTCTGGTTTCTCCCCAGCTGCATGGATTTATACAGGAGAGAGATACTACCGCTCATGTCAACATCGCGGTGGCGGCTTTCGATGCTTCGGGGAAGCTCACAATGAATCTGGGCATGGTCTTTTTAGAAGCAGAAAAAGCTTTTGACCGGGTGGCTTGGGACTATCTGTCAGCAACACTTATAGCATTTGGATTAGGGGAAAAGTACCGTAAGTGTGTCCAAGCCCTGTATTGTAGACCACAGGCTAAATTACTTTATGCTAACATACAAACTGCTCCATTTTTAATCCGCTGCGGTACTAGACAGGGCTGTCCTCACTCTCCTTTGCTTTTTGCCCTCTATATTGAACCATTTATTAAGGCACTTCAGGCTAATGTACCGATACTTCCGCTGATTATAGGACAGCGGCACCCAAAAGTTACTGCGTATGCAGACAACATAGCCATCTTTGCGGCCGATCCAGCTTTCGCAACAGATGCCATTGAAGCTAAAAAAATTGGCCTTTATTTGGGCTACAAGCTGAATGCTAATAAAATACAAATACTCCTTAACTTTCAGCCGGTACATCCTATTAAAGGGGTTTGCCCGACTGCTACATATTTAGGGGTTTGTATATCTCCTAAGATTGAATACATACACGCATTCAATTATGATCCTTTGTTGGCAAGTACTACCAAGCAATTGAAAAGTTGGCACAAACTCCCAATTAGTATTCTGGGTAGGTGCAATATTATTAAGATGAAGGTGCTACCGAAATGTCTGTACTTATTTCGCTCAATTCCGCTGCGTATCTCCAATTCTTTTTTTAATAAGTTAGATGGGGTCCTGAGTAGTTTTATTTGGGTGTTCAAAAAATCAAGGCACGCAATAGGCTTAATGAAACTCCCTTATAATCAGGAGAGTTTAGAATTGCCTGATTTTAAAATGTACTATTGGGCAGCGTTTGCCAGTCTTTTGAGTCCAGATAAATTGGATTTCTGGCATTGGCTCTTTCTTGGCCCTCAGAGTCATATGTTCCTATATAGAATCAACGATCCCAACTATTTTAGATGGGTACGGTTTAAAGCCATCCGGGACTGGGTACACACCTGGCAGGGCATTATGGGTAGGTCCTCTATCTTTCTCATATATGATAAAATACCTCTCTGGGGCAATCTAATGTTGCCTGGGATATTTCAGAACTGAGAGGGTCAGAAGTGGGCAAAGTATGATATTCAGTATTTGGGTCAACTATTTGATAGTCATGGTTTTAGATCATTTGAAAACTTACAGCTTAAATTTGCTATCCCTCAGCGGATGTTTTTTAAACACCTCCAGCTTATGGACTATTTTACAAGACACCTTGCACTGTGAAATTTATCTAGGTCAGTGATATGGGAGTGTTTGCATGTGCAGAATCGGAAGGCAGCAATTAGCACAATGTGCCTATCCCTCTGTCAGGTTAGAGTGGATGGCTGCGGAAAACTAGCAGTAAGATGGAGTGACACTCTGGGGATAAATGTCACCCTAGAAGAGGTCAAGGTGGCATTTGACATTATAGAACGATTGGTGCGTTCCGTTAGTTTACAACTACAACAGTTCCGGATGATCTGTGCACTTTACTATTCACTGGAAAAGATAGCTGGATGGTCCTGAGGCGGGAGTGTACAAAGGGGGACACTTTGAGGGGCGCATCATAAGTGCCCTAAATGTGGGCTATATGCAGCTAATTTGGTCCATATATTTGTTACGTGTCATTGAATTAGGAATACTTTGGCGAAAAATATCATTTGCTATCAAGCTCTGACTAGGGTGCGAATATACTTTTTCAATTGCTGAGAGAATGTTGGGCTATAAAGAGGATAGCCGAGGTTACAAATTTCTAATTGCAATAATGTTAGTAGCAGCCCGACTTGCAATTGCTGGAGCCTGGATTTCACCTAAGCCCCCCTCAGTAGTCGAGTGGTTTGCAAAAGTGAGAGAAATCAGTGAAAAAGAGAAGGCTCTAGCGAGAGCTAGGGGAATAAGTGCTCTGCGAAAATGTGATTCAATATGGGGCTGTTTAGAGGATACATAGGGTTCTAGCTCAAGGTGAACTAATATGTATATATATGCTGCCCCCTTTTTTGGGGGCCTATCTATGTGTATGTGCAAAGTACTGTTCACCTGTTATAAATTCGAGTATTGCAAATTACGTTGCCCTTTTCTCCTGTTACAACTTTCAGTTATTGAGAATCAGAATATCTTGATGTGTCTCTTTTTGACAAATAAAAAATAAAAAAAATAAAAAAAGATAATTCACTTTTTTTACATTAGTATTTTAACTTATAAACTGCAAGTAACAAAATTATGTCTCTCAGATAAGCAGTAACTTACTGACTTATTTTCATTATATGCACTTTGTGAACTGCATGGTACACGTTCTTTGCAGCAGGCAAATTAATCCTCTGTGCTATTTTATGATCAGTCAAAACCTCAGCAAGACAAAACTCTGATCCCTCTCCAAGAAGAACATTAATCGCCAGATTTATCTTGACATTTCCATTGTTGACTGGAAATTGCTGGAGGCAAGGAACGCAGCAGCAGGTGCTTTTAATACCAAAATAAACTTGCAAACACCAATGGCATAGGTGGGGGGATGCGGGGGGGGGGTGATACAGCGGTAATTTCACGGCAATTTCTCAATGCAAAACCTCATCTACCTCTATTTTACCACTGAAAAGGTGTTTGGGCCCTTGACACCATGTATTACCTTCGGGAGACTGTACATAAACATGAAAATCAAAAATGTATTTAATATTTAAGCCAATAAAGAGAGTTGGTGAGTATTTTAAAGAGTTTTATTTTCTAGTCAAAAGTTTCTCTGACCCTTTATTCATTAGTTAAATATCAATCGGGTTACAGAATTTGGAAAAGAGGAAAAATAGCATTAATACCGAACATATTACAGTCTGCATATAAGCATCACATGTAGAAAAGAAAATGTGGCGCAAATGTCAATCAAAACTCTTACAGAGTTTCTAAGAAAAAAGAGTGAGTCTTGCAAGGCTAATCAATAACTAATAGTTTGCAAAAACCTCCCATAAAGAGAAATAAATGCATAAGACAAATAAATCCTTTAAAAAACTAGTTAATTAGTCAAAGCATAAACTTAGAAATTTAGCATCTAATTCTAAACCCTTTCTATCTGTGGCTCTTCTGCCCTGGTCTCTGATTTAGGAGTAAGACAGCCCGCCCTTCACAAGTCCACAGAGGAATGTGATCTGCCTTGCCAAAAATATGATGTGCAAGGACTTCTCTGAAAAAAATATGAGCAAGAAACCTCTCCTGTCTCTCCTCGGATGCAAACTCCTCCCAGGCTGCACCCATGACGTTTCTCATACCTAACCCATAAGATGTCTGGCTTAATCTGCTCCTTCAGAAAACTGAGCTCACACGCCCCCCTAAAGCCTAAGAGCCTAAAGCCCAAAGCCAACCATGCCTCCAAAGAGTTCATTATTTATACTCTAATTCTTGGCAGACTACACAAAAATGTTTCATATTTAGTAAAGCTTGTACCTGATTGGTTAGCCTAGATGGCATGAGGGTCTCACCATCCTGATCTCATTGGAAATTCCAAACCTTACCGGTTTTAACCAAAGAAACGTTAATGATTAATACATTTATATGTTTTAGCAACATTTACTAGGAAAAATGTGTCAGTCTATTTCTTCCTTCCTGTCACATCGCACGCAGGAAGGATACTTTAACTAACACTGGTACATTGGCACAATAACAAGAATGTACAGTTCACAGTGGCCTTGACTCCTTCTGTACTTGAGGCAAGCGGGTATAATCTGCGCATCCTCTATTCTTTTCCATGCAATTCACAGCCTTGCTGGATTCACAGGCAGCCATTTTATCTTAGGCCCAAAAACAAAACAAACACAAAAATAATATTAATTTTACGAACTAAAACCCACTTTGTTTTTGTGACCCCATACTAATACACTGTATAAGTGATTATCAAGCAAAGTGATCAGTTTAAAGCAGTTTTTCTTATTGTTTGTGCACACATGCAAAATGTGCAATGTGCTACATAGCATGATACATGCACTAGTGTACATTTTCAAAGCGCACACAGATAATACATACTCATAGCAACAAGCTTTAATGTTTTAGATAGCTTTTCATATAAAAAAGCGTTTTGCCCCGCGTGTAATGTTTTGTGCATAGTTAATTAACACACATTATAAAAAGAGGTGTTATAAACTGAACAAATGTAACCAAATATGCAACAAACCCAAAGTCTCTTAAGACAGGAATAGTGAATGTAGATTGCAAGGAAAATGAGCTGGGAAGAGAGAACACATTCTCTGGTTATCTTCAAACCTAAAAAAGGCCACTGAAATCATACATTTTCTCTACACTGCAAAAACACATGTTAATTCATCACAAGCATTTCAGACTGACTAGGCCTCATTTCATATTTTCATGTGCCATGTGTTTTCACTTGCACCAAAATGTGCGTGTCAACGTATATGCAGTCTGTCTGAAGTACAAAAATAAAGCAATGCCTGACTCCAGATGAAATCTGCTCCATCAGCGGTCAGCCCCAGCCGGCACTTTTTTGGGGGGCGGGGCGACCACAAGGTAAGCTTTCTTTTTTTCAATTTTATTAGTCATCTGTCGACTCCCCCTCCCCCACTCTTACCTGCACCATCCATCACTGGGCCGCAAACTCAGGGACTAGCTCTTCCACTGGCAAACACGAATCTCCCTGAAGTCAGCACCCCGGTTGCACCGCCCTAGAGACGGCCCTGGGAACACCACTGGCTTGTGCAAGCTGTGGGAGATGAAGAGGGACAAAGGATGGAGCCTCTTCACTCATTCAGCCCCATTACACTTATGTCCACTCAGTAGTTGTATGTATTTACTTTATTTAGAGTTTGGTGCTTTGCAGTATTTTAAAAGTATTTAGCAGTAGTAAGAGGGTGCCACAGCAATTGGAAGAAGGTATGAAAAGTATGACCACCCTTTAATGTGCTTTTATGTGATAATGCAGATAACAAGCAGTTTGAGGTAGAAAATCATATTTATTGGGTTGGCTTTAGAAGGACTAATATCTCATGAAAATACTTGGGAGGGTAAGCATGCATTGCTCTGTTGAAGATACACAGAGGTTTGAACTGAGTCATTTCTTTAACTAGGCATCAATGAAAACCTCTTCATGCAAGGAAGGAAAGTCTGAGCATATGAGTTTAGGCCTGAAATGAGTTGTTGGCATATTTAGGAGCTCTGTTAGAGATTGCCAAATGCTTCTGCAGGCAATCCTTATAGATAGTGCTCAATTAGTCTACGGCAGTCAATACTACTGAGAAGAAGAGAGAGGTGTCTTTAAGAATAGGTAAATGCTAAGATTGAGATTTTAATATTTGATTCCTTTAGAACATTTCTAAGCTTCTCTGTACTGTGAGAGCAAATTTATTAATGAAACTTTCAGTTTTCATTTGTGTGTTTACATTTTCATAACCAGAGTGCAAAAACAAGTTTACTAGAACTTTCTCATTTTGAATTTACAGCAGAATACACTATGGCTTTTAAAAGTGCAACACACGACTTCACCATAACACGAACAGGGGGACCGGTCGCCACACACACTGCCTGAAGATGGACAGGTGGATCCAGATGGAGTTTCACAACACCGGCTAGTTTGCTTGAACCACCGCTACTGAGTGAAGCCACATTCATGGCACCACTGCGTGCGACAGACATGGCTATGGCGGTTCCCGCCAAACGCTGCCGCCCCCACGAAATTCTCCCACAAGGTATAATAAGCTATGTAGGCATTCATCCTTAACAAATCTGCGATACTGTATAACACTACTCTCCCGCATTAATGCCCCACATCCCCATGGGAGAAGTTACTTGCTGACATACTTTCCAGTTATATTCGCTCATGGGTGCGGGCTGATATCCGGCTACTGACCGTGACGACCCCCACTGTCGCTCTACAAAAAATAAAACCTCACAGACCTATTTGCTCATTGAGATATGTGGTTAGCTAAATTTTGAATGCTACACACGAAACACATTACGCCGCCGGACCTCCAGGTTGTCGGCCATACGGCTATGTTCACCCGATAATGTTGCGTATGGTTCTTGATTCACGCGGCTGGCCCCGAGGGGCTGTAAGCTGTAAGCCGTGTAGGATGCATTTTGTACAATAAAGGTCTTTAAAAACAAAACAAAAAAAATGGCTTTTAAAAGTGCAAGGGAACGTTTTTGACATGCATGTTTTTCTCTCCACATTGTCTTTCCTTTCATAAAATAGTCAACATGGGATCTGGTCTGTGGTGCTATGGAGAACACACAAGGTGATGGACGGAATGTTGCACATTGGCAAAACATTCACCCCCACTCACAGATCTGGGTTTAATCCATTGTTATTTTGCTCACCACGCCACCCCAGTTCAGACATGGCCATATGCAAATCAGTCTTAACCCTGTGCCTCATGGGAACAGTCCAGCCCGAACTGCCAAGCCATGTCTTCCCTGGACTGGAATCAAGTATCCTAGGACCGATTTCTGGCTGTCAGCTGTCATCAGCCAAGATAGCTTGCCTCCAGTGGCGTAGTGAGCACGGGACCCACGTCTGGGCATACCCTTCCCACATAGGGCGAACAGCAAAACACACAAGGTGATGGACGAAATGTTGCACATTGGTATTAATCGCAGAAACAGGAGTTGAGAGAGATACAATTTCTAAGTATAGTAAAGATGAGTTGACATATTTGGGTGGCGAAGCAGAGAAACATGATGACCAAGCCTTTGAAAATCTTCAGGAATTGGCCAAAAGTCTTAAAGTTGATTTACACATAAAATAGGGTTTTTCATGAGAGAATTTATTAACTAGAATTCCAAAAATTCCAGAATACTCTTACAGAATTACCAGGGACAATTATTAAATGGGAAAACTTGACAACGTTGTGAGAAGAATGGACAGATTCACCACATAATCCTGGGGCATTGCAAAAAAAGTAAGAAGAAGAGCAATGTGAGTGTGAATGATTTTGAGAGTGAAGTGGTGGTTAAAAAAGGATTTTCGTTGAGAGAAGTGCAGGGAGGAATCTTGAAAATGTAACCTTTCCGCAGAGTCACCCCAGAGTTTTTGTCTTTTTTTTGTTGAACCCTGTTTTTACTGACTAGAGAACTCAGTGCACTTTATCCCTGCTAACCTGTAGTAAAGTGCATGCGCACCTCCTTTTAACATGGTAAAATTGGTACACACATGAATGTTTTTTTTTATTTGCCCATAGATCCCTAGTATAGAGTACCAAGTGTTTTCAGGACCGTCAACTTGAATAGTAGAAGTGGACTGCAGCACTCGTGCCACTCACTGCAGTTGCACTTAAAACCTGCCTCCAGGCCTACCATTGTAGCCTAGTTGTAAAGTTTTTAAAACTGCAAATTCGACCTGTCAAAACAAGCCCTTTTGACCGGCCTAAACCCACCGTTTGAATATGGATAAATCACCCCTAAGTTGGCCTTTTGCTCTAAAAGGCAGGGTGCTTAGTATTTAAAAGTGGAACATATAAGTGTTTAGCCAGAGCTATTGGCTTTGCCAATGTCTTTAAGCTATGTTATAGAACTGTGTGGCTGCTGTGCAGCATGTTGAAAAGTTATATTAAAAAAGTGTTATAAGTATTTTTATTATCTTATATATAACCAAGAAGACATTAAGTACAAGTGAACACCCGTATTTAAAAAAGAATTACCAGAAAAAATGCTATTTTGGCATCGTAAATGACAATGGGCTAGATGTAGGTAATTTGGATTTACCGATTCATACATAACGAATTTTACCGATTCGGTATTTATGAATCGGTAAATCCAATGTAGGTAATAATTCGCAAAAAAATACCGAATCGGTAGGATTCGGTATTCCGATTCGGTATTTGCCATTGATTCCTATGTGCCTGTAGGCCCATAGGAATGAATGTCAATCACCGAATCGGTAATTACCGAAAAATTCAAGGGTGGCAGGGTGTCACTTTGACACCCTGTTGCACCCCTGATTAGTGCTTGTGTACCATGTGGCACACATATATGCCCTAAGGGCATGTATGTGTGCCACATGGCACAGGTGTAAATGCACATATTTGCATTTACATAGGAATTCGTTATTTACCACCAACTAATAGTTGGTGGTAAATAACGAATCCTTAAAGCCCTGTAGCACTGTTCACAGTGCTACCTACATTACAAAATACAGATTCGGTAATTTTACAGATTCGGTAAAATTACTGATTCGGTAAAATTACCGAATCTGTAAAATTACCGAATCTGTATTTTGAGATGCCCTACATCTCAGTATCCAAATACCGGTCGGTAACGGCCGAAAATCAGTATTTTCGGCCGTTACCGACCGGTATTTGGATACCTACATCTAGCCCAATGTCTTTTACCCATGTGTTATTGAATGTATGTATGTGGAATTATGTGGGTTGGATTGGAATTGTTAGTTGTGGAATTGTGTGGCGTGGATTTGTGTAGTGTGGAGTGGTGTAGTGGAATTATGTGGCAAGGTGTGCAGTGGAATTATGTGGATAGTAATTATGTGTTATTGAGCGTACTGGAATTAAGTAGAGTGAGAATGTGTGTTATGGAGTGTAATTATGTGGAGTCGTATTTTGTTTTGTGGCTTGCTATGTAGTGGAGTTTAATTATATGGTGTGCTGTTGAATTTTGTGGCATGATGTGGAATTCTGTGGTATGGTTTGGATACATGTGGTGTGTTGTGTAATTATGTAGTTTGGTGTGATAGTATGTGGTGTGGATTGGAAATGTGTGGAGTTGAATTGTGTTGCTTGGAACTGTGTGGATATCTTTGCCTTTTTGGTGACAAAAAAACAAATAGGTAGGAGCTAAGCACCAGATCTGTGTCTTTGTCTGTTAAAAAAAATAGACTAGCCATCTAATGGTAAGCCATGGGTGGGCTTTCCAGCTCTTTACTGTATACAATACCCCTTGCAGCAACTGCGCATGCACACACTGTTAAGCAAGACCTAACAAAGGGGCGCACAGACACAAAATATTCTATTTTAGGAAGAATACTGGCCAAGAAAAGAATTGCACCTCGTGAAATGACATACTGAGACTAACTTTATTTCCTGTGATGGGCTACTGAATGTGTTATATGACAGTTATCTACGAAAAAATGATCAGCCACTGGGTGGTTGAAATGATACGATGCAGTGAACGGATGGACTTAATTTTGAGAAGCTCGGTACTTTCGAGGCCATTTGAAATTCCACTACCGCGTGACGATGTCCGCTCTAATTTACAAGTAACTCAGGACCTTCGGAATAGTCTTGGCCCTTGTGTTTGAAAGGAAAAAAATTTAAATGAATCCTATAAGGAGTTGCCATCTGCCCTAGAAGCCCACAGGCCCACTATTGTCATTTCAACCACAAAGTCATTGTTGGTTCATGGTGCCCTTATACAGTCCTGAGGAAAACCCCCTTGTAAGGATCAAGGTCACCTATGTATGCCTGTGGTCGAAACGTCGACAGTTTGTTGTTTCTATGCCAGTGTGGTCAACAGTGCTGTCAGAAACTGGTCAAAAGAGCACTAGAACCCTGTAAGTTAAGATCGGCAGGAGAGATGGCAATGAAGTGCTGTGTAACATACTTCACATCTTTCAGCCCCTGAGGACCCAGAAGGCCCCTGGGGTTGGAGGGGGCTCAAAGGACTACAGGGGCAGCAGAAGGGTGAGAGGGGACTGAGGCTGGAAAGGAGTTTCAAAGGCTAGCTGGAGGCTTGGAGCAATGGGAGGGCACTGGAGTGATGATGGGGCTGCAGGGAAGTGAAGGTGGGAGGCGGCGGTTAGAGGGGCACTGAGGGGCAGGGAGATCGGACCCTGGTGCTATCGGTGTTAGAAGAGCCCCAAGTCTGCCGCGGATTTGGTTAGAAGAGCTCCAAGGCTGCTTCAGACTCAGAGCACCACTGAAGCTCTTCAAGAGGAAGTACAGATGGGGTGGTAGAGATCAGAGGCTGAAAGGTGCAGTAGATACTGAACAGAACCGGCACCCGCAAAGCCTGTGTTCAACTCTGTCCCGTATGTCCGAAGCAGCCAAACAGGAAACATAGCCATGGACATAGAAAAGGGACATTGTTATTACCAAATGAAAGTGACCATCTGAAAGGACACCAGTAAGTGAGCAGAAGTCCTTTATTGAGATAAGGTTGATAAAATGAGCCAGCACTCCCTGCATTCTTATCCCCAGGTAACCCGAGGTTCTACAAGTAGAACCCAACACATCTTCCCCCTTACATAACAATAACAAGAGAAGTTAAATGGATGAAAGAACAGAATGAACAAGGACACTTGCCATATATAGCAAAATAATGTACAAATAGATATGTAGAACAAGGATCATAAAACTCTAAGACACAAAATCATGCATCCTGGAAGATGGAAACTTAGCTCTGGTGAACACTCGCGTTTCACCACCACCAACCACAACATCATCGCTTCCTCCTCTTCCTGCACACTTATCAACTATGCTCTTGTGAACCTCATGTGCAATGGAAACCTTATCTTTGTTCCACCAGTTTCCATTTTGTAATGTTACCACATTCTTTTTCACATCCACAACTTTTTGTGGAGAGGAGCACTTGGAATCCTTCATGGCGATGATCCTGGGTACTTTAACTCTAACAAAATCACCAACGGCTACTTTGGACTCCCTTCCCCGCACACTCACATACTTATCCTGGGCGTGCACTCTTTTCCTGCCCACGTCTTCCACTTTCTGCCTGGAAATGGTGGAACACCCCATCCTTTCTCTAGTCAACTTAGATGCAGGTAACCTACCACTTAGTAGGGTAAACAGAGATAGATCAGTGTCTGCATTAGGAGTGGTGCGAACAGCCCGCAACAATTTGCGTAACTCCACCTTACTGTTCAGACCACTAGACCTAGCTAACTGTATATTATCCTTGATAACTCTGTTAAATCGTTGTACCAGTCCCTTGCTCATAGGGTGATACAAGGAAGTCCTGGTATGTTTAATGCCCAAAAAGGTTAAAAA
Organism: Lissotriton helveticus; assembly: GCF_964261635.1. Taxonomy (NCBI): domain Eukaryota; kingdom Metazoa; phylum Chordata; class Amphibia; order Caudata; family Salamandridae; genus Lissotriton; species Lissotriton helveticus. Next base: position 200,267,669 of record NC_136072.1, read on the forward strand.
AAATCAGAAAATTGAGAGGATGTAAACAGACAGCCATTATCTGACAACATTTCATCAGGAATGCCTTCCCATAGAAAAATGGATTCCAAGAATTCAATGACGTTGAAGGTATTGGGAGACTTGACAAACGTAATTTCTGGCCATCGGCTGTAGAAATCCACAACAACTATACCGTACTCGGGGGTGCTAGAGGGCGCACGGCAAGATGGCCGCACCTCTGTGAGGCTCTGCTCAACTGAGTAACTATCCGCCCAACATCCGCCACATCATGCGTCGCTGAGACTGCCTGAAGCTCTGGGGGGAATTGCAAAATCCTGCTGTGCCAGTAGCTGTGTTTCCTGCCCTCAAATCCCTACCTGTGCCGAAGGAAACGCGACTCCTGATCTGAACCGTGCTGTGCACCTAGAAGATGGCGGCTGGTGGAGTCCGGTAGACTGCTGGGCGAGGAGGTGGTCTGGGCCCTGACCTGTGCGGCGCAGAAGTGGTGGCGGTCCCCGATTGGTGTTGTGGCGTTCCTCTGTCTGGGGGCCCCGCTGGTGCCGCGAGAGGACCAGCGGCCTGTGTTGCTGGATACGTCAGCGGCCGGGGCTGGTGTGTGGTGGCGGCCGAACTCTGCGGCCCGCACATAGACGTGCCTTGCGCTGAGGCAGAAGTGGCTGTGGCGCGACCCCCGCGGGGGCAACAGGAGTACTTGCTGAAGCTCTGGAGACCTGTCTGACAGAGCGGGAGATGTATGGCGAGGCGGGAGGCCCTCTGAAGCTACTGCCGGCGAGATCGGGCATTGTACAACGGAGTAGGAGCGGAGAGGGCCCCTAGGCCTGGTATCAGTGCCCGTCGGCGCTGGGTGCGGTGAGTGGGCCGGCTTGGTTCGGGCCTGGACTGTGGAGGCGGGACTGGGCCTGGGGCTGGGTCTGTGCTCGGCTTGCTGTGCCTGGTGCGGGGCCTGGCGCTGGGGGTGGGGGAGGCTCTGTCTGCCCTGTGGTGTGGTCCCTAACACTCAGGCCCTCTTGCGGGTGATCTGGGCCTGTGGGCCCTGTCATTGGTGCACATCCTTGCCCCACCTGCGAAGCGGATCCGGTACTGCCTGCTGGGAAGAGATTGCGCAACTTGTGTTACCGACGATGGGCCGAGGGCCTTCATATTGCTATCGGCCTGACTCTCCTGGTGGTGGCCCCGCGGGGAGCATCCTTTATGGTGCACTGGAACTGTGGCCTGCTGTATTGCTCCTCTCCATTGTGGGTATCTGCGCCTCCACACCCTGGTTATTTCGTCCTTGTCCATTTGTTGCGTTTGGGGCACGTTCATCTCCAGCTCAGTTGCTGGTGAACTCACTATTACTGCCCTGGTTGGACAGCTGGCTTACCTGACTGCGGAGGGCGACTTGTAGTTTTTCACAGTACACACTGGATTGAGTGGGGGAGCCCTGTCTTCTGTGTTAACGCTGTTGGCCTGCTCTCTAGCCATGGGTCGAACGGACAAGAGCCAGACAAAGCTGGCCTTCGAGACTAGGAAGACACCTAAAACGCCACAGAGGGCAGCCTCTGATTCTGAGGCGGACACTGTTGTGGAGGGTACATCTACGCTAGAGGCTACTTTGGTGGCTATGCAAAGATACCTACAGTCCATTGAGGGGTCAATGGCTGCCGTCAATACCAGGCTGGATCATATGTCCTCCCAATTGGAGAAACAGAATGCACATATGGGGGAAGTGGAACAGAGGGTCTCAGCGGCGGAGGATGGCCTGACTGCGGTCACGGACAAGACTTTGAATATGCAGAAGGTTCTTTACCTCATCCAGGCCAAAAATGAGGATTTGGAAGCACGGTCCCGGCGCAATAACATCCGCGTCACGGGGCTGCCAGAATCCACAAACGTGGGCAGAATGGAAGCCTATAAGGAGCGCCTCATTACGGACATCTTCGGCACGGAGCATCTATCACCTATGTTTATTGTGGAATGGGCCCATCGATCTCTGGCTGCGCGACCCATCCCGGGTGCTCCACCTCGTCCCATTATAGCTCGGATTTTAAATTACAGGGACCGGGATACCATCTTGCGCTTGGCCAGGGAGAAGGGCACCATTGCATACCAGGGGAATACCTTGGCATTTTTTCCTGATTTTACTGTGGCTGTGCAGGCGGCACGGAGAGAGTCTGGCATCGTAAAGCATTTCCTACGGAATGAGGGAGTCCCGTATGCCATGCTGTATCCGGCGCGCCTCCGTATTGACGCTTTGGCTGATTACAAAATCTTTGCTACCCAGAAAGCTGCCATGGACTATGCTAAGAAGCTGAAACGCCAGAAGAGAGACTCTGCTGTGGTGCCGGATGAGGAGGAGCTAGATGGCGCTGGACACTGAGGGCCTGCAAGGTGCTGGTGAGGTCTTTATTGTCTGTGGGGATCCTGATGCGCCTTGAACTGCGTTCCTGTCAGAACTTGCGAAGGTCTTTGATTCGCTTGAGATCTGCTACATATGTGTTGTGTATTTATGATTTCTTTCTGCTTTACGCCAATGCCTACTGTTGGGTGTGATGTGCAGCTGTTGGGGAGGTCATCATTTGTTGGCTTTAAGTGCGACGTGTGATGTATTACTTTGCTTGGCATGCTTGGTCGGCTCCTACTCTGTGGGAGTGTTCTGCCTCTACGCCCCCGCATATGGGTGCACCCCAACATTGGTTTGATGGGTTGAGGGGGAGGTTGTTGAGGTATTGGGGGACTTTTGGCATGTTGGGGGAGCTGAAGTGGGTGGGGGGATGGAAAGCTCTGGGGAGGTTTGGGGGGCTTGGTTGCCGGGGAAGTGGGGGATGGGGGCTTGGCGATGTTTATTACTTCAAGTGTTATTGTGTGGGGGGGTGGGGGTTCGGGTTGCTGCTGTTGCTTGTACAGTACTGGGGGGTGTGCTGGTGCTCTTCCATTTGGCGTGTCCACAACTGAGTTCATTGTATTCTTATGTCGTCAGCTCATCACCATTGATTGATACTGGATAAGACGGGTAAACTTAATTGCATTACTTGGAATGTCCGGGGGTTGAATAACCCCAAAAAGACTAGACAGGTGCTGGCTTATCTAGACCGGCACAATGTACACCTGGCATTTTTACAGGAGACTCACCACACTGACCGCACCGCGGAGTGTGTGGCTAAAAAATGGGCTGGTGTGAGAGTTCCTTCGTCATACTCTTCGTACGCGAGGGGAGTCATGGTGCTGGTTAAGAGGGGGGTTCCGTTCGAAGTCCTGCATGAGAGGTTGCCGAGGACGGCAGATATATTATTGTACAGGGGAAATTATGTGGAACACTGATTACATTGGTAAATGTGTATGGCCCCAATGTCGATGACTCGGAGTTCTATACACTATTGTGGAACAGGATTTATGCATTGCCAGTCTCTGCCATTCTCTGTGGGGGGGACTTTAATGTTGTTTTGGACGAGCTGCTAGATAGACAAACGCGCTCCATTGTGCATGTCAAGAGAGCTGCACAAGCTGTGCCTGACGGTATGTGTGACCTGGGCTTTGTGGATGTGTGGGGGTTGCAGCACCCTGAGGTGAGGGAGGGGACTTGCTATACTTATGCTAATGACACTTGGTCCTGTTTGGATTATTGGTTGGCGCACGTGACGTCCCGACGTGGGTGTCCTAGGTCTTGCACTTACCACGTACCTTATCAGACCATGCGCCAGTCCTGCTCGAAATGCTCCTCCCTACCTATGCCCCGGCCCCCTTTCAATGGAGGTTGCGGCCTACAGCCTTGTTGGACCCCGTATTTAAGGAAGGTGTGCGAGAGGCTATTGAACACCATTTTGATGAGAATGCTGGGTCAGTGCGGAGTGAGTGTGTCCTCTGGGAGGCATTCAAAGTGACCCTTAGAGGGGCTTGTATAAGTTTACAGGCTGGGGTGTTGAAATCATTGCGGGACTCTATGGTACGGCTGGAGAGTGAATTGGTGCGATTGGAGCGACAGTATGAGGAGGCCCCCGCTGCTACGATCTTGGCTGACATACGATCCCACGTCACCGAGTATAATGACTTGACTGACCAGGAAGTGCGTCATCTATCTTGCCGTTGTAAAGCTCGGTATTACGGAGAAGGGGGTAGGCCTGGGCGCGCATTGGCTGAAAGAATTCTGGAACCTTGGGCTAAATATTGTGGTGTCCAGCTGCTCATGGAGGGTGATCGTTCCATCTCAGACACTGTTGGTATTTTGGAGGGCTTTGTTACCTACTATAAGACCATGTATGGCCGCAGATCGACAGCTGCTGAGGAAGAAATAGCGCAATACCTTGATGATGTTGCGTTAGTATGGTTGTCTAAGGGACAGATTTTTTGATGCACCATATCACGGAAACGGAAGTTAGGGATGCCATCGCTGCGTTGCCCAACGGTAAAGCGGCAGGAACAGATGGGCTGCCATCTGAATTCTATAAAGAATACGCCGATTTGTTAATACCCCGTCTGGCGGCCATGTATGTGGAGGCGTTCGATCAGCAGCGACTGCCAGATACGCTCAGGGAGGCCTTGATTGTCGTGTTACTGAAGCCGGGCAAACCGTATGACAAATGCGAGTCATATAGACCACTCTCACTCATGAATACTGATGTTAAAATACTTGCTAAAATCCTCGCCACGCGTCTGCGTCTTTTACCTAACGTTATGGTCCTCCCGGACCAGTCGGGATTTATCCCCACATGATCTACTGCACACAACTTGAGGGCGCTGTTTGCGGTCCTGCACCTGTTGAAACCGGAACTTCCGGCAGTGGCAGTGCTGTTAGACGCCGCAAAGGCGTTTGATTCAATAGTGTGGACCTACATGTTCGCAGTGATGCATCGTATGGGAGTGCCGTACTTTTTCACTAGTTGGATAAAGTTGTTGTATACAGACCCGGTGACACGAATGCAAGTGAATGGTCATATTTCTGAGGTGTTTCCGGTTTAAAGGGGCACTCAACAGGGGTGTCCCCTCTCCCCCTTAATTTTCGTGCTTGTTTTAGAACCTCTTGCGTGTGTGCTGCGGCAGAGGCATGCTGCATCTGCGTTACGGTTCCATCAACGGCCATTAGCCGTGTCGATGTATGCGGACGATATGGTCCTGTATATCAGGGAACCAGCGCGGTATCTGGAGCAAGTCATCAGGGAGTACGTCCGTTTCGAGTGGTTCTCGTTTGATCATAAATTGGAATAAATCTATCATCTTACCTCTCACCCAGAACACGTTGCCTTTCACGTTGAACTACCCATTGGAATGGGCTTCTGAACCTGTGCGGTACCTTGGTATATGGGTGCATCGGGGCCCGCAAGAAATTCTCAGGGCCAACTACGGCGTGGCGGTCTCCAAGCGTGAGGACAAAGTGGCCAGATTGGTGAGGTTGCCCCTGGCATTTGCGGACAAGGTCGCTTTAATTAAAATGGTGGTTTTGCCGCAATTTTTATATTTATTTGTTAACGTCCCTCTGCTTCTGAAACGACATTTTTTTGCATCATTGTGCTCACTCTTGATCACTCTCGCCTGGGGAGGTAAGAAGCCCCGTGTAGGATGGGAGACGTTAACCAAGCCATATGACCTGGGAGGGTTTTCGGTGCCCGACATGCAGCTATATTATCTTTGTGCTCAAGCACAATTTGAATATTATTGGCAGAATGCGCCACCATTTACGCCTCATGTAGCTGTTGAAGCGGGTGCGGTGCACCCTATTCCCCTGCTGGCGATGATAGTCAATCCACATACGGTATATGACTGTGGGGAGATAGACACGGTGCAGTGCACGGCTACGGCCCGGGCTGAGCTGGAAAGGAGAGCGCAGCGATTGCCCTTATTTGCTCCAGCGATGCCCTTGCTACACCACGTGGCTCTGTTGGTGACAAGTGAAACGGGAGCGCCTGGGGTCCTGCATGCGGCTGGGGTCTGGGCGATTGGTGACGTGTCCGTGGGAGGGACATTCATGGCGCTGCCAGCCTTCATACCCCCCGGAGTGAATGAGGTGATGCCCACGTTATCTATGCTTGGCTTCGGGCAGCGTTGCGTAGTTTGTATCCCAGCTTCCCGGATGAACCGGCAACACTGGGGTCGCTGCAGTTAGTGTATATGACAACCACGAAAGTCAAGCTGGTTTCCCGTCTTTATCATGCCTCACAGGTTGATGAGGGTTCTGCGCCGTCCTGTTCTAGAGATAGGTGGGATGCATGTCTGCCGCAGCGGCTGACGGATGAGGAGTGGGAGGAGAGCTGCCGAATGACTGGGAGTTTTGCGGTGAATGGCAATTTTAAGCTTATCCATTATAAGTTTCTGCACCAAACGTACTATACTCCGTCTCAGTTGTATAAGTATGGCTTACGTGATTCTCACTGCTGCAGGCGTTGTGGTGCGGATGAGGCTGATTTTGCACACTTAGCGTGGGGCTGCCTTAGGATTAGTCAGTTCTGGGAGGAGATAATCTTGGCCTTAACCAAAAAGAATGGCGTGCAGCTTGAACGAGATATGCGATTATGTTTGTTGGGCATTGTTTCTAAGGTCCCTACGGGAGTTCACAAATTGGTAGTTTTGTCCCTGCAATTAGCCAAATGGCGAGTGGCCATGTGCTGGGATGGTCGACCGGCTCCTACGCTGGCACAATGGCTACGCGATATGGCTTACTGTCATGACCAACTCACTTGCTATGCTGAGAGTCTACCATGGCGTCCTGTCCCCGGGACATTTGGGGTCCATATAAGGAATATGTACTGGCACACTCTGTGGATGATCAATCGTGATACGCAACTGTATGATGTATATGTGTTACTTGGCCTCTTTATGCTGTGGCTTTCCCCCTCTGATCAATGTATGTACATGGACAATGAATGGGCGGCAGCTCCAGTCGGAGGACTATGGCCGCTTTGACGGTCTTTGATATTACGTGTGCAGTGCTGCTGCTCACCCTGGCATGTCTCTGGTTGAGGACACCTGTTTATGATTAATGTAATGGCTGATGTACAATTGTGGGGAGCACTTCGAGGAAGGGCACATGGACACTTATGTTCTTGCTGTACAATGTTTTCTTTTTGACTGCTGAAAACTTGAGAAATAAAAAAACTAAAAAAAAACAAAAAACTATACCGTACTCCAGTAAACCTCCAGAGATAACCATGGGACCAATAGTATCAATGGCTAATTTTCTGCATGGCTTGTTGGGAACCTCAATGGCTTCAACAGGACTGGGAACAGTTTTTCAACTTTGTAGGTGAACTCTACCTTCAAGTATAAGGGACATCCATGGGCAGTACTTTTGCCCCAGGTGTTGCGAGAATATATGTATATGAATTTGAAAAAGTTCCTATTCTTGATACCAACAATCCATTTGCGAACCTGATAACATTTTGGAGAAGATATTTTGATGATAGTCTGATGGTCTGGGCAGGAAAAGAAGACACCCTTAACCTCTTCCTACGTGGCTGAATAGTTGTGACAAAAATCTGAGATTCACACACTCCACTGGGGAAAACACAATAACATTTTTAGACCTTACAATTAGAATTGAAGAAGGATGCCTAAAAACCAAAATCTACTTTAAGCCAACAGCAAGAAATACTGTTTTGAAATGTGATAGTTTCCATCCTAGGGCACTTAAAGAAAACCTACCTTATGGGCAGTTTCTCCGACGTAGGGGCCGATTACGATCTCGCTAGGAAAGCCCTCCGTGCAACTCAGATCCGGAGGGCTTTCCTAGTGAATTGTGCTCCGCGAGTCTGAGCGACCGATTCCGATGCACCAGTATGATGACGGAATCGGTTTGCTTGGGCTCCCATTGAACTCTATGGGAGCCTGTATACCAAATGCGTACACAGGCTCCCATAGCAAAAAGGGGTGGGTGGGGAAAAGCGTACACCATGTGGCGGGCACCCCATGGTGCCCGCCACACTGTGCATGCATGGAAAGGGGGGACCGACTCGTAGGGCCCCGGGTGAAGGGGGGCCTGCTACAGCCCCCCGAAGTCTGATTCCCACAGCTGTTTCATCTTGCTGAGACCGAGTCGATACAGCTGTTTGAATTGTGCATTATACTCGCTCGTTCAGAAGCCGGCTCCATTGCGCGGCACGATTCAGCTGTGAACGAGTCGGACTTTGCATAGTACTTAGTCATTCGGAACAGGGGAAGATTCGGTCGGAAACATAGGCTCCAAATTGAATTTGCACATTCCCGGAACACATCTGAGGCCTTCCTAATGAGATAATTATCGGCCCCTAGGAAGAAACTACAGTCCCTTGGATGACTGCCGTGTCCAGTTAAAGGGCGTTTCAGAGAAACGAAGAGACCAAGACTATCCAGAGAGAATTATCAGGGCTTCCCAAAAAGAGCACGCAATCAGAATAGAGATTCCCTATTAGACGACAATCGGCAAACAAATGTAACTACACCACTCACCTGTTTTACAACATATAACACCATTTCAAATAAAATTATCAACAAGCACTGGGGCATCCTGCAAACTGGAAAACTCAAGTGGGAAAAAACACTATACTCTTTCAAAAAGGCCAGTAGCCTGAAAGATCATCTAGCCTCAACATGTCCAAGAAAACCTATTGCTCACCTAAACAAGACCATACTAAATGCATGGGGCTTACGAAATATAACAGCACACTACCCCTGTGGAAATTGCAGTGTGTGCCATTTAACTGCCATTACAAAAGCACTGGAACTAGAACCCGGAAAAACCTGGTATCTAAGAAGACACACCAACTGCAACTCTATGAACGTTATATATCTGATCACATGTCCTTGCGTTCTACAATATATCGGTATGACCAACAGAAAAATCAATGTGAGGATTTGTGAGCTGCGTAGCAATGTACAATGCAAATGTAATACTACCAAAATGACTGATCACTTTTTACAAGCTGGACATACTACTAATGACATGAAATGGATCATCATTGAGCAAATAGATTGTACCCAGGACACCTTTCAGAACCAACTCCTGGAAAAAGAGCAACGTTGGATCTATTGCTTATCCACTCATAAAAATGGATGAAACGATAATATCCATTGGAATGCCATCAATAATGGATAAAAAGGGAAATATACTGAAAATATTCCCCGGAACATCGTGCTTAATGGGTAGATCCCCCCTGTTTTCTCCACTGATGACTGCTGGGGACTGTGGGATCACCCAGAATCAAATTCATGTCTTTCTAAAGTACCCTTGCTGAGAATTACATATACGGGTAATTTCTTTTCTGTGTTTTCCATGTCATTTCTGTCATTTCCCATAGTCCTCCTGACTTTGGGATCACCCAGAATCAAATTCATGTCTGTCCAAAGACATGCTGAGCCTTACTGAGAATTACATCACGGGTAATTAATCCCTACTACTTTGAAGGCACACGCTCTTATTACATACATTTTAGCCAGTTTAATAGTTGGTACAAATACCACATAAAAAGGGCCGAGTTTGCCTACAGAAAACTGTTTTCTCTCAATTATTCACTAAGATTTCTTTCTTTTCTGTCATTTTCAATTGTCCTCCTATCAGGATACAATAGGCGGGTTCCCTTTAACTTATAGGGTGGTTCCTGCCATTTTGTTTACATTCCAGAATGGACGTGAACTTGCCACCGCTAGAAGGTGGGCGTGTAACGTCAGCATGTGACATGGTACACACACCCTTTGACACACACGCCATCGTTAGCGTGTGACGTCGGACACGTGCAACGCTCTTGATGGTCCTACCTGAGTTCCACTTCAAAAGCTGGGGATGTCCGAATACTGGCATCTTCGGGTTCCCGGGGGAAAGACTGGAATAGGTACCACACACGGGCAGTGGACCTAGACAAAGTAAGTGGGTTATGTGGGTTATGTGGGTATTCAAAAGTGAAGTCAGCATCGGCCGCTAGAAAAAACTAGGTGGACGAAGAACTACGCTACGCTAGCGTAGTTTGCGCAACTTCGCACTACGCGAGCTGCACATTAGCACAGTGCGAACACGTGTAGCGTAGTGTAGCGTAGTGAAGCGGTCATTTTTTGCTTGCTCGCGGTCCTCAACGTCAGGTTGACGACCACGAGCAACCAAAATGACATCCTGGCGAGACTTTTTCCTCGTTCGCGACCAGCAACATCAAGTTGCCGATCGCGAGCATGGAAAATAAACCTCCCTGCGTGATTCTCAACGCGGGGAGGTCTGTTTTCTCATTGCGAATGGGCGCGTATGCTCGCGACCGCTCGTGTTGAGAAACTACCAGTCCGCGTTGAGAAAGCTGCAGCTCGAGGAAAAATCTCCTTGAGCGGCAGAAAACTACAGCTCACACTGTGCAAGATGCCGTTTTCAATGATTGCACAGTGCCGGATGCTTATTCGCACTGTGCAATCATTGAAAACGGCATGTTGCACAGTACAAACATGCTACTACGCAGTTCGCGTAGTGCTACGTGTAGCTCGCATAGTGTGAAGTGCACTTCGCGTAGCTTCGCGAAGCGCTACTTCGCAAACTACGCCCAGCCCTAGAAAAAACGTCAGTAGCTTCAATTTAACCAGTAGACGCTTTCTTTGCAGAGTGTGACTACAGGCACTGCCCCTTCCAGGATTCATGTCGCCTAAATCTAAAAGCGACATAAGTAAGACACTGTTGTGTTACTTACGTTTTATAAGTTATTTTTAACCATTGTTTCTTCTGCCTTTTGGATCTTAATAGTCACAAGCACAACTAAGGATTTCACTCACTGTATCATAATCGGTGCATCGCTCATAATTACACGATTTTGACGCACATTTAGGAAAAAATAATAATGAGATGCTAAGTAATTAATAGCACTCTCAACAAAAACAGGTACCAACCAAAGTATGGATTATAAGCAACATGCAGGGAAATACTTGACTGGTGCATGCTATGACAGAAGGTGCATATAACACTGCACTATTTAAACGTACTGCAACAAAATTGTTTGTGTCACATCTATGGATACATTTTCTCTGGTTTTTCCTTTCAGATACAAGTTAGCTGAAAATCGTAAGTTAGCTTGCCACCGGGAGAGAAATGTTTTTCTCTTGCACTTAGCATACCTTAGTGTGTGTGCACTTACATATTGTAGACTGAATAATTTGTTTAGTCTGTTCACCGTTGTTTCGTCCTGACAAGAGCCAAAAAAACACAAACCCTCTTGGCTGAAACATGTAGACCACCTAGAGGATATAAGAGACCAGTGAAATCTCTGAGATATCAGCATTATTTACATTTTTAATCCTATCACAGGGCCCCAATATTAAAACATTCCGGCGGAGGAAGGGGACCCTGTAGATAGTTTTAATCCATCACTATCCCCTTGCACAGACAAAAACACCAGCTCCGCTGTAATCAGGCTTTGAAGACCACCTGGGATGCACTCAGCATCCCGTGGGAACCCTATGATGAAACATGCCACCAACTAGGTTGGTGGCTGAGGATTTTTCTTACAAACCTATTGGTTTCTTGTACACACCATTTTTTGATGCAGAATTAATAATTTTGTACATTGTTCTTTTTGATTGTTAATGTCTATCCAGGGGAAAGGAAAGAGCTACTCTTATTTCCTCACTCTCTTTTTTTGATTATTTGCAATAAATATGACAACATACATAATATTTTGTGCTATACATTAAAACATATTTAATTTTTGTGCTATGACAAATAATTATTTACTGTTTATACAAATATCAAAAATGTGTAACATGTTTGAAAAATATTTCACTTTTACACAATGTTTTCCTAACTATATAATGTTTATTTTTCTTATACATCCAATAATAGTATAACAACTATAATATTATTTAATATTACACATATTAAAAGAAACAAAAAAATGTAACACACCATTTTTTAACAAATATATATTACATAATAACACACACTTTACATAATTATTTAATATATATTCTAAAAATATGACATTTTTTTATAATTGTTACAAAATAAATATTAAATGACTATATGTATGCAAAAAACCCAATTAATATTTTGACATTTGACAAAAATTTATGTTTCCAAACTTTTGCATTATATAAAATAGAAATGTTAAATGTTAACTATGTTTAAAAATGTTATAATTTATGTTAAAATAATTGCAAAATATGTAACATTACAAAAATAAATGTATTATCGTCTTGCTTTATAATAAATGCAAACAAAATATTGTACATAAAATAAAGTGTACTAAATTTCTTTTCTTCATTTTTTCCATAAAGATAAATTGAACACTTAAATATACATCTTTGTATCTACCTACTTTCTATTTAAATTTTTATATATGTGGAGAAGTGTGGCTCACTGGGTAGAGCGGCAGACTCTGAAGCAGAGATCAGGCCCGGGACCAGGGTTCAAGTCCCGACTCCGCAGGGTCTTGAGCTCAATGTCCGCGGACTCGATAATTCTCACCTCGGCGCCTACTCTAACCATGGCTCCCAGGCTGCAACTCTGGGCAATAGCTTGCTTAATCTCCACAATGGCCCATACAACACTGGGATGCCTGGCTTTACCTTAGGCATTTTAAAGTAGGTATTGCTGGAAGCTAACCTGTGCTGTGATTTGCTCAGGTACTTTAGGGATTATATATTTTATAATTTTAGTAGATGCGTCTTGGGAACTAGTGATTGGTTCTTTTTAAATCTTATAGTGCATGTCTTATTTCTATCTGGGTTACATTTGGAGGGTGGTCTGGTCTCTCACCTTAGTAATAGTAATATTATTTTTGTTTGCAGCCCACCCATCACAAACATTTGAATAGTATATTGAATATTTCGAATTCACATTCTTGGTGCTTGTGCTTTCCTGGCCGTAAGTGTATCCCCTGTGTGACAGCAATGGTTTGCCTTTCTGTTATGCAATATTTGTTGCTCTTTCTGCCATTATAAGGGCAAATAGTTTAATGAAAGGTAATTATTATTTTAGAAACATTAATCTACTTTTCTAATATAAAGAAAATGTGCTTTCAAATGTTTTACATTTTATATTCAGATCTGTGTGGTAGGTTTTAATTGCAGTACAGCTTTATCGGTTTCTAGTTGAAACCGTTGAGATATGCCAGGTAGCCTTTTTTCTGTTAGGGGGAAAAGTTTGCTTTAGTTATATTTTAAATATAAAAGTTTGGTTCGTGTTGGGAGCTGTGGGGTTGAATTTTTATTTTGAACAGATATGGGTTGTTTAATGTTCATAAGTGTGTTTATATTACTTACTTTGAACGTTCCTTTTCATATGAATGAGTGTGGAGTTTGATTATTTGCTGTTCAGTTATTTTCTTACTGCTGGAGTGGTTATTTAGCATCTAAGGAGAGATATACATAAAAAAGACAGAGGGGCATAGTACCAAGGGCCTTATCTCCGCTTTAGCAGGAATTTTTCCCGCTAAAGCGGCGATAATTTTATCGCCCTATTACCTAGCTGTCGCTAACACCAGTTAGCGACAGCTAGTAGGAGATAGCGATCATCTTGGGGCCCACTTTGCATGTCAGCGATATTTATCGCTAATGACATGCAAAGTGGGCATGCCAAGATGTTAGCGACTGGAAAACAGTCGCTAACATTGCTATCTCCTATTACCTACTTTTGGAAATAATCGTGCTAAGCGCGATTATCTCCAAAAGCTAACGCCTGCCCAGAGCAGTTTTTAGCCATGTTATCCAATGGTAGGTGGATAACATGGCTAAGAGCATTTGCTCTGTAATGCATGAATATCGCTGATTTTTTAGCGATATTCATGCATTTCGGCCGATTTTTACCGCTTTTGAGATAAACCTTGATAATATCAAGGTATCTCAGCGGTAAAAATCGTCGGAGCGCGGCGATATAATTATAGCCGCTAACCATGCATAGCGATAATTATCGCAATTGCTTGGTAATATGCCCCAGAGTTTGGTAAATTATTTATACATTTGCGCTTTTATGTTATGTTAGGTGAAAGTAGTTAGTAAAATGTTTGAAGGTTTCCTTCTTCCTTTTAATAGTGGAATCCGGCATAGTGATCTTCTCCTGCAGTTGTTCTCTGTGAAATATAGTGACATTTTGTGTTCTTTTTATTCCGTTTTGTTAATTATATTCTCTTTTTATTGGTTAGTTATTGGTTAGTCTGTCTAATTTTAATTTGTTTCATACATTATCTTTTTGGTGGATGCTAATTAGTGTTTCTGTTTTAAAACGAAAGGTATGTAATTTTACGGCAATATTTTTGTCATCAATTTTTTTGTTTTGGTCATTAAGAATAGGATGGCGATATTTTCGTAAGCAATATGTTTATGACTATATTTTAGAACACTGAATTGAAACAGTCAATTGAAACAGTCTCAAATAAAAAATCTTCTGGGGGCATATTGAACATAACCAGTAAAGAAGCAGGGGATTCTCTGGTCTTAGCGCAGAGTTGGCTGTAGCTTGTGTAGCTAGTGAAGTGATAGCTGCAGTTACAGCAGCATTTCTGAAGGCTACCGAATTGGCTTGTGGAGTCAATAGAAGCGAGCACTGCCAAGGAGTCTGGCTCTTGCATCCCAGTGATGAAGGGGAGTGACACTCCTTTATATGCAATTTGAGGATGCAGACAGCAGTACTGCTCCAGCGTGTATACCCTGGCAGCCAACTCCCTCTATCATGTGTGTAGCAACTGCCAGCACACAAAAAATAAAGAGGGGATGGGATTCCTTTGCGTTTTGGTGCTTTGCTCTTCCAGATGTGAAGCACCACAGTACACAGTAGAAAGCAGTCACTCAACATGACTGCACTCTAATTAATGAATGGGCGTCCTTTGGGCTGAGTCAAAATGTAAATGACACTTCCAAAAGCTAATGGCTAATTTGCACTGGCCTGTTGCACCACTGCATGTATGTTGTCCTCTGGGCTGATGTGAAATGTGAATGACACTTCAGAAGTATAATGATTGCTGAAGGTTGACCCAAAGCCTATTACTATTTTTATTATCATTGTTATTAATATTATTATTATTATTATTATTATTGCTAGTATTATTAGTAAGTAAGCTTTATTTCGATACAGTACATATCCTAAAAGCAATACAGAGCATCAAATAAAACAATACAATTTACATAATATAAAATACCTTCAGGTTTGATAATAAAAGCAATAAAAGCAATAAGAGCGAGATGTGCAAATAAGGGTAGCATTAACATTTAAACACCCATACGGAATATAGTTCATCAAGGGGCACTTTACTGGAGCAGCAGCTTCCTTGAGGTTCTTATACGCCAGGCCCAACCTAAAAATTTTGCCATACAACATGCAAAAAATGGGCGGGCATCTGAGCATAGTATGCGTAGGGCTTCTGAGTGTGATCTTGTTCCTAGGCTCCTACACAATGGTTTTAGCCATTTCGATCTAGGTGCTGCATAAGCCTTACACTCAAACAGTAAGTGGGCGATGGACTCAACCCTTGAAGCACAGAACGGGCAATGTGGAAGCGTTTGAAGTGGAGGTTTCCAGGTAGAGGTAAACGAGCCTAGGGGGAGCACACCCACTCTAAATTTAAAATACAGTGATCTGTCTCCAGAATTATGAATCAGGTCCAGATAGGGTTCCCTATAGGGGATCTCTTTGACCAACAAGAACTTGGCGACAGATTTGCAATGGTTGAAATTGTGTATTCTCTTATTGTGTACCCATAGCCAATACACCCTCTTCAGGAACTGCTTGGGGGGTGCGGTTTTGTTGACCCAGGCGTCACTCAAATCCAGCTCATAAAGCAGGCGTTTGACTTCCCTAAACCAGGGTATCTTACTGCAACCTGGAAGCGACAGAAGGTCTTTTAGGGCGTCAGCGAAGCTGCACAATTCGGGGACGTTCCAGATCCGGGACCAGAGAAGCAAAGGTCGTAAATTAGCTTGCTCACAGATTGGGCGAGTACCTGTATCTAACAGTAGTGGGATTGTAGGAGTACTATGGGGCAACCTCATCAAATCCTTGTGGAAATTATTTTCAAGGTGGGCCAGGGTATCAACTTTCTGTAAGCCCCACAGTTCAGCCCCATACAGGGCGGCACTCACAACCCGCGCTCTGTAGATATCTATCAATGCCCCGATTGGTTTTAAGGATGAGGCTCGCTGTTCCTTAAGCAAGGCTCCTGTGGCCCTTTTGTGGGTCAGGAATACCTTTTGGTGGTGTGCCTTCCAGCTCATGGTATCACAGAGCCGTATTCCGAGGTAATCAAATTCCCTGACTCTTTCAAGGGGGATAGAGTCTAAGGCAGGAGGGGTAGTGGATTTCTTAGGAGGGTTAAGGACAAGGAATTTAGTCTTGCCTATATTTATTGCCAATCCCCTGGAGTCACAAAAAGATTTAAAACTTGTGAGCAATTTCTGAATGCCCGCAGGTGTTTTGGATATCAGAAGGGTGTCGTCCGCAAACAGGAGAGTTGGAACTTTTCTGCCCGCCAGGGTGGGTGCCTCTGCTGGATGTTCCAAGAAATGCTCCACCACTCCGTTTACATAAAGAGAAAACAGAGTGGGGGCAAGCACACACCCCTGGCGGACACCCCTGTCTGCTGGGATACGAGATGTTTTTTCTCCCTGGACACCCCATCTGATCTGGGCGAAATTGTCTTCGTGGAATTTTCTGAGCAAAAGCAGCAAGTAGGGTGGTAGGCCTAGTCCATCGAGGACATTCCAAAGTAGTGCCCGTGGGACCAGGTCGAAGGCAGTACGCAAGTCTATAAAGACTAGGTACAAACTGCCCCCTCCCAGTACCACCACCTTCCAATATATCATTAGGAGACGGAATGTCTGCTCGATGGTGCCTGTCCCTGATCTGAATCCTGCCTGAAAATCAGACAGAATTTTTCCCTCGTCAACCCACTGCAGAATCCTACCCAGAACCACCTTGCCTGCCACCTTTTGGGTTGAATCCAGCAAACTGATGGGACGGTAGTTGGCTGGATCGTCCCTGCTGCCTTTCTTAAATATTGGCACAACTTCAGCGCCCCTCCAAGAGTCAGGAAAGGAGCCTCCCATCAAGACCTCGTTTAGCAGTGAAGCAATTAATCTGCTCCATACTGCTGGATGGGACTTCAAAAGGTCGCCTGGGATTCCATCGGGGCCCGGTGCCTTGTTAGAAGCAATACCACCAATTGCCCTTTCAACTTCCTGGTTAGTGAAGGGGTCAACGATGACAGGGGAGAAGACTGTTGGGCTGTTCAAGAGGCCCGGGCCCGGGCATGCAAGGGATATCCCCTGAGTCTCAGAGTATAGTTTGGAAAAGTGAGCAAACCAAACGTCACCGGGAATGTTGCAGGTTATCTGCTGGTCAATGGGCTTGTCCCTTGCTCTTAAAAGATCCCAAAAACCCTTCGAGTCCTTCCTTTTACTTGCCTCAGTTAACTCACACCAAAAATGATATTCATAATTCTCCTTGGCCTCAGTCACCGTTTTTTTATAGAATTTCCTTGCGGATTTGATAATGACTGGATCCCTGTTCTTTACTGCAGTGATGAGATCCCCCCTAGCAGCTCTACATTTGGCGGAATACCATTTAGCTCTAGCTTTGTTGGCACCATTAGCTACAGACCTGGCCTTGGGTTGAGGAATAACAAACAAATCACTCAAGGATACTACGGTCTCTATGAATAATGGTAGTACTTTAGTGTTCGGTGGGCATAAAGTGTCAAGCCGGGATACCACCACAGACAAGATGGTCCCAGCTTGCATCAGTCTAGCCTCGTCTTCTTTAACTTTAGCCCACTTCAATCGTCTGCCACAGTTCGTTGGTACAATGTTATGGGATGATTTCCAGATGTGGGAAGGCTTGACCTGGTTCTTCATCTGCCACGGGGAAGACAAGGTTAGGGAGAGGGGGTTGTGGTCGATGTCGGAAGACGTGATGACCTCCATGTCATGGTGGAGAGGCCAGAGATTATAGTTCAACATGATAAAATCTATTCTGGAGGTATGGCCCGTCCTATTATATGTGTGGGCACCCCCAGGATCCGATTTGGATCGACCATTCGTTGAGCGCAAGTTGTGTTCCATGCAAAGTGCAGTGATGTCTATCGCACTTTGCGTCCATTTTGGAATTGGGTCGAGAGTCAAAATCGGTATTCCTCTTTTAGTGTCCTCATCGAAAGACTCCAAAATGTCCTCCCTTGCCAGTGGTTCAAAGCAACAATTAAAGTCTCCTGCAAGGAGGACGTAGGAGTTGATATTGCAAGCAGCCAGATCTTTACTTAGGCCTGTTGATGGCAAGCTGGATGACCCATTTCTAGCACCTCTCAAGTACAGATTAAAAACCTCTAGCATCCTTCCCCCATCACAATGAATTGAAATCCTCTGTAGGTCAGGAGATTGGGTGGGCCTATGACTCACCTTTAGGCCCAGAGCAATACTGACCCATATCAAGAGGCCGCCAGATGGGCGACCCTTAGATCCGCTTTGCTGGTGAGCTGGGACAAAGTAGGTTGTGAACCCTACCCTATGTTTAGGTTCCTGAGACCAGGTTTCTTGCAGAATGCAGATGTTAAAAGGCTCTAAGAACGCATTCCATTCCGGGTTATCGAGGTTGCGAGCAAGCCCTGCCACATTCCAGCTTACAATCTTTAACAGTGATACCTCTAAGGAGGAATGGTTGATGGAATGGGTAAGTGCAAATGGAGAGGACACAGCCAATGACGGTGGCCTATCTAAGGGCTCATTTTTAGAGTTGTTAGGAGCCATAGTATCCTCCAGTGGGTAAGCCGGTGCTGGAGTGAGCCGGGGTAATGAAGACAGTGGAATATGGAAGGGGACCAACTGGGACTCCCTACCATAATGACAAGGCTCACCTAGGATGGTCGAATCAGCCAATGCAACCTTGCTCATGTCCATCATCCCACCCTCTAGCAGTGGAATGTTAGGTGTTCCTATTAAGTCAGAAGGGCGTTCGATGGCTAAGGATTCCTTAGAGACAGAGGGGGATTCACAAGGCCTTCCGGCTTGTGGTGCTAGTATTATTGTTATTGTTGTTATTATTATTATTATCCCAAATAGTGTCTTTCTAGGGGCACCTTGCCACTAGAAACTAATTTTCTGAAAGAAAAAGACCATATTATTTATGGAGTTTTCTCTTAAATTGTATTCTGGTTGAATTAGTTATATAGAGATTTTATGCACAGCGTTGTAATACAGTTCATTAATTTGTGTGTGCATGATACATTTTAAAAACATATTAGAATAAAAAATGAACAGACCAATATATTTATGTTATTTTATGGACATATAATTTGTGTTAGACTTGGCATCTTTGGAGAGGTTTTCCCCTGACATTATGTGTCTACCTTCTGTATTTTTGATGCTGTGCTGAGTTTAGTTTTTGCTGGCTTAGATGCTTTTGACACTTTGCCACTGCTGATCAGAGTCAAAGTGCAAGTTCTCCCTGTGTAGATTGTTGTTACAGTGGCTATCTATGATTGGCATGTTTGATTTACTGGTAATTCGCTAGTAAAGTGCACTGAGTGTGCCAGGGCCTGTAAATCAAATGATACTAGTGGCTGTGCAGCACTGAGTGTGCCACCCACATGAGTAGCCCTGAAGAAGGTATCTCACTCCTGCCACTGCAGTTTCTGCACGCAGTTTCAAACTGGCATTTCGATGCACTTGCCAGGCCCTTACCTTCCCTTTTCTTAGATGTAAGGCACCTCTATGGTAGGCCCAAGGTACCCCTATGGGCAGGGTGCAATGTATGTCAACGTCATAAACGCCATCTCATCCTCATGCTTCAACACCCTGCGCATGCTCCGAAAGATCTTCTGGTGGATCCCGACCGGAACTAGAAAGACGGTCACCCAGGCCCTCGTCACCAGCCGACTGGACTATGGGAACGCCCTATATGCAGGAACCACAGCCAAACTCCAGAAAAGACTCCAGCGCATACAGAACGCATCCGCACGACTCATCCGCGACATCCCTCACCACTGCCACATATCTGCCCACCTGAGAGACCTACACTGGCTCCCCATCAGCAAAAGGATCACGTTCAGGCTCCTCACCCACGCACACAAAGTGCTCCACGCATGGGCCCCAAATACCTCGAAAACCGCCTCACGTTCTACACTCCAACCAGCCAGCTCCGCTCCGCTAGCCTCGCCCTCACCACCGTCCCACGGATTCGCAGAACCACCACCGGAGGAAGATCATTCTCCTACCTGGCTGCCAAGACGTGGAACTCCCTCCCCGCCCACCTTTGACTGACCCAGGACCATTTCACCTTCAGGAAACACCTCAAGACCTGGCAGTAGCAGCACACCCCCCTTTCAGCGCCTTGAGACCCTTACGGGTGAGTAGCACGCACTATAAATGTTTTGATTGATTGATTGATTATGTGATAGTTAGGACATTACTGGTGTGTATGACATGTCAAGATAGTGGCAATTTCGTTTTTTCACTATTGAAAGGCTATCTGCCCCATACAACAGAATGGGAGATACTTTGTAATAGCTCACAAGTATAACTTCCCATTGGGACAAGATAGAGAAACAAAGTTTGGGCTCTCTGAACTCAGAATTTAATAACACATCTTTTAGTAAAAATGGTTTTTAAATTCTGTGTTTGAAAATGACACTTTTAGAAAGTAGGCATTTTCTTGTTTAACCATTCTGTGTGCCTCTGCCTGTTTGTGGATTGGCTGTCTGGTTTTGGAGTGATAGGGGCGGGGGATGTGTATTCACTGTAGACAGCCACTGGGGAGGTTGAGGTGTGCTTGGCCCTTCATGGATGTCTCAGAGCTGAGCTGAATGGGGCTTGGCTGCATTTAAAGTAGTGGGAGGAGATTTTCTTGCACCTGAATAGGGCCTGGCTCCCTTGCACAATGCTGTCTCTAGCCCCTGTGGTCATACTGCACCAGTGAGGACAGAACTGGTTTGTACTGGGCTCAGAGACCCTTGCACAAACAGAACAAAGACAGAATGGGTTATGAGTAGTAGAACTTAAACCCCAGAACTTTAGATCACTTCTTGTCTCAATAGGAACCACTGCCATGGAGAAGAGCTAAAGAGCTTTGAGGAAGAGTACTGTCCTCTTGCTGTGTGCTGTGTAGGGTTGGCCTACAGTTGCTGTTTCTGCCAAAGAAAGGACAAAGACTGGAACTTTGCTGTGAAGCTGCTTGAAGAAGGATCTCCAAGAGCCTGTGTGTGCTGGCCTCCTGGTCTGAAATTTCAGGGACACATAAACTTCACCCCCAGCTCCCCTGAACTCTGCTGCTGAGAGTTCTGACCTCCCAGGAGATGCCTGTTCCAATTCTGGGCCTCTGGAGGTTGTTCCTGCTGTTGGGAGCTGGAAGAAACCTGAAGAACTGAGATCGATGCATCACTCTTCTTGCAGCTGTTTTTCCCGGCACAGAACGGCTGTGCGAGAATATTCTCCGTGCACTGCTGTGCCTCTGCAGAGATAACGCAGCGCCTTTCGGCCCTGCAAGACTCGACGCATCGTGGGATCACGCCTGCAGAAACCAATGCAGCGCTGCTTGCCACCGCCACACGGATCGCCAACACATTCCAGATTTCCACGCATTGCACCTGTGCGGCAAAGTTTCCCGACGCATCACTCGCAGACCAGAACCGTCTTGGAGTTGACGCATCACTACCCCCTACAGTCCGGATTCGATGCATCACTTCTCCTGCGTGCAGCAGAACTGTTGCATCGCCTTCCCAAGGACTCAGGAGCTGAGGCATCTCTTTGTTTCTCGATCCTTCCCATCTCTGCGACTGTTTGGCCTTGTGAATTTTGACACACCTACAGGTACTTTGTGTAGAATCACGCATCTATAGTTTTCTATGGACAAAGTTGCTTGAAACCTTTGAAATGTCAAATTCTTTTTACCTGTATGTTGGATTTTTGTTGTTTTGATCTTGTTGAGTTTAGATAAAGATACTTTATTTTTCTAAACTAGTGTGATGTTCATTTGTAATGTTATCACTGCATTACTGTGTGTTTTGAGTACAAATACTTTACACATTGCCTTTGGGATACATCTGTCTGCTCGTGCCAAGCTACCCAGGAGGTGAACAGGGGTTATCTAAAGTGTGTATCCCCCTTACCCTGACTAGAAGCAAGGGTCCCTGTTCGGACAAAGGCGCCTACCTCTGCCAAGTAGAGACCACCATTTTTAACAATTTACCTTTGTTAATAGCGAGAAGGGTGATATACAGCCTAAAGATGATGACGTCTCCTACACAGTGGATTACTCATAGATGCCAAGCTTTCAGATTACTTATGTGTGATGTTTTCATGCTTTTAATGCACATTCTACAGCCAAATGTGCCATGTGACTCTTATCTTTTACTCTGCAATACAATATTAAAATATTGACTTGCAGAATCACAGTGCTTTCTCAGGCACTGTCGGGGCTCATGGAGCATTATGAGTAGAAAAGTCACCATCCCCAATGTGCCAAACAGGATTCAATTCTGTTTCTCTCTGGTTAAACATGCACACAGGCAGATTCCTGCATAATGATAGCTTTATCCAATTGAGGTTTCAAAATGTAAAAGAGTGCATTTACCACTGATTACTTGAACTTGCATTTATCATCGTTCATTAAAGATGTGTGTGTTATTTTAAAAGCAGTTACCAAAGGGTGACAGACCAACAAAATACAGAAAGAACAATGTTGTACTTTTTAGTCCCGTCTTTGCCCCGCCCACACTATGACACTGCCCCATTGAACTCAGTTCATTGCTCTGCTGCCGGACTCAGCTGTGCCTTCCAGAAATTACTGCCAGGACAAGCAGAGGCTTAGCCAGCAGAGAGCAGATTGGAACTGGGGGCATGCTGGGGACCACTGTGATGCTCACTACATGCTGCCCTTAACGGTCGTGCTCTTGTGCCTGCAGCACTGCTGCCCATTTTCTTGCGCATGTGGGTAGGGTCAGATGGACTCATGGTCTCACTGCCATTTATGCCTACTGGAGGAAACCTGTGGCAGCTGAAGCCAGACTAGCTGTAAGAA
The DNA here is from genome assembly GCF_964261635.1 of Lissotriton helveticus. Taxonomy (NCBI): domain Eukaryota; kingdom Metazoa; phylum Chordata; class Amphibia; order Caudata; family Salamandridae; genus Lissotriton; species Lissotriton helveticus. The sequence continues at coordinate 200,290,575 of NC_136072.1, forward strand.
ATTGGGCTATTGGTTGAGGGAGTGGAAGAGCCACTGAGACACTAACCATTATCCTTTTCAGGGTGACCCACAAAAGTCCCTCAATTAACCTTTGCTTAGCCACCTGGTAGCTTGGCACAAAAGCATTCAGGCTTAACTTAAAGGCAATGTGAAAAGCACTTATGCAGCACACAAGCAATCATAAAGTGAAAAAACAACACACAGAAAATTCCAAACCAATTTAGAAAAATAGTACATTTTGATAAATAAAATGACACCAAAACGAACTAATCAGTGAACAAGGATTATGAATTTTTTATGTTTTTAATGAAAAATAATGTCACATAGAACCAAAGAGTTAACTGCAGGTATCTGGTCACATGAGACCGGAACAAAATCACAAGTAAAGGCCAACCACGATGGAGCGCGGATAGGCTACAGGTACCAGGTTTGCTCTGGTCTAAGAGTTACCTTAAGACTTAGAAAAATTCTCGAAGATTTTTTGAGAAGGTATTGTCTTGGTCTTCAGTGGGATAAGGAAGCAGGCTGTGTCCGAGAGGAGGCTGTTGTCGTCTGGGAGCTGCTGGACGAGGTTGCAGTGAAGATTTCTACCTCAGGACTTACGCCAGCAACAGACTGGAGTAAAGGGACCACACACATATGACTTAGGGCTGAAGATCAGGTTGAACCTGCAATTTGTTGACTAATGCATGTCAGTACAGTGATGTGAACACTAGCGCTAAAATGCGTTAGTCTAACCCCTGATGCGTGGCATTTGGCAGGGCTGATACTTTGCTGGTAGCATGGCTTTAGATTTCATCTAGCAAGAGCACAGTACCGATCCGCACACATTTGGGCCTTTCTTATGATGTCCAGAGTAAAACGGGGCAGTATTACTACCTGGAGTAATAATGATCTTGTGGAATTGCACATTTACCTGTTGCTGCCTTCATTTATTTAAAAAAAAAAAAATAATTCAACAGTAACTCAATGGACCGATACATAGATTACAAAAACACTTCAAGCAGACACATAATCAGAAAACATCCCCCAAATTCCTAAACCAATATTTCGTTTCTTGACCCCTTTAACAGAATACAAACTGAACTCTAACAGAAATGAATTATACATCTTAGCCCTCCATCGTTCGAAGGAGGGAGGTTCAGCCTGTAACCACTCAGTCGCAATACAAAGTCGGGCAACAGTCATTGCAATGAAAATAAAATATCTATGTTTATATAAGGGAGTACCCTTGCCAACTGCCGGTCCAATACCCTAACGCATCATTATAGGTGTTATAACAATTTGAACCCCTATTACTCTAGACAAAAATTGCTCAATGTGTTGAATATAATTTGTCAAACAAGCACACGAAAAAAAAAATATGCAACATATCTGCATTATCCCCCCGGCATCAAAAGCATTTTCCATCCCCCATTTTAGCATACGTGCCGGCGTATAATATAAATTAAAAACAGTTTTAAAACATTGAGCTTTCAGGTTCGCAGCCATCAAAATCTCCCTGGATCTAATAATAGCATCCTTTAAACTCAAATTCTCAATGCCCATGATTGCAGCCCATTTCACACTGTATTTATCTAGGTCATCCTTTCTACAGGATAACAATAATTGGTACAACACCCCGATTTTAACCTGCCGTTGGACAGCAATGACTACTGAACTAGAGTCCCATCTGACTTTTTTCCATAAAATAAAATCTCTTAACTGTAGAAACTTAAAAAATAGTTTTTTAGGCAAATTGTATTGTTGTGATAATTCTTCATAGGACATCAAGGAGCCATCATTACAGAAAAGATCCCCAAGTTGGACAACGCCCTTGACCCTCCAGCCCACAACAATGGTATCCCGGAAATTAAAGGAAGAATATTTACAGCATTTGCTAGGGTATACCGAGACAATTTCTCAACTAGACAGAGCTTTCGTTTTCTTTTCCACACATTGAAAGCTGATATACGCACCTTAAACCTTGTGCGCTTTAAATAGCTGCCGTCAATTTGTTTAAAAAAACATTGACGTGCCTCAGGACCCAGCAAAATCTGAAAAATAGACGGGGCCTTCGCAATATTACCCACATCTTCTCCGGTTAATAAAATATGCATTTTTAACGAAAAACAAGCATAAAATAAAAAAAAAAGTCCGGGATAGCAAGCCCCCCCCCCCTGTTCAATGGGCAAGGTAAAAAATCTCATAGCTCATCTAGGTTTACCCGGGGCCCAGAGAAACTTAGAACAAATAGACTGTAAGGGCAGCTATTGTGCCACAGAGATTTCCAACGGAACAGCTCGAAACACATACAACAACATACAACGGAACAGCTCGAAACACAAACTTTCATCTTCATAATACTGCTTCTACCAATCAGGGTAAATTGCATTCCAGACCATTTAGCCAATGAGTCTTGAATGCTACGTAGTAGCGAGATTCAATTGACATTAACCAATTCATCCATAGATTACCTGATTTTGATACCCAGATACATCACTTCTTTTACCACACGAGCGTCGTGCATGATCACCTGATCAGTAATTTAAACCTGGGTTTTAGTGACATTTAATTTATAACCAGATACTTGACCAAATGAAAATGCAAGTCGCTCAATCTCTTGGAGCGCTAGAACAGGATCAGAAGTAGTTACTGCAATATCATCTGCGTATGCAAACACTGAATAGGACATATAGTGAAACTTGAAAGGCTTGATCAAGAAGTTATTCCTTAGTTGTTCTAGAAACGGATTTATAAATAACGCAAAGAGCAACGGGGAACAGGGACACCCCTGCCTTGTGCCTCGAGTGTTATGAACCATTTCAGAGAGTAAGCCCATTGAAGCAATCTTAGCGACAGGTGAAGTGTACAAAACTTGTAGGGCATTTATGAACGGTCGCTGCCTTCAATGTACTTTAGGAAATGAATAAAAATACAAAGGCTACGAATATATCTAATTGTTTGCACAGATAAATGTAAATATATCTACATTTTTGCACTGACCTCTCAATCACTGACCCTCTCATATTCCAGCTAACATTAATCTATACCAATGTCTAAGCGGATGGAACAATACATTTTACTTTTACAACCGCTATTGCACAAAGCCATTACTCAGTAATGCTTACAGAATGCTCTGTGAGACAACAGCGACGAGTAATCATATTACACCTACGAGCGCACACTGCTTTGCAACGCAAAAGCAATTCCAACCACCACTGGCTTCTGATTTGTCTACCCGATGCATGCATACTGGTCCATATGTTTGATTGCAAGTTTTGCTGGAGCCATTTTTCATCATAAATATACTCTCAAATTATTGACAATCACCATTTGTCAAAGCTGATCTAGGAGGTCTGCTGAAGTTAGAAGAGAAATTAAAATTACAAACGTTCATATAATCTCCGAGTGATGAAAAACCACAACAAACATTGGAAGGCGTGTGGACAACCATGCCTTTACTAAAATGTGCTATTACAATGTCTTATGGAGCAAAACAAGGGTATGGATTGGAGCCAGATATAAAAAGTGAGAAAACAAAAAAAGCATAAGGAACATGTTGCATGCTATTGTATATGGCATGTGATGCTACATGTCTTTATTGGGTCATATTGAACTGAACTGAGTGTATTGTTTTGAAATTGTATTTATATAGTGCTTACTATTTCCCATGAGGCGTTGAAGCACTTACACTAACAAACCTTTAAGCTTGGCTTTTAGTGAAGACTCACCACATTTGATGTGCTTACTACTTCCTGTTCTCTAATTAAATGATTTAGTCCGTTGAAACATGAAGCGCAGAGCATTTTATTATTGCTTTACACATCTTTTCAGATCAGGTACAATACTTTACAAATGATAAAGACCGAGGAGTCATATGCAGTCAATCCGTAAGAATCAGAACTCATTCCCCCCCTTTCCTTGATATGGCACAATATATTTTAATTTATTTGAGTTATTATTAATGACAGCAGAGAGTGGAGTACAGATGTTCATTATCATTGCTCCAACAACTAACCTGTTTGGCACATGCCATGCAATTGGAAAAAGAGCATGTTCTACTGGAATGTAGGCATATAGGATTGGTGCTCATTATATATATATATATATATATATATATATATATATATATATATATATATATATATATTCACTGAAAAAACCATAGGTTATAGACCATATATAGTTAGGAATTAGCATTTACAAAACCTTGAAAATTCACTGAAAAAACCATAGGTTATAGACCATATATAGTTAGGAATTAGCATTTAAAAAACCTTATTTTACTCACACAAAACCATTGAAATTCCATATATAGTTAGTTGCACTAACTATATATCGCGCACCTGCAATCCACTGCTGATCATGTCACATATTACATCATTCATGACATGGTCAGTGACATCACTGATGACATCACTGATGACATCTCAAATGACATCACTGATGACATCACTGATGACATCTCATTTGACATCATTCTTGTGCTAATACGATAAACCTCTTCAGACTCTAATATAACCTTAGATACACTCAGTGTATACAGACACTCACACACTTCCACTCATCCATGGAGTTACTCACACACCCAGTCAGTCATGCAAAGAAACAATCTCATCTCCATTTCTTCAACTATACAGTTAAACACACCTTACTTATTGAAACATATACTAACACATATTTACTCTCTTATACAATCCCTGATACAAGTTCACAATGATCGATACAACCACTCACTCATTCGGTGGCTCTCATGCACAGTTATTTATATATGCCAACTCTCACATGTACTGTGTTTTACATATGTACTTACTATGACATGTAGCATTGAGATATCCATTCACTCATCAATACACTCATGCACACAGTCAACTGCCCATGTAGCTGTTTCCACATGCACTCTTGAACTCATACACCTAGTGAATAAACTGTTCACACATCTATGCATAGAGTCACACACCTTCCAGCCACCCCCACACAAACTCAATCTCCCATAGAAATACTTGGGCAAGCAATTAATAACACATATAGCCTCTCGTATAGCTAATGATCAACACATGCAGCAGTTTACAGAACAACAGACATAATGATGCACAAATTAAGACAGTTTAGTCACTAACCCATGCATTCAGTGAGACACATTTAATCACTCACTCATACAGTCAGTCACGCACCTACTAAATCCTTCATCCAGACACTTATACATCCACTCATTCTTCAATATGTAAGATATATTTTAACTTTACAGAAACATACAGTCACTGGATGTTGTCATCAGTGATGTCATCAGTGATGTCATTTGAGATGTCATCAGTGATGTCATCAGTGATGTCACTGACCATGTCATGAATGATGTAATATGTGACATGATCAGCAGTGGATTGCAGGTGCGCGATATATAGTTAGTGCAACTAACTATATATGGAATTTCAATGGTTTTGTGTGAGTAAAATAAGGTTTTTTAAATGCTAATTCCTAACTATATATGGTCTATAACCTATGGTTTTTTCAGTGAATTTTCAAGGTTTTGTAAATGCTAATTCCTAACTATATATGGTCTATAACCTATGGTTTTTTCAGTGAATTTCAATGGTTTTTTAATAGCAAATATCATAAGCTGTCGAATGTCAAGTACGTGGTAAGTGAAAACATTTTCGTGTTTATGCACACTGATCTGCTTTGAATGGTGCCCCCCCCCCCTCATTTCTATTAGGAGTACTCTCTCTTTGCAGATAGTGAAAGGTAGTTAACGCAGGTCTTTGCCCCCATTGTAATCCGTCGTGCCTGCTTCTCTCTCCATTTGATTGATTGTTATCCAAGTATTTACTGTTTTAGAATTAGTTCTCTTTGGTTCATTCTCTATTTACAAACAAACACAGAGTCGCAATACTCTGTTCAGTCTTTGCAGATAACGAAAAATCGTGTAAAAAAAAAAGAAAAGGAATCGAGCAAAATCAGTAGGCCACTAATGGGATCTCTTTTTGACCTCGCTAAAATAGAAACATTAGGAACAACCCCTCATGACAAATACAAAACTAGTGAGATGAACTGAACTCCACACAATGATGGCTGCAAAACAACTCGGCTCCGCCACCCACCCCGCCCAAAATAACGATAAAGAACGGCTGCCATGATTGGTTGCGGAATGACCACGACGGAGCTACGAAATGGTGCTGCTCTCATGCTAACCCCAGCTTTAGTCTGAAACATCCAGAAACACTGTAGACTACCAATTCGATCAGTTCCGGTAGCGCCCCAATGTAACCCGGTAGAGAAGAACTAGCTCTCCCCTCTTTGACTGATGGTTCTTGTTGCCTGTCCCTTCTGTTGTCATTTAACAGAACTATTTAGCCTGCTGAAAGGGGTTGTGTTCCGACCGCTGGTTGGTGGAGACATTTTGACTATATTCTGTACCTGCGTTGTCGCGTAATGCGTCATATGACGCGCCGCGTTAGCGCATCCGGAAGTCATCCGGGGCGCGCAGCGCGTAACGTAAGCATAACAAGTCATGTGACTTGTTAATAAAACTTTTCATTGGTTCATTTTACTTTTCTTATTGTAATGATGAAAGGCTTGGTCATATGACCTAAAAATTACGCTTTTCATTACTTCCGAACATTATTTTTTCTTAAATATATGTTATAATGTTCCAGGCTAATGTACTTTCCCGGAAATTTTACAACTGTCCTGCAAGTAAAATATATTCTTTTTTCGAGAAAAAGAGCGTTTCTTCGTCCCATGACGGAGCCGTTGAGCAAAAGAGGGTCGACCTGCTGTCTTAGTCGCCGATACGCCTGAATATGAGATTCTTATCGATCACTTTATGTTGCAGGAATAGAAAACACAACAGCCCTTGACCATTTATCTTTACTGCGTTCCTTCGTATTATACCTTTTACCCTTCATGTAATTGGTCTGCTTTATTTCACTTGCCTTTTAATGATTCTAAAACAGTCACTATTATTAAAAACTTTACCAATGTATATACTACTACCATGTTTTCTTTTAAAAACCTTTATTGAGAAAATTTCATTATACAAATACGAGCCTATAACCACGTGGGCCTGCCACAGAGCAAACTGTAATCGTATATGATGAATAGACATTTACACTGTAGAGGAACGTAACGGGCGGGCCATTAGGTTGCAAGAACTAAGGTGTCTAACAGTTACGGAATCGGTGGACGTACATTTTATAATTAAAATACGACAGGGCCAGTTACAATAAAATTATCTAGATATACATTTGCGGGCAAGTACCATGGGTGACGTTAATTCGAACTTTCAACAGTACAGTAATCAATAACACATCAGAACTTAATATCAATAGGGATGTCGAAATATTCAATCAATTCTCGTCCCCGCCCGCCATGTGCTTCAAAACTGCATACGTATCTCGTGATTTCAAGGTTCTGCAACCAGTACACAACAAGGAGTTACGAGTCCCATTTATTCTGGCGCCATTTTGGGCGAGGACGGGCAGGTCCAGGATATAGTCAAAATGTCTCTACCAACCATCGACTATGATGATCTTCATATGCTGTATTTATTAGAGTAACACTCATCTGTCCACATGAAATTAATTTGCCACAATCTAAACATGTCATTTTAATGTTTCCAAAGTTCTTCTAAATATTTGGGACCGTTTCCCTTGCCTCTGAAGCTCTCAGTGCCACTTCTTTGATGAATGTACTAGCAGGTCAGGGGTTCTCCTCCAAATCTCTCTTTTATGCAGCACTATAATTAATTGGTGCCACCTCTCCATATGACGATGCATGGTATAGTTACCACAACTATATTTTTTTTCGGTTCCTCTGGAGAGTTCATCGTGGCAGATGAAGCGTGTAACGTACCGGGCATTTACCTTTTTTTGCATGTACAGGAAAGGAAAAAAAAATCGAGCGTCCGAGTTCTAAGGTGTCCCAGGGCCATTTTGGTGGACCAGGCCCAAATCCAAAGAACAGCCATCTCACAGGCTAATGGGGCGACCCACGCCGAGTTTCAGCATTGTAGTATGACCACACAAGTACAGCAACTTGCTAGACATCACCTCGGTGCCATCCGGATCTCGGCGCCCCACTGCAGATGAAGTGCCTCTCAACTATGAAACCACCACGGTGACATCCGGATCTTGGCGCGTTGTGCTGCCTTCGGCCTATTCGCACATCGGTCCGCTACTGACGCCATCTCACAGGCTAATGGGGCGACCCACGCCGAGTTTCAGCATTGTAGGATGACCACACCAGTACAGCAACTTGCTAGACATCACCTCGGTGCCATCCGGATCTCGGCGCCCCACTGCAGATGAAGTGCCTCTCAACTATGAAACCACCACGGTGACATCCGGATCTTGGCGCGTTGTGCTGCCTTCGGCCTATTCGCACATCGGTCCGCTACTGACGCCATCTCACAGGCTAATGGGGCGACCCACGCCGAGTTTCAGCATTGTAGGATGACCACACCAGTACAGCAACTTGCTAGACATCACCTCAGTGCCATCCGAATCTTGGCATCTCAACGCCTAGTGGTATCTTCCATACAAAAAATATTGTTACGCTGCCTTTGGCCCCATTCGCACATCAGTCCGCAACTTAGACACCACCTCGGTGCCATCCGGATCTTGGAATGTCAGCACCTTTTGGTGTCTTCTCGTCAGAAAATATTGTTGCGCTGCCTTTGGCCCCATTCGCACATCAGTCCGCTACTGACGCCATCTCACAGGCTAATGGGGCGCCCCACGCCGACTTTCAGCATTGTAGAATAACCACACCAGTACAGCAACTTGCTAGACATCACCTCGGTGCCATCCGGATCTCGGCGCCCCACTGCAGATGAAGTGCCTCTCAACTATGAAACCACCACGGTGACATCCGGATCTTGGCGCGTTGTGCTGCCTTCGGCCTATTCGCACATCGGTCCGCTACTGACGCCATCTCACAGGCTAATGGGGCGACCCACGCCGAGTTTCAGCATTGTAGGATGACCACACCAACTTGCTAGACATCACCTCAGTGCCATCCGAATCTTGGCATCTCAACGCCTAGTGGTATCTTCCATACAAAAAATATTGTTACGCTGCCTTTGGCCCCATTCGCACATCAGTCCGCAACTTAGACATCACCTCGGTGCCATCCGGATCTTGGCATCTCAGCGCCTTGTGGTGTCAGTCAGAAAATATTGTTGTGCTGCCTTCGGCCTATTCGCACATCGGTCCGCTACTGACGCCATCTCACAGGCCAACGGGGCGCCCCACGCCGACTATCAGCATTGTAGGATGGCCACACCAGTGCGGCAACTTGCTACACACCACCTCGGTGCCATCCGGATCTTGGCATCTCAGCGCCTTGTGGTGTCTTCTACTCCGGAAATATAGTAGAAAATATTGTTGCGCTGCCTTTGGCCCCATTCACACATCAGTCCGCTACTGACACCATCTCACAGGCCAACGGGGCGCCCCACGCCGACTTTCAACATTGTAGGATGGCCACAGAAGTGCGACAACTTACTAGACACCACCTCGGTGCCATCCGGATCTTGGCGCGTTGTGCTGCCTTCGGCCTATTCGCACATCGGTCCGCTACTGACGCAAACTCACAGGCCAACGGGGCGCCCCACGCCGACTTTCAGCATTGTAGGATGGCCACACCAGTGCGGCAACTTGCTACACACCACCTCGGTGCCATCCGGATCTTGGCGCGTAGTGAAGCTGCAGCAGCTGCAAATAAGCTTCAGACAGTGTTACAACCGCTGCTCAGAACTCTCAACTATGACACCACCTCGGTGCCATCCGGATCTTGGCGCGTTGTATTGCCTTCGGCCTATTCGCACATCGGTCCGCTACTGACGCCGCCTCACGTGCCAACGTATTTTCTCCGCATTTTATACCCTATGCCGCATAACAGGTCATGTGACTTGTTTATAAAACTTTTCATTGGTTCATTTTACTTTTGGTTTCCTAATGATGGAAGGCTTGATCATATGACCTAAAAACAACACTTTTCATTGGATGAAAACTTTTTTTTCCCCCCAAACGATGAAAGCCCCACCTTGTTTCTGGATGTTTCAGACTAAACTGGCGTCACCATGAGAGCACCACCATCTCGTAGCTCCGTCGTGGTCATTCCGCGAGCAATCATGGCAGCCGCTCCCCACCAAAAGCCTGCAGGAGTCGGGGCCCCCAAAACTTTTGATGAATTCTCAAGGCGGAGGGGACGCTTTCGAGAATGGGGTCCAAGACCTAGCAGACAAGCGTCCGATTTCCAAGGTGTCCCAGGGCCATTTCAGTGGACCACGCCCAAAAAGGAAAGAGCCTGCCGCCATTTTGAGAGTCCTGTGGCAGCCGCCTATCGCTGCACCGCAAGAGTGGGCGCAACTCAGCTGAATGGCGGATTTTGACACAGTGGACCAAAAGCGGACGGAATGGCAACTGAAACGGTAAAGGGGCGCCCCACTAAAACAGATGAGACTCCACCTGGAGAGGCCCGTTCGCGCCGCCTCCCCCGGGGCGCTCCACGCCGTTATTCGGAGCAGCATTGTAGGATACCAAAACCAGTGCGGCAACTTACTGGACATCACCTTGGTGCCATCGTTCTGCTGCCTTGGAACTATTCGCACAACAGTTTGCTACTGATGACCCACCCCCCGCGACGCCCCACGCCGTTATTTGCTGGGTGGCAACTTACTAGACATCACTTTCGTGTCATCTAGATTTCGGCGCGTTCTGCTGCCTTGGAACTATTCGCACAACAGTTTGCTACTGATGACCCACCCCCCGCGACGCCCCACGCCGGAAATCTGGACGTTGTGCTGCGTTGGGACTATTCGCACAGCCGACCGCTACTTCGTTGTTTTTCTCTAAAAATGTTTATATGTTATTACTATTTTTGTTTTCTTGTATATATTTATAAATTATTAAAGTTTTATAATCTTACTACTTTGTCGGAGTGCTATATAATTTTTAATGTGACACATAATTGTAAAAACTTTGATGTACAAAGAGTCATCCCTGGAATCTTCCGCTTCACGCTCGGTCCCCTCCCCAATCACAATACAGGATGGTTTTCAGATAATAGCAACGCTTCTGCTGTGACGGATCTCATCGAGTGTGGGCCTTGATCTACTATAACTCCTTTGAAGAGGGGTGATTCTTTACAGCTGTGGCCATAAACTACATCGGCAGGGCTAGCTGATAGCCTAGGACCGGCCTGGACAATCGGACACAGAGGAAAAGGAGTGTCAGAGGGTGCGGTAGTGAATAGGGCGAAAGGGAGGTGTCGGGCGGGCACAGGGTGTGATTCTCAGGGAAGAGCAGCGCAGATGGGGGGAGGTTTATTACCCATGCATAAGACAGAGAGCGGGGGTGACCACTGCCTGGGTGAGATGCTTGCGAGGGTGGGGAGCCATGCTAAGGATCGACAGCGTGCACAGAGTGGGTCTGGTCAAGGCATCTAAAATGGCTGCCGTGCACGACAAAAGTGTGGCATTTGAAAAAAGACAAGATGGCGCACACAATGTTTTTCAACAATTCCTGATTTCCTTCGAATCGAACGTTAACAGACGTTGGGGCATATTACCAAAGTTAAGCGATATTTATCCCTAACGATGCATTGCAAAGATTTTTTTACCGTCAGAAATTATCGCAGATAAACCTTGCTATTATCAAGGTTTATCGCAAATACGATAAAAAACGAGCGCAATGCATTAATATCGCTGAAAACTCCGCGATATTCATGCATTACCGAGCTAATGCTCTTAGCCATGTTATCCACCTCCCATTGGATAACATGGCTAAGAACTGCTCAGGGCAGCTGTTACTTTTTGGAGATATTCGCGCTTATCTCGAATATTTCCAAAAGTTGATAATAGGAGATAGCGATGTTAGCGACTGTTTCCAGTCGCTAACATCTTGGCATGCCCACTTTGCATGTCATTAGTGATAAATATCACTCACATGCAAAGTGGGACCCAAGATGGTCGCTATCTCCTACTAGCCGTCGCTAACTGGTGTTAGCAACACCTAGGTAATACAGATATAATTTTATCTCCGCGAAGCGGAGCGCTGTTACAGATATATATCTTGTTTTTGAACGTTAATTTCTCAAAATGCACTGAAGCACATATATTGAGACATAGCAAAGGCACATCGGGCTACCAGTCCCTAATATTTTACCAAGTTTCGTGCAAATCCATTCAGCCGTTCGATTATTATTATTATTTTTTTTTTTTGCCCCGCGGGGCCCTTTTAAAACCTCCACATCAAACCTAGGGGGTCAGCGAGGATCTACTATGCCCCCTTATGGTCATTTGCCCCTTCGCTTTGGCCTCCTCTTGTCTCTCGATCCTACCGAGAGACAAGATGGCGGCCGCTACGTACTGTTTGGAATGTTTACAGACACCGGAGAGCCAATCAGCTTCGCTTCGCAAAGCTCCGTAACGCGAAAAGTACGCAAAGCGGTGCGCTGTTACAGATATATATCTTTTTTTGAACGTTAATTTCTCAAAATCCACTGAAGCACATATATTGAGACCTAGCAAAGGCACATCGGGCTACCAGTCCCTACAATTTTGCCAAGTTTCGTGCAAATCCATTCAGCCGTTCGATTATTATTATTATTATTTTTTTTTGCCCCGCGGGGCCCTTTTAAAACCTCCACATCAAACCTAGGGGGTCAGCGAGGATCTACTATGCCCCCTTATAGTTATTTCCCCCTTTGTTTTGACCTCCTCTTGTCTCTCGATCCTACCGAGAGACAAGATGGCGGCCGCTACGGACTGTTTGGAATGTTGACAGACGCCGGAGAACCAATCAGCTTCGCTTCACAAAGCTCCGTTGCGCGAAAAGTCCGCGAACCAGTGCGCTGCCTGGTCCGCGCTTACAGATATATATCTTTTTTTAAACGTTAATTTCTCAAAATCCACTGGAGCACATATATTGAGACCTACAAAAGGCACATCGGGCTACCAGTCCCTACAATTTTGCCAAGTTTCGTGCAAATCCATTCAGCCGTTCGGGCTAAAAGTGAGGCCAACCGCCCTATGGAAAACTCAATGTTAAAAACACGTTTTGGGACCCCACTTTTTTCTCGGCCCCCACTGGACGAACCCCCCCCAAATTTTCAAGGGCTGCTCAGAAACAAAATGTGCCATTTTCCTGAAAATTTCAGCCAATTCCGTCCACAAACGCCAAAGTTATTAGACATAGAATTTTCAAAAAACCCATAGAGAAAAAATCCTAACTATATATACCTACTGGCGACCGCCAGTAGGTAATATATATATATATATATATATATATATATAATTCCCATAGGAATTTTAGACATGACTACAGCCTGAACCACTGAACGGAATTGCACCAAATTTGGCAGAAAGGTACATTTTAATTTTTGGTCCAGAAAGTGACCTTTTTTTGTGAATTGGTGTAAATCTGTTCAGTAGTTTTAGAGATAGTAAAAGCATTTTTAAACATCTATATACAGGGATGTGGATCCTCCAAAGATCACACAGTTCCCGTGCTAAAATCTGATTGGCTGCCAACACTTCAATCAAGAAGTGTTGGCAGCCACCTTGTGACTCTGATTCAGCCGAGTCCCCCAAAAAATGTAAAGAAAAGAAAGGGGGTAGGGTAGAAATAGCATGACCCCGAACTGTGATCCTGCAGGGCAAAAAAGCATTTTATTTGTTTATTTTTCGGTGGGAATCACTCTGGATCTGGAGCTTCTGCTGGGAAAAAAAGAAGTACAGGCTCCCCCGCTTCTCTACTGTGTAGCCCCAGGTGGGCGAGGTCCCAGGGGCATGCAGGATTAAAAATAAGTTGTTTTTTTATATCATAACAATACTCTTTCAGGCATAGAGCGCCTCATAAATTATGCTAAAAAGAAGCTGAAACTCTGGGTATTTCCTAAGTTTAGGTTGAGAGCAGCTCCTGTTAAGAGGACCTTCCAGCACCAGTGACATTATGAGTCTGTTCACCTCAAATGTCTGCATTTCTATCAAAGTTTTTAAGCATATAAATACCACAGTGCCATCCATGCTGAGATAGAAAATGTCAAAGTATTTAGCTATTTCTACAGCAAAGTCTTTAAGAATGGGATTAGCACAGTGCCTTCCACGCCAAGCTGTAGAAATCTCTCTCTATATATTCAATCAAAAAACACAAAGGTTCAGGATCAGTAATATTTAGGAAAATGTAGGGCCTCATTAACAAGAGAGCTGCACTGCCAGAGAGTCACTTTTTATGATGCTCTACTGGTGCAACCCTCTTAGTCTAGCTATAAGGTGACGCAAAGCCACCCTGGGGGGCTTTGCAGTGCCTCATAGATATGGAGTAAGGCAAGGCAGCCAAATGCGCTCCTTTGCCTTACTCTGCATTATGGATGTTGTGGTGGGTGTTCCCGCACAACACCCATGGGATTTGACACATTCCCAGAAAAAGATTGTGGCAACAACGCAGACACCCTTGCACCCTAGTGCAAGGGTGCCTGCATTGGTGCTAGGCACCAATTTGTGTGCTGGCACAGGCACAAAGGCAGGAATGCACCGTATTTTATGGAGTGGTGGGGCATGTTGTAGAGTGGCATGTCATAGAGTGGAGTGGCATGGAGTGTTGTATAGTGTTGTAGTGTGGGGTCATGTTGAGTTGAGTTTTGTAGAGTGGAGGACAGTGTGATAGAGTGGATTATGGTAAAGTGGAGTGTGATAGAGTGCAGTGTAGTAGAGTTTAGTGTCATAGAGTCAAGTAGATTGGAGTGGTATAGAGTGGAGTGGAGTAGTGTGTCGTACAGAAGAGTTTAGTGAAGTGGTATGGAATGTTGTAGAGTGTTGTAGAGTGGAGTCATGTTGAGTTGAGAGTTGTAGAGTGGAGAAGAGTGTGGTAGTGTGGAGTTTGGTAAATTGGACTGTCATAGAGTGCAGTGTAGTAGATTTAGTGTCCTAAAGTGGAGTAGATTGGAGTGATATAGAGTGGAGTGAAGTAGTGTGTCATACGGTAGAGTTCAGTAAAGTGGCATGGAGTGGTATAGAGGGAGTTGTATAGAGTGCCGTAGAGTGTCGTAAAGAGCCATAGAGTAGACTAGAGTGTCATAGCATGGCACAGAGTGGAGTCAAGTATTGTAGAGTGCAGTGATGTAGAGTGGTTAGAGCGTCAAAGAGAAGAGGGGTGTAGAGTGTCATACAGTGGAGTAGAGTGGAGTGGCATAGAGTGGAGTGGCATAGAGTGGAGTGACACAGAGTGGAGTGTTGTAGTGTGGAGTGTTGTAGAGTGTTGTGGTGTAGAATGTTGGGGCTTGTCATAGAGTAGAGTGGAGTAGAATACAGTGGAGCCCCAAGGCCTAGAGTAGAGTGGAGTGGCGTGTTATAGAGTGGCATGTCATTGAGTGTTTTAGAGTGGAATGGTATAGATTGCAGTGGCATGTCATAGAGGGGTGCTGCGTGGAGTGGTGTAGAGTGAGTTCAAGTGTCATGGAGTGAAGTGCTGTGTCATTGAGTTGAGTAGCATGTTGTAGAGGGAAGTGGATGGGCATGTCGTAGAATGTCATAGAGTGAAGTGCAGTGGCATAGAGTGGAGGGGCGTAGAGTGGACTAGAATGTTGTAGAGTGGAGTGGAGTGGAGTTGAGTGGTGTACAGTGGAGTAGAATTTTGTAGACTGTGGTAGAGTGGAGTGGCATAGAGTGGACTGGCATGGAGTTGCATAGAGTAGATTAGGGTGGAGTAGTGTGTCATAGAGGAGAGTGGAGTAAAGTGGGGTGGAGTTAAGAAGAGTAGAGAGAGTTGCAAATAGTGCCTTGGAGTAGTGTCATAGAGTGATATAGAGTGGAGTAGAGTGGAGTAGAGTGGAGTGACATAGAGTGGAGTAGAGTGTCATAGAGTGGTGGGGCAAAGAATGTCATAGACTGTAATGGAGTGTCATAGAGTGGAATGACATAGAGTGGATTGTCATAAAGTAGAGTGGCATAGAGTAGAGTGGTGTAGAGTGAAGTGGTATGTCATAGAGTAGAATAGAGTGGAGTGGCGTATCATGCAGAGGCATGTCATAGTGGTGTGTTGTGGAGTGGAATGTCTTAGAATGGAGGGGCATAGAGCAGAGTGGAATAGAGTGGTGTTGCATGTTGCAGAGTGGAGTGACGTGCTGTTGAGTGGGGTGGCATGTCATAGAGTGGAGTGACACAGAGTGTTGTTCAGTGGAATAGAGTGTTGTAGAGTAGAGTTACATTGAGTGTCATAGAGTAGATTAGAGAAGAGTGTCACAGAGTGGAGTGTCATGAAGTGGAGTGTCATCGAGTGCAGTTTTGTAGAGTGGAGTGTCGCAGAGTGAAGTGGCATAGAGTGGAGTAGAGTAGGTTGTCATACAATAGAGTTTAGTAAAGTGACATGTAGTGACCTAGAGAGAGCTGCGTAGAGTGCCACAGAGTGGAGTAGAGTATTGTAGCGTGGAGTGGCGTGAAAAAGAGTTGAGGGGCTTTAAGTGTTGTACAGTGGAGTAAAGTGTCATACAGTGGAGAAGAGTGGAGTAGCATAGAGTGGAATGGCGTAGAGTGGAGTGGCGTATAGTGTCATGGTACAGAGTATCATGGCATAGAGTGTCATTGCATAGAGTGCAGTGGCATAAAGTGGAGTGGTGTGGAGTGGAGTGGCATGTCACAGAGTGTCATAGAATAGGGTGGATTAACATGTTATTCTGTATGATACTATGAAAACAAGTTTTTATGAGAAATAATTAATCTTGGTTTTAGGTACTTTTATAAATCTTAATAAGTGTACTTTTAGCTGTTGTATGATGATATATGTAGTTTAAAGACCAATTGGTCATAATAAACTTATTTTTTGGTTGATAAAAAAACATGTTATAGAGTGGTATGTCATTGAGTGTCTTAGAGAAGAGTAGCATAAAGTGGAATGGCATGTGATAGAGGGGAGAGGAGTGGTCTGTTATAGAATGGAGTGGCATGTCGGAGAGTGGTGTTACATGAAGAGTTGTGGAGTGGGGTGAACTCTCAAGAAGTGGAGTGGTGTATTGTAGAGTAGAGTGGCATGTTATAGAGTGTAGTAATGTGTGATAGAGTGAAGTGGCATGTCATTGAATGTTATAGAGTGGAATAGAGTGGCTTAGCGTGAAGGGGCATAGCATGGAATAGAATTTCTTATTATTATTATTATTATTTTTTCAAGAGTTTTATATAGCGCTGGCTAGACCCGGAGGTATCAGAGCGCTTTACATGTACATCAGATCATAGTTACAGGTTACATCATAACAAAGGTTACATAGTTCTTAGAGCATGGCCACATAGTTACTGGTAAGGTCGAGATAAACAATAAGCACAAATACGTAAGGGGAGAAGCAGGCAAGGTGAGAGATTCAGGGGAGGGGGTTGGAGCAGGGGAAGTAGACAGATAATGAAGGCGGGAAAGAGGAGGTTAGGGTGAGAGACACAGCATGGGAAGAGGAGGGGAAGGGTGACTGGTACACATACCGGTAGATGAGTCAAGGCAACGTCCAAAGTCCAGTATGCTGTGATCCCAGGGGAAGTGGTATCACTTCCCTATCTCTGTTGCGAGAGGCTCCATTTGCGCAGTGGACTCTCTCAGAGAGGTCTCTGAGACTCCAAGGCCTATATATTGGATCCTTCCCCAGAAAGGGGAGAGGGAGTGCTTTGGCAAGGGGTGCCATACCATACCTCAAGTGTGAGTGGCTCCCTTGGCGCAGTGGACTCACTCAGCGGGTTCGCTGAGACTCCAGAGTATAAATATTGGATCTTTCCCCAACAAGGGGAGAAGGAGTGCTTAGTCAAAGGGCACAAAGGACAGGGGGCTAGGCAGAGTAGCAGGCAAGGGGAGAGAAGTCGGGGGAGAGGGGATAGGAGCTAGGGACGAGACAATGAGGAGAGACGAAAAGAAGTCTGTCTAAAGACCGACTGGGTAGGTGACGACCAAGGAGGGAATCCACGGCCCCTCTCCCCTATAGCTAAACTAAGTAGCTCCATCGGGCGTCAGACAAAATAGTTCAGTCTCAATACATTAAGAGAGGAGGGAAGAAGAGACATGAATGGGGGGCGGATGCGGTAGGAGACTGCAGGAGAGACGAAAGGAAGTGCAACAATGTGGTTCAACAATATATAGGAAAAGATCAAACAAGAAAACATTATATCAAACAGTCAGCAATACAATTAGGGGAGGAGAGAGAGGAGCGAGAAAGTAGTGGGGGGGAGGGGAGGAGGGAAAGTGAGGTTGGCTAGACCCAAAGGTATCAGAGCACTATACATGAGGATCAACAATGTATCAGACAAGATCAACAATTACACAATACATCAAGAATAATAGGCAATACATTAGGAGAGGAGAGAAAAGCATTGGAGGGGACGGGGGAGGTGGGAAAGGGAGGAAAGAGAGAAAAGACAACAAGGAGATACAGGAGGAAGTCTGTCTAAAGACCAACTGTGTAGGTGACGACCAAGGAGGGAATCCACGGTCCATCTCCCCTATAGCTTAGCCATGTAGCTCCATCGGGCATCAGACAAAGCCCAGTGACATCAAGGATAATGTTAAGCCCGAAGTGCGGATGCAAACTATCGAGGGGTCACCTGCTGGAAAGTTCAGATGTGTGGTATCGCCGCCCTGTGGAATGAGGAGGCCAGTAGCAGAAACCCATTATTTGTGAAGGTCAAGAGTGAGGGTATGACTCAAGATAAGGCTGCACAGCAGGATCGTTTATTGCAGGAGCTGTGCCATGGTCCTCCCCACTGACACAACTCAGGAACTTCAGTGCAGTAATTCAGCTGTGGAAAGGCCTCGAAAGTAAGCCCATCCCAGATCTTTCTGCATTACCGCTGGATCAGGTCTGCAGGATCGGACTCCCAGGACGGCATCTGAGCATCCACAAAATGGCTGCCTAGCAGCTTCCACCATGGTATTCCCAGCTGCTGCAGATATAGTAAGCCTGTATTACCCAAGCAAGATAGGGTGCAGGATATACAGTTCAAAATGCTTTGATGCCTCAGATCATCCTGTGCGGCCAGAAGTGAAGAGGACAAAGTTCACTTTACATTACTCACTGTTGCGATGGTGCAGCGACGGAGGCAGCCGCGATGTTGTATCTCTGCTGGCCCTCCCAGCAGCAACATACGGTAACTTGCGGGGCTGGAGACTCAAAAAAGCAAGGGGGGGCATCCAGGGGACCACAGGATCTCCTACCGGGCCCAGGTAGACCAGGTAAGACTCCGCTCGTTTTCCTCTTGCCGCCGTACCAGCCCCGATTCTGCCCAGCCCCCACCAGCAGCAGCCAGACGTTTCTCCGCGGCACCCGCTTATGGGCAATCTCACCCCAGAATGTTGTAGAGTGGAGTGGAGTAGTGTAGAGTGTTGGAGAATGTGGTAGAGTGCAGTGGCATAGAATGGCAAAGAGTAGAATGGCATAGAGTTGCGTTGAGTGGAGTAGTGGAGTAGAGTGCCGTAGAGTGGAGTAGAGTGGCATAGAGTGGCATAGAGTGTAGACTGTCGAAGAGTGGAATGGCATACAGTGGAGTGTGGTAGAGTGGTGTGGCATAGAGTATTGTGGAATATAGTTGAGTGGCATGGTGTGGCATAGAGTTGAGTGGCATAAAGTGGAATGGTGCGTTGTAGAGTGGAGAGGCGTGTCAAAGAGTGGCATGTCATAGAGTTTCTTACAGTGGAGGGGCGTTGAGCAGAATAGTGTAGAGTAGAATTGTATGTTGTAGAGTGGAGTGGAGTGGCATGTCATAGAGTGGAGTGTCGTAGAGTCAAAAGATGTGAGGTAACATAGAGTGAGGTGGAGTGTCGTAGAGTGGAGTGACAAAAAGTTGAGTCATGTGTCTTAGAGTAGAGAGGAGGAGACTGTCCTAGAGTGGAGTGTCGTAGAGTGGAATTTCCTCAAGTGGAGTGTTGTAGCGTGTCATAGAATTTTGAAATGTGAAGTACAGTGGAGTGGCATAGAGTGGAGTACAGGGTGGTAGAATGAAGTGGTATAGAGCCACATAGAGTGAAGGAGTGGAGTAGAGTGAATTAGTGTGTCATACAATAAAGGGGAGAATATTGGTGAAAAAATGGGATAGAAGGTGTAGAGTAGAGTAGAGTAGAGTGTTGTACAGTGGCATAGAGTGGAGTGGAGTGGCAGAGAGTGGAGTCGAGAACATAGAGTGCCATATAGTTGAGTAGAGTATTCTACAGTTGAGGAGAGTGGAGTGGCATACAGTGGAGTATGGTAGAGTGGAGTGTGGTAGAGTGGAGTGTCATAGAGTGGAGTGTCATAGAGTGGAGTATCAGAGAGGGTCATTGCGTAGAATGTTGTGGTGTAGAGAATTGTGGCATAGAGTGGAGTGCCGTAGAGCAGAGAGGTATGTCGTAGAGTATAGTAGATGGAGTGGGCATGTGGTTGAGTAGAGTGAAATGGCATGTGATAGAGGAGCATGTCATAGAGTGTCTTAGAGTTAAGATGCATAAGGTGGAGTGGCGTAGAATGGAGTTGTATCTCAGAAAGTGGAGTGGTGTGTCGTAGAGTGGAGTGGCATGTCGTACAGTGGAGTGGGATGTTGTACACTGGAGTGACGTGGAGTGTCATAGAGTTGAGTTTTGTGAGTGTAGTGGCATGTTGTAGAGTGGAAAGGTATGTCGTAGAGTGGAGTGGCATGTCGTATAGTGGAGTCGCGTGTTGCAGACTGGAGTTTCATGGAGTGCTGTAAAGTTGAGTGGAGTGTAGTGGCTTGTCGTAAAGTGGAGTGGCTTGTCATAGAGTGGAGTGACATGTAATAGAGTGGAGTGGCAGGTGATAGAGTGGAGTACAGTGGTATAGAGAGGGGGAGCATAGAGTGGAGTAGAGTGTTGTAGAATGGAGCGGCGTAGAGTAGAGTGGTGTATCGCAGAGTAAATTGGAGTGAAGTTTCATAAGGTGGTGTGTCATAGAGTATCTTAGGGGGAGGGGCATAGAATTTAGAGGAATAGCATGGAGTGACGTGTCACAGAGCAGAGTTGAGTCACATAGAGTAGAATTTTGTGTCATAGTGTAGTGGGGTGTCATAGAGGGTTGTGTAGTAGAGTGTCTTAGAGGGGAGGGAAGTAGAGTGCAGTGGCATAGAGTGGAGTGGAATGTAGTAGAGTGGATTAGCATGTAGTAGAGTGGAGTAGCATGTTGTATAGTGGAGTGTCGTAAAGTGGAGTAGAGTGGCATGGCATGGAGTGGCATGTAATACAGTGTCTTAGAGTTGAGTGGCATAGAGTGGAATGGCATGTCGTAGAGAGGAGTGGTATGTCGTAGAGTGGAGTGGCGTGTTGTAGAGTGGAGTTTCAGAGAGTGTTGTAAAGTGGAGCAGAGTATCGTGGCGTGGAGTGGAGTGGCATGTCATAGAGTGGAGTGGAGTGGCATGTCATAGAGTGTTGTAGATTGGAGTACCGTATGTAGAGTAGAGGGAATAGAGTGGAGTAGAATGTTGTAAAATGGAGTGAGGTAGAGTGGAGTGACGAGTCATAGAGTGGAATGGTGTAGAGTATCTTAGAGTGGTGGGAAGTAGATTTCCCTCTAATAGAGTAGAGTTGAGTGTGGTGTAATAGAGCTGTGTGTAATGGAGTGTCTTAGAGTGGAGGGGTCTAGAGAGGAATGGTATAGAGTGGAGTGGCATGTCCTACAGTGGAGTGGTGTGTCATAGAGTGGAGTGTTGTAAAGTGGAGTGTTCTGGACTGGAGTAGACTAGAGAGGGTCTCCACATTTGAATACTTAGGAGTAACCTTAAATGAGAACATGACATGGGGGACACACCAGATCAAGGCAAACATGAAATTGGTGCAGATCGTGGGTGGCATTACAAGGATGATGAACAAATCAACATATCGTCCACTTGGTCCTGTCATCCAGATCTATAAATCTCAGGCACGGGGAGCTGTCACCTATGGGGCTGAACTGTGGGGTCACACTTCTGCCCAAAACATGATGATAACGGAAAATAAATTCATCAGACAATTGGTTGCTCTTCCATCAAGTACGCCGCTACTCCCACTGAGATTAGATCTGGGAGTTAGACCGATTGTAGAAGAACTGGGACTTAAACCTTTAACATTCTGGCGAAGATTATGGAGTAGCCAAGAACGTATTAACTATAGGATTGAGCTCGAGGAGTTCTTAACCCTACCAAAGGCCACCCACATTCCTTGGCTAAAATACATAAAAAGGTCATGTGAGAGTTTGGGGCTCTCAGATCTGTGGACTGACCCAGCAAATGCATCTGCCAGGATACCACGCAAAGTTGTGGCAAAAGCTTACTATGACCCAAAGCTCACTATTGCTCTGGACAGTAAGCGCGAGGGCTCCTTGACGAACCTATTTACTCAAAGCAAAGACTTCTATTTTCTCGAACGTGTATTGGATGGTATGACCCCTGTGCTAACTAGGAAGTTATTTCTCCAGTGGAGATACGGCACATTACCTCTCAGGTCCTTCACTAGCTCTTGGTCATCGCCACCAACCACCGAGCAATGCCCGGCATGTGCACATTCTCAAGAAAATGATGTACATGTGGTTCTATTCTGCAAAGCCTTAGAAAATATTGGCTCGTCCCCCTTCTCAAAGACTTGGGTTTCAGACAGTTCTTACCTGTGTATAGAATTCTAAAGACTGATGTGTCACCTCCAATTGTCTTTGCACTGGCAGAATATCTCACAGCAATGTGGTTCAGTCGTACCCGCACTTTGAAGGCGGAGGCAGACTCATAATATCTTTATCTTACTAATGATTTTTAGTTTCCTGTTGAGGAATTGTTTTATACATTGCCAGTCGAATTTTATAATTAATGTTTTTATAATGATTGTGTTTATTTGTATATATTTGATGATCTAATAGATCGAAATAAAGATTGAATTGGACAGTAGAGTGGAGTAGCATGTTGTATAGTGGAGTGTCGTAAAGTGGAGTAGAGTGGCATGGCATGGAGTGGCATGTAATACAGTGTCTTAGAGTTGAGTGGCATAGAGTGGAATGGCATGTTGTAGAGAGGAGTGGTATGTCGTAGAGTGGAGTGGCGTGTTGTAGAGTGGAGTTTCAGAGAGTGTTGTAAAGTGGAGCAGAGTATCGTGGCATGGAGTGGAGTGGCATGTCATAGAGTGGAGTGGAGTGGCATGTAATAGAGTGTTGTAGATTGGAGTACCGTATGTAGAGTAGAGGGAATAGAGTGGAGTAGAATGTTGTAAAATGGAGTGAGGTAGAGTAGAGTGACGAGTCATAGAGTGGAATGGTGTAGAGTATCTTAGAGTGGTGGGAAGTAGATTTCCCTATAATAGAGTAGAGTCGAGTGTGGTGTAATAGAGCTGTGTGTAATGGAGTGTCTTAGAGTGGAGGGGTCTAGAGAGGAATGGTATAGAGTGGAGTGGCATGTCCTACAGTGGAGTGGTGTGTCATAGAGTGGAGTGTTGTAAAGTGGAGTGTTCTGGACTGGAGTAGCGTGTTGTAGAGTGGAGTGGCATGTCTTAGAGTCGAGTGGTGTGTCACAGAGTCGAGTGGGGTGGCATAGATAGATCAGTATTTAGGTTTAGAATAGGAGTTATGGAAAGGTTTAGAAAAAGATAAGGATATGTTTAAGTTTTGGGTCAGTGTAATGATAAATTAAATATTTTGTCTTAGGTTAAGGGTAGTGGATAGGCTTACTGATAGGATTAGAATATGGGTTAGCATAAGTAAAAGATTTAGGGTTACGGTGAGAGCATAAGTAAAAAGTAAAGTAAATTAAATGGTTTCGGTTAAGGTAATGATAGGGAGTACAATTAAAGTTGGAGGCAAGATAATGAATAACTCCAAGGTCTGGTTATGAGTCACTTTGTAATTACCAATCCCACCTTAATGTCCTGCTTGTGTAGTGATCAGAAATTTGAACTGTGTGATAATTATCCCTCCCTTATGCTTTTTTTACCATTTTCCTCTAACACATCTTGTCAGGAAAAGCCTGGCAATATGTATCATGAGAAAATGCTTGGAAAAGAGGCAAAGTATAGATCGAGGTGATATAAATGTCGCATACGCATGTTATGTCTCTTTTCCAGGGCAGAACTCACTGCTCCTAATCAGGCCCTTGGAGTTAGGATTAGTAATAGTGAAGAAGTAATGGTTTTGATGAGGAGTTGTAATCAGGGTGTTGGCATTTTAATGTTAAAATATAGGAACCACTATACTAAGAACAAATCCAGGCTTGCAAGCCCGAAAAAGCCCCTCACTTACTCCTGTTTTTGTGTTTTTGCAAGTCACATAGTGTTGTACACACTTCAAATGAGGTTCTGGGGATTATGGCTATGTAATGGGAGGCAATGCTTGGTGTTGTTTGAGTATTGAGTTGACCCTAAAGTTCTTAACCTTAATGAAATTCACAAAAGGTTTTACAGCATATATCTAGTCCAACAAGTACCCCACGAGCTTCTAGGCGAGGTCTAAAAGCTCAATGCCAATGGGAAGAATTAAAGAGACCTTTCAACTTTACCCACTAGATTGTGGGAAAGGAAGCAATTGCTTTTGTTCATATAACCCTCACACACTCTAGTAGTGTCATGCTTCATCTTCGGGTTCATCCTTACTTCTAAAGGTCAGGGTTGTCTCGACCATATTTCAGGTAGCACTTAGGAAGAAATGGCCAGGGGGTATAAAGATTAAAAATCCTTCTGCAGATACTGGTATCCCTTTATTATTGGAGCTGCAGGGGATATAAAAATACAAAAAAACTATGTGGGTCGCAAGGAGTATTATGGTCCGAACGAGGGCCCAACCCACACTAATAAACTCAATCCCAGAAAGAATATGACTTTACCATCTGCTGATCCAAGTACTACCAATCTAGCTAACGAAGCGGCGTCCGCGGATCTAGCTGTACTGGCCCCCTGGGAGGAGCTCTGGAACTGACTGCTCCCTGCAAAGATACATTGAATCTTCCACCAGCAGCTTGCCCTTTTGTACTGGTTCTTGTAGGTGTGCCTCCTTTGAAGACAGGCTCAGCTGAGTCCTGGTCACAATTAAAGAACAAAACCGTAAATTTATTAAACAAATACAAGTATTGTGAAACAAGGAACGCTGGGGAAATCATATGATAGGGAGGGTTGGGTGGGTTGGACAAGGGTATTTGGACATTTCAGGGGATGTTTAGTGTTAAACTTTAGGGCCCAAATGTATGTACATAACATTTTAAAACATGGAGAATCACTACCACATATTAATTCTCAGATTGTGCCACTACCCCTTGGCTATTTCTATAGGCCAGTAAGCACCCCGACCCTTCGTGATATCCCAATCCAGGAAATGCCCTTACTGAGATGCACAAACAGGTTTGATGTTCTTAGCAACCTCTGTGCATCCTCTGCCCGGCTCACTCACAGCAAATATCATATTGCCACTGTCCTTCCCGCTAAAGGCACTACGTTACGAATTGTGAGCAGGAATGTGGCAAGGATCCGCTCTAAGTTATGTGTGCTGTAAACTTTATTAATTTTATACCAGGTTATTCCTGATCCCTCTTTTTAAAGTCCTGCTAACAGGGAAAGTTATTCTAGACTTTGGCTGGTAAAGAGTGACGTGACTCCTTGAAGACACTATTGCTATCATATTGAGTGTCATCTGAAAAAAAAGTGTTATTCAATGGTGGACTGGGACAAAGAGGAAGGGTAACCCGAACACAACACACACACACAAATTCACATACACCACAAACACACAAGCCTGCATCTGTACACAAACACACACACACATATTACACACATTTTTAAAGAAAAAAAAGATAATTTTTAAGGTAATGAATTTGCACAAGAAGAAGATCTGAAAAAGGCAAAAACTAAAACTTAGGGGAAAAAAACATTTGCCAAATAATTCTTATCAAGTTTAAAAAACTTGGAAAATACTTTTCGATGTTAGCCTTTTTATACAGCAGATCGTACACTATACCACATAATAAAGTGGAAAAACACAAGGTGGCAAGAACATAAACGCAATGAGTAACTTAAACATAGTTGCGGTGGAAGGGCATTGAATGGGCAAAATAAGTAGTTCTGTGAACCCTCCGGGGTCTGTACCGAATTGTTAAAAGAGCTCAGGAACGTCCCAAAATACAACACCGTGCCCATTAAATACCTTCATATTAGATACATTTAGAGGAGGTGCACATAATTCCTGTGTTATTGTTCTTCAATGGGGTGTTGTCTATGCTGAGGTTGTCAATCTCCCATTTTGAGGTTTTAGTTTTATTTCAAATATTCTTTTAGACATAAATAGTGAACATGTTTCCGCCACAACAGCCCACTACTATTTTATTCTTCAAGCAGCTCTGGTCCTAAGATATAAATAGTTAATGGCCAATTTTCCCTTGTATTTTGGGTCTGAGCGCCTACGCAAGTTCTCCTGCTGTGGGTGTGTCCACATTAATTTATTTTGGGATTATGTTTGACATTCTTTTAAGAAGCTCCTTGCACTGTTGGATTTCATTGGGAGCCTTTTTCTCTTTTGCCTCCTGGGGAGTTCATGCTCTCTATACCTGGATGACAGAATCAGCGCCCACACATGGAGGGCATGTAACCTAGATAAATGCACCCCTGGGCTCCTCTATTTAAATCCTCTACTGACTAGTTCATACTCTGCATCCCGTTGCCAGGGTAACAGGCTTAGTCCCTCACATGCAGGCTATATAAGATTGAAAGGAGAGGAAGTGGCTTTACGGCTGGAGCGGTCAACCTCGAAGCTGGGGAGCCGGTTCGAGCCTCAGCAGGGGCGCGCAACATCCTGTGATTCTGAACAAATCACTTAATCTCTCCGTGCCTACAAAGAATATGAATATGTCCTTCTGTAGCACACCTGGTGCTCATGTAAAGCGCTCTGATACATTCGGTCACGTTCGCGCTATATAGAACTCCCCACAAAAAAAAGTCTACATAATTCTACTAAAGGTGTGCCAAGGGCATGCCCTGCTGTGCGGGTCCACATGCCAAGCAGGTGGAAGTTGGGACACTGACCAAGATGTTCCTATCACCTTTGCCTTGATCTAGCTTTTCTTTTATCAAACAAACGTTTCTTTTATCTTTTCATTTCTATATGGTCTGCTGGACCTCTGTCGAAGGTCTGTCTTTGGACGTTTACTGCAATCATATGCCCAGGAAACCCACCTCAACCAGAAAATCTCATTCAGGTCCCTTTACATGTTAATAAATGTGTTTTGTGTGCCAAAGCGTAGCTTTTAGATTTATGTTCTCAGTCCAGGCTCAACACTGGTTGTATTGTTTGTAATGGAAACCTGGTCCAAGAAGCCACCAGAACCAGGCATCTGTTCAATGGTACTTTCAGCCCATAGTACTATTCAACTACATACAGAGCATGAGCTTAATTTGAAGTCATGGCTATAGAAAAAAAACTGTCATCAACTCCCATGGAAACCCAGGGGCAGTTTTAGAGTTTGGCTGATTTGGGAGTTATCCTTTGTTTGCCAATGTGTTCACTTCTGCGAATGGATCCTCCTCTGCTCCTTCCTCGCCTCCTCTTTCTCTTCCTCCAGTGCTCTCTAAGGGGATCACTGATACAATATTGTGGTATACCATATTGTTGACAAAAATGCTGTGTAAAAAATATTGTTTACCACTATCCTATACTTATAACGGAATGACCAAAATATCGGAAACAAATGTTGTTAGCACTAATATGGTCAGAAAATATACAAAAATATTGATTTTGTAATATAACTAGGGTTTTAAGCAGTAGATCTTAAATATTTTAAAATATAAATTAAATATAATGTATATTAAATACACTTTACTAATTTTAAATGCTATAAATATACACTTATATAGACATACAAACACATACATATATGTTTTGTGTTTATATAAATACATATTTATATAGTTTTCATATATCTTACATGGATTGCTATGACCACATAACTGTATATACATCTGTGTGTGTATATATATATGTATATATATTTTTACACACAAATATTAACACACAAAAATAATATGGAGCCGAAACGTCATGCGGCTAACTTGCACTAAATAAATAACTTCAGCACTTAACTGGTCCATGTCTGCGTGATCCCTTGCTGGGGAGGATTGCTGAGCGCGTGGAGAGAGACACTGGTATTCGGATATATAGGTCGGGCAGTTTCCGAACCGACCAACACACGAGACCCTCTTTGTTAATTGGTCAACGCCTCAATCGGAACGCTTCTTGGAGTTGCTTCCGGGATCTTCAAACTCCGGAAGGAGTAAGACGTTTTACCCCCAACAACAGCATCTGTGAATTTGAAAGAACTTGGTGTGTACGAGCCCACGAGGTGGCGGACCGGAAAAACAAGAAACCGGCAGTTACCGACTCGTCGAACAAGTATGCGAACGCAGCGGTTTGTTGGGTGAAGAGTAAAGTGCATAGGCGCGCTGCTTACCAATCATTACACCGGGGCAGCTTAGACGCCGTGTAACAACCATTAGTATTGCAAGCATGTCGGCTGACAGTGTTCGAGACCGGGAGGCATTGGCATCAACAATGTTTTCCGGTAGTTCTCCTCTCCCCACTAACATCCGGGGGAGGACTGACAATATCGCCAGCAGTAGCAGCAGCACAGCACTAAGAGACCTGTTTAAGACATTAGAAAAGAAATCCCACAGTGAACAATCGAAATGGTGGGAATCCAAATCATTACAAACGTATGTTGAGGTAAACCGCATCCCACACGGTTTACGCATACTAACAGCTCCCACGTACGAGGATCCTAATCCCGATCTGATGAAAGAATGGGCGGAATGTAACCTGGAGGCATCACGCCGCCAAGTCCAGATTCTAATTAAATATGCAGACATTGATCGGGCCAAATTATTAACTGATATTGAAGCCATTCAGGAGCAAATAGAAAGTATGGGCGAATATGAGGAAAGAGCCAGGCTCACAAAGGCAATGAATGAACGTTTGAAAAAAGAGGAAGCAAAAATCATTGAGAGAAAAACATATAAATTTTAATGAGATCGTAACGATTATGACTTAGGACAAATTTTCACGTTCTCCAGAAAATATGACTCATTGCGAAGTGGGACAAGCAAACCTCAACCAAAGCCCAAAATGATTCGACAAAATAAAGGACAAGCTAACACAACTAACTCCACTCTCAGTTCTGATATTGATACAGACTCGGACACAGAACGTCGCAAACAGGCCCAGGCAGAAGGCATCCCGAAACCCTCACCGGGACAAGAGATTGTTTTTTTATGCCAAGAGAGACTTCAAACCCTGAGATCGAGCACGCAGCAAAAATACGCACACAGCGGGCAAACTTCAGGAGGCGCCAAAAGCACAGGGCGACCCAGAGGAGGATATCAGAAAAGGAAGAGAGGTGGGGGGCAGGGATCTGCAGCCCAGCAAAATTAATTGGAGGTAAGAATCAAACGATTATCAACCTAACCCCTTTAAGTTTAACACCTAAGGAAGAAGAAATACTTAATTTGGTGTTATCTTTTGCTCCACAGTGCAACTTCAATTATCCCGCAACAAGATGTGACTTTTATAAGGCGGTGAGAAAACCCAAGCTGCGAAAATTATATGTACTTAAAGCCAAGCCAAAAGATGCAATGCTGCCCCATAGTGGAAATGTTGATATCGTGAGTAATGCATCCCAAGGTACTAGGATTATCACGGAACTATGGGAAACGGAGGGGGCAGGTTATGAAGGAATTTCACAAACCACAAGAGGAGCTTGTGAATTGGATGAATTAGGCAACAGATCATCAGTTAAAACTCCATTCAGACCCCCTTCGATTTTCACCCCGGTACTCCCAAGAGATGCCTTTGACATCTTTCACGAGAATGTTGTTGGACAATTGAAAGAATTACAAAAAAACATATCTAAAACCAAAAGAAAATATGATGGAATATCGCAAGGATACAAAGCACTCACAACCCGCCTATCCAAAGAAAAAGAAATCATCATAAGAGGGAGTGACAAGGGCGGGAACATAGTACTGATGACGAAATTGAACTATGATAAGGAGGCTTTTTCCCAATTAAACAACAGAGAATGTTATGAACGTATCAAGGCTCAGACTTTAACAGTCATCAAATTGGAATACCATCGAATATTAGCTTTTTGGAAATCAACAAAATTAATTAGTGATGCTGAGTATAAATACCTTAAAGTTGATAATCCAGTGACACCCATCATGTATTTTGTCCCCAAAGTGCACAAAGATCCATTACATCCGCCTGGCAGGCCGATCATTTCTGCAAGAGGCAGCCTACTTGAACGTACATCAATTTACATAGACTATTTTTTACAAGGCTATGTACAAAAACTTGATTCCTATGTGCAAGACACGGGAGATTTTTTTGTGAAAACGAAACACATTGATTGGGTACCTGGTGATTGGTTAATAGCGTTGGATGTTACCTCGCTATATACCAGTATTGCACACATACATGGACTGTCAGCGGTAAAACATTATCTATCAAGATGAGCCTCTATATTTGGAGAGCACAATGAAATGCTATTAGATATGTTAGAATTTTGTTTAACAAACAACATTTTTATGTTTAACAACCTAATATACCGGCAATTACAAGGGGTGGCGATGGGGGCCAGCTTCTCCTCAAGCTTCGCATGTTTACACATGGGAGCTTGGGAGGAGCTGGTACTAAGGACCAAACACAAACAAACTGTTGAAAATAATGTGATTGCTTGGTATCGTTTTATTGATGATTTACTTGTAATATGTAGAGGCAGTGAGGAAGCAGCATTGAACTTTATTGATAACATCAATCAGAATGATTTAAATCTCAAATTCACTGCTACACTCAGGCAGAGCACAGTCACATTTCTAGACACTGAGCTGTATATTGACAAAAATCGACTTGAATCCAGGATTGTCCGCAAAGCCACTGCTGGCAACAGCAGTTTACATGCGGCCAGTGCACATCCCATGCATCTCATATCAAGCATCCCCTATGGGGAGATGCTAAGGATGAGACGTGTGTGCAGCAATCCTATAGACCTAGAAAAAGCCCAATTGGAAAGTAGGGAGCGTTTCCTTGAAAGGGGCTATTCAATTCTGACTATTGAAAAGGCCAGGGTTAAATCCATGAAATTCACCCGAGAGGAACTCCTTATTAATAGTATCAGAAACCAACCTGATAACAAGCTAGATGAGAGTAAAATGAAGTCAGGGGAGTCTACAAATTTTAGAATTATCACTGGCTTCAGCAAACAACATCGTGAAATTTACAGGATTGTTAACAAACACTGGCCCATAGTTAGAAGTGACCCTATTATTGGTGCTGGTCTACCCCAAAGGGTGTCTTTAACTTACAGCAGGGCACCCTCCCTCAGAGATCAATTAGTAGACACCAATCCTGAACCCATCATGAAGACCACATGGTGGCAAAATAACAAGGGGTTCTTCAAATGCAAGACTTGCAAAGCTTGCAATCATGGAATTATTACCAAAACTTATACTGATGGCTTTAGTGAGGTACAACATCCAATAACACAGGTATTAACCTGTAAAACTGAATATGCCATTTATGTTTTGCAATGCCCCTGTCCACTGAAATACGTTGGCAGCACGAAACTTCCTGTGCACCAACGTATTCTCCAACATTTGAGAGCTATCACCAATGTAGATAACACTTATCCGGTGGCGAGACACTTTCGGGACCACCACCAGAGCATTAACACTTCACTTAAATACTTTGTGATAGACACGATAAACGCAAGTAGACGAGCTGGCGACAGAGAGGCAAAGCTAAGAAAATTGGAAACTCGTTACATCCTCTTACTTGACACTAAGGCCCCAGGTGGATTAAATGTCACAGAGGATATGTACACTTGTCTCCCATGAGCCTTTTAATGATGATGGAATTCATAGTAATGAGTTTGGATTACACCTAATGGAAACAAAGTCCCATCGTGGGATTGTACCCGGCTGGGATACACTACGATTGGGAATGCAGATATGATAATTATATGAACAGGTCGATTTGGTGCTAAAGCTGTTGCTATTTGATTTGATAATTTATGCACACAATGAGGGCACATCATATCTGTTCAAACTAGGAGGGTCCTTATTCCTCAATAGTTGATATTCAGATTGTATGATGCAAATTCAATTATATTTCATTTTTTTATGTAAACACCACATGGTCTATCAATTAGGGGTCATTACAATGGTATAATATATATTTCCAGTATTTATGTGATTAAGGGCTATCTCAATTTGAGATGATTGACGATGTATATACATAATGGACATTAACATGATTAGTCGTATTTATAAGAAAATCAGGTATTCGGTGTTTCATTGTTTGACACTTTATTTGCTATTTTGCATATAAGCGTATTTTGCACAAAAAACATTATAGGAATAATGATTCCTGAAGTTTTGAAAATTTGCACTAATGCGTATTTTGCACATGTATATTAAGCACTAGCACTTTAGATCTATCAACATGAATATTGGATAGGCAAACTATTATTATTTATTATTTGCCTTGTCAAACTATGTAAACTGAATACATACATGTACATGCAGAATCTACAGGTATTTTACAGTGATTTGTTCTTTGTCAATCAGCACTAACATTGACATATTTTTTATTGCATTTTAACAAAAAATGTAATTTTGACTGTCATTAAATGAGGAGAGTTAAACACTATTGTATGATGTAAGGACCCCAGTATGTTTACCATGTCTACTTATAGCCCTTACACGTGACTAGGCATGAACCAATTACTGGCACTTTAAAAGAACTCGTCATAATTGTGATCACTGTCATGTGAACAAGGCTCCTTGGAGCCGAAACGTCATGCGGCTAACTTGCACTAAATAAATAACTTCAGCACTCAACTGGTCCGTGTCTGCGTGATCCCTTGCTGGGGAGGATTCCTGAGCACGTGGAGAGAGACGCTGGTATTCGGATATATATATATATATATATATATATATATATATATATATATATATATATATATATATACATTCACTGAAAAAACCATAGGTTATAGACCATATATAGTTAGGGATTAGCATTTAAAAAACCTTATTTTACTCACACAAAACCATTGAAATTCCATATATAGTTAGTTGCACTAACTATATATCGCGCACCCGCAATCCACTGCTGATGATGTCACATATTACATCATTCATGACATGGTCAGTGACATCACTGATGACATCACTGATGACATCTCAAATGACATCACTGATGACATCACTGATGACATCTCAAATGACATCACTGATGACATCATCCAGTGACTGTGTGTTTCTGTAAAGTTTAAATATGTTTTACATATTGAAGAATGAGTAGATGTAGAAGTGTCTGGATGAAGGATTTAGTAGGTGCGTGACTGACTGTATGAGTGAGTGATTAAATGTGTCTCACTGAGTGCATGGGTTAGTGACTAAACTGTCTTAATTTGTGCATCATTATGTCTGTTGTTCTGTAAACTGCTGCATGTGTTGGTCAGTAGCTATATGAGTAACTATATGGGTTATTGATTGATTGCCCAAGTATTTGTATGGGAGACTGAGTGTGTGTGTGGCTGGCTGGGAGGTGTGTGACTCTGTGCAGATCAATGTGTACTTGTATCAATGATTGTATAAGAGAGTAAGTATGTGTTAGTATATGTTTCAAAATGTAAGGTGCTCTATGTTTAACTGTATAGATTAGAAAATGGAAGTGTGATTGATTATTTACAGGACTGACTAGGTGTGTGAGTAACTCCATGGATGAGTGACAGAGTGTGAGAGTCTGTATAGGTGTATGAGTGCATATGATAGTGTTGTAAAGATGAGTGATTGTATGTATGAATGATTGTATGGGTAAATGAGTGAATGTGTGTAAACATAGGAATCACTGAGTGCGTATGTAGTAACTAGTATTGGTGTGTCAATGGTTTCAAAAATTATACTCTGTATTTAACACTGGGTGTAACAGAGGTTATATTAAAGTGTGAGGAGATGCATTGTATTGTCACATGAATGATATCATCAGTGATGTGGTCATTGATGTCAAATGAGATGTCATCAGTGATGTCATCAGTGATGTCATTCGAGATGTCATCAGTGATGTCATTTGAGATGTTATCAGTGATGTCATTCGAGATGTCATCAGTGATGTCATTTGAGATGTCATCAGTGATGTCATCAGTGATGTCACTGACCATGTCATGAATGATGTAATATGTGACATCATCAGCAGTGGATTGCGGGTGCGCGATATATAGTTAGTGCAACTAACTATATATGGAATTTCAATGGTTTTGTGTGAGTAAAATAAGGTTTTTTAAATGCTAATCCCTAACTATATATGGTCTATAACCTATGGTTTTTTCAGTGAATTTTCAAGGTTTTTTAAATGCTAATTCCTAACTATATATGGTCTCTAACCTATGGTTTTTTCAGTGAATTTCAATGGTTTTTTAATAGCAAATATCATAAGCTGTCGAATGTCAAGTACGTGGTAAGTAAAAACATTTTCGTGTTTATGCACACTGATCTGCTTTGAATGCTGCCCCCCCTCCCCCTCATTTCTATTACGAGTACTCTCTCTTTGCAGATAGTGAAGGGTAGTTAACGCAGGCCTTTGCCCCCGTTGTAATCCGTCGTGCCTGCTTCTCTCTCCATTTGATTGATTGTTATCCAAGCATTTACTGTTTTAGAATTGGTTCTCTTTGGTTCATTCTCTATTTACAAACAAGCACAGAGTCGCAATACTCTGTTTAGTCTTTGCAGATAGCGAAAAATCGTGTAAAAAAACAAAAGGAATCGAGCAAAATCAGTAGGCCACTAATGGGATCTCTTTTTGACCTCGCTAAAATAGAAACATTAGGAACAACCCCTCATGACAAACACGAAACTATTGAGATGAACTGAACTCCACACCATGATGGCTGCAATACAGCTCGGCTCCGCCACCCACCCCGCCCAAAATAACGATAAACTCTATGCAAATATTACAAATATATACAACACACCAGCAAAGTAACAGGGTAAAACATTTTATTAAACAACTATTTACATAACTATTTTATACTTTTTGTTGCCCGATCCGGCTAGCTCAATCGATCGAGCATGAAACTCATGCACTCTGATGGTTCAAAGTTTTGAGGAGTGCTTGTAACACTGTCTGAAGCCTATTTGCACTTGTTTCAGCTTCACTATTCTCAAAGTAAAGTGGGGGCTGTTTGGGGACGTGACTGCATTTGTGAACAATGTAATGCGGTGCCACCCTGAACCGCTTGACGGAGGCCCCCGAGGGACGGTGTGATGGCGCGGACTCGGAGGGGGCGCTTGGCTCCGGCTCCCTCCCCAAGTCGTGTTCTCCTGGTGTGGCCTGAGATCGCCCCCGACATAGGTGGCCGGCTCCCGGGATCAAGCGGAACTTTTTGCCTTTTGGTAACTCTTCCATTCTTGACCTTGTCCCACAATCCGTTTCACCTAAAGACACGCTGTAGTGGGGCGCCCCTTTACCATTTCAGTTGCCATTCCGCCCGCTTTTGCTACACTGTGCCTCTTCCGCTATTCAGCTGTTTACCGCCCGCTCTTTCGACTACAGCGTCTCGCTCACCATGTAGTTGAGTTGCTCCCGCTCTTGCGGTGCAGCGATAGCCGGCTGCCACAGTACTCTCAAAATGGCGACCGGCTCTTCAGATTTCGGCGTGGTCCACTAAAATTGCCCTGCGACACCTTGGAACTCGGACGCTTGTCTGCTAGAGATTGGGCTCCATTCTCGAAAGCGTCCCCTCAGCCTTGAAGATTCTACAAAAGTCTTGGGGGCCCCCGACTCCCGCAGGCTTCTGGTGGGGAGCGGCTAGCATTATTGCTCGTGGAATGGCCACGACGGAGCTACGAAATGGTGGTGCTCTCATGCTAACGCCAGCTTCAGTCTGAAACATCCAGAAACACTGTTGACTACCAATTCGATCAGTTCCGGTAGCGCCCCAACGTGACCCGGTAGAGAAGAACTAGCCCTCCCCTCTTTGACTGATGGTTCTTGTTGCCTGTCCCTTCTGTTGTCATTTAACAGAACTATTTAGCCTGCTGAAAGGGGTTGTGTTCCGACCGCTGGTTGGTGGAGACATTTTGACTATATTCTGGACCTGCGTTGTCGCGTAATGCGTCATATGACGCGCCACGTTAGCGCATCCGGAAGTGATCCGGGGCGCGACGCGCAGCGCGTAACGTAAGCATAACAGGTCATGTGACTTGTTAATAAAACTTTTCATTGGTTCATTTTACTTTTCTTATTCTAATGATGAAAGGCTTGGTCATATGACCTAAAAATTACGGTTTTTATTACTTTCGAACATTATTTTTTCTTAAATATATGTTATAATGTTCCAGGCTAATGTACTTTCCCGGAAAATTTACAACTGTCCTGCAAGTAAAATATATTCCTTTTTCGAGAAAAAGGGCGTTTCTTCGTCCCATGACGGAGCCGTTGAGCAAAAGAGGGTCGGCCTGCTGTCTTAGTCGCCGATACGCCTGAATATGAGATTCTTATCGATCACTTTATGTTGCAGGAGTAGAAAACACAACAGCCCTTGACCATTTATCTTTACTGCGTTCCTGCGTATTATACCTTTTACCCTTCATGTAATTGGTCTGCTTTATTTCACTTGCCTTTTACTGATTCTAAAACAGTGACTATTATTAAAAACTTTACCAATGTATATACTACTACCATGTTTTCTTTTAAAAACCTTTATTGTGAAAATGTCATTATACAAATACGGGCCTATAACCACGTGGGCCGGCCACGGAGCAAACTATAATCGTATATGATGAGTAGACATTTACACTGTAGAGGAACATAACGGGCGGGCCATTAGGTTGCAAGAACTAAAGTGTCTAACAGTTGCGGAATCGGTGGACGTACATTTTATAATTAAAATACGACAGGGCCAGTTACAATAAAATTATCTAGATATACATTTGCGGGCAAGTACCATGGGTGACGTTAATTCGAACTTTCAATAGTACAGTAATCAATAACACATCAGAACTTAATATCAATAGGGATATCGAAATATTCAATCTATTCTCGTCCCCGCCCGCCATGTGCTTCAAAACTGCATACGTATCTCGTGATATCAAGGTTGTGCAACCAGTACACAACAACGAGTTACGAGTCCCATTTATTCCGGTGCCATTTTGTGCGAGGACGGGCAAGTCCAGGATAAAGACAAAATGTCTCTACCAACCATCGACTATGATGATGTTCATATGCTGTATTTATTAGAGTAACACTCATCTGTCCACATGAAATTAATTTGCCACAATCTAAACATGTCATTTTAATCTTTCCAAAGTTCTTCTAAATATTTGGGACCGTTTCCCTTGCCTCTGATGCTGTCAGTGCCACATCTTTGATGAATGTACTGGCAGGTTGGGGGTTCTCCTCCAAATCTCTCTTTTATGCAGCACTATAATTAATCGGTGCCACCTCTCCATATGACGATGCATGGTATAGTTACCATAACTATATATTTTTTCGGTTCCTCTGGAGAGTACATCGTGGCAGATGAAGCGTGTAACGTACCGGGCATTTACCTTTTTTTGCATGTAGAGGAAAGGAAAAAAAATTCGAGCGTCCGAGTTCTAAGGTGTCCCAGGGCCATTTTAGTGGACCAGGCCCAAATCCAAAGAACAGGCCGCCATTTTGAGAGTCCTGTTGCAGCCGCCTGTCGCTGTAGCATCAAGAGCGGCCGAAACTCAGCTGAATGGCAACTGAAACGGTAAAGGGGCGCCCCACTACAGCAGACGAGCCTCCACCCAGGAAGGCCCGTTCACGCCGCCTACCCCCCCCTCCCCCCTTCGGGCACCCCACGCCGTTATTCGGAGCAGGATTGTAGGATGGCCACACCAGTACGGCAACTTGCTAGACACCACCTCGGTGCCTACCGAATCTCACCGCCTTGTGGTGTCTTCTATTCAGAAAACATTGTTGTGCTGCCTTCGACCTATTCGCCGCAAGTGCGCACGCAACTCAGCTGCATAGCTTGCTAGACACCACCTCGGTGCTAACCGAATCTCAGCGCCTTGTGGTGTCTTCTATTCCGAAAATATTGTTGCGCTGCCTTTGGCTCCATTCGCACATCGGTCCGCTACTGACGCCATCTCACAGGCCAACGGGGCGCCCCACGCCGACTTTCAGCATTGTAGGATGGCCACACCAGTGCGGCAACTTGCTAGACACCACCTCGGTGCCATCCGGATCTTGGCATCTCAGCGCCTTGTGGTGTCTTCTATTCAGAAAATATTGTTGCGCTGCCTTTGGCCCCATTCGCACATCAGTCCGCTACTGCCGCCATCTCACAGGCCAACGGGGCGCACCACGCCGACTTTCAGCATTGTAGGATGGCCACACCAGTGCGACAACTTGCTAGACACCACCTCGGTGCCATCCGGATCTTGGCATCTCAGCGCCTTGTGGTGTCTTCTATTCAGAAAATATTGTTGCGCTGCCTTTGGCCCCATTCGCACATCGGTCCGCTACTGCCGCCATCTCACAGGCCAACGGGGCGCCCCACGCCGACTTTCAGCATTGTAGGATGGCCACACCAGTGCGACAACTTGCTGGACACCACCTCGGTGCCATCCGGATCTTGGCGCGTTGTGCTGCCTTCGGCCTATTCGCACATCGGTCCACTACTGACGCCGCCTCACGTGCCAACGGATTTTCTACGCTTTTTATACCCTATGCCGCATAACAGGTCATGTGACTTGTTTATAAAACTTTTCATTGGTTCATTTTACTTTTGGTTTCCTAATGATGGAAGGCTTGATCATATGACCTAAAAATAACACTTTTCATTGGATGAAAACTTTTTTTTTTCCCAAACGATGAAAGCCCCACCTTGTTTCTGGATGTTTCAGACTGAAGCTGGCGTCAGCATGAAAGCACCACCATCTCGTGGCTCCGTCGTGGTCATTCCGCGAGCAATCATGGCAGCCGCTCCCCACCGGAAGCCTGCAGGAGTCGGGGGCCCCCAAGACTTTTGTAGAATCCTCAAGGCGGAGGGGACGCTTTCGAGAATGGGGTCCAAGACCTAGCAGACAAGCGTCCGATTTCCAAGGTGTCCCAGGGCCATTTCAGTGGACCAGGCCCAAAAAGGAAAGAGCCTGCCGCCATTTTGAGAGTCCTGTGACAGCCGCCTATCGCTGCACCGCAAGAGTGGGCGCAACTCAGCTGAATTGCGGATTTTGACACAGTGGACCAAAAGCGGACGGAATGGCAACTGAAACGGTAAAGGGGCGCCCCACTACAGCAGATGAGGCTCCACCTGGGGAGGCCCGATCACGCCGCCTCCCCCCCCCCGGGGCGCCCCACGCCGTTATTCGGAGGGCGGCAACTTACTGGACATCACCTTGGTGCCATCCACATTTCAGCGCGTTCTGCTGCCTTGGAACTATTCGCACAACAGACCGCTACTGACGACCCACCCCCAGGGACGCCCCACGCCGGATACCCAAATCAGTGCGGCACCCAGGCAACATCACCTGGGTGCCGTCCAGAAATCTGGACGTTGTGCTGCCTTGGGACTATTCGCACAACCGACCGCTACTGACCATTGTTCCTTCTTTTTCCCTAAAAATGTTTAAATGTTTTTACTGTTTTTGTTTTGTTGTATATATTTATAAGTTATTAAAGTTTTATAATCCTACTACTTTGTTGGAGTGCTATATATTTTTAATGTGACACATAATTGTAAAAACTTTGATGTACAAAGGGTCATCCCTGGAATCTTCCGCTTCAGGCTCGGTCCCCTCCCCAATCACAATACAGGATGGTTTTCAGATAGTAGGAACGCGTGTGGTGTGACGGATCTCATCGGGTGTGGGCCTTGATCTACTATAACTCCTTTGAAGAGGGGTGATTCTTTACAGCTGGGGCCATAAACTACATCTGCAAGGCTAGCTGATAGCCTGGGACCGGCCTGGACAATCGGACACAGAGGAAGAGGAGTGTCAGAGGGTGCGGTAGTGAATAGGGCGAAAGGGAGGTGTCGGGCGGGCACAGGGTGTGATTCTCAGGGAAGAGCAGCGCAGATGGGGGGGAGGTTTATTGCCCATGCATAAGACAGAGAGCGAGGTGACCAGTGCCTGGGGGAGATGCTTGCGAGGGTGGGGAGCCATGCTAAGGATCGACAGCGTGCAGAGAGTGGGTCTGGTCAAGTCATCTAAAATGGCTGCCGTGCACGACAAAAGTGTGGCATTTGAAAAAAGGCAAGATGGCGCAGACAATGTTTTTCAACACTTCCTGATTTCCTTCGAATCGAACGTTAACAGACGTTGGGGCATATTACCAAAGTTAAGCGATATTTATCCCTAACGATGCTTAGCAACGAATTTTTTACCGCTAAGCATCGTCAGAAATTATCGCAGATAAACCTTGCTATTATCAAGGTTTATCGCAAATGCGATAAAAAACGGCCGCAATGCATTAATATCGCTGAAAAGTCAGCGATATTCATGCATTACCAAGCTAATGCTCTTAGCCATGTTATCCACCTCCCATTGGATAACATGGCTAAGAACTGCTCAGGGCAGGTGTTACTTTTTGGAGATATTCGCGCTTAGCGCGAATATCTCCAAAAGTTGGTAATAGGAGATAGCGATGTTAGCGACTGTTTCCAGTCGCTAACATCTTGGCATGCCCACTTTGCATGTCATTAGTGATAAATATCACTGACATGCAAAGTGGGGCCCAAGATGGTCGCTATCTCCTACTAGCGGTCGCTAACTGGTGTTAGCGACAGCTAGGTAATACGGAGATAATTTTATCTCCGCTTTCTTGGCTTTTAAAGCCAAAAAAGCGGAGATAAACCCCCTTGATAATATGCCCCGTTATCTCTCCCACACTACCGGTCCCCCTGGGCTTAAACGCCGAGATGGTAGGGACTGCATCCCGTGAAGATAGGCCGAGACGTCACTCAGCAGAAAAAAAAGTTAAAAAAAAGTCTATAAACATACAATAAGTTAAAAGTCAATCATTCTTCATTCCTTGTAGTACGCTCCCCAGTCCGCTTCCCGTTACGCTAACCGGGCGCACCCCACCAAAAAAACCTATGGGGTCAGGGAGGATCTACTATGCCCCCTTATGGTCATTTGCCCCTTCGCTTTGGCCTCCTCTTGTCTCTCGATCCTACCGAGAGACAAGATGGCGGCCGCTACGGACTGTTTGGAATGTTTACAGACGCCGGAGAACCAATCAGCTTCGCTTCACAAAGCTCCGTAACGCGAAAAGTACGCGAAGTGGAGCGCTGCCCGGAGCGCTGTTACAGATATATATCTTTTTTTGAACGTTAATTTCTCAAAATCCACTGGAGCACATATATTGAGACCTAGCAAAGGCACATCGGGCTACCAGTCCCTACAATTTTGCCAAGTTTCGTGCAAATCCATTCAGCCGTTCGATTATTATTATTTTTTATTTTTTGCCCCGCGGGGCCCTTTTACAACCTCCACATCAAACCTAGGGGGTCAGGGAGGATCTACTATGCCCCCTTATGGTCATTTTCCCCTTCGCTTTGGCCTCCTCTTGTCTCTCGATCCTACCGAGAGACAAGATGGCGGCCGCTACGGACTGTTTGGAATGTTTACAGACGCCGGAGAACCAATCAGCTTCACTTCACAAAGCTCCGTAACGCGAAAAGTACGCGAACTGGACCGCTGCCCGGTCCGCTGTTACAGATATATATCTTTTTTGGAACGTTAATTTCTCAAAATCCACTGGAGCACATATATTGAGACCTAGCAAAGGCACATCGGGCTACCAGTCCCTACAATTTTGCCAAGTTTCGTGCAAATCCATTCAGCCGTTCGGGCTAAAAGTGAGGCCAACCACCCTATGGAAAACTCAATGTTAAAAACATGTTTTGGGACCCCCCTTTTTTCTCGC
Organism: Lissotriton helveticus; assembly: GCF_964261635.1. Lineage (NCBI taxonomy): Eukaryota > Metazoa > Chordata > Amphibia > Caudata > Salamandridae > Lissotriton > Lissotriton helveticus. Next base: position 200,332,455 of record NC_136072.1, read on the forward strand.
CCCCCCTTGACGAAACCCCCCCAAATTTTCAGGGGCTGCTCAGAAACAAAATGTTCCATTTTCCTGAAAATTTCAGCCAATTCCGTCCACAAACGCCAAAGTTATTAGACATAGAATTTTCAAAAATCCCATAGAGAAAAAATCCTAACTATATATACCTACTGGCGACCGCCAGTAGGTAATAAATATTTATATATTTGAAGAATGATCACAAGAAAACAAGAGCCAGCTTGGGCAAAAATCTGGATCCCCAAGATAAAATGAGTCACAAAGAAATAAAATATACAAGAAAGAAGTGACTCAAACAGATGGATTTACCAAAGAACATGGCATGAAGTCCAGTTTAGATACAAAGGAGCATCTGTAGGCTTGCGGTACAGATCAGTTGTAAATTTTTGTTCGTGAATGTTGAGTGGCACATCCAGAAAAGGTATATGAAGCTTCAGTTTAGTATTGTTGCTCGTAAATTTGATGGTAGGATGGATATTGTTGATATAAGCTGTAAATTGTTCCAATGTTCTGCTTCCTGTATTCCATATTATAAATATGTCATCATTTGTATCGTAACCATACCAGTGGTTTGATGCTAGAAGTGGCAAGTATACCGTTCTCTAGTTTGCCCATGAAGGTATTTGCATAGGATGAAGCCATCTGAGTGTCCATGGAAGTCCCTTGTATCTGCAGATAGTGTTTACCATTGAAGGACAAATTGTTGAATTTAAGGATATCTCTTGCAAAGTTGGTAAGCACATTTGTTGATGGCTTTTTCACAGTTCTTTTAGTAAAAGCTTCAGGTAATGCCATAAGCCCATCCTCGTGTGGTATATTGGTGTACAATGTCATAACATCAAATGCAGCCAGAAAAGTATCATCATCAAATGTGTATGTTTTGTTAAATTTTTCAATAATCTGAAGGAAGGTGACTGGTATCTTTTACAAATGATGGAAGTCCCTGTACAATGGGCTGCAAGTGCAGGTCAACAAATAAAGATAGTCTCTCGGTGGCTGTGTCATTGCCAAAGATGATGGAACGGCCAGGATTGTTCATTTTGGGAATTTTGGGAAGCGTATAAAATCTCCCAGGTTTTAGTTTGGGATGAACAAGTATATCTGCTGTTGTTTCATCAATGAGGTTTAATCTTCTGTGCCTTGCAAACATGTTCCAAATTTCTTTGTTCAAGTCTTCTGTGGGATCATTTTCTAAAGGTTTGTAAGTGTTGGTATCCATTAGATGTCTCATAACCTCCTCAATATAATCACTTACTTTCATGGCAACCACTGCACTACCTCTGTCTGACAGTTTTATAATGACATCCATTCTCTGTTGAAGGAGGTGGAGTGCTTTTCTTTCTTCTCGGGTATGGTTATCAGAAATCCTTTTAGGTGTTGATTCCTTGATGAGTTTGTTGATGGATAAAATGTATGTATCAAGAACAGGATTTCTACCACATTGAGGAGTCCATGATTTGGGACGGCGGAACTTCTTAAATGGATCTGGAATGTAGCTTTGCAGACCAACATTAGAATTATTGTAAAAGTTTTTTGCAAGTCTGCATCTTCTTGCGAAGGTTTTTAGGTCTCTCATCATGTTGGCCGTATTATGGTCCTTGGGTACAGGATAGAAATAGAGGCCTTTGCTCAAGAAGTTTAATTCACTTGGTGATAGGAGCCCTCCAGTCAAGTCAATAACCGGGTCCAATGTCTGGAAGGGTTGTAACTGGCTGATGCTATGCAGTCTTTTTTGTCTTATAAACCTTCTGTTTTTTATGGTAGTTACTCACAGGGCCTACACTGTCAAAGAAAATCTCCAAAAACAGAATGATTTATGAATTGGTGAGTTGGAAGATGAGGTACATGAAAACTTAACATATCTCTTATGGGTTTTGCAGATTTAATTTCAATAGCATTCCTGGCAGTCATCTTTTTACTACTGCAATCCTCTGGAGTAAGTCTGCCACTTCATATTCACCTTTTTGTTCTTTAAACATTCCAGTTCTTTTTGTAGTTTGGTTTTAAGCATCTGCATTTTTTTTAATGGTTACTCTAATAGATGCCGATAGTAGGGCCATTGATGAGTTATTCAGTAAAATATTCAATGATGCGGACCATTCACAATTAGTTAGTTTAAAAGGTGGCTTAGACTTAATCTCCAACCCCATAGGATAGATGTTAAATGTTTTATAGATTTGTAAATGTGCTATTGTAAATTGGTACTTACTGATTTTCTCCAGGATGAACAGTGCATATCTAGGATGTAGATTTGTTCTTGACATGGTGGTTGTTTCTGGCTTGAGTGTCGGATCCAAGGAGGATACAAGTTTGTAGTCCCAGAAACAGTATGCTTGAAGAAGAAGGATCACAAGAAAACAACAGCCATCAGGGCAAAAATCTGGATCCCCAGGATTCAATGAGTCACAAAGAAATAAAATATCCAAGAAAGAAGTGACTCAAACAGATGGATTTACCAAAGAACCAAGATATATTTCACTACAACGTTTCAGCATCCACCTTCCTCAGGCAGTACAAGATGGTTTGCTCAGTGGCTGCACAGATGACACAGCTGCGTCATCTGTTTCAGTCACTTCTTTCTTGGACCTATATATATATATATATATATATATATATATATATATATATATATATATATATATATATATATATATATATATATATATATATATATATATATATATATATTCACCCCAACACCTTCCCAGGACAGGAAAGTAAGTAGCCGCACACCGTGATGGAGCCTGCATCAATTTTATTCCAAGGGCAGCCCCGTCATACTAACATGTTTCGCTCGTTCTTCGTGAGCTTTATCAAAGTGTTCACGCCGCTGCCATTCAGAACCGGTATGGCGAGAAACTACATCACTTCTTTTTATTTGTTACATTGTCAATGGGCGTTATCCTTTCCTCGCTTGGTATTGTGGTCAATGTAGTTTCTTAATTATTTATTTTTCATTCCCTCCAATGGGTATTGTGGCTCATACCTGACTGAAAGCAAAGTCCATCGTGTCCCAAACGATTCATTTTCAAAATTGTCCGGGAACCAGTACCGAAGATAGTCTCCGGCGGCACCCGCCTGACCTAGTTGCTCGCGCATTCCAAAAACAAAGGTTCCATTTCGGTCAGGCCACGGCGCTCTTGTGGCAGTGCGTCGCATACGGCTGAACCACGCCGTTCCATATTCACCCCAACACCTTCCCAGGACAGGAAAGTAAGTAGCCGCACACCGTGATGGAGCCTGCATCAATTTTATTCCAAGGGCAGCCCCGTCATACTAACATGTTTCGCTCGTTCTTCGTGAGCTTTATCAAAGTGTTCACGCCGCTGCCATTCAGAACCGGTATGGCGAGAAACTACATCACTTCTTTTTATTTGTTACATTGTCAATGGGCGTTATCCTTCCCTCGCTTGGTATTGTGGTCAATGTAGTTTCTTAATTATTTATATTTATCACCAACATTCCACAAGGAAAACCTGAGCACTCTGAGGGTTGCTAAAACTGCACTTTAATTGTCGATTTCAACAGTAGACGTGTTAAGGCCAACTGCCTTTCTCAATACTAGCTTTATTTATGAAGTCACATGACCGTTTTTTTTAAATTTACACTTGCTTTTACACCCAGTGGATCACCATTCAATTCGCATGGAGACACGTTATCCTCTCTCCATTTACCTTTTCTAGTCAGCGTGCAGCCATCTTGAAGTATAGTAAAGATCGATATTAGAGGCAAAGTCATTTGGCACAATACAGCGTAAGTAGCTTTTACATCTACAATGGAACTTAGCCGTAGGGCTCATTTTTACATTACATGCTGGCTGTTTATTGATCTTCCTTCACTTGGTCCTAGGAGTGATTTTTCCTTGCAATGTGTACATAGTGCTTACATCTCTTGTTGCCGCAAACATCAATTTAAAAAAGTATGCCTGAAGGCGCAGGTCTTGGTAGCCATTGCCTAAACATTTAGCAATGTCCCTTTGCGGTGAACATGCCCTTTGTGGCTGCAGCGGTTCTGGCAATATTATATTTCAGTGTTTCACCAAATGCCACTCAAGTCACCGAGCACCATTGAAATGGTGCCTCCGTAACGTGCAAGTAGCTTCATATTGTTTAATTTATCACCAACATTCCACAAGGAAACACAGAACACTCTACGGGTTGCAAAAACCTCACTTTAATTGCTGATTTTGCCAGTAGATACGTTTCGGCCAACTGCCTTTCTCAATACTGACTTTCTGTTTGAGGTCACATGACTTTTTTTTAAATACACTTGTTTTTACTCCCATTGGATCACCATTCAGTTCCCATGGAGACGCGTTGTCCTGTCTCCATTTGCCTTTTCCAGGCAGCGTGCAGCCATCTTGGAGTGTTTTAAAGATCGATATCAGAGGCAGAGTCATTTGGCACAATACAGCCTAAGCAGCTTTTACATCCACAATGGAATTTAGCCACACAGCTCATTTTTACATTACACACTGGCTGTTCGTTGAACTTCCTTTACTTGATCCTAGGAGCGCTATTTCCTTGCAATGTGTAGATAGTGCTTACATCCCTCGTTGCCGCAATCACCAATTTCAAAACTTATGCCCGACGGCGCCGGTCTGGGTAGCTGTCACTTAAACATTTATTAATGTCTCTTTGGGGCGAGCATGCCCTTTGTGGCTGCAGAAGTTCCTGCAATATTATATTTCAATGTTCCAACAAATGCCACTCGAGTTGCCAAACACCATAGACTGGGTGCCTCCGTAACGTCATTTAATTTATCACCCACAGTCCACAAGGAAACACTGAGCACTCTGCGGGTTGCTAAAAATGCACTTTAATTGCCGATTTCATCAGTATGCGGGGAAGCACATTGCTGTGTCACATGTTGGGAGCTTGGCGTGGGTGGGGGGTGGTGGTAGGCGTATCCAATTGATTGTAAGGCACAGGCAAGACTCGAGCTCGGCGGTGAAGGGTAGGTCTCCCCACGCGGACACTGGCGATTAGAGCTACTTTGGGCTCATCCCTGATGTTCAGCCCCGCCGACCCCTCATGTGGCAATTAGTCTTTGACCATTAGGCATAGGAGAATTTCCACTGAGGTAACACACACAACACATGACACTAGCATGTAGTGATTGTTTTTAAGTTTTCCCCTTTTTTCACTTTTTGTAAAGGTCCTGATGAATCGCGGGTGATTATCCCCTCTGCGAGAAACATGTCGACCACTTCCACTTCTAGTCTCCCCTAGGATCACTCGAATTAGCCTGTTGACACCTAGCGAGCTAGCCCCACCTTTTAATTGCAGCCAGGGGACCCCCAGAATAAAGTTAATTCCGGTACCCCTTGCTACATTTTAACTGCCCTAGTATAAGCACTATACCACCTTGCCCACACACCCCCACTTCACCATAAGGCTGTTGGACAAAAAGATCTCCGCGAAAGAGCCCCTCTTTGAGGTGAGCCCGTCGGGGATTGCACCGCCTCCCCGACGAGGAGCAAACGCCGATGATGAAGCATGACACCCTTCTGGGTGTGTGAGGCAAACACGTCCAACAAAATGGATGCCCTGAGGTGCCACATCAACACCTCTGGTCACGCCAGCTAACAATTTTATATTTTCCCTTTCTCTTTATGAGGAACAGTTCAGCAACCCCCCTTTTTGCTTGTAAGGCACAGACAAGGGCATATAATGGTGCATGCATTGCAGCTGGACTATTGTTTTTCCATAGCACAGTGTAGAAATGCCTGTCGGGGTAGGGGATACTACCACTTCAAATGGGCACCCTTCACTGTTGAATTTTATATCTTGGAATGTCAGAAAGCTGATTGATAGTAGGAAGATCTGTAAAGTAGTACTGTATTTACAGCATCACCAGTTAAATGTAGCCACGCCAAGGCAATTTTTTAGATGCTGAGAAAGCTTTTGACTCTGTTGAGTGGGTATTTATGTTTTGTGCGTTACGTTGAGTAGGAGTGGGTGATACCTACCTGCAGCTGGTCCGGATCCTTTATACGGAACCAACCACACACATATGTTGTAATAATAGTATGGCGGCTCCAATTGCCATCAAGAGGGGCACGCAACAAGGTTGCCTCTTATCCCCACTACTTTGTGCACTAGTCATGGAGCCTTTGTCTTCCACGCTGCGGGAAAATCACTCCCACCACAGCTTTTGCTTTCCATACTATAAACTCATAACGTCAGCGTGCACGAACAATACGCTGCTGTATATTTGAGACCTTGAACATAACCTCTCGCCAGTTCTTATAAAGGTAGTACTTTTTATAGCCATTTCCCGGACTACGTATTAATTGGGACAAATCCCTAATTTTTCCCCTTACCACTGGCACAATACCAATACAGCTGGAATTTTTGCTCAGGTGGACAATGCATCTGGTTCACTACTTAGGCGTACAGGTTCACACTGACCCAGAAGTAGTACTGCATGAAATCTACGGAATGGCTGTACATTGTCTCACTTAGGCGGTGGACTGTTGGATTCACCTGCCCCTGTCTCTCTATGGATGTATAGCCGTCATGAAGGAGGTAGTCCTCCCGCAATTTTTGTTTTTATTTGAAAATATTCAGATACCTAATGTGATCTTCCGGACTGTGGCATACTAGTGCATTTGGTGTGGGCCGGCAAACAACCGCGTGAGCTCTTGGATATACTCAATCTCCCATACGAAATGGGTGGACTTAATGCCCCAGACCTTGAGGCCTACTAAAGGGTGGGGAAATGCATGTTTGCCTATTATTGGCTTCATGTACGGTCGGATTTACCACATCTCAGAGGCAGGAAAAGGCTGCAGCGGAGGCACTACGGGAACTTGGAATACGTTACATGGGTGATTTCTTTGAGAATGGGGTCCTTCCTGACTGAGCACAGGTCAGTGCACAGTGTGAAAAACCATCCTTGCTTGCACAATTTTATTATTATCAGGCGCATCATAGGATGCAAGCATTACTGGATGACACGCTTGAGAAACCATTGGAGCTACCAACTTTCACTTATCTACTACAAACACTATACACTTTCTCACAGGAGGCCCGACGGCCTGTCATTCCCAAGGCTTGCAGTGATTGGCAAGAAGACCTAGGTATAAATATTAGTGAAACACAGTGGGCTTAATACTGCTCTGTAATTCATACTATTTCTATGAATGATAGCACAGTCTCATGCATTCTAAGTATCTCAATAGGGTATACCATACCCTGACCCGCTTGTTCCGCTACAGCTTGTGTGAGGATTTCAGGTGCTTGCGATGCTGAGCGGATGATGCTGGCTTCATGCATATATTGTGGCATTGTACTGGCAAGCAGCCTTTCTGGCTCACAATATTTAAGATTCCGAAAGAGATCACTGGGGTGGCATTGCGTTACATGCCACTGGTGGCTCTTCTGGGCTACAACAGAGATGTCCTGAGGAATTATCGGCGACTCATTGCGTTGGACTTGCTACTAGCGTGACATAGACTAGCAATGCATTGGATGAAAAGTTCCCTTACCACAGTAAAGGAGTGGCATACTGACATGGCATATTGCAATACCCAATCGGATACGTATCATGAACTTAAGCCACTCCATAGCCGCCCGACTGATATATCGGGCCCGTACCAAGAATACTTGGCTTTTGGAAGGAATGACACCAATGGGGATGGAGAGTCTAGGGATGCTGCATGATATAGTCCATGCAATGGTATCACTTATCTGTTTTTCAGATGCAAGCTGACTTGTCTGTTTTATATGGAGGGTGTTTTGATCACAAGCGTGGCTCCCTGCTCCACACATCGAATGTTATTATATATAAGATCCCCATCTGAAGGGTCCCATTGGTGATTGGCTAGGAAACATGATTCTCTGTTGTGATAACACCTATGTATGCTATCATATACAGTCCCACACCCTATATACCCCATCTATGCCTTAGCCATACTGGTAATGTACCTGTGCTGGTGCTGTATCTATTGTTCAACATGGAAAGAGCAAAAAATGAGGAGAAATAAAGGTATTTCTACTCGTTTTGCCAATTTACCACCTCCCCTGGTGAGGTGTTAGAATCTGATGCATTCCCAGGTTTACAAACCTCGTAAATCTGTGAATGCATAAGAATCCATGGGTGAGGCGTGGTACCACCCACAGCAATTCCCATGGACCACCCCTTTCCTGCAGAGTATTGCCTGAAAGGGGGCCATATTTAAAAAGGCCATGAAGAGGCACTCAGGGATGCTTTGCATGGCCTTGTAAATATGGCTCAGCCTTGTGTGCCACCAGAGCTTCAAGAAAAGTGGCGCTCCGGTGGCGCAGGGGCCTTGTTAATATGCCACCCCAATTCTTGATCAGGGAACAGGATCTTTAGTTTTATGATCTTATTCAGCTACTTCATCAAAATTCTTTCTAGATTTTTCCTGGGGTTAAGTAGATTCGAGATTGGTCAGTAGTTTGCAAATATTAGTAGTTCACTGTCTGTTTCTTAAAAAATTGATTTGAGTATGTTGTGCTTTGAGCGCTAGGAAATTACTTTTGAGAAGTAAATGCTGCCTACAGTGGTGATATCAGCCCTAAATGTTGAAAACATTTCTTCTTGTATGACGTCAGCCATTCTTCCAGTAAACAGCGTTTAGTTCGCATGCTAAACAACGCATGCCATAACAACGCAGTCGTTACAATGACCGCGTTGTTATTTTGCATACCGTTACAACACAAGTCGGAACAAAGACTTGCGTTAGGGGGTAGCACAGACTGGAGTTGGAATAGCAAATTATACTATTCCAACATCCAGCGCCCCCTAAAAGCAAGTCGTTGTTCCGACTTGCGTTGTAACGGTATGCAAAATAACAACGTGGTCGTTGTAACGACTGCGTTGTTATGACATGCGTTGTAAACGCATGTGAAAAAACGTCATATATTGAGTCTTCGACCAGCAAGTAGGATGCCTTGATTTTTACAATGAGCCTTGTCATCTCCTTCTCATTCATGGATTTGATCAACTGAAACTGATGTGAAGTTGGAGTCAGAGGGGTAAATGTGAAGATGACAAATGTGTTTGATGGTTTCAGAGATGTTTGGAGTCTTGTAATCTACAGACGGTGGTAGGTCCTCACAATATTTATGGGCTGTTCTTCAGGTTTCTTTGAATCACATCGACTGCGAAGTTGATTATATTTTTGGGAAAGTAGGACTTTTAGCTCTCTTGCCAGATGTGCAGTATTGTCTTATGTATCTTGTTGGCTTTGGTTTGTAATCTTCATCGTTGGTTGGTGTTGCACTAGTTTAATTTTGGTCATGTATCCTCAGCAATACTTCTTAAGAATTTCGTATTTGTTTTCAGACTTCGAATTTTCCCAGAAAAAACAATTTGCCAAGTGAGATAGCTGTATTTCCATGGCCCCTTCTCTAGGTCTGTGGTGTTCAATAGCTTCTCCTCTGACTGCTGCGAGTGTCATGTGGAAATCTTCCTTGCTTATTGGTTTGAACTATCTTACTAGATTGTGGTAGGTTTACATTGTGTTGGGGGGAGTTGCTTGTGCAGTATGTTTAGCAGGTGGGTGGGAATTACGTGGTGCATTCACCCCATTTGTGGTTGTGCTGTTACACTTGGTGGCTCATATTTGTAGGAAAATATTAATTTCGGCTTAAGACCAGCTATGTGTATTTAGCAGGGTACCACTTACACCCTGCATGTGTTCAAGTAATCAGTTGCCAGATTTTTGCCAGACCTGAACACCATAATTTGAAGTCTGGAAACTCCTGCTATGCTCCCAGGATCTAGAGAAACATGAACATCAGAACTGCCTCATCGCTTCTGAAATTCAGGATGGAGCAGAAGATGCACCCCTAAAGAGACTACACGGTCCTCACGCTACTATTGTTATGAATTGAAATATGTCTCAACGTTCTTGATGCTTGTAGATAGTTGAGACAGATCGGGTGGTGAGAGCTGACCGGCGGCTGCGTCCGTCATTCATCTGTCAATGGGGTTATGTTTCCTTGATTAAAGGATCATCTTTTCAAATTGACTTCGTGCATCCTTTGTAACATTGGCGACGAGAATGGGATGTCATCGTCGCCAATGTTACAAAGGATGCACGAAGTCAATTTGAAAAGATGTTGAGACATATTTCAATTCATAACAATAGTAGCGTGATGACCGTGTAGTGCTCGAGCCAGAAGAAACAGAAAGCTGACTGGCACGAGACTGGCACGAGACACTACACAGTGCAGCAACTCAAGACATAACAGCTTCAAGTAAAAAATTGCTAACGCCATGCTCCGCCATCTAAAATCGCATGGATGCACTGTATGTGTGCAGCGTTTTGCAGCACACATAGAAGTTGCAAATCGTAATAAAAAAATGTATGTGCGGGAAGGGACACCTTGCTGCACATAAGCAATCATTAATGGTGATTTGCTGTTTCTATGTGTGCTGCACAATGCAGCACACATAGAAACAGCAAAAACGAGGAGAAATGAAACATTTCTCCTCATTCGCCAGGTAGGACCAGGTTTTTCTTGGTCCTAATTTTGGCACTGCCTCCTATTTACCCCCACCCTTGTAAATAGGGGGCAGCATCAACATCAATAGGTGTTGCAGCAGGATGCTCACCACAACATCCATTGCCCACCCCCAGTGTAGCGTGAAAGTGGGCCTTATTTACAAGGTGGCATTAAGCTATGTTAAGTGGCTTCATGCAGCCTTGTAAATAAGGCAAAGGACTTAACGCCACAGAAACGCCACAAAAAGTGGTGTTCCCATGGCATTAAGCCCTTGTAAATATGCCCCATTATTCCCACACAAAAGGATTGATAACAAGAAAAAAATCTGTGTACATGTATTTCTGTATTCACACATATTTTAACCCCTTCGATGCTGTGGACGGCCGCCGGCCGTCCCACGTGACAGTGGGCGTGTGCAGAGGTCGGCCATCCGAACCCCGCCTACTGATTAGAATTCCAGCACTGCGGTGGAATTCGCGCTGCGGTCAAGGTGTTAAAAACACTGGGGCATATTTACAAGAAATTGGCGTAAGGCAGTGCCGCAAGGCTTCTTGTTGTGCTGCCCTATGCCAATTCATAAGGGCAAGAATGCACCATATTTACAGTATATGGTATATTCCTGTCCCTTCAGCAAGAGCCGGTGCACATTTTGCTGCTGTGTTCTAACGCAGGCACTCTTGCACCATGGTGAAAGGGTGTCTGCATGGTTGGCTTGTTGGCAGGATTGTTTTGTGCAGGAAGAGACACCTTCCTACACAAAAACAATCCTAAGAGGCATTTTCCTCTTTCTATGTGTGCTGCAGAATGCAGCATACACATGCAGCATACACAGAACAAGATAAACACGAGGAGAAATGAAACATTTTGCTCTGGGAGATGCACGGTTTTGATGCTTTCCCAGATTTATGCCATGTTGTAAATTTGGGAATGTGCCAAGACCTATGGGTGTTGCGTGGGAACTGCCAATGCAACGCCCATGGCACAGCTCCCCAATGCAGTTTAATTAATCAATCAATCAGGGGTTGGTAAAGCGCAGCACTCACCCACAAGAGTCTCAAGGCGCTGGGGAGGGACGGAGGGGGGGCAACTCAGTTGAGTGCTCGGGTCCTCCAAAGAGCCTGGTCTTGAGGTCCTTCCCGAAATGGAGCAGTGTGGGGATTTGCTGGAGGTGGAGGGGGAGGTTGTTCCAGGGCTTGGCTGCGAGGTAGGAGAAGGACTTTCCTCCTGTTCTGGTTTTGTAGATGCATGGGACGGTGGCCAGAGAGAGGTCAGCTGATCGGAGGTGTCTTCTGGGTGCGTGGAAGGAGAGGTGGTTTTTTAAGTATGCTGGTCCGATGTTATGGAGGGCCTTGTATTCGTGATTGAGGAGTTTGAAAGTTATTCTTCTTTCGATGGGGAGCCAGTGGAGATCGCAGAGGTGTTGGGTGATGGGGTTGTGAAGGGGTATTCCAGGATTAGTCTGGCTGCGATGTTGTGGACAGTCTGGAGTTTGCAAAGTAGTTTCTTGCTGATTCCGACAAAGGGTTGAGGCGCTGCGTTGCCTCCCTTTATATCTACAAGGTCATGAAAAGCCATGCAGGGTGGCCTTACGTGGCCTAGTAGATATCGCTCAGCCCTGTGCGCGACCTGAACATCACAAAAAGTGATGTTCTGGCAGCGCGCAGGGCTTGTAAATAAGCCTCACATTTTTGAGCGCTAACCATTTTGATGTCAAAGTCAGTGATAAAACGATCCGCAGTATCTCCCGATGTCGCAGGTTGCACAAGTTTAATTGAGAAACGTAGGAATGAGCACATCAACCATTGCCCGAATTTATATATCTGCTTGCTCATTTTTTAAATAAAATTTTTGACAGGAGCTATTTCATGCCCTTGTGGTACATTAGGGCAGTGCTTGGGCCAAGCCCCTTTTACCACATTCTTATAAAACAGGATTCTGGACGTGGCAATATGTGACAAGAACATTCATGGACTTTTGTTGTGCTGCATTTTGCAGTAGCGCCTGCTACCAAACAGGAGTGGTGGTGGGGCAGGGGGACGGAGGGAGGGGGGGAAATAATCAATATTTTAAAAAAGCACTTACAAATTCCCTCCGACCACTGGCCACTGTCTCTTCTTCCTCCATCCTCCTTCCGCATGAACCACACAGCCTTCCAGAATCCACTGACCAATCACAACGCTGCCTTGCAGCAGTGTTGTGATTGGTCTGGGCTCCAGTGTTCGGCGCTCAGACAGGGGCTGGCAGTCTGTACATGTTCTCCACGCAGACCGTAATACAGCCTGCATGGAGAACATGCGGAGTTCACATGATGCTTGATGCGAGACGGCCGGCCAAAACATGCACGCTTTAGGTGCTACCACCACTCCTCCCGCTGTGACGCGGGGAGCCCAGCCTCACCCCCCTGGCTTCAGCTGCAAGCTGAATACAGAAAACAAAATGATAATAACAAGCGTTATCATCATTTTATTTTTTGTATTCAGCTTACAGTTCAAGCAGTTGGGCAACGTTCCTCCGCCTTAGCAGAGGAGCCGCCACTGGGGTGATGATGATGCGTTCTGTTCGGTGTGCTGCATTTTTGCACTTTGATTTTTTGGTTTTTACTTTTGTTGATGTATAATGTTCTGCTTTGACTGTTCTTTCAACTCACTCTGTTATGTTGTGCTGTTACATTTGTTAGTTAGTATACGCTATTACATTATTTGAATTTGTTTATTTTTTAAAACGGTAACAATTCCTACCATGTATCCAGCAAAAAGTTGGTAAACAAAAAACTCTGCTCTACCGCTTCAGCAACATTAGACACTAGTCAGACAAAAAGTGTGGCAGATATTGTGTCTTAACTAAACACCCCCAATGCTCACTTTATTTGGTACGGATGTCGTGTACCATTACGGCGACGTTTTTCATTTATTAAGTTGTAACGAGTGTTGGCTTATTGCTGCCATCTAGTGGCTGACTGGTGAAGTTAGGGACCTGGGTTTTGTAAATCCGTGAAATAAAGTTTTATGGTACATTACTTCCGTTTTTGCTTTTGGTATTTATTGTTGACAGTCATGGCGTTATTTATTTTGCTTTCAGAGATCAATACTTTTTTTTTTCTATACCATTTCATTTTACACACTGACCTTTCCTAACAAGTATTATTACCCCAAATAATAGTATTTAATTTTGACAGACCTCGGAAGGATGGTTGGCTCAGATGACCTTCACAGTATTCAAAATTGTTATCTGCCTATCTTTGAATAGCTCAGCAGCAGGTTTTTAACCCTCCCATCTTACCAGCTCAATATAACACTTTTATTTAGTCATTTGCATTTTTTAACTGACTGTGATGTGAGGGTGCAGAAATCTTTATACAGGAGTTTTAGTGTTTATGCCTCTGTGGGAAGAAGATGAGTAGAGATATGATTTTTAATATTTACTCTGCAGCCTAAGTCGGTGTTTTAAAAATTCCAATTAAGTAAACCAGCATGCAGTGGCACTGGAAATATGAGCGCGGGGTGCTGCAGCTCCCCCATAAACCCAGAAAGAGTTTGGATAGACAAAGAATAATAAAGGCGGCCTTTAAATGTTTAACTTCTGGCAGCATTTTTGTATTTTTTTTATTTTTAAAAACGCTGTAAAATTTCCCCTACTCCTCTACTGAGGTGACGTCATGGGGCAGCACAAACGCTCTAAAAATCATTATCAAATCAGTGCCAACATGGAGTCCCTTGGACTGTGTCACATAAAGTGAGAACTCGTTTTAGACAGTCTCTGCAACAGATGTGGGCTGACTTGTGTCTTACATGGTTGAAGAGCTGAAACAACAGACTCGTATCTTCCACCTTTGAGAGTTTGCTTGTCACTCGAACTTCAAAGGAACTGTTTTGCCTTTGCTCGGAAATGTTCCAGCATTTGTTGTTGACATCCCTAAAGCAAAAACAGAACACAATAACACAATGCAATGCAAATTAATAACACAGTGAAAACATACTAGGGGAAAATACAACAAAAAGTTATAAAATAATGAAACACTACAGCCACAGTAAAAGGCAACACAATACAATAACAGAGTACAAAATCACACGAGCATGAAAAAGCAGCACACAACATCATAACCAGAACAAAATATAGTATAGAACAAATTGTACAAATATTCGTGTCACACAGTACCATCTTCGCAAGTTCATAGTATGGAGGTAAAAGTGTGGCAATCAGTTGTAATCCGACCTTAGGCTTTGAAGATGGGGCCATTGGCCATAGACAATTTACAATCTGTTCTAGGTCACACGTCCTGTGTGCTCTGGTTTTGTCCCTTAAAACTGATGAGCTAGCCACGGTGATATCCCAGCGAGCCAAGGGACTGTCCTTGAGATCTGTGTACGAGGGGCAGGTGGAAGATTAACATTTCAGGAAAGTCACAGCCTGTTTTCTTTTAATGTCAGTACAATTAGCTCCAATTTCAAATGAATGATAACATTTATATATAAATTGTTCTATTTGAAGTGCTTTGTATAATAGCACTATGTAAATAACAGTTTATTACTGTGTATTACTGGTGATTGGGTGAGGGGTTTGTGGTCTCTCCTTGAGAAAAATTTAGTTTACTTTGTAGAATAGCAAAACTTTGTTGCTTTAGTAGAAACAGTCTTTTATCCTCAAAGTGCATTAATATTGCATCCTTCGGGTCTTTTTTTATTTAACATATGTATTGCTGCACTATGTATCTGATATATCCGTTTATATCAAGAGGCAGATTTGACCTTTCTTTCACACAATGCAGCAAGGCAACTTGCTGCGCTGCTTTTTGTGAAAGGGAAAGGGCAGAAATGCTATGGGGCAGATTTACAAGCCCCCTGCGCCACCAGTATGGCACTTTTCGTGACGTACTAGTGGCGCAGGGGGCTCCTCCATATTTACAAAGACAGGAAAAGCCACTCTACGAGACTTTTCCTCTCCTTGTAAATACCGCCCCTTCACACGCAGCACTTTGCGTTGAAGGGGCGTTCCATGGGTGTTGCTGTGGGTGTTCCCATGCAACACCCATGGAGCAAGACACATCTCTAGATTTACGAGAAATCGTAAATCTGGAGATGCGTCTGATTGCTACACCACCCTAGAGGTGGCGTTTCGAGGCGCAAAGAGGAGAAATGTTTTAATTTCTCCTCCATTTTTCCTCTTTCAATGTGTGCTGCATTCTACAGCACAAATCTAAACATGAAAATGCCAGTAGTAATTGCCCCTTCCTGCACAAAAACAATCTTCCCCACGACGCAGGCATTCTTGCACCATGGTGCAAGGGTGCCTGCGCCAGCCCATGGCTCCAGTTTGTGCACCAGTGCAGGAGGAAGCACAGAGATGCAACATATTCTTGTAAATATGTCGCATCTCTGTGCTTCAGAAGTGCTGCAGCGTGGCGCAGCCAAGGGGCTTGCGGTGCCGCAGCGTGGTGCAGCCAAAGGTCTTGCGGAGGCATGCTCCGGCACTTCCTTGTAGATCTGCCCCTCAATCTTTACAAAGATGTGAAGAATTTTGGCTCTCTATGTTGCCTAGTGGAAATGCAGGCACCCTTGCACCATCGTGCAAGTGCGTCTGCGTTGCTGGCCGGATTACTTTTGTGCACTAAAGGTCACCTTCCTGGATAAAAACAATCCTCCGAGGCATATACCTCTTTCTATTTGTGTTGCAGAATGCAGCACAATTGGAAAAAGGAATTAACAAGGAGAACTAAAGATATTTCTCCTTGTTTGGCCTTTGTCAGGTAGGCACACCATCTGGGTTTACAAGTCTTTGTAAAGCTGGGTTTGTGTCAAAATACATGGTGGATGCATGGGAACGTCCATGCTCCACCCATGTAATGCCTAGCCGATGCAAAGAAATGCAATGCAGTGCTATCCGATGCAATACATTACTTTGTATTTATTAAACCATGCAAAGTGGCTTTGTGTGACTTCAAAGCTCCCAGTTACATCACGTAAATACGCCACGCAAGGACAACGCAAGTCCTTAGTAAACCTGCTCCTCAATTTGTTAGCACATGGATATAGCACAATGTAAACGTAGAAAACAATAGTTTTGTGAAAGTGGTTGTCTCCTAGCTGAACAGGGTAGGCAGTTACATGCTGGGATGAAAATAAGAAGCAGTTTTTGGAAAACAGTAGCCTGAGAGAAAAAGAAGGTCGTTTTGAAAATCCGCAAATAAAACTATGCTATGTAGTATTCCCCACAAGATATTTTTTAGGAATTATTACAGTTATTACTGATGCATGTAAACTGTTCTGCAGATAAAGTGTTGAGATTTGTGATTGAAAATAATGCTGGCATTAGATTTCTTCAAAATAGATATTATAATCTTGCATTAAGGAGGACTGACCAATAGGGCATTGAATCACGGACAGAGTATCGAGAGTCAGAATATCGACCTACAGAAATATCGATGCAAAAATATCAAAGTCAAGAATATCGACATCCTATCTACATTATGGTAAGTAAAAAAATATGGAGAAAAAAATATCAAAGTCAAAAATATCATTAAAAATATCGTTTTTTTCAGTTCCAAAAATAATGTAAAATAAAGTAAATAATACATATAATTAAAATATTCATAGTTAAAATATTTTTAAATGTTTACAAATGATAACTAATATATAATGTAAAAATAAATTAAACATATACATATAATATATATACTAACTTAATAATGTTTGTTAATAATTATTTTAATAACTTATAATTTTTTAAAAATATCTTATACATTACAAATACATCTATTCACATAAAACAATAATATAAATACAAAATAAATAAATATATATAACAAATTAAAACAATTACAATTATTTTTAATCTATTTAAAATTAAGTATATACAACATTAACTAAAATAATACAAAAAATATTAGATAGCGGCGGGGAATAAAATTACTACTCCAACTCCAAACAGTGCAACAGTAGGAAAAATGTTGGATAGCGTAGGGGTAAAAATTATTATTCCCCCTCCAGTGAGTACAACAGTAGAGAAAGTTTTGGATAGTGTAGGGGTAAAAATTACTATTCCCACTCCAGTGAGTGCAACAGTAGGAAAAGTGTTGGATAGCATAGGGGTAAAAATTACTATTCCCACTCCAGTGAGGGCAACAGTAGGGAAAGTGTTGGATAGCGTAGGGGTAAAATTACTATTCCCACTTCAGGGAGTGCAACAGTAGGGAAAGTGTTGGATAGCGTAGGGGTAAAAATTACTATTCCCCCTCCAGGGAGTACAACAGTAGAGAAAGTGTTGGATAACGTAGGGGTCAAAATTACTATTCCCACTCCAGTGAGTGCAACAGTAGGGAAAGTGTTGGATAGCATAGGGGTAAAAATGACTATTCCCACTCCAGTGAGTGCAAGAGTAGGGAAAGTGTTGGATAGCGTAGGGGAAAAAATGTACTATTCCCACTCCAGTGAGTGCAACAGTAGGGAAAGTGTTGGATAACGTAGGGGTTAAAATTACTATTCCAACTCCAGTGAGTGCAACAGTGTGGAAAATGTGGGATAGCATAGGGGCTAAATTAACATACTTGTTAATTAAATATTTTTTATAAAATAAATAACATATTAATAATTAATTAACAAAAAAATATAATAAATACGAATAAAATACCATTCATATTTACTCAAATAACATTAAATTACTTCCCACCCTATTCCCCTATAAACATACAACCCCAACACATAACAAAATAACACAATTAATGTAATTATCAATTAATCAATTAATAAAAATTAATTACCAAGGAAAAATTAACTAGCAATAAATTAATAATCAATACCAATTAAGAAAAATTCATATTTACTTAATTATAATAAATACTTCCCACCCTATTCCCCTATAAACCCACAACCCACTACACATAAAAAATAACACAATTAATTTAATTATCAATTAATCAATTAATACAAATTAATTACCAATTAATAATTAATTAGAAATACATTAATAATCAATACCAATTATTAACATTTAAAATGTACTTAATTATAATAAATGACTTCCCACCCTAGTCCCCTATAAACCCACAACACGCTACACAATAAAAATAATACATTTAATTTAATCATCAATTAATCAATTAATAAAAATGAATAATTAACAATAAATTAACAATAACAATCGATAAAAAAGAATAATTAATTCATTATAATGAATATAATTATAAATTAATCAAATATTAAAAATGTATTACCAGTTAATAATTTAGTAGGAATAAATTAATAATCCATAACAATAAATACCATGTTTTAATTAATTAATTATAATGAAATTACTTCCCACCCTATTACACAATAAAAACACAAACAGCTCTGATACTAAAACGCTAAATTTACTATAAAAAAATTACTAATTTCTAAACATTTAATACATATAATTAAAATAATTTTAAAAAATTACAAAAAATGTTAAACACAAACGTACATATAAAATACATACTAATACATAATAAATATCGATCTTATTAACAACAATATTTTCCAAATGATATTAATTACTTCGATTTTAAAAAAAATGATATTACTTACCTTAACCCCTTCGATGCACGCGTCGTCCAACGGCCGTTGCGAACTCTACCTTGGTAGTGCTGTGCACGTCTGTTGGCTGACGCAGCCCCACCCACTCATTCAAACCGCCGCACCGTGACGGGATTTGCGGTGAGGTTAAGGTCGATATTCTGTTTACCGATATTCTTCACATCGAAATTCTGTCCCTACGATATTTTAAAACTCGATATTAGTGTAGGTCGATAATAAAAAATCAGTATTATCTCTGAATACCTAGGGCAATCAGGCTGGTCTGACAGATAAGTGCGTGGGTCAATTCTTAGCAGTTTGTGGACCTGTTTAATGGTCCTGTGGGCCAGTTTTTACTGTTGATTTCCCTGATATTTCCATAAACAATTCCTGCAGCAAGCTCAAATGCATACATTCTTCCATTCCTTGCAAAATACTCAATAAGTTCAAAAATGGTCTGAGTTGCAAATGTGGGCTACTTTTTGAGCTTTCTGGGGCCTTATTACGTATGGGGGCGCACTTTTCCTGTGTGCTCCATGGCACACCTTCAAACAGGTGCAAACAGGGAAAGTGTGCCCTATTATGTTGAATGCGAATCCTTCAGGCGAATCCTTTAGGGCAGCCGCAACCTTGTGCATTCAAGTGAAATACGGAGTGGATACTTCAAACCTGCTCCATGTATCACAGTGCAGGTGCAACCCACCTACACTTTCATCAGGGATTCAAGATCTCCTTGCAAGCTGGTGCAATGAGTGACTGCACCCGCTTGCAAGGGGATGTCTGGGGGATCCATGAGACCCCTTTTCATTCCTTGAGAGGGCTGCCTTCAGGGGGCTCACTAACATTGTGCCTCCTGACAACTTCTTTGCCTTTGTATTTGTGTCCATAAAGCGGCACAGGCACAGAGGCAAAAAGATTCCTCCATTTGCACGGGTCATGCCCCCATGCAAATGAGGGAATGCCATCTTGAGATAGTGCTGGTGCTACATGTGTGTCAGCGGTATTAGTATTACACAGGGGGCCACATAAACATCTGCAGCCCCTTCTGTAACACCAAAGGTACATATAAGAAGAGAGACTTCTATTTACACTCCATGACCTGGAAGAACTTTATACAAAAGCATCATGTTTGCTGACCCAATGCACTTGCTCATCAACACAACTGGCATTCAATGTACACCTCAGTCCAAAGAAAACATGCCCCAAACAATTAAGTCTTCCACAAACTATTCAATAGATTCCCTTCACTATGTAAAACTTCAGCATTGCCACAATGGTATAAGTCCATAGACTAGCAGATAGTAATGGCAATATTTATGACACCTTGCAGCCTTGTCTCTTTCTCTGCAGCAGCAGTTGCGAGTAGGGTAAGACACTACCACAAGCAACACCCTCCAACCAGCATAAGTACTCTCCATGACCACCAACCTCATCTAATCCTAGCCCTCTACCATTGTACCCTTATTATCTCCAAGTCCTTCTGCTTCCAGTTCCTTCCTGTTGGTTGTACCACACAGCTGAATCCTTCAAAAGGCCCACTATGTAGATCAGGACAGTCTTCTTTTTTATGATTTTACAACTCACCTCACATCACACCACCCACCTCCCTGATCTTGAAGAGCAGTGGAAAGAGACATTCCTGGCAGCTTAATGAAAAGATTTTCCATGGATTTTCACTTCACTGTGTTAGCAATGGCTTGACATGACATCATCTGAAGAGCTGAAGATTGTTGGAAAAAGTATAAAAATGCTAAATGTTTGAAAAGAGGATTTTCACGCTTGTAAACTTTTTTTTGAGTTAGAGAAAAGTGAGAAATTCAGTCCTATTGCTTCTTTTCAAACTTTGTGCAAACAAGCCCTACTGTTTATCAATAGCAAAAGTCTGTGTCCGGCACTAACTCCACTCTTTTAAATGTTGAAAAAAACATATTGGGGGGTGTGGAGGTTATTTTGCTTTTGTTTCTATAATTGCCATCAGTGCCGGTTTTAACACTGGTGGCACCCGGCACAACAATATTATTTGCTGGCCCCTCAATTACCTCCTTATCAACAGATTCCCTCACTATCACCCTCCAACAAAGCCCCTCATCTCTCCATAGCCCCTCTCTCTCACACATTTAATTTGTTTTGCAGTACCTCTCATACCAGTGTAGGGTACAAGAGCACTTAACATCACACACATTATACTGAGATAATGAATCATACGTGTGTAAATCAGTCTATAGAAAATGTTACATAAAACAATGAGGATTATAAATCGTAGGATTTGCAGTAGGCAGTAGGCAGTATATTTTAAGAGTGTTTGGTCCGGAGAAGCACAAACTCAGGGTTGAAAACGTGCCACAGTGGTTGGGGCTGGCTTTACTAATAACAATGTATTTCTACCCAAATTAACCCTTATTAGCAAAATTAGGCTAATGAAAGACTGGGAAAAACAATAACGTTCTAACCTATACCATGTAGTTTGCATGCAGCCATTTATTGCCGGTTCATAGCTCACTTTCATATTTTAGGAGGATTGTGAGTTATGAACTGCAAGTAACATAAGAATCTCTGTGAAAAAAACTACAAACCACTAAGCTATGCACATAAAATAGTGTTCTGTGATCTGCTAGGGACACCTTCTTTGCAGCAGGCATATTAACCCTTAGTGCTACTGTATGATGATTTAAACTAGGCAAAACTCCAATCTCTCTCTCAACAGGCACATTAATCACCAGAGTTATCTTGCCATTTTTATTCTGACTTGAGAACTGTAGGACACACAAGGAACATTGCAACAGGTGCTTTTAAACCCATAAGCTATTGCTATAAACTGCGTCCCTGGGGCTCAGAGCCAGGTGCGGCTGCACCAGTCGCACCACCATAAAGCCGGTCCTGGTTGCGATAATATCACGATTCCAGGTTATGGCAGCGCAATTACTGGAATCATAGGGGCAGATTTACAAGCCCCTTGCGCCTCTTTTGGGTCACTTTCCCCATGTTAAACGTGACGCAAAAGTGGCGCAAATGGCTTGTAAATCTGCCCCATGGTATTTCTGTGTTTGGCTGATAATCAGAGATGACCAGAGTACCTTAAAATGCTGGATCATTATCGTAAAATACCATTGATGAATGCTTGAAGGCTGGGATAGCTTACATTAATATGCAAAGGAATTGGCCTGAGGGGATCTGTCCAGCTTTTTATTAATTGATCAATTTTCTTGCAAAAACTAGTACCCCGCACATTTCTTCAATCTAGATGTGTGGATGTTCGGACTGCCAACTAAAATAAACAACTTGTTTTGAGAAAACAGTGTGCGATTTCTTGAGTTTGTGCTCTTTCTTTGTTTTTCTCATTTTACATTCCTAGACTTGAGGTCAATTCAAAGTGATAAGAACAACTTATTAATATAGAAAACACATAACACTCAGAGCGAACCACAACCGCCGTATTAAATAATCATGAAACGTGGGGCACGCTCTATTACATATTTATGAGTACAAGGAGGTTTGCTGTCATATGACCAGAGGTTATTAATGCATTAATTCAGGATCTTATCATTTAAGAATCTCTTTGTGTCCTGTGCATCTTGATGAAACAAATGCCTGCCACATTATGGGTTTGTTTCCCCTGCTGGCTTTTGAAGGGAGGTAGAAAGAGTTCTGCCGCGCTGATTGCATCTCCCCGACCTGGAGTCTGCCTTTGAACCCCTGATGTTGTCTGATGGTCCCCTGTGAGTCCGCCTTATGCGTGAGGATCTCGGTACAGCTGGATGGGAGCTGCATGTTTCTGCTGTCAGGGCTAATTCGCTAATTCACGGAAAAAGAAAGTGAGGAGGTAATTCACAACACATGGCGTCAAGTCTGATCTTCAGGCTGGGTGTGTTCCTGCCGCCATTTTGTTCGTGCATCTCTGGTACCACTTTCGGAAAAGAAGAGGTAGAATGCTTAATTTCTTTTGAGACAAGACAGAGTCATTTGTGGCATCAACGAGGAACAAAATGTGCATTTAACGTTGTACTACGTTGCTTCAAACGTGGAAATCTCGTTCAGTATTATCCCGGGCTTCGTTTATGAAAAGTGTTGTATTGCTGCGGTAAAACAGCGATGCAAAACTTTTCACTGCGCCCTCCTTGCGACACCATGGAGGCGCTGTATTTACTATACGGTGCTCTATGTCGCAAAGATTGACAGATACGTCAGGAATCCTAACGTAAATTTTGGTGCAAAACTCACACATTGCTGGAGTTATGTCGTAAGCATGACGCAACTCCAGCAATGCATGGGGGGCCTATACCTATTGCACTGTGCCACCCTTATGCCTGCTATGTGGCAGGCGTAAGGTTTTGACGCATTAGGCGTCCTAGAAGTGGCGCAGTGAAATATGATAGATTTCACTGTGCCACTTCTAAGAGGCGTTCTTGCAGGGGAACGCCCACCCTGCATACATTATACCTGACGCAAGTATAACATGGCATAGGTGTTTGCAAAGTGATGCATCTGCCTAGATGCGTCACTTTGTAAATATGGCGCAACGTGGCGCATTATTTAAGCCACCGCTGAATCCCGAAAAGTGACACAATGGCGGCGTAAAAGTGTCACAAGGGGCTCATAAATAAGCCCCCCTATATTTTCGAATCAAAATCCAAATTTCATAATTTTCTGACAAATCATGGTGGTTATTGACGGGCGTGTCGATGGCATGGGAAGAACACATAACAAAACAGATAAAAAATGTTTTAAGCAGGGTCAAAGGGCTGAAAGGGAATGAGAGGTGAGTGGTTAGTCCAGGCAGTAAACCACTTTATTGTTTTTACTTTTCATTTTCACACATTCAACCCATCACAAACTAAGCAAAAGAAAAACAAAGTACACAGAAGCGTCTTACAGTGGTCTAGACCTATTTTTGATGCAATGTGGCACTGCTGCTTTGTGTAAATGCCTACAAATGGCTAAATGTTGGATTTAGCAAGAGCTGTATGCCAATGTTGTTGTTAGTAGTGTTTACACGAAAATAGCTGTTTTAAATTAATGCTAGGTATTGCACTATGGTGCAAAACTGACCCAGTGGCGTTGATGGGGCTGAGTTCCTCCCTACCAAGTTACTGTGGAACTTATGGCCGATGGACCTTTGTTACCTCCTGAGAAGTGTAGAGGGGAGAAATAACCCATCAGAACAGACTATAATTTATAAGAACAATGACTCTGAAGAAACACAGACTCTAAATTTCAAGTTAGTGGGTTTATTACAAAGCCAAAAACAATTGGATGTACAAGCACCTCATTACGAGGTTGTAGAAATACATGGGAACTAACACTGACACTCCTGAGGCACAGCCGGGAGAATTAGCTTGCTAGTTTGTAACTGCTTTTAAATTTCACTGTATTTGTATTTTATTTGCACTCTCCCTTACCTTTGGGCATCTTTCCCTCGCATTCCTGTCAAACAAACCCCGCGCTGCGGATCTAAGCGCTGCAGCGGGTTGATTACGACATCGCCGCCATTTTGCGCCACGCCCTTGGCCACGCCCACTATCGAGAGGCCACGCCCATTTTGCCCCAGTCTTTATAAATGTCGCGCTGAGAACGAGCCGCGCTTTATGATACTGACACTCCTGAGGCACAGCCGGGAGAATTAGCTTGCTAGTTTGTAACTGCTTTTAAATTTCACTGTATTTGTATTTTATTTGCACTCTCCCTTACCTTTGGGCATCTTTCCCTCGCATTCCTGACAAACAAACCCCGCGCTGCGGATCTAAGCGCTGCAGCAGGTTGATTACGACATCGCCGCCATTTCGCGCCAAGCCCTTGGCCACGCCCACTATCGAGAGGCCACACCCCCCCCCCACTCCCTACATCAATGAGTGCTTCTCGGACGCGCAGCGGACGCGCCTAAGGCAAGCCCGTCTCCGACCGTCCGCGCCTGGCCCGGGCCTAGGGCCCCAACCCCTGGTACAACTGACCCGGACATTAGGGAGCCTATTCCCGACAGGCCTTATTAAATCTGAGCCCTCCCGTTAAATGCTCAGGTACACTTTTTACTTTTTGTGAAAACCATTATCTCCCTAAAATCTGTGCACACTGCGATTTTAAAATTCTCCCTCCACTTGACCCCAACACCATTCATCCTCTATCTCCCAATAATAAACAAAAAACGTCTCACATCTTAGCAGCTCTCATCAATGCTAGGTCGCTATGTAAACATAAAGAAGAAATCGCCGATTTTATAACTTCCCTAAAACTTGATCTGCTCTTCATTACCGAAACATGGACCAATCCTTCATCAGAGCCTGACCTTTTAGTCGCGGTCCCTGAAGGTTATAACATTCTCAAGCAGGATAGGGTCCGAAAAACAGGTGGTGGAATTGCCGTAATATATCGCAACCATCTTAAAACCACCATAAGTCCAGTTCCCATTACCACCTGTAAAGCATTACAATTCTCCATTGCACTTACACCTTCCCAACGCCTCAAAGGCATCTTGCTCTATCACCCCCCAGGAAGCAAAACTGAATTTCTAGCCTCCTTTACGGATATACTTGAATCTTTTGCTACCGATAATACAACCACTATCCTAGGTGACTTTAACTTTGCTTTAGAAAACTTGGAAGACAAAGACACCAGCAGACTCCTATCGGACTTAGAATCCTTGAGTCTGATGCAATTGGTTTCTCACAGTACACATGAAGCCGGTCACACACTGGACGGCCTGTTCACTAATGACAAAAACATCAAAATAAAAGAGGTCTTACCATTAGTCTGGACCGACCATCATGCCGTGACATTTGAAATCTTACTTAACTCTCCCATACATACAAATGCCACTACTCATTCCGGTACATTTAAATCATGGAAAGATCTTGATAATAAATTACTCGTTGAAACCTTGTCATCCACGCAGCCAGCAACTTCCAAGGATACTAACACTGCTGCTAAAGAATATACCCATTGGCTCACTACAGCTCTGAATAAATTAGTTCCCATAAAATCTATCTCTAAAAACCGTACCCTCCCCTCAGCTCCTTGGTTTACCAACGCCCTCAGACTCCAAAAACAGAAATGTCGAAATCGAGAACGACATTGGAGAAAGGCCTATACTACCGAGGACAAATCCCTCTATAAAAAAGAACTTGCAACATACAAAAAAATTATCTTGCAAGAAAAAAGTCTTTATTATTCTACTCAGATCGAGCAAGCTAAACATTCTAATAAACAACTGTATCAGGTTGTAACCAAACTTTCAAAGCTACCCCCTCAATCACTGCCCATCCCCTCTCAATTGTTTTGTAATAACCTTGCGAGTTTGTTTTACGACAAAGTCAATAACATTTACACTAATTTTTCCTATGAGAAAAAAGATTAATCCTGTTCCCCCCAAACGACGTCACGGAAACGTACCCAGCCCATTTTCAAACAGTTTTCAGCTACCAACATAGCTGAGGTTTCCAGGATCATGACCACCATCAAATCAGGCTCTGCCTATGATCCCTGTCCTCCTCAATATTTGTTTTCGGTAGCTGAGATAGTAGCCCCACAACTTACAGAAATTTTTAATTTCATGTTTTCCTCAGGGGTCTATCCTGCCATCTGGAAAGACACCCTTCTCAAACCCCTTTTGAAAAAACCTCACCTGGACGCTGAAGACCCTAACATCTATAGGCCTATTGCCAGCTTGCCTTTTGCAGCAAAACTAGCAGAAAAACTGATGAATATACAACTATCCCAGTACATTGAAGATCACCTCCTATTAGATGATACCCAGTTTGGCTTTCGCAAACACCATAGCACCGAGACAGCACTTATTAAAGCCACAGACGAGATAAGAACAATTCTAGATCAACGAGGGACGGCAGTACTTATCTTGCTCGATCTCTCTGCGGCCTTTGACACGGTCGATCATAACATCCTGATCGACCGTGTCAATGCTATAGGTGTTCTGAACAAGGCCAAAGATCTTCTCACCTCCTTTCTCTCCATTCGCACACAAATGGTGCAACTGGGAAATTTTAGCTCCGCCCGGATGACACTTCCCTGTGGCGTCCCCCAAGGCTCATCCCTAAGCCCAAAGCTATTTAATGTCTACGTGACAGATCTAGCTAGGGTTATCAAGGACTTTGGGATGAGCCTAACATCTTATGCGGATGATACCCAATTGATATTAGCAATAAAAAATAACGGAGAAAAAATTGCGGCTAATTTTCAACAAGGTATGGCGACCATCAGTAACTGAATGACGACCAACTGTCTCAAGTTAAACTCCAATAAGACGGAGGTAATGATCTTTGGAAATCTGTCCCCTAATTGGCCAGGAGCATGGTGGCCCGACGAATTAGGCTCTCCGCCTATACCAACCACTAAAGTAAAAAATCTGGGGGTACTGCTTGACGATAAACTAACATTTGCTGCACATGCAAATTCCATTGTTTCAACTGCGTTTTACAAACTTAAATCCATTAAAAAGATTCTCCCTTTTCTTCCCCCTGACTCAGGTAAAACTCTGGTTACGGCTTTTGTTATGTCAACCCTAGACTATTGTAATGGACTTTTCATCAATGCTCAACAGAAAGTGATCCGCAAACTACAGTCTGTACAAAATGCATCTGCAAGAATGCTCTCTGCGACCCCAAAATTTAAATCTATCACCCAAGTGATCAAAAATTATCACTGGTTGGCGGTAAATAATCGAATTAAATTTAAGGCACTTTGTATAGCCTACAAAGCCTCCCGTAAGTTAGGGCCCCGCTTTCTCATCAATACATTGGCATTCTATGCCCCCAATAGAACACTACGTTCTATGAATGCCTTGTTGATGACTGTGCCCCGGACTAAAACAGCTTCATGGGGTGACCGCCGTTTCATCGTTGCCACATCCAAACTGTGGAACTCACTTCATACGGAGATCAGATCCTGTCCCACTCTCACTCTCTTTAGAAGAAAAATAAAGACCTGGCTTTTTAACCAATAAAATCCTTATTACTATTTTTTTCTGATCTGTCTTTATCTACAGCGTCGAGACACCTTTGGGTATTTGCCTGCGCTTAACAAATTTCATAAATAAATAAATAAATAAATAAATAAACACAAACCTATGGGCTAATTTTATGCGATGAATCATAAAAAGAATAACAATTTCCAGAAGCAGAACGCAGGCAATTATTGCCCTCACGTCAAGATCCTTCTTCATCTGCAGTGAATGAATAAAGAGCATTAGTCTATCCCAACACTAACCCTAATTTGACATCCCTACTTAGCATTCCCCAGACAAGATCTGGAAAAGGTGTCAGCATGGGAAGACTTCCTAAGTAGTACACTCACGTTGTATGGGTCAAGTAGCCAAAGCTACGGCGCTCTTTAAGATGATCCTTCTCTCTCCTTCAATCTCCTCACTTCATCTCCTGCGTACCCCCTGGAGCACTATCCCTAATACAAAGCGCAAAAATGCAAAACACGCCCACAGATCACATCATCTCGCTGGACACGTCCCATAGCTGATTTTCCATTTTGTGTCGGTACTTCCAGTTCCTGGCTCGTTGACCTTGATTCCCAGGTCTCCCTCAATGAGAAAGAACACAGTCTCCCAATTATCAGTGCTCCTCACAAATTTGTATAGCATCCTCCCGAGCCTAACTCTCCTAAAGAAAATACATTATTCTAACTAACAAAGACAACTTTCTCCACCTGCAACAGAAAGTGAGAACAGAACAAATTCAACATGCATATCAATTTCACTAACAAGCCCTACTCCTGAGCCCCCATGGAAAATACAGTTCAGGCCTACAGAAATCGTCCAACATAAGAGTGAAACACATAGGCTTTCAAATATACACATGTGGTGAGCATTTCATTTAGGCCTTTCTACATCATTGCATTACAAAAGCACATCATATTTCATGAAGTCTCAAGCAACATATGAAATCCTACACTTTAAACATAATTATTGACATCTACTTGCAACTTTAATATGGTGCACCTTTAAATCAAATGCGTTACATCACATATAAGCAAATTCGTTAAGCAAATGACATCAAATACTATCAATTACAATATTGTAACATGAATGCTACGTTATTTCTTTGCATGGCACAATACTTTTCCTACCATTTACACTTTCACATACTATTGCTAAATACAGCCTAAGGAAAAATTGTTATCAAGACAAATGAATATATGTTGATGCGGACTATCCATGAAGCACCCCTACAAACGAAAGAGCACCATCGCACTCCATCAGTGCCTTGTGTGAAGTTTATACTTGACTTGACTTTGGCCAGACTTCATTTTGAGTGGGAAAATACTCATTTTATGCCTAATCCTAGACCTTTCTAACTTTGACCCGAATAGCGTTTCCCACTTAATTTTCAAAGAACTTGTGAAAGTTTAATTTCATCTAAACAATGACATCAACAAAACACTTAACGCGACATACGTTCGGGACAAGTTCTGTGTATCTGTATTTCAAGGTTAGATAGCGGATGTAATATAAATAGTGTTGTCTGAGTTGACCTATTTTACCATACTGGCTTGCCTAGTGTGTTTTAAGACTAGCATATTGATGCATACCAGTAATGTCAGGAATGTAATTGAAATTCCCCCCAAAATCCTCCTGTGAGATAAGGTCAGTAGCCAACAGTATCAAGGGCTTATCAAGTGGCCACTTAGAGAGAAAAGAGAGAGAGAGAGAGAGAAAAGAGAGAGAGAGAGAGAGAAAAGAGAGAGAGAGGGAGAAAAAAAGAGAGAGAGAGAGAGAGAGAGAGAGAGAGAGAGAAAAGAGAGAGAGAGAGAGAAAAGAGAGAGAGAGAGAGAGAAAGAGAGAGAGAGAGAGAAAGAGAGAGAGAGAGAGAGAGAGAGAGAGAGAGAGAGAGAGATCTTCGCCCCAGATTATCACACAAGATATTGCTAGAGATCCTGACAGAGACTGCCAGGCTGCTATCCTGCTGCACTATCCAGTCCTATGCTGAGAGCTGGTACCCAGCTAGTTCGGAGAGGAGTGGGGCAGAGCTCAGCTGCGCCCTGCTAATGTGTTTATCTTTCGAGGGAACACTCTCTCCCAGCCTCCTAATAACTGCAGCTTTTGCTGTTAACAGCTACGCATTGCGCTGAAACCCAAGAAACTCTAGATGCAAATTAAGCTACCCCATGTTCTCATAGTATAGCCCATATAAGTAGTCTTTAGGGTGTTAGGTTGCCATATGACATTCTAACCATGTTAGAAATGTTCATATTATTCTCGTTGTTAGTGACATGCAATAGTGCAGTTTTTATATTATCCTTTGTGGTTAATTGTTATGTGCTAAGCAACAGGATGAGACTATAGAAATGAAAAACTTTTAAGCACAAATTGTCTTTTCTTAGTGCAGTACTTGTGTGTGATATTATAAAGAATGAAAATGAGTTTGAATTACCACTGCCTCCATGACCTCTTTTTAAGGGACTGTTAGTTACCTAGGAAGCACGGACACTGCATCAACTATGCTGTGAGCGGGGTTGTGTGGGGCTATGACAACCTGTGTTTTTACACTCAAGTGTTTGTACAATAAAGTAAAGTCAAACCTTGTAGAACTAAGGCCATGCCATAGTTTAAGCACCATCGTACACCCTCCCATTACATTTTCAACACAAGGATAAAACCCTAAGGCTACAATGTATAAGATACGCAATTTAACATCTTACACATAGGAATATCACACAATAGTCTGCTACCCCTTCTTTGTGCCAGGTTTCCTTTGGCGCTAAGATTTATTCAAAGCCCGGTCAATCTATTTTAGATGAAATTCTATTGGTTTCCGCTGCCCTCCTTCAGTTATGTCCCTTTGTATGATTTACAGAGGGGCTAGCTCGCCACTGTGCAAATGGATTTTGGTGCAATGATCGAATCATATTTTGACCAAAAAAGCCTTTGTACACAAATGTTGATCAGCACTGCTGCTTGCACCTCAAAGTGCTGCCATCCACCACACAAGCACCTGTCAAATATATATTAAGGTCAAAAAGATGTGGGACTGTGTCCAGTCCCCAGAAAAGCACAGCGAGATGCCACCTTTGGCTATCATTTTTCAATTTTATTAGTTCAACTTTGATCCAAGTAATCCGTAACCTTTCATTATCAATCCTCCAACTTTCGAAAAACTGGACCACGCACATTTTATACACGAAATTTTCAAGTTTCTACTGTTCATATGGAGTCACCCTGGACATTTACCAAGAACATGAGTAAGACGTGAGTTCAGTTCCAAGCAGTATTTATTCATTCAAATCATATAACCCAATGCATTTCGGGCTTCACGCCCTTCTTCGGGGGTCACTGTAAATAACAATAAAAATGACACAATTATCGAACTGTTTTCACCAATATCAACCATATGCATCCTCAAACCTTACGTAACAACAGTATCAAATACGTGTGGTTAAAAAATAATAATAATCTTATTAATATTGCAATGTCATCAAGTGTTCCGTGAACCAACCGCATCAGTCTATACATAAAACCCGGCCTTATTTGCATCCCATCCCACTCCTCTATAATGTTCCGCAGTACGTCTAATAACATTTAAACATTCACCCCTTAGTCATAGTGCAGCGCGTTTCATCAGCATTATCACAACAAACTGTGAACAGTTACCTTTAACAGAAACATATAAACTAGCACCCGTGTTGCTCTCATGTTTTTATATAATGGCAGAGAAACAGTCCAAACCCCTTCTGAGTATCAACCAAACAGTGTTCCAAACATTTATTAGACCACGTATATTTCTACAGTTTATATGTATCTCATCGCCCCGAGTACCACGTACCTGCTCTTTCATCATTGCAAGCCCATTGCCACGCTGCTAGTTACAACGAACCAATTACTTCCCATAATTCCTCTCCCTTTTGAATGCAACATCAAAGCTCTGATTGGTTCAAAAATGTAAAAAATTCCCGTGCTCCCCGTGTGCCTGACGGAATTCCACCTAATGTCTTTCACTCTAAAAATACATCTCCCATAATGCAGCTAATAGTGTACATTAAAATCGAAAAACGAGTTAACCACACAACATGCAGATGTCCTCTGGTTTAAAACAGTTCTTTAATTGATCATTATCCAAACTGCCTTCTTCTTGAACCGCGATGTTATTTTTGTGCGTGGGCTCGTCAGTTCATTCCTCATTGCATTTCATTCTTTGCGGGTGCAATCCTGATTTTTGGGCTATAGTTCCTATGTTTTTTCATGAGAACAGGATGCACACCTTTCTTTTATCCATTTTTTCAAACCATGTTTAATCCATATTTGTTTTTGCACGCGTGCAATTTTCTGTAGTGCAGTGCCCAAGCGCACTAAGGTACTAACGTCAAAAAGATGTGGGACTGTGTCCAGTCCCCAGAAAAGCACAGCGAGATGCCACCTTTGGCTATCATTTTTCAATTTTATTAGTTCAACTTTGATCCAAGTAATCCGTAACCTTTCATTATCAATCCTCCAACTTTCGAAAAACGGGACCACGCACATTTTATACACGAAATTTTCAAGTTTCTACTGTTCATATGGAGTCACCCTGGACATTTACCAAGAACATGAGTAAGATGTGAGTTCAGTTCCAAGCAGTATTTATTCATTCAAATCATATAACCCAATGCATTTCGAGCAACACGGGTGCTAGTTTATATGTTTCTGTTAAAGGTAACTGTTCACAGTTTGTTGTGATAATGCTGATGAAACGCGCTGCACTATGACTAAGGGGTGAATGTTTAAATGTTATTAGACGTACTGCAGAACATTATAGAGGAGTGGGATGGGATGCAAATAAGGCCGGGTTTTATGTATAGACTGATGCGGTTGGTTCACGGAACACTTGATGACATTGCAATATTAATAAGATTATTATTATTTTTTAACCACACGTATTTGATACTGTTGTTACGTAAGGTTTGAGGATGCATATGGTTGATATTGGTGAAAACAGTTCGATAATTGTGTCATTTTTATTGTTATTTACAGTGACCCCCGAAGAAGGGCGTGAAGCCCGAAATGCATTGGGTTTTATGATTTGAATGAATAAATACTGCTTGGAACTGAACTCACGTCTTACTCATGTTCTTGGTAAATGTCCAGGGTGACTCCATATGAACAGTAGAAACTTGAAAATTTCGTGTATAAAATGTGCGTGGTCCCGTTTTTCGAAAGTTGGAGGATTGATAATGAAAGGTTACGGATTACTTGGATCAAAGTTGAACTAATAAAATTGAAAAATGATAGCCAAAGGTGGCATCTCGCTGTGCTTTTCTGGGGACTGGACACAGTCCCACATCTTTTTGACGTTAGTACCTTAGTGTGCTTGGGCACTGCACTACAGAAAATTGCACGCGTTCAAAAACAAATATGGATTAAACATGGTTTGAAAAAATGGATAAAAGAAAGGTGTGCATCCTGTTCTCATGAAAAAATATATATTAAGAGCATGATTTAGATCTCGGTGGACAGGTTGCTGCCTCACAACGGTGACGGATATCCCAGCCGCTGAAATATGAATCCCATTATATTCTATTGGATTTACCTTTCGGCGGACGAGATATCCGTCATCTTTGAGACGACGTAATGCATGCTCCAAGAACTAAATCAGACTCTAAGTCTGGGAGACAGACTGCAAAATGTACTTTGTATGCTTATGGCATACCTCTCAACTTTTTGAGGCTACAAGGAAAGTGATCTCAGGTGGTTTTGTTTTGGTTGGTGACTAAATTGTAGTGAGTGGTGATGAAACATTTATAAAGAGCATGAGGAAATATTTCAGGGTGGGTGCTTGCTTTGAAGTCTTTGTTTTTTTTTCTTATTTGGCAGTTGAAGATGGGCATAGAGATGACACCTTCCAGATGAGGATGAATTGAGAGGTATGCATATGGCAATGGCCCAAAAGAGGCCTGGGTAATGTTTCTGATGTAATACATTGAAAACACATCTTTTGTGCATTTGCAAAATGTCCGTTTCTCTGTCTAAGTCGAAAACCATACAAATTGTATTCTATCATCATCCGATTCAGTCTCTTTCCCTGGTCTCTGTGGTCATAGTAACAACAGCATTTTCAAAGGTGCAAGTACTTTATTTCCCCAGTAGTTGGACTCTAGGTCCTCGCTCTGCAAAAAAAAGTTGGTTTCCTAAGCGTCCTTGACTCTCCAGATGGTTAGGAATGAGCAGTCACGGTTTAATTCAAGGAAGATAGTGTAAGGTGAGTTAACGTATGCTACAACAAAATTATCCGTGTGTAAATTAAAAAGTAAATGTCCAGATTTGTGAAATATCACCATTTATGTTCTTAAACCTGTGTGATTGATATGGTTATTGTAGGAAAGTGCCTATTTTGACACAGGGAGCTCCCATTGTTGCCTGATGTAAGATGTGATCTCAAATGTAGGTGCACTGTATTCATGCTAACCAGGTTCCCAGTGCAGATGTATTTCCTCAGTCCGTACCACGATTGGCACCACTTCAGCATCCCCTGTATGTCCCCAGTAAAATGGTCCCCCTGGTACCTAGGGTCTGGGTACTGAAGAAGGTCCCCTAGGGCTGCAGCACAAATTATGCCACCCTAGGGAATCCTCACCAAGACCATGCACACTGCCATTGCAGGCTGCGTGTTTCTTGGTGCAGAGAAAACCAAAGAGTTGACATGGCACACAACCCTAAGTGCCATGCCCACATACACTGCATGAGATATAGATAAATCACCCGTATTTTTTATTTTTATTTTTTATTTATTTTTGGAGTTTTCTATAGCGCTGGCCAGACCTGAGGGCATCGGAGCGCTTCACAACCAAATATGTGTAGGACAAAATAGCGAATACAGTACACATAAAGGATAAGCAAACAACAAGTCCAACATGTATAAGTCATATAACGAATCAGATGCGCAAAAAAGTGAGCGTACAGCAGGACCACAGATAGAATATGCATACTAATAAGAGGTTCAACTGGCCCCAGAAGTCAAAACCGTAGTGAGGCCAACCCCAGGAAAAGGGGCGGGGGAGGGCGGGAGAGGTCCGTTGCAGGTACGTGCGATCTGGAGGCAAGAAAAGTTCAGACTACAAGGTTACGTAATAGGATTCTGGAAGGCACTTTTGAGGTAGAGGTCTTTTAGTTGGCGTTTAAACTTAAAAAAGGAGGAAATAGTTCTGATGTCGGCCGGGATGGCGTTCCAGATTTTTGGAGCATTCCCAGCAAAGGAGCGGTTTGCCGTCTTCTGTTTCCGTGTTCTTAGGGGGATGAGCAGGAGGGAGTTTGAACTTCTGAGTGATCTTGCTTGACCGGCTTTCTTGAGTTTCGAGGCAAGGTATTCTGGTTTCCCTGTGTGCAAGGCTTTATGAGTCAGGCAGGCTGTTCTGAAACTGGCCCGCATTTCCACTGGGAGCCATTTTAGATCTCTGAGTGCGGGAGAAATGTGGTCGAATTTTTCGACTCCTGAGACCATTCTGGCCGCTGCATTGAGGGTGGTTTTTAGAGGGACTAGGTGGGAGAGGGGGGTATAAGAGAGGGTCGCGCTCCCGTAGTCCAGTCTGGATAAGACGAGAGATTGGGTGACTTGTTTGAGATCCGCGGGTGGGATGTAGGGTTTGACTTTGTTGAGTAGTTTCAGATTGAACAAGGCGCTCTTGGCAGAGTTTTTAATGTGGTTCGCCATGTATAATTTGTGATCTAGGGTGATTCCTAGTGATTTTACAGAGTTAGTCAGAGTGGGCATCACGTTGAGAGTGTCAATGGCTTTTAGTTAAAAAAGAGTGGAGGATCCCCTGTTTTATTTTTCAGGGAGGGGGAATATACAGTCATACAAAATCAGCAAGTCCCTGTTCAAGTGGTGGCAGACTAGGATCGCTGAGAAAAAAGCTGTACAAGGGATATTGAGGTATTCAGATACTCAGTAAATTGTCCAATGGACACTTCAGACAAGACTACAGGACTAAGACTAGGCAAATTCACACAACATATAAAAGTAAAAAACGCTGGTACTAAAGAGTAATTATAAAGATGTACAAAATTTATTTGAAGCCTCCCAACTGGGTTACAGTCTAAAAATTTAAACAATATATAAAATATAAAATACCATCAAAGATGGCGACCTTATTAAAATTATACACAGTCAAAGTATTGTAAACAAGTCGACGCGGCGTTTCGGTGTTACTCAATCTTGACACCTTCTTCAGGACACAAACATTTGACTTCTTATCTTTATCTTATCTTCGAGAAGCTTATTAATTGCTATCTCTCTTGATGATTACTTATCACCAGGATTTCTTCATAGGGTTTCATACACAAGTGAAAAGTCTTATATTCCAGACTGAAAATTGTCTGTTTGCACGGAGGAACCACCGTTGTTGATAGACGGGGCTCCTTTTTATGACAGATTAGTTCATTTGTGGAGAGTCTTTTTCTCTTTATTCTTATCCCCTTAAATGTGGGTAGATATTCAGGTTATGGCTATGAAGGTTATCCGCACCTGTCCGGGTTTTTTCTTATGTGCAACCAGGAAGTACAGAGTCTTATTGCTTCAAGTCGGCCTCCCTGTTCCTCCTTCTCGCACTTCGGATTGCGAGAAGTGAGACGACACGGAGGAACAGGGAGGATAAGAATAAGAATAAAGAGAAAAAGACTCTCCACAAATGAACTAATCTGTCATAAAAAGGAGCCCCCTCTATCAACAACGGTGGTTCCTCCGTGCAAACAGACAATTTTCAGTCTGGAATATAAGACTTTTCACTTGTGTATGAAACCCTATGAAGAAATCCTGGTGATAAGTAATCATTAAGAGAGATAGCAATTAATAAGCTTCTCGAAGATAAGATAAAGATAAGAAGTCAAATGTTTGTGTCCTGAAGAAGGTGTCAAGATTGAGTAACACCGAAACGCCGCGTCGACTTGTTTACAATACTTTGACTGTGTATAATTTTAATAAGGTCGCCATCTTTGATGGTATTTTATATTTTATATATTGTTTAAATTTTTAGACTGTAACCCAGTTGGGAGGCTTCAAATAAATTTTGTACATCTTTATAATTACTCTTTAGTACCAGCGTTATTTACTTTTATATGTTGTGTGAATTTGCCTAGTCTTAGTCCTGTAGTCTTGTCTGAAGTGTCCATTGGACAATTTACTGAGTATCTGAATACCTCAATATCCCTTGTGCAGCTTTTTTCTCAGCGATCCTAGTCTGCCACCACTTGAACAGGGACTTGCTGATTTTGTGTGTCAATGGCTTTTAGCCACTCAGAGACCTGCGGGTTTTCTTCCTTGTTAGAGATCATTAGGATTTCTGTTTTTCCTTGATTGTTTGTTTGTATCATTGAAGGTTCGATGATAACCATTCTTGGACTTCTTTGAGAGTATTATTGAGCCTTAGAATGTCGTTGATGGAGGAGGATTCCAGGTAAATCTGGGTGTCATCTGCGAATAAGTGGAAGGGGATGTTGGCTTTATTCAGAATGGAAACGAGGGGTAACATGTAGATATTTAACAGTTGAAGAGAGAGAACAGAACCTTGGGGAACGCCTCTGTTCACGCGGAGAAGGTCGGAGGTGTATGACTTGATTTTTACTCTCTGGGAACGATTCTGGAAGAAGGATGAGAACCATTGTAGAACCTGTTCTTTCGCCCCAACTCTCTCCTTGAGGGCCTTAATGAGAAGATTATGATCCACTGTGTCGAATGCTGCTGACAGATCGAGGAGGATGAGTAGACAGCAGTGGTCTGAGTTAAGGGAGTGACGGATGTCATCGATAATGTTAAGGATTGCAGTTTCTGTGCTATAACCTTTTCTGAAACCTGATTGATGTTTATCTAGCAGGTTGGTGATGTCAATCTGTTTATTCAGTTGGTGGAGCACGCATTTTTCCAGAATTTTGGCTAAGAAGGGGAGATTGGAGACCGGTCTGAAGTTGTTCAAGTCTTTTGAGTCAAGGCCTGTTTTTTTTAGTAGAGGGGTAACTTGTCCGATCTTGAGGCATTCGGGTATGGTACCATTTTTTAAGGAGCTGTTAATGATTTCACACCAGATAGGAGCGAGGGCGAATTTCATATCTTTGATAAATTGGGAGGGGAGAGGGTCCAGATTGTGGAATGAGGCCTTCGACGAGGCGATTAAGTTGAGAATCTCAGTTTCCGAGACAGGATCGAAGGTGGACCAGGTCCGTGCGGGCGGCCTAACGGAGGAGGATTCAGTAGTTATAAGGTTGTTGCCTGGAGGCTGTGGGTTCATGTCAAGGGAGAGCTCGATCTTGTCAATTTTGTCGTTGAAAAAGTTGATGAAGTCGTCGCATAAGGCTTTAGAGGGGTGGACGAGGGAATTCGACGGTTTGGAGGTTTGCTTTTTAATGATATCAAATAGTTCTCTTGGTCTGTTTTTTGCCTTGTCGAGCGCATTGCAGAAGAGGTTGGTTTTTTCTTTAGTGATGTGGTTTTTGTACTCTCTTCTTGCTGATTTGAGCTTTTCACAGTGGGTGGAGGAGGGGTTCTTTCTCCAGAGCCGTTCTGAGGCTCTGAGTTTCCTTCTTTCGTCGTTAATGTCCTTGTTAAACCATGTTCTTGAAGGGATTTTCCTGGTTTTCTTTAATTTCATGGGGGCGAGTTGATCTAAGATTGAGGACATAGTTGAATTGTAATGTTTTGTGAGTTCAGCGGTAGAGAGGCCGTCCGGGGAGATGGGGGGGAGGGAGTAGATTTTTTCTTCTAGATCGACAGTGCTGATCTGCGACAGATTCCTGGACCACTTGGGGGGGTCTCTAATGGGGGGCTGGTGGTGATCGGACCAGTCAACTGGAAGGATGTGGTCAATAGTGACTGCGTCCTGTTGAGCGATGATGGCATCCAAGATTGCACCTTTGTTATGGGTTTCTTCTGAGCAGTGTTGGGTAAGCTTGTTGGAATGAAGTAGGTCATTTAATAATTGTACTGGAGTACTGTTCTCATCATTCCAGTGTAGATTAAGGTCACCTAAGATTAAATTGTTGGTGCTTCGGAGTCAGCAGTGAGCTATCAGGTCTGATAGGTGCTCCGTGAAGGAGGTAGTGTTACCTGGAGGGTGATACAGGATATTACAGTGTAGTACTGTGTTTTTGGCGGTGCTGATGTTGGTGGATAGATATTCAAAGGAATTGTAGTTAGAGGACTCTATTTCCGAAATCGATAAGTTGTTTTTGTGGATAATAGCCACGCCACCGCCAATTTGGTCTGTCCTGGCCTTGTTTAAGATAGAGTAACCTGGGGGTACAAGTAGGTCCAGAATGGGGATCGAACAGTCTTTTAGCCAGGTTTCAGTGATGAAGGCTAGGTCTATGTCATGGGTGAGGATCGTTTCTGCCAGCGGATCTGCAATTGATGAGCATACAGTTCGTGTTGGGTCTTCCTAAATTCGGTTTGGTGGGGATGTTGATGAGGGAGTGTGGTGGTCTGAGGGGTTTCGGGAGGATTTGATCGTATCTGAAGCCGGTGATTACCTGTATTGTAGAGTGATTGTCGCTAGGGATGGGGTGCACGAGAGTTGGTCTGGGGGGGATACAGGGGAGTTGATCAATTCTGGTTCGGCGATTACTTGGGAAGTAGATTGATCGGAACTAGAGCTGGTGTATGAGGAGGCCAGCTCGAGCGCTTCCTCTGGGGACATGGCTTCGATAGTTCTTCTCGGTCTCAAGGTCTGGTGTGGGAGGGGACAGGGTGTCTGGTTGTTGGGTGGGTGAGTTGTGTGGGTGGGTCGAGTGGGATGAAGAACAGTGGACGAAGGGCGGTGATTAAGGAGAGGATTATGCAGTGTCGAGAGGTTGGAGAGGATGAGCTTCAGTCCCTGTATTATGAAGGCGATTTGATTTTCGATATGGTCAAGCTGACAAACTGTTATGTCCTGCGAGGAGGGGGTTGCTTCTGGATGGGAACAGTGTGGCTAGTAGTCGCGTGGGGGGGGATGGTGATTTCTGGAGTTTAATATGTCACTGGATGAGGAGCTAGAGTGGGTTGTGTGGTGTGGAGGGTTAGGGTGAGGTGGTCCTTTGGGGTGTGAGACGGTTAGATACTGGGTGGGGATGTCCAAGGAGGACGTATTACGATTGCCTGGCGTAGGAATGGTCCTGTTTGGGAGTGTATGTTGGGGGGGAGCCAGGAGTGGTGAGCGGTTGGTCTTGAGGGAGAGTCGAGGCTGGGGGTTTTGGTCCTCTGGGGAAGTATTGAGAGTGTCAATGGGAGATCTAGGGGTGGGAAGCCTAGGGAGAGGAACTGACGGAGGATCAGGGTTGGGGAGCATGATTAAGACCTTGGAGTTGCAGGGGATGGGTAGGGATTGAGGTGACGTGTCAGAGGGTGAGGAGGCGGGTGGAGAATTAGAGCTGCAGGGGGAGGGGAGTGATATGGGTTGGGTATGGGTGGCTGAGGATGTGGGGGAATAGGGTAGGGGGATAGGTTGTGTGGTAGGGATGCGGGGGTGGAGTAAGGGAAGGGAGGTTGGTTGTCCCGTTGAGGGAGGCGGCAGGGGGAGGAGGATGAGGCAGGGAAGGGATTAGAAAGGAGGGAGGGGAAGAGGAGATCAAAGGCTTCAAGATTGTCATTGTTGGCTTGGATCAGGATGGTGCCGTTGGAATAAATGGTTACCGAAGTGGTACCGTTGCGTGGTAGATGATTAGGGGGGTAGAATGAGAGTTTCGAGCTGTGCGGCGTGTTGGTGGTTTTTGATGATTTGGCGTTTTGCTCTTAAGGTGGAAATCCAAAAGCCAGGTCTGATTTTTTTGATTTAGGGGCGAGGTTAGAGGGGAGAGACAGCGGGAAAGGAATTTGGGCCATGTCGCATAATGTAGTGTGAGGAGAGGGGGTTTGGGGGAGGATGACCTTATTGGGACATTGTGGTAAGGTGTTCATGTGGGTGATGACGGGGGAAGAGGAGTCAGAAGGGAGCTGCGCGGGAGGGGGGGCAGGTTCTCCGCAGAGGAAGGAGGCACAGAGATGGAAGAGCTAGATGGGACCGATTCTGGCGGGGGGGACTAGACGGAGGGAGGGGGTCAACTTGCACAATGGCAATTAGTAGGGGAGAACTCTGAGGACAGTGAGTAGGATGGGTCCGGGGCAGAACTCCCAGGAGCTAGTGAACAGAGTGCCCCTCTTGGACCGGGTGAATTAACGGGTAGTCTTCAATGGGTTTCCATCGTTATGAGGTCAGGTGGGACGGGGAGATCAGGGTAGGGTCTCCAGTTAAGAGAAATTAGACCTTAACAGAAAGGAGGCCAGATGGGGAGAGAGAGTCTGGGTTCGAGTCAGGGCATTGGTCCTACCCACAAATTGTGGGAGCAGGAGATATTGTGGATTGAGGTGAACGAGACTCTACCGCGTCTAGTCCCAGAAAGTAATGAGGCTGGTGCCTATCGGGCGAGTTGTCTGGGCCAGTCCACCGTTTTGGGGTCAGCAGGGGCTCACCCGGCCGTGTGTACATAACAGGAGGAGGAATGTAGTGCTGGGTCAGGGGGAGGGTCAGCGTCTGGTAAGGCTTCTTTTTAGTAAGGTGTCCACTGCATGTGGCACCATTACAGTCAAATTGGAATTTAAAACGAGTCCTTCTGACTGCCGGATTGCCACTGCCACTGCAGCCGTAGCCCTCAGACAGCTAGGAAGTGCTCTTGCAACATTATCCAATGTCGCTGACAAATAGGCGCACGGTCTTTGCTTACCTCCAAAGGCCTGTGTTAAAACAGACAATGAACAACCGTCGACCTCGTGTACATATAGTACAAAAGGTTTACGATAGTCTGGAGTACCCAGAACAGGAGCGGAGCATAAAGCAGTTTTTAAAGAGTCAAAAGAGAGCTGACATTCATCCGTCCAGGGTAGGGGTTCATGCACATCTTTAGTAGTCAAATGCAACAAGGGTTTAGCCAGAAGTGAAAAATTAGGTATCCATTGGCGACAGTAAGATGTGATGCCAAGAAAAGCGCGGACTTCACGTTGCGTGCAAGGTACAGACATGCTAGAAATGGTGGTAATTCGTTCAGGTGTTAGTCGTCTACCCTCCTTCGATAAGAGATGACCTAAATAGGTCACCTCCTGTCGACAGTATTGAAATTTGGATAATGATACCTTGTTCCCCTTAACAGCCAAATGGTGCAACAACTTAATCGTAGCTTCTTTACATCCTTCTTCCGTATCAGACGCAAAGAGTAAGTCATCCACATATTGCAAGAGGACGTTGCCTTCCGGCAAGTCCAGGTCATCCAACAGAGCCTTGAGGGCCTGGCTATATATGCTCGGACTTTCAGTATAGCCTTGAGGAGCGCGACAGAAGTGGAAGCTTCGACCAGATATTGAAAATCCGAAGATCTGCCTACTATCAGGATGGATAGGAATGCTAAAGAAAGCATTCTTCAGATCGATGACCGAAAAATACTTTGCAGTCGGAGGGATCATGGTGAGAATCGTAGTGATATCTGTCACCACCGGATACTGTGGTACCACTATCTTGTTAATAGCTCGCAAATCAATGACAAAACGATAGGCAGCACCTGTCTCCCCACCATCATGGTTCCTCTTCAAAATCGGGAGAATTGGGCTATTGCAAACATTGGCGTTCGTTTCTTCTACTACCCCTTTGTCAATCAGGTCCTGAATGATGTGCAATAAAGCCTGTTCCCCCGCCGGCGCTATTTTGTACTGCGGGATGCGTGGTAATTTCGCACCTTATTTCAAAGTGATGTAAACTGGGGGAATGTCCAGCTTACCCACATCTGCATCTCCTATAGCCCAAAGAGAAATCGGAATGTCATCGAACTCCGGTGGGAGTCGTTCATTTTTCGTGAAACATTGTTTAACGGGGGCCACAGAGGGACGTATAGTTAAATAGACCCCATCCGCAGAACAATGTATAGTTGCATTCAATCTCTTCAGCATATCCAATCCTAACAAATTTTCCCCACAATTCGAAGTCAATAATAGAGGAGTGTCAATGGTGGCTGGACCGATCGTGAAAGGGAGAGGTTTGGAGATGGGGATTACGACTGGGACTCCGGAGAAACCTACCGAAACATTATTTTGCCCGGACAGAGCCGCCCCTGGAACCAATGATCGAGCAACGGAACTGTTCATTGCTCCTGTGTCAATTAGAAAATCCTCAGAGGTCCCCAATACTTCCCCTTTCACATAAGGTCCCCTTTGATTGACCGGAATTGACACTTGGCCCCCGCTCTGTCCCTGGCTGTCCTATGCTGGGGCGTATACATCGTTATTCCCTTCTGCATAGTCGCCATGGTAGTACTGTCTATGCTGGGGATCATCGAAATGATTTGTTTCCAACTTGCCTGTCCGGTCGTCTCTGTGCATATCACTTCGGTCGGGCCCCCTCGTCCTCTACCTCGTCCCCGAATCGCTCCGTTCTGGGCGGCCAAGTACGGACACTGTGCTTTCCAGTGTCCCTCCTCTCTACAATAGGAACACTGGTTGATGCCTATTGACGGGGCGCCTCCCGAACCCCTTCCTGTCCCCGCCCCTCTCGTCATTGGGCCCCGACTACCTCTACCCCCTCCTTGCCCTCGAACCACTTGCTGTAACAGTACTCGAGTCTTCAGATCCTTAGCTTTCTTATCCACTTTATCTTTATTTTCATTTTCTCTATGTTCATAGTACTGGGCCATGCTTAGGATTACAGACGGGGAAGAGGTAGTCCAGGTACTCTCTGCCACCTCCAATCGTGCTGAAATTTCCGGGGCCAGGTTCGTAACGAACCTGTTAACGAACAACCTCGTGCCCCCTTCTGTTGCCAAATCTTGCCCGCTAAAATCAATGAAAACTTCTTCGAACCTGGTAAAGAAGTCGGACACACTTTCGTCCTTCTTCTGTCTACAGGCGGACAGTTTGTCCCAGTCAACTTTCCGGGGTGGGATTAAGGTATGCATAAAAGTTATTATTTTTGCTGGAAGAGAAGTTATTTCCGCTCTTGGTTTGTCCCCTGGTTTGCGATCCTGGTCCCAGCCCCTTAGCTCCTCCCATGTGCCACCTAGCTCAACATGACTAGAATCGTGCACCTGTCGCCATATATCCACCGGTACTAGTAGTCCAAAGAACAATTCAACATCGGCTAAAGTCATTACAGCGGAAGCGGCTGCCTCAGTCAGTTCTTTGTAATATGCAGTAGGATTCTTTCGGGGATCTGACAGTTGGGATTTCAGCACTAATACCTCACTTCTCTTCCATGGAGTATAAACCCACTCCTCCTGAAACCTAGCCGCTACCCCTTGCCGTATGACTGCCTGATTATCGTCTCGTTGCTCGGGGATCTCGGGATGATAGATGGGATGCACCTCTCGCATAGGGTGCTGCGTAGCCCACTGCGGACTCTTCAAGAATAATCGTTTTCCAT
Source organism: Lissotriton helveticus (assembly GCF_964261635.1). Lineage (NCBI taxonomy): Eukaryota > Metazoa > Chordata > Amphibia > Caudata > Salamandridae > Lissotriton > Lissotriton helveticus. The sequence goes on from NC_136072.1 coordinate 200,376,796, forward strand.
ATTGAACCAAAGTGTCTACATTCTTAAATACTTCCTCCAGTGCTAGACTAAATTTATGAGCCCAATCCCTGATAGTATACAGGATCTGAGGGGCCGTCCCATCCCCATCCCTGAAACTTGTTTCCCAAGACCAAATAAGTGAATTAGACATCTGGTATAGCACATGTTGTTGCATGACCGGTTCTAAATCCTTCACCGTACTCCATATGTCAGCCGTAGTGTACACGTCATTCCGTATCCACTTAACTGCCTGATCTTCTAATGCTTCCTTTTCGCCATATCCCACAGATGATCTAGTGAACAACCGCTTGCTGTCTAGTCCCCCAACAGCCCCCCTCGGGGTCTGTCCAGACCCGTCAGGTGCGATGCAAACCTGGGGGGAAGGTTTCTCCAGCGTTGGGAAACTCAATTGCAACTGAGGGGATGTGAGTGTTGGTGCAGAATCGGGGATAAGCGTAACCAAAGCCCCTCCATGAGGAGAGGAAACACCGTTATTCCGCCCTAGAGTGACGGAGCCCTGTTCCTCTGGTGCAGATGCCCGTGACCTAGTTTCGGGCTGGACAGGTATTGCGGGATATACACGCTCCGGGGCATATGGCGGGGGAGGCCTCGCGTCTAACAATTCCTCTATCTCATCCTCCGTTCCCCCTCTAGCTACATAACATTGGTCTACTTGAAGCCTAAATTGTCTATCTGCAATTTCGATATTTCGTTCTGTCTTGTTTTTGTCATACGCGATGGCCTTCTGAGTGATAGTCTGTCCCTGCTCTATCTTCATTAATTTTTCAGATCGAATGCGTCTTCTTTTTGCTTCTTTCTGCCATTTGTTAAGGGTGTCGAACATCGATTGTCGACTGCGCTTAACAAAAAGGCGTTCTTGTAAATACTGAATCTTCTTTTCGTCGAAAGACCCAGTTTTCGGCCATTGTAATTCTACATTGTCCTTAGTGTATTTGTTCCACAAGGAGTTGAAAATAAGGGGGCCAATACCATGCTTACAATACATATCGTGACTAGGCGTCCCCTCCGGGGGGGTCGGCTGACTCTCGTCTAACCTCCCTTCATCACTACGGACACAACCAAAGCACAACTTGCTAAGGCACGGCATATTGGATTATCTCGTTTTTGGCTGAAAAGGAATTTTTCCGTTAGTACAAATTCAACAAAATTAAATATCACGTCATCATTGTGCTTTCATTCTCATGGCCATGTCATCAATCATTCTCCCATCCGTCTTTCATTATAAATCTGACAAAGAATATGAACGTAAAACGTAACACATAAATTCCAACAGTTGCAATCAAAAGAAATTGAGCCCGTCGGCTCCCACTTGTGGAGAACTCTTCTGCTACTATTCAAAAGGCTGCAATGAACACTTCCAACAACAGTCTCGTCCTCAGACTGCCTAAAGATAGTCACACAGGTTTTAAACCACAGACCGGTCTACAGGCCATCCAACAGCATTCATGGTTCACTTCCCGAACTATTCTGGCTGAGCCCGCATTTAAGCGCCGCTCCAGATTTGTCCGGGTGCTACCCAATCTCAACCATCGGCTTTCCCGAGAACAGTCCGGCCGAGCAGGAACTGCAGTTCCCCTAGGCGTATAATCCGTATCTTTAGTATACCCAGAGCGTCCGCACGTGCAGTTCCACACTGCCCCCGTCGGACCCCTGCCCAAATTCTCTCTGTGACAACTAATGACCCAAATGCAAATTCAGAGTTCCTCCGTGACCATAGGCCACCAAATGCTTAAATTCCGCTATCCAGATCTGTATATGCAATTCAACATACAACGAGACACAACACTCACCTGGTGCACGCAGGTCTGCCAGAACGTTCTCCACTGCCGGTTTTTGTTAGTACCAACGCTGCAGGTTCTCGGGTCGCACCCGAAGGACTCCGGCGTGGGGCTACTAGCAGCTGAGGCCCTCCGGACCGGGAGGGCAGAGAGAAACCCCGAATTCTTATGTATCAGGTCTGCAACCCCCCCAATCGAGAGCACCCCTTTCAACGTCACCTGTGTTTACACAGGGACGACCCCAACGCGGAGTCCCGGCGGAGTCGCCAACTGAAGTACCGAAAATTATATTATCACCTCCCAACAATAATCATTACATTACAAAATCCCCTTACCATTACCAATAAGCAGTCGGTCGGCAGTGTAGAAGGTTCAAGCGTTTATTACACAAACACAAACTCTGCCAGAGGAGCTCCTTGCGACCTAACCCACGAGGTCCGCCAAGAAGACTGCTGGCACATTGTCAGCACATCACATATATACAGTTGCGTTGGCATCATCATTGCCTAACATGGAAAAATACAAATTGGTACAGGCTAGTACAGTAATAGGAAAACCCATATAAGGCACACAAAGGGCTCCTGGTTTCGCTCAGGCAGCAAGGTCAGACGGGTGACTCCCTTCTGTCTTCTCAGAGACGGTCCACCCTGCACCCCTCCCGGAATGTGCTTATCGGCCCTTCTTCAGCTAACTACGACCTTGTCGATTCTAACGAGCTGAAACAGCAGTTTCTGCAACAGTTGGTTTCTTTCCCAGGAGCAAGGCTTTAGAGCTAAATAGGAATAGGGCCTGTGCATGCACGATATTAAAGAGGGCCATAATATGGTATTCATATAGCGTAACGTGGTGTGAAGCTAAATTAAAGTAAATACCGCAATACTACTTTTTGCGTGTCTAAAGTGGGGGTTTAGGGACACCATGCTAATCCTAACATATCGATTATCAATACTACGTGATCAGGAATCGATTCTGGTACCTCACTGGAACCCCTAGAGAGATTGCTGCTCGTGAGAGCCACTGCCACGGAGGGTAGTAGGCTGGTGCCTATTGGGCGATACAGGAGGCAGGAATGTAGTGCTGGGTCAGGGGCAGGGTCCACGTTTGCCCAGGCTCCTTTTCAAAGGACCCCTAGAGAGATTGATTGCTCGTGAGAGTCACTGGAAGGCCGCCATTGTTGGGTCAGGCAGGGAGGGGAGGAGGCAGTTTTAGGGTCAACTTGGCGTGGGGGCCACTTGGGGGAGGCAGGCGATAAATCCCCGGGGTCCTAGGCCAGTGTTACTCACCTGCGCCTCTGTTGGGGAGCCCTGTGGGAGGTTATGGCTGGGACCTCGGGTCATAGTGATCAGGAGGGTACGCCATCTTGGGAGCAGGCACAGTACGGTGGGGGGAAGCGATAGAACGCGTTTCGCATTGCGTTGCGACTCTCTAGCGCTGTCGGCGTCTTTCCGCTGTAACTATGAGGAGGCGATCTATAGTGACTCCCAATGGAGCTCCCGCAGCTCCGGGAGGAAGTCTCGAGCTCAATTCGTCATGTCCTTTTTTCTACAGGAGCTCAAGAGAATTAGTTTCAGTTTTTAGTCTCAGATTCTTAGTATAGTAATTGTTGTAAATAGATTGTGCCTTTTTTAGCTTTGTTTGCTGTTAAAACCGAGTGTAATATTTGGGGTCTATGTTAGTGCTTGGCTGCATTCAATGTCCCTTCTGGCAGCCATTTTGGGGACAGGCGTCTCGCATTCCATTTGCAGCGCCCGTTTCTTCCACTGGAACTCGAGAGTTGGTCTGAATTCTATTCAGCGCCTGTTTGCCTTCAGCTGCCCAGTGGTAGTTGCGGATTTTTGAAAAAGAGGCAGCTAGAGTTTGTGACGCAAGCCTCCGCCGTTTTCTCTTGGGGCTAAGGCAGCCATTGCAGGGACAGGCATTTAGCTCTCTCACCTCGATGTGTCCCGGGGCTCCTCTACGGTCACGGAGTGTCCCGGGGCTCCCTTGCTACCATGGAGTGTCCGGGTCCTTGTCTTCCGGTCTTCGGTGATTCTTCCTGCTTTGGTCGGCGTCTTTGTCACGGGCTCACTCGGGGGCACTCCTCTTGGTAACTCTCGAGTGCGCTCTTAGCAACCCTTCTGGGTCCTTATCGTCGTTGAGCCCTAAGGCAGGGTGCACTATATTCAATGTGTGGACATATATGCATGAGCAGATATGACCCTACAATATCTAAGTCCATTCTTGGATACTGTAAGTGCACAGGGAAGCCATAGAGAGTACATCGACTGGAAACTTCTCATTACGAGTTTCCTAGCTCCATCATGGGTTCTCTGTGACCTAAGATATTGGTACCAAACATCTCGTCTTAATAAATCCTCACTGATGCCAGTGTTGGGGATATTATTAAATGCACACAGGAGACCCTTTTAGAGGGTCCCCTGAAATCCTACCAAGCACAGGTGTGGTCTTTGACTTGTCTAAGCCAGCCTACCACCACCAGACATGTTTCTGACCTCCTGGAGTGAGAGACAATGATGTCAGAGATGAGGAACAAAGCCTGCCCTGGGCAGAGCTGCTTCACGCCTCCTGCAGACTGGGATGGCCTGCCAGGGTGGGGAGCTTCAAAGGTAATGCCGCCTTTGAAGTGTAATCCAGGCATCTCCAGATAGTGAAGGATGCCATCCCCCTTGCCTGATTATCCTTGGTGCGAGGACAGGCGGGAAATGTAGTTAGATTAGAAGGTGTGCCCACATTCAGCCAGCAGCAGCACTATGGGAAGACCAAGCTGGTCACTTACATAATGGAGGAGATAAGACAGCGGACTCATCCGAATAGTTACTGGTAAGTGTTTGTGCTGCCATTAGGGGAAGCACTTTCCCCTGTAATGTTTTAGGTAACTTTAGCTCAAACAGTCCAACTTTGGGGACGTTTTTGTAACTATATTCAGGTATTTCATCTCTATTTACAGGGGCATACTTCAGCCCAGAGTTGATAAACAATAGACTTCTAAGTTTTATTTATTTCAGACCTTTTACCTTCTTCTTTTCTACCTCTTAAATGGGTTGGCCGTCCTCTGGGACTCGACTTAACATAGTATGATCGACCTTATCTTACTTTGCAAACTCTTCTAATGTTCACTACAGATACTTGGGCGCGTCATATTTTGGTACGATTGTACCTTATTTGGTGAATTCTCTTAAATGTCACTACAGATATTGGGGCATTTATACTTTGGTACTGGCATTTGCTATACTGCAGTAAATAGATAAAGGAATAACATATCTATACAATCTAAAATGTCCGCATCTTATTTACCGAATTTCCTTTTATCTAGAAGGACGTATCACTACCCTTCAGTTGCACATTGTGTGTACATCTACTTTTATAATCACGCAACTTACAGGCATACAACGTATTTTGACGTAAGTGACACATTAGCACTAATGTCTTTTCGAACACCAAGCACAAACTTTGATATATCATTTTGCATAAATGTTTTATAATCTGATTACCAGGACAAACTTGCACAGATTAGGAATGGAGGACTACCTATTTGGAGAATCGACTCATGAATTGTGACAAGTTCATGCCCACATCCTATGCTCTCTCTGACTAGCACTTTAATGCGTGAGTGACTTTTAACAATTATTTAAATCGGACCATATTAAATGGAAGAATGCCTGCTGCTTCGTCTCTTCTTCTTTTACTCACCGTTTTTTTTTACTTATGTGTTTGCAATCTCAGTTGAGAAGTATAGATCACATGAACTGCTGAAATAGTTTCTCCCTGTGGCTCTTCCACGACGTTTGAAAGACCAACAGATTTCAAACAGCACATATAAGGTGCTTATTTATACCTTATCTTCTCTTAACTAGTTTAAGGACATACCGGCCATATATATCAAGTTACCTTTATGTCTTAGGACTTATTTCGTGGCTACTCTTTTACGTTATACAGACTACACAACATTGGTGGATTCTCTATGAACATTTGAGGATCGCCCCCCTTACGTAGTTAAGGTTAGAACCCTCCTTACCATATGATATTGGGCTTGGGTTCCAGCACGCTCTATTAAAAAATTGCGTTTTACCATGAATAGTACTCACTTTCGAGTGTTGCTTGCTCCGCATGTTGCCTTCTGAGTATATCTACCTTTCCTTGCCAGATTTTACTACACTTTAGTCCTATTCTCCCACCTGTCCTACAATCCCTATTGAGAATGATATAATGGCCCATCCATTGATATGCACACGTCTCACTAATGCTACAGCTTTTTTGTACTCTCTCACATCACTTTGAGATTTTCTCCACTTGGGCCATCTCCTTTACTTTCTTTGCCTAAAGCTGTACTTGGTTGATTCATATGTATTTACTAAATGTCCCTTAAATCAATTATTCATCAATGCTATTACTATTATTGCAGCCTTGAAGAAGTTACGAATGTAACAAAACACGTGTTGGCTGTCATGTCTCTATTTCACCGTGCTAGTCTGTTCTTCCAGCAACAAGAACTGGACCGTGAAAAAATAACTGTATAAACATGAAATGTTTTTTTAAAAAAAATGTTCTTGTATGAATATATGTACAGTATGTATTGATGAAACGTCACACTGATTATTACATTTGAGAGAAACCCAGTACAAATCCAAATATTGTCATATCCTGTGATTTGAGCAATCGATAGAATACATAGATCGTGTGTTTCAATTTAAAAAAAATCATTGTTGTATTGATATTGTTGAGTGCCTGGGTACATATGTCTGTCCATCATGAAGGGTATATCCACCAGTCAATTATATTTTCTTCAAAGATTATATTCAGAGGATCAGAATTGCATATTTGTATTGCAGTGTTAGAATTTGGAAGACTGTAGGATTAATCAGTAGTTAATTGTTCTAACATTCAGTTAGACCTAGACAAGCAGAATGGTGACATTTTACCACCAGGAGCAAAACCTAAAATTACATCAAGTAAACCAATAAAATAGATCAAATTACTTTAAAAAAAAGGGCAAAGGGAAAACTCTTAAACATCTGCAGAATAGGAATACTACAGGTTCTAGGGTGTATTACGTGCATGCTTTATATTGTCGGTCAAATAAATAATCGAGAAAGATAGTCTAGATAAAACAACAGGCGCCCCTTATGAAGACAGACTTGCTCCGTGATCAAGGCAGAGATGTGGCTGAAATATATATAATAGATAGATAGATAGATAGATAGATAGACCCCCCTCAAAAACCTTATGCCTTTACCTCCATTATTTTACTGAATTCATTTTTGTTGGCCTTAGGACTCTGTGCACTTTATTACTGCTAAACAGGGCTAAAGTACTAGTGCTCTCTCCTTTAAACATGGTAAAATTGGCTTACACCTAATTGGCACATTTAATTTACTTATAAGCCCCTTGCAGTGTAGTATACCATACACCCAGGGCATGTAAAATAAATGCTACTGGTGGGCCTGCAGCACTTATTGTACCACTTACTTAAGTAGCCTCTTAAAACATGTCCCAGGCCTGCCATTGAAACCTGAATGCAGTTTTAAACTGCCATTTTGACTTGACAATATCCCGTTAGCCAAGCCTCCCCTTTTATTTCATATAAGTCACCCCTAAAGTAGGTGCTAGGTAGGCCCTAGGGCAGGGTGCATTGTAACAAACATTTTCAACATGTGTTTTATAAGTTGTACATGTCTTTTGTCATGCCACTCACCTGGCTCTTGTCTGCAGAGACAATGCTGGACCTCCTATTTCTCCTTGGGTGGCATCTGATCAGTTATAACTATGACTCAACTGATGCCCCAGAAGGGAAGAGGGGTTGGGACTAAATGACAAACAGAGAGACTTGAGTGACTATGAGATCAGTCACCATCTTCTTGGAGTGAAATGTACATCTCTTCTAAGTCCTTGAGAAAGTCGTAGTGACATGTACGTAATGTAGTGTGCGGTGAGCTGCAAATAGAGAGGTTACCCAACAAATGAGTATTCTGGAAATATTCCCTCACAACGTTCACATGTGTGCTAACAGTTACTTATATGATAATGAATCTATTGCTGCACAGAGTTTCAATAATCAACTGTTACCCTTGGAGTTGCAGCACTCCCAGTAGAAGCTATATCTTGTTTTCACATTACACACTAATTTACACCGTGCTTGTTCAACACTAGGCACAAGGTATGCAAGAGTGTGCTTTTGGATTCACAGACTACAGCACAATAAATGATGGCACATCAAAATGTCACTGGGTGCTAACACCAAGGCCTTGGCATGCACATTAAATAATACCCACAATGTCTCAATGTTCAAGAGTTGTCCTGTTTTCTGTTGTTCAGCATCATATAAACAAGTCTTTGGTTGATAAGCTTTCCTTTAGTGCACCAACCATGAGGATTGTACTTACCATGTTTTCTCCTTGTAAGTTGTAGGTGCAGTATTGCCAGGATGGTATTTGCTGTCTTGCTGGATTTGCAGGAGAGAAGATCTACACAGCATCGGAGATTTGCAGTACCGCTGTGCGGCATTGCAGGAATGGAGTTCGTTACTTCACTGGATTGGCAGGGGAGAAGATGTCTGCAGCGTTGGTGATTAGCAGGAGAGCCGCAATGCAGAAGAAGCACATGCTGGGTCATCAAGATGTTCAGGTTAGCGGGATCACTGAAGAGGATCCGTTCTTCTCAACCAGTGGGTAAGCCAAGTACTGCCTCGTGGTGTGGTATGAATACTGTTCCCAAATCCTGTTGATCCAGCCCAATTATCCCAATAGTCATGTGCCTATGAGTCAGCCCAAATATCCCCATAGTCAGATGCCTATGAGTTAGCCTAAATATCCCCAAATTCATGTGCCTATGAGTCAGCCCAAATATCATCATAGTCATGAAGAGTTGGATTTAAGGCCCTGGGGGATGCTCCTGTTTGTGCTTTATTGTTTCATGGCGCTGTGGCGTAGGGCGCCGGGGCATAATTAGTATGACAGGAATGCTGGCAAGCCTGTGGGGCAATGGGGTCCATAAACAGCCAGGAAAGCATTGAGATGTGTGCTCGATCCCAGAGGCCCGAGACACAGAAGGTACAGGAGGGGTCAGGTTCATGACATCTTGGTAGTGAAAAACATTATTTTCAATCTATGAATGTATAATAGAATAACGTTGGTTTGCCTTATTACATTTCATAAGTGATAACTTTTAATTGCTGGCAGATAGCTTTTGATGTTTGGTATTTATGAAATTGCAATTAAACTTTTTCTTCAGAATTTCTTCTAACTTCGAAGGTAAGCACTGACTGGGCACAATCCACATTTTGTATCAGACCAGCGCTTCATCGCAGTCCGCCATATATTTCAACTTTGACCCAGTCTTGTGTGGCTAGCTGTCCACAGTTGGCACTTTGATCTTTAAGGGGTTAGTTTTTTCAAAAAATTGAAAATATCATAACTTTGTTCTACTGATTGGATTTTTGCCATTTTGCTGTCAAACTATTTTTTTAAATTTACTTTATTTTTCTAAATTGGTGTGGAATTTTTTTTGTGTTGTGTTTCCTTTTATTACAGTTTGTGTGCTGCAAAAATACTTTACAAATTGCCTCTAAGTTAAGCCTGGCTGCTTTTGTACCAAGCTGCCACATGGTTAAGCACCGGTTAATTTAGTGAATTTTGTGGTTCACCCTAACAGGGATTGTGGCTGTTGCTTGAACAGGAGTCATCCCTTTTTCAACCAACAACCCAATTTCTCACAGATTTATATGTCTTGGAGATAGAGAGAGAAATATATCTATATATTTTCACTGTATATATATTTTGTTCATGAGAAAAACAAAGGTTAGAGGGACATTTTAGTTAGGTGAAAATGTCAGTTTAAACATACCATTTTAAACAAACAGAGCCATTGAAATTTACCAGTTACTGTTATCACAAGTAACTACAACTCATGGACAAAAATAACTATAACTCGGCCACCCGCCCCGCATAGCTTTGTCATCAAAAATGTAATTTCAGATGTTTCAGTGATGTTATCAATGATGGCATAAAACAAGTCATGAGTGATATATGTGAGGTAATTAGTAGTGCCTGATGAAGGTGCAAGTTCATTTAAAACAATATGTTTTAGCTAACATTTTCACCTAACTATAATGTCCCTTTAACCTTTGTTTTTCAGTGAATTTCTATAAAGAATTCAAACGTAAAATAAAATATTTTTACAATTCCTAACTACAACCTTCCTTTAACCTTTTGATCTTTCTGTGAGTTTCTAAACAGCCACAGGGGATGAGGTCCCTGGGGCCTCTATTATTTATGTAGTTTATAGAGCGCACAGCTACCCCCGAAGGGGTGTCCCGGCGCTAGAACCAGAGCCTCGAGGGGAAAAACGGGGGAGAAAAGGAAGTCAGCAAGAAGGGATCATAGTCCGGAGAACAGCCAGGTTTTTAATCTAGCACGGAAGATGGATTCGGACGAGCAGAACCTGAGGTCGGTTGGGAGGCAGTTCCACAGTTTAGCAGAGATTACGCTGAACCCTCTGCCGCCCATTCTGGCACGTCGAAAGCGGGGAGAGGTCAAAAGGCGTAAGTGGTTAGATCGCAATGATCTAACGGAGTGGGATATTGATACTCGCTTTTGAAGGTAGATAGGACCAAGGCCGTTGATTGCTCTAAAGGCGAGGGTGAGGATCTTGAACTGGATGCGGCTTGCAATAGGGAGCCAATGTAGCTCCTTGCGATAGGCGGCGACTGACTGACGGTAGGGGATGTTTCCAATCAGTCTAGCCGCTGCGTTCTGAACGATCTGGAGCCGGTCGATCAGATATTGAGGAGCGCTGGCGTACAGGCTGTTAGCGTAGTCCAAGTGAGAGGTGATGAGGGCCTGAGTGACCGTTCGGCGGGCGACCAAGGGGAGGTAGGGAAGGATCTTCTTGATCATGCGCAGCTTCATGAAGCAGGCAGAGGTGACCTTATTGACTTGTGCTTTGCATGAAAGTGAGTCGTCGAACTGGTAACCCAGGTTGCGAACAGAGTGAACTGGGATGGGTGTGGGGTCAAGTACTGTAGGCCACCATAGGGAAGGGGAAATAGGGTTTTTCTGATTAAAAAACAGAACTTCTGTTTTATCAGAGTTAAGTCTTAAATGATTATTAGTCATCCAAATATTGATGTTGTCTAGGCATTGGCGGAAGTTGGCAAACGTGGAGTCAGAGTAGTCTGTGAAAGAGAATATCAGCTGAGTGTCATCAGCGTACGAGACCACTCTGACTCCACAAGACTCCACCACGGCGGCCAGGGGAGCAAGATAGACGTTGAAAAACAGAGGGCTGAGGGCAGAGCCCTGCGGAACACCACACAGCAGGGGTTTACCCTCTGATTTAAATGGTCTCAGTATCACCCTCTGACTTCTGCCTGTGAGGAAGGATTCAATCCAGGTAAGAGCGATGCCGCTGATTCCAACCTGCTTGAGACAGTTTAGGAGTATATTGTGGGAGACCGTATCAAAAGCGGCAGATAGGTCGAGGAGGACCAACATGGCCTCCTCGCCTCTATCTACACACTCACGAATAGTTTCAGCCACTTCCAATAGAGCCGTCTCAGTGCTGAAACCCGCTCTAAATCCAGACTGAGAATCGTGCAGAAGGGAGTTGACCTCCAGATACTCTGTAAGTTGTAGTTGCACTGCCTTTTCCAGGATTTTAGCGGGTTTGGGGAGGAGGGAAATGGGACGGTAGTTAGTGAATTGGGTAGGGTCGGCGTCGGGCTTTTTCAAGATGGGGACTACCAGTGCTTCCTTCCACGTAGTAGGAAAGATGCCATGATGGAGGGAGGCATTCCAGATGGAGAGAAAGGAACTTGCTAGTGAGGGGGCCAGATCACCCATGATTTTGGCGGGGATAGGATCGGAGGGAGCACCAGATCTGCATTGGGTGAATAACGTAAGTGCGGTCTCAAGAGTCAGTTCGTTGTATGACTGCAGGGAGACGGCTTCCGGAGCCCTTATGTGTGGGAGCGGAGGGGCTACCCCGGAAGGGAATGCGGCACGTAATTTATTTATTTTTTCAAAGAAAAAGTCAGAGAGTCCATCGCATAGTGTCTGGCTAGGTGAGTTCTGCGTGGCCGTAGCGGGGGGGTTAATGAAATCTCTGACAATATTGAAGAGGGTTTTTGAGGAGTTTTTGGCATTGGCAATTTGTAGTGAGAAGTAGTCTCTCATGGTTATTTTTTTGTTTAAGGAAATTTTTTTGCGCGGTTTTGTAAATAGCTTTGGCTTCCGGGTCGTAATTTTGTCGCCACTTGCGTTCAAGTGTTTTGCATCTGCTTTTTTCCTCACGGAGGGTGGTAGAGAACCAAGGGGCAGAAGGGCGGGATCTGGTGGAGGAGATGGATTTGAGGGGGGCGATGGAATCGACGGCCTGGAACAAAGCAGAGTTGAGTCTGGTGACATTTCCATCAATATCGCTGGAGTGGGGTTCCGGCTGAAAGTGGAATACTGGGTCAAAGGTGGCAGTGGTAACTTTATGCCATTTTCTCCTCAGCTCTTTGTTGGGGGCCGCATGGGCGGGTTTTAGGTTTAGCGCAAGTTTGAAGGGGATAAGAAAATGGTCAGACCAGGTGAGAGGCAGAGAAGGGAAGACTGTGATGTTCGAGCAGTTAGAGAAAATTAGGTCAAGGGTATGTCCAGCTGTATGAGGGGGGCCCTTGACTAATTGTAGTAGGTTTAAGCTCTGCATAGTTTCAAGTAGGTTGTTCGCTTTCGAGCAGAGAGGGTTGTCCACATGAAGGTTGAAGTCTCCCAGCGCCAAAAAGTATTGGTGTTTGAGGGAGAGATCAGCCAGCTGGTGGATGAGCGCAGTTAGTGGGAGAGTGGAGGTGGTAGGAGGGTTGTATACTAGTGTACCAGCCAGTATAACTGCTGCGGAATCCGAGACAGTGAAGTACATAGCTTCAATCATCCCTATGTTTGTCAATTTGGTAGTAGACAAATTAAGATGAGATTTGAGGATGATGGCTAGACCGCCTCCTGTTTTGCCCCCTGCACGGTTGATGCCCTTTAAGGTGTAGCCTGGCGGGATGGCAAGGTGGATGTCAGGGGTGGAGGAATCTGTGAGCCACGTCTCGGTGAGAAATAGGATGTCCCAAGCGTCGGAGATAATTGACATCCAGATCTCGTTGGTATGACGGGGCAAAGACCTGCAGTTAACCAGGCCAGCTTTCAGCGTAAGGGGGAGGGACTGGCGGGTTGGCAGGTTAGGGCAGGGATAGGAGCGGCAACTCCACGGCAAGAGCGTGAAATTGCAACGGGGGCAGTGGTAGGAAGCCTCTTCCAAGTGATCCGGGCAACATCGTGAAGTAGCCGGGCAGGTAGTGGGTTTTAGGAAGAGAAGTTGGGATCTGGTCCAGCACGTGCGGTCGATGTTAGCTGGACGGGCAGGGGGACTGGCCCTAGGCACGGGCCAGGCGCGGACGGGCGCAGACGGGCTTGTCTTAGGCGCGCCTTCGGTGCGCAAACGGCGCGCCCGCTGCGCCGTCCGCTGCGCGTACGGAAGTGACACATACTTTTATGCAGGTGAGGGGCGTGGCCTCCAAGGGGGCGTGGCCTAGTCGCACGCCGGCAATGGGCAGCTGAGCGGTGGATTGACAGGGGCGAGTCTTGTGCAGCCAGGTAAGGCAAGTTTTTAAAAGCAGAAGATATCAAAGTTACACACAAAATCACAAAATAGCACCAAAGATTTAAAAGTAAAAGTCTCTATCTCCCGGCTATTTTGCCTCAGGAGGTTCAGGGTTCTGGCAGGTAGCGCTAGTAGTCAGCTTTTATAACCTACTCGGGAGGGGGCGTGGCCTCCAAGGGGGCGTGGCCTAGTCGCACGCCGGAAATGGCGCCGTGATTGTTAGGAGAGACCCGCTGTCAGCGCAGGGCAGCTGAGCGGTGTATTGACAGGGGCGAGTCTTGTGCAGCCAGGTAAGGCAAGTTTTTAAAAGCAGAAGATATCAAAGTTACACACAAAAGCACAAAATAGCACCAAAGATTTAAAAGTAAAAGTCTCTATCTCCCGGCTATTTTGCCTCAGGAGGTTCAGGGTTCTGGCAGGTAGCGCTAGTAGTCAGCTTTTATAACCTACTCGGGAGGGGGCGTGGCCTCCAAGGGGGCGTGGCCTAGTCACACGCCGGCAATGGCGCCGTGATTGTTAGGAGAGACCCGCTGTCAGCGCAGGGCAGCTGAGCGGTGGATTGACAGGGGCGAGTCTTGTGCAGCCAGGTAAGGCAAGTTTTTAAAAGCAGAAGATATCAAAGTTACACACAAAATCACAAAATAGCACCAAAGATTTAAAAGTAAAAGTCTCTATCTCCCGGCTATTTTGCCTCAGGAGGTTCAGGGTTCTGGCAGGTAGCGCTAGTAGTCAGCTTTTATAACCTACTCGGGAGGGGGCGTGGCCTCCAAGGGGGCGTGGCCTAGTCGCACGCCGGCAATGGCGCCGTGATTGTTAGGAGAGACCCGCTGTCAGCGCAGGGCAGCTGAGCGGTGGATTGACAGGGGAGAGTCTTGTGCAGCCAGGTAAGGCAAGTTTTGAAAAAGCAGAAGATATCAAAGTTACACACAAAATCACAAAATAGCACCAAAGATTTAAAAGTAAAAGTCTCTATCTCCCGGCTATTTTGCCTCAGGAGGTTCAGGGTTCTGGCAGGTAGCGCTAGTAGTCAGCTTTTATAACCTACTCAGGAGGGGGCGTGGCCTCCAAGGGGGCGTGGCCTAGTCGCACGCCGGCAATGGCGCCGTGATTGTTAGGAGAGACCCGCTGTCAGCGCAGGGCAGCTGAGCGGTGGATTGACAGGGGCGAGTCTTGTGCAGCCAGGTAAGGCAAGTTTTTAAAAGCAGAAGATATCAAAGTTACACACAAAATCACAAAATAGCACCAAAGATTTAAAAGTAAAAGTCTCTATCTCCCGGCTATTTTGCCTCAGGAGGTTCAGGGTTCTGGCAGGTAGTGCTAGTAGTCAGCTTTTATAACCTACTCGGGAGGGGGCGTGGCCTCCAAGGGGGCGTGGCCTAGTCGCACGCCGGCAATGGCGCCGTGATTGTTAGGAGAGACCCGCTGTCAGCGCAGGGCAGCTGAGCGGTGGATTGACAGGGGCGAGTCTTGTGCAGCCAGGTAAGGCAAGTTTTTAAAAGCAGAAGATATCAAAGTTACACACAAAATCACAAAATAGCACCAAAGATTTAAAAGTAAAAGTCTCTATCTCCCGGCTATTTTGCCTCAGGAGGTTCAGGGTTCTGGCAGGTAGCGCTAGTAGTCAGCTTTTATAACCTACTCGGGAGGGGGCGTGGCCTCCAAGGGGGCGTGGCCTAGTCGCACGCCGGAAATGGCGCCGTGATTGTTAGGAGAGACCCGCTGTCAGCGCAGGGCAGCTGAGCGGTGGATTGACAGGGGCGAGTCTTGTGCAGCCAGGTAAGGCAAGTTTTTAAAAGCAGAAGATATCAAAGTTACACACAAAATCACAAAATAGCACCAAAGATTTAAAAGTAAAAGTCTCTATCTCCCGGCTATTTTGCCTCAGGAGGTTCAGGGTTCTGGCAGGTAGCGCTAGTAGTCAGCTTTTATAACCTACTCGGGAGGGGGCATGGCCTCCAAGGGGGCGTGGCCTAGTCGCACGCCGGTAATGGCGCCGTGATTGTTAGGAGAGACCCGCTGTCAGCGCAGGGCAGCTGAGCGGTGGATTGACAGGGGCGAGTCTTGTGCAGCCAGGTAAGGCAAGTTTTTAAAATCAGAAGATATCAAAGTTACACACAAAATCACAAAATAGCACCAAAGATTTAAAAGTAAAAGTCTCTATCTCCCGGCTATTTTGCCTCAGGAGGTTCAGGGTTCTGGCAGGTAGCGCTAGTAGTCAGCTTTTATAACCTACTCGGGAGGGGGCGTGGCCTCCAAGGGGGCGTGGCCTAGTCGCACGACGGCAATCGCGCCGTGATTGTTAGGAGAGACCCGCTGTCAGCGCAGGGCAGCTGAGCGGTGGATTGACAGGGGCGAGTCTTGTGCAGCCAGGTAAGGCAAGTTTTTAAAAGCAGAAGATATCAAAATTACACACAAAATCACAAAATAGCACCAAAGATTTAAAAGTAAAAGTCTCTATCTCCCGGCTATTTTGCCTCAGGAGGTTCAGGGTTCTAGTAGGCTCTAGAAGGAGGGCTGCATGCCACCTCTCCAGTCAATCAATCGGCACCGAGGGATGATGTCTCTGGGGCCTCAAGGAGGCTTGGTCAGGGGGGTCGCAAGCCCCATCTCTTTTATTACCCATGGGGGATGTGTTCCCCAGGGCCTTAAGAAGGCTCACAGATGGGGGGGGGCACATGCCCCCTCCCCCCTAATAAAATACATTGTGGCTTCATTCCAGGCGCTGATTCACCCCAAGTTGTTGTTTTTTTTAATTACAGGAGCTCGCAGTGTATTTTCTTTCTAAAATGTTATTGTGGATCCATTGCAAATACATTGTAAACCTTTTTTTTTTTAATTCTACTTTTGGCCCAATGGTGGTTCCCTCTGGGACCCCTTCCAGCCTGGGGTGTGAGTGTATTCCTAATCAGACCTCTTATATATGTCATTTACACTTTTTTCATGACAGGGGACTAAGTCCCTGAGTCCTAAAATGTCTGCCCTCACATCTTTGTTGATGTGGTGGCACCCAATCAGATCATAACTCTAGATCTGTTGACTCCTCTGAAGCGTGAAATATCTATTTCTTTTAACCTTCCTTTCTTCAAAACTACTGAACAGAATTACACCAAATCACAAAAAACATACTTTCTGGACCAAGATGTTTCTGTCTGCCAAATTTGGTGTAATTTTGCTCAGCCATTTCGACTATAGCTGTGTCTAATTTACCTATGGAACAATTAATGTAGAAAACACATCTTGGGACCCTCTTTTTCTCACCCCCACTTGACTCATCACCCCGAGAGTTTCTAGGAACTTGCCGAGGCAGATGAGACTATTTTTGTTGAAAGTTTTGTGAAAATTCGTCAAACATCACCAAAATTATAAGCAAACCAAAAAATGCTTTTCCTATGGAAAAGTGGTCCAAACTATAATTACACAGTAGCGACCGACACTTAATAATACATATTTTTTAACACCAATTTATTGCTGCATGATAAAAGCATTTTTCAGCAGTATACATTTAATTCAATTCAAACCCCTACAAAAAAGCTATTGCTCTAACATAAATATATATTTCCCATTGTATGTGTGGATTTGTAATGAATGTAATTTTTATTCAGATTAATAATGTGCCTCATTTACAGCTTTGATATTTAAACTTAGTTTTTAGGTATTTTGCCAATTTCTAACTTGAGGCAATAAAGTGGTATACTGAATTTCATTCTACTTCCTATGCTGTAAAAGTTGTATATAAATATTTCACGCAGTGCACTTCAGAAAGCCACCTTGCTATTACGCACTGCGTGAAAGGGAGAGGGCAGGAATGTTTGAAAAAATAAGGTGACCCCTGCATTACAATAAGAACTCACTAGCTAGTAGGGAAAACTATGTTAAGGGAAAAAGAAAAGCTAATAACAAGCATGAATATATAAAATTGTGTCAGGACATCAAATGACATGGTGCTTAATTATTATAAAAAATATATATTTATTTTGTTTTTCATATTATTTTTTCATTTTATTCAGAATATCAAAAATATATAATTCTGTATATTTGATAATCACAATGCATCAATATATATTACAGCATATAAGACATAATCACATGAATAAGAGATTAGAACAAACATGATACTGTTCTCTCATGATACAATATTTTTTCTCTTATATTTCCAACAAGGTCCAGATCAATGTGGACAGAAGAAGGGTCGGCGGTAGATGGAACTACGCGCGTTTCGACAGGTTGCCTTCGTCAGGACACCATCTCAACTTTCACTATTGTTGTATTTGGACATGTTTAAGGAGTCATTCCAGTTTCTATGTTTCTAACCGATAAAATGCACAGAGTCCCTAAGTCTTATTGACTAGTCAGTGTATTTATCTGAACAGTCGATTGTTTCAAGTGATGTTGTTGTTATGCTCCAAAGGTTTTGTTAGTCTAGTCTGAAGATTTAGTACAGTCACAGATATATTGCTCTGTGCTTGGTTCCTGTAGAACCAGGGGTTCCAACCGGTTTATGTCTAGTGTGCCCAGGAAATCGGGTGCCAGCAAATTGTGGTCCTTGTCTGATAGCGTGCAGGATACCCCTGCAGGGTGTCCTGATGAAGACAACCTGCCGAAAGGAGGGTCGGCGGTAGATGGAACTACGCGCGTTTTGGCAGGTTGTCTTCATCAGAACACCGTCTCACCTTTCACTATTGTTGTATTTGGACATTTTTAAGGAGTCAGGTACCCTGCACGCTATCAGACAAGGACCACAATTTGCTGGCACACGATTTCCTGAGCACACTGGACATAAACTGGTTGGAACCCCTGGTTCTACGGGAACCAAGCACAGAGCAATATATCTGCGACTGTACTAAATCTTCAGACTAGACTAACAAAACCTTTGGAGCATTTTTCCTTCAAAGCAAATATTTTGGCTGACAGGCAGATCACCAGAGGGTACCCCCGCAAACTAGTTCATAAATCCGTCAATAGGGCATGGTATTGCTCGTGAGCTACACTACTCACACCCAAACCCAAAAAAGCCAATTACCTTCTAGTTTGTGTCACCACCTTATCACCTATTGCTAATAAGGTCGAAAAATGTATCCTGAAACACTGGCCAATACTTAATGTCGGAGACCTCAATCTCGAGTGCCTTCTATTTGCTTTTTTGGAAAATCAGAAACATTAGAGACCATTTAGTCCAGCCCAGCCACCGAGCCAAAAAGACAACCCAGACCCTCACTGATCTATGGGGTATATCACCTCTAGTAGGACACTCCAAATGTGGCAATTGTGTTGATTGGTTCGCCAATTTACATTTGAAAGCAAGGATTTTGTATTTGGCAATATTAAGAGTACTTTAAATCATTTTTCTAACTGTAATACTGCAAATGTTGTTCACACAGTTGTTTGCTACTGTAACCAAATATACATTGGTCAAATGACACAGGGAATACAGATTCATATCTGCAAGCATAGAGGTCATCTCCGCTGCAAGGTACCCAATGCACCAATGGGCGACCACTTTACAGAGAAGGAACACACGGAGGATGAGATTCGATGGCAAGTTATTACTTTGGTCAAACCACCGCCAAGAGGCATAGACATAAGTTCCATACTTAACAAGTAGGAACTTAAATGGATACTTTGTACCAATAGTCTAAACACTGGTTTGAATAAACTGGAGGCTGGGACCTCCCTGGTCTGAATCCGTACCCGTACTCAACTAACTTGTTTTTTTCCCTTGCAGTGTTCACTTGATTTTACAAGGCCATATAGGTAATTCCTTGGCTTAAGAATTTTTTTTACGTGATTACTGTTATTTCTGGTATGTTTTCTACTGCCTTAATTAGTGGTCCTCAGGTTTTCACATGTACTAGTTATAGGACCTCTGGTCCAATACCGATTGGTTTATAGGATGCTCTCTATTAGCGTGGTATAAACATTACTGCCCTTGTATATATGATTATTAACTTCGTTTTTCAGGGTGATTATTGCTGCCTGTATATTACATTGATATTATCATGTCCAACTTTCTATGGCCGGACCGTTAACAATGTCAATTTTCTAATTTTTACATCGTTGTAGATTTTATGCATGCCTTTTTCAGCATGGCCGCCAAAACATGCCATCTATTCCTCATGTTTTGCCGACTATATGTTCTGAGCACTCTCGCTCACTCTCATATCATGCCAAGCACTGGCGGCCGACACGCACATCATCATGCCCTGTGCACATGCTTTATTTAATTTACGGTAAGTGTTTGGAAGTCTTGTTTGGGGCTAGTTACCAATGATTGTTGGACCTTGATGATTAGGGCACAAAGACCCATTCTCCTTGACTGTTGACAGATTGAACACGCATTGCGGACACACTTTCAGTCTTTCCCAAAGTCAGGTTGTTTACGTGGACATTTACCTTTTGCATGATACCCCATGCTGACACCTCACTATTCTGGCCAAATGATTGTATACATTATTTATCTCATTGATATCACTTTCAGATCTTGCTCTGCTCCCATTCCCAAGCACCCATTACCTTTACACTATTACTGATCACCTGGATCCACTTAATGTATGGTATACCTCTTCTACCTTCATCTAGGTCAGTTTCTGAGCATTTGTTTTGAGTCCTAGTACCATGTTTAATTGATTTTACATTGGCTTAAATATAACCCTGTTACTCTAGATTGAGCCTTTGTTGGATTCCTTATACAGTCATCACGTGGCAACACTTTGCCCACCACAACATGGTTAGTTTACCTGATTATTAGCCCTGGTCTTCTTGTCTCCCTGGTATTTTGGTTGCCTCGCGGGCATAATCATTTTTTAACTCACAATAGGAACCTATTAGTATGCCTGCACAATATCTGTAGTCCCTTGGACTTACTCTGCATGGTTCATTAGTCACGTACTACATCTCAGATATTTCTACATGTAAAAAACTATTATTTTCATTATTTCTCTCCTTTTTCTTCTTCCAGCACGAATTTTTCTCAGGCATTACTTATTGTGTCCTGATGATGATACCATTCTTATGGTATGCCTTACCTTTAAGATGGGCTACCAAGCTCCTAACATACAAGAAATGTTTCAGACATCTTGGGAGTGGACAGTTTACTGCAACCTGGGATTACTAGAAGTCACACATAACAGGAAATTGTCACAGGGCAGGAGGGATTCTGGTAACCCATTGGCTAGTGACATCATCATCCCCAGGGTACTTTCTGGTCATTAATATGGCACCCATAGTGCCCAGATCAAGACAGAACAGGAGAAAGGACAAAAGAAGGACTGACCTGATGAACCCTGGACCTGACAAGACAGACTGGACCACCTGCTGGACTGCACCTGGCACACCTTTGGCTAGCTAAGAGAAGAGTGTGCCTGTGGCCCCTGACACATGGAAAAGTGACTCCTAAGCCCCAGACCAAAAAAGTGACTCCAGTCAGCTGACCCCATGGAATCCGCACCAAGGCGATCAAAACTGAAGAAGCCTACACTTGCAAGTTGGTAGCCACATTCAGTGAATCGCTGCTGTGAGAAGGTGGTTCTGTCCATCTAATCCACCTGGATTTTTCGCTTTTGATCACCTGGTTTTTTACCTTTTACTGTGGGAGAAGTTCATAACCTGTTACTCACCCATGATAAACTCAAGGTAAAATGGACTGTGTGTATTTACCGCCATGTTCCATCTTTTAAGTTAGGGACGCTGTGATACTGCAAAAGTAAGAAGCACTTGGCTGGTTACACATGAACATGTGTGCACACGCTTGTGCACACATGTGAGGGTTGTACATGGAAGACTCCTGTAGGGTTGAGTATTGACCGGTGATAGGCTGTTCAATGTTTATGTGCACAGATAAGAAAAGTCTGTGCTTTACTGTCTGGTCTGCAGTGACTCTCTGTTATACATTATAGGTACGATTGCCTTAGCTTGCAGCTCCTCTCCCCTTGGGTCAATCGACACTAGAGTCATATCAGTGTACAGTGTAACTTGCCTGAAAAGAACAATCCTATGAAGTCCAAAGTCATAACAATACAGCTTATGGGTCATCCAGGAATGTCATGTTTCTCTGGCTCTGCTAAGGATCAGTGCCCAGTCATGTTGTCACCCTGCTGGGCTGGGTTAATTACTTTCCCATCCAGCTGCAGGACCAAAGACCTCCCCCCACAAAGGAAGCAATTAATCTTAATTAGATCCGCTACTCAAGAGGAAGCGGTGGGTGAGACTGCTATGCATCAATGTGCCAGGAAGAGTGCTGGCCTAAACCCACTGAACTAAGGGATGGCGATCAGACTCTGGAGCCAAACCGACAAGAGGGCTCATTTGAAGTTTTGCTGAGGCAGTCCCGGGTAGTGATGTCAGCAAGGGGGGGGAGCTGAGACCCCAGAGCACATGTAGCAAGTGACTCCTACATGATGCCTTCTTGAAGTATCCCAAAAGGCTGTGCAGGATGGTCAGGACAGGGGTGGAGGGGTGATGTGGTACGTCAGGATTGGCCAGAGGTGAGTCCCTGCTGGAACCTCCAGCCCCCACTTGGAAGAACCAGCGCAAGAGGAGAGAGCTCTATTGGACATGCTTTTCTGCTGGACATGGGGATTGGAGGCTGACACCATGGAGAATTGGAAGGAAGAACCCCCTGACTGACATCTAAACTAAGAACTCTGCCTCTGACCCTCTAGAACAAATGGGGCAATCCCCCAGAACCAGGGACGCTGGTCCACTATAACCTCCTGAGGACTAGTTGGGGAAAGGCTGTGCCTTTGTGAAAAAAGAGAGGCAAAGAGGAAAACAAAGTGAAAGGCTAGCGAAGGGAGCCTGTGAAACCAACTCCATGCAACGCTTGTCACCTTTGTAGGCCAGGTGGCTAGGGCTCGCCACCAGGAGCCAAACAAGACAACGATCACCCAAATCGGATCAAGTTATGGCTGTTTGAAGCTGGGTGACCTTTGACATTTTCTGAGCTGGTAACAAAGCCCTTGGGGCTCCGCAGTTTTCAGCCTTGCCCCCAGGGTGGGCCTGGGCATGGAGGCTGCCCCCAAGAGGAAGAAACCACAGAGGGAGCACCTTCAGGCTCCCCCGTGATATCGGGGAGGGGCCCAGGATACCATTCCTGGGACCTATGATGAGGCGAGGGGGTGCCATTGAGCTCCCCTGCTGAAGCAAAAGGGGTCCCAGGACCCCATCCCTGGTTCTTGAAGAAGAAAAGGGCACAGGAGCATCATTGCGCTTCTTGCGTGAACAGTGGGACCCAGGACCCTACTCCTGGGCTGCTGTCATGCTTCCCCACAATGACAGGAAAACCGGGCAATGAGTACGCATCTTCCTACAGGAGTGAGCAGACCAGAGTGAAGTTGACAGCTCCGGCGGCAGCATGAGAGAGTGCTGGCTGGGCGGAGAGCCGGCAAGGACAGCCAGGGTGGGCTCCCTGAGCTGCCCTCTAATGAGGAAAGGTGCACACGGGATGCCTGGCTGGGACCTGGCATCCCGAGAAAAATGAAACTGCAGTGCAAGGCTGCATGAAAGGAAAAAAACAAAAAGGAAACTGATGCTGTCTAACCAGCCTAGTGGGAGAGTTGATGTTCTAAAATTCATGGAGCAAACACGAGGAACACCCCATAATGCCCTGCATGGGGTGGCTGTGTTTCTTTACAAAAATCACTCATTTTGGTCTTGCAGTGACCCCAGAAGGATGGGGTCACCACCAAATGATTTGTGAAGTTCAGACAGTGTCGTGTAGCCCTTTATTACCTCCAATTATTACCTGACCTTTTGTTTGTTGTTCTCTGGCGTCCTTTTTGCTATCTGCATTAAAAAAGAGACATGCAATTTGTTAAAATTATAAACTGAACAATGAACTGTTTGTATTGGATTGTGTAAATAATTATGAATTTGTATTTTTATATTACCATTTTTATAAATTGTAACCACACTGTAATTTTGCGAAACACCGTAAAAGTCTGTTTTTACTGTAGTATACTTTCTATGCCTACATTGTGTTGGCGAAATAAAGTTATTCTGACTGACAGATCTGTAAAGTGCGGGGGGATTGGAAGGAGCAACGCTGCCTCCCCGAAAGAGAAGTAACGCTGGTTGGGGTTCTGCAATGATAACCCCTCAAGGGTTTCCTTGTATGTTCAAACATTTTCTAGGCTGGAGCTTTTGCTGTGCAGCTGGAAGTGTGGGTTCTTCAGTGGCAAAGACTATGGCCGCACTCCTTATGGTCTGTTCTACTCAATGTGAGATATCATGTTGTCTAAACACTCTCTAGCGGGGCGATGGTAAATGCACATTGGTGTAATTACAAAAGGAATGTTCTTTAGGGACTATGTTTATAGTGCAGCCTGTTAATAAAGATGTATGCTGCAAACACCCTCAAGGGGTAATAGTCTATAGTTGCATGATCTTGCAATTATAAATGTGATCCCCTTAGGAGTTGTGGTTAAATTGTGTTATTCATGCTAACAGTTATGATGAGTAAACAGCCCAACCATGCATAGACATTGCCTCTTGAATGCTTTATTTAAATAATGAGACTGACAGCCACTCATGATCTGAGTTTGTATGTTATGTTGCCAGTATTAAACGCCCTCAGTTGTGGTTATATGTAATTATTGCATTTATTCCTATGATGAAACGCTTCTTGAGAAAGTGAGTTTGATAGTCGCTCACTTTGGTGCCATTGTTAAGTGCTCCTTGTCCAAGTAATATTCAATCGTTGCATTTGGGGACAAGATAATGTTTAGACATGTGAGTTGTGGTACTTGACCCCCCCCCTTTGGAAAGGTAAGAATGATTATGCAATTTCATCAAGAAGTTGTTCCATCAGCGTGTGTATATTTGTAAATTGCTGCAGAGTATTGAGAAGTGTCTGAGTAATAAATGTACTTTTCCTTTTTCAAAAGAAAAAGCTCAGACTGCACAATCATTTATTGAGTGTTAGTATTGTGTATCTGAAATGGTGATTACTAGTCCACACCCCCTCTATTGAATAGGCCTTGAACAGCTCTGCTTCGCTACCCTATGAGAGTCAAGCGCTACAACGGGGTGTTTGGTTCCCAGGGGAGGGCAAATGTAGACCCCCTACTTGTGCACGCCACATAACTAATGACTCATTTTCAAACAGCCGCTGACTACCGCTGGGCGTCTCAAGAGACTGATACTCGATGGCCCAAAGTTGCACCTGAGTTGATAGCCAATGAAGGGCACCAGCCTTCACCAAAGGATACTGCTGGACCCTCTAAGTGCGGAGATTGGTAGCCCAGCCACAGCTGGCCTTCCACTGACTCAAAGAGGACTTCAAGGGACACTGACTCCGTGACCAAAGACGTCCCACATTACCCACGGAGGAATAACTGCACTGAATGCACAGCACCCAGAGCATCCTTCAGCATCGTCAGCATCCTGCACCCCTAGCATCAGGACCACTCCATTAAAGTCTACGGCAATCTTAATGTAAAGTGTGGAACTAAACTTGGTACTGCTTTGGTGACCAGGTAACTGTTCAAATACTCCTTAGTGCCCCCCTGACCTTCTCCCTGATTTGGTCACCCCGCATGGGCTGGAGTTGCCCGAAACACAACTCTTTTATACTTTTCAAATGTTTTTCAAAAATTTCCAGACTTTACCGTTACAAATTCTTGTTTGCACTTTGGACTAAAAAGCTGAGATTTAGGTTTTACTTGAAAATCTTTATCTCCTGGACCCTCTGGTGTATTTTGCTAAATTTAATGTCTAAGAATGTATTAAAATATAATCTATTTTTATAAATTGGTATTGGATTTATTTTGTGTCATATGGCTTTCTTATTTTGTTGCTTGGTAGTGTTAAGTGCTTGGCACTCATTCCTTTGTTTAAGCCTTGCTGCTAGCCAAGGTGAGCTTAACGTTTTACAAATGTGCCTGACTGGACCCAAGACATTTTTTGCGAGTTTATTACATGGTAAGGCCGCACAGCCATACCATATAACGCAACAAATCCGCGCATTGGTGCCTAGCTGTGGAATCCAGAACTTGTGTTTAGCTGTACAAGACAATAAGTTGGTAACCACTGAAAAAATCCACGAAGTCAACACTGGGAAGAAGTTTTTAAAAAATGCCAAGTTCTGTATATCCAAGGCACCAATTTCCAAGAAATATTACAAAGTTGACAACAAGTTTCACAAAAAGTGGCAATAAGTTTGCAAAGTCCTCAAAGATGGAAAACATGGAAATCGAATAGGCCTTCCTGCAGACTCTGAAGATCAATGCCTTGAGGGTGCTGTTCTTCTTAACCCTTCCTATTTAGTCCTATATATTCCATATTTTCCAGCCACTCCCTTTTTAACTCACACATTTAATACAAAAGCATATACTTGCATGTGTGCATATCTCTGCAGTTGGGGAGGAAATCACTACACATAAAAGGTAGATGAGGCAGAGGTGCAGACCTCTGCATGAAAGTTTGTGATTGGCATTTTGTAGTACATGCATGAGTAGTACTAGTAGTGCTGCTAAACATAGTACAAACTGCAGTTTGTGCATAAGACCCCTAATGAGGAGTAGCTTTCTGAACAGAGCAGTGATAGATTTTCTCCAACAGCTGCTACAAAGAGGAAATCCTTGCGAACCTGGATATACTGTAAATTCTCCATGATTTTCCAGGCAGCATAAACTGCAAAGGGAGCTTAAGTAACACTATGCACCGTCACAAAACTTGAACCTGTTCTCCAACCTAATGTTTTCTGATCAGTGGTGCAATACTTGGCTCTTTCAAAAACTGTCTATGGAATGTTGATATTGTCTGGTTTGCCTTCTTACCACTTTACCCTAGCAAAGATATGATCCAGAATCTTCAGTGGAAAACATTCTTCCACATTACCCATGTCCATAAAGACATAACTTCCACTTGAGGCCATAACAAAATGCAAACTTGCATGCATTCTTTTCAAGGTACTGCACTTTAAATATCCTGCACATCTACTCTCTACTTTCAAAAACCAAGGGCGTAGAATCTATCTCATTGACTAAAGAGGAGTTGCTGCTATTAAAGACACAGCAACAAAGATTATTAATCCAAAGAAATTCCTTAATCCTGTTGGCCTCCTTGCCATTCAGGCATATCTCCTGGGCCTTTGAATTCTCCATTTGTTTTTGGTTGTCTCTTGAATATTTTTCTGTTTATTTCCGTGTGAAGAAGACAGGATTGTAAGTGAGCAGAGTACATAAAAGGTGATCGGCTTGATTATTGGCAGACCTGCTACGACACATTGAACTCTTGGAGATATAGAGTGTTACTGTGTCCATTTTCCTGTTTTCTTATGGCATCCATGTTGGATGTACATTTTGTAAGTATTATTTCACTGCTATAGGTTTCAGTAAAGAGGAAGCCTTAATGTTTACCAACATGTCTTTACTTGAATATAAGTGCCCTGCTACAATAAAGGCTTATGTATATTGCAAGCTATCTGTCTTGATATAAAATCTATATTATGGGAAGGCATGAAAGAAATCAGTGATATCTGCAGTTTTATTTATTTATTTAAAGAATGCTAACAATCATCCCCAAAGGGCTACCACGGGCTGAGACTGCCGTATGTATAGTCATCAGGAAAGCAGCGAGGATCAGAAGGTGTGGGTGCATCAGACAGAGAAAAATCATGAGGCAGATTTACAAGCCCCTTGCGCCGCCAGTGCGTCACATTTCGTAGCACACCTGCGGCGCATTTCACTGCCCCATATTTACAAGGACAGGAAAAACCACCCTGCATGACTTTTCCTGTCCTTGTAAATACAACCCCTTTAAATGCAACACTTTGCGTGAAAGGGGTGTTCCATGGGTGTTGCTGTGGGTGTTCCCATGCAACACTCATGGAACTAGACACATTTCCAGATTTACGAGGAATTGTAAACCTGGAAATGCATCAGAATGCTACGCCACCCTAGGGGTGGCGTAGCGAGGCGCAACGAAGAGAAATGTTTTAATTTCTTCCTTGTTTTTTCCTCTTTCAATGCGTGCTGCATTCTACAGCATGCATTCGAAAGAGGAAAATGCCTGTAGTGATTGTTTTTGTGCAGGAAGGTGCCTCTTCCTGAACAAAAACAATCTCCCCATGACGCAGGCATCTTTGCACCATGGCAGCTGTTTGTGCGTCAGCACAGGGGAGAGCCCAGGAATGCAACATCTTGTTGTAAATATGTTGCATTCCTGTGCTTTGGAAGTGCCGCAGAGTGGTGCAGCCAAAGGGCTTGTGGTGCCACGCTGCGGCATTTTCTTGTAAATCTGCCCCCATGTTTTCAGTTTTTTCCTAAATATGAGGTAAACCTCGGTAAGGCAGAGATCCAAAAGGAGAGTATTCCAGTGAGCCGCTGCCAAGTGGGTAAACGAGCAACTATCTGCCGCATCCCCCTTAATCCTTTTAGTTTTGTCCAGGGCAAGGTTTGTTGATCTTAAATGTCTTGAAGGTTGGTAGAATCCAACCTTCTGCCTTAGAAGAAAAGGGCCAGAGTTATGGAAAGCCCTGTCCGTATGACATAGAAGCTTAAACATAGGTCTGTTGCGTGTGGGCAGCCAGTGCAGAGTTTTTAGGAAGGCGGAGGTAGAACTATATTGGTCTTTACTGCAGATAAATTTTGCAGCAGCATTTTGAATCATCTAAAGGCAAGTAAACAAATAGTCTGCCATTTCCATATACAATGCATTTCTGTGGTCCAGACGACTAACAATCAAAGCCTGGACTACAGTGCGATGCCAGTCAATCAGGGTCCATCTGAACTGTGTTTTAAGAAGTTTAAGTAAACCGAAGCATTTACAAAATCTGGACATTACCTGGTCTTGCCTGGATAGGGAACGATCAATATTAATTTCTAGATTTTTAGCGGTTTTTTTTGGGTTTCGGGGCAGTACCTAGCAAGAAGGGCCACCATGAATCGTCCCAAATATGTTCAGCTCCGACAAACAGCAGAATCTCAGTTTTTTCTGCATTGAGTTTTAAGCAATGGGCCATCATCCAACTGGTCACTTCCGAGAGACAATCGACTAAGTTGTGAGTGACCTATCCTTTTCTTGAACAGATGAAAAATGAAAACGGCCTACAGCACCACTAACCTCCCTTCACCCCCTACACAGCCTTAGCCTCAGTTACGCCTGGTATTGCTTACAGGGTGGGGGGAGGCAGCTTTGGGGTCCTGGGGAGGAAGCAGGTCGCAGGGCCCTGGGGTGCGTCATAATTTTAAAAAAATGGAAACTTACCATTAGGCCGTGTCCCAAGATTTCTCAGCTCCAGCTCTCTGGCATCCAACAGGAACAGGAAGCAGGCTGCCAGGCTCCCTCCCCTAAGCCAATCAGAACGCTGTAATGCAGCATTGTGATTGGTCTGAGCCTGTGTCAAGGCTCTCAGCGAAGGGCTGGAGGGGTGGGCATGTTCTCCATAAGGGGAAAGTGCGCAAGACTGGTGTGGGTGGCCCGAAAGGGCCGACCAAACATTAATTGCACACTCAGGAGTTGGCAAACTACTCCTCCCCTGTACTTCGTAAGCAGAGCAGAACGGCCCCTCCCGCCCACCCGCAAAATAAACATAAAATGGTAATAACTAAAAGTTATTATCATTTTATGTTTTTGCTTCTCGCACTGTGAGAAAGCAGTGGGGCGAAGATCCTCCGCCATAGCGGAGGAGCCACCACTGCGTAGCCTGGACCATGGAGGCAGTGTATCCAGAAGAAAAAGAGCGGGAGACCAGGGACTTGGAGCTCCCTCTGCTGGAGACAGCAGTTACCCCCAGCCCCTCATTTTACAAAGGGACACCCCGTGCAAAGGCATTATTAAAATCAGGTGTTGTTCAAATATTATGTACTTTCTTTTCCCTTTCTTTATCTGCACACTCTCCTTTTTGTTCAGCTTCCTGTCTACACTCATTAAAATTCACCAAATTCAGTAAAGCTTTTCTTAAAAAAGTTATTCATTAATGAAGAAACTGCTTGTAGTGTTCCAGGTAAATAACTTTTATAGACTTGAAACTTTACCAACTTGTTTCAACTCTGCTGAACTTCTGAAATCCTCCTGAGCAAGGGTCTGGGTGCATGCAGCGTGTTCTGGAGGTGGGGGAATTGAAGGGGAGATATTTGTGTTTTTTTTAATTCCACTTCCTAACTCCAGGGCAACAGAACAGACTCCACGGTTGGTTGGACTGGCAAAGCAATAAGCCGGCAGTATCGCATACCAGAGGCAGGGGGCTGAAAGGGGTACTGTGACAACTGCCGCGAACGCCACCCGAAGTTTTCTAAGCACAGCTCTCTCCTTTACTAAATTATGTATAGCTTGCCACAGCGCAAGCAGTGGCGACGAGAACAACGAGAGGCCTACAGCCAGCTCCGGGCACACATGACAAAACGGTACATGAAGCATTTCTGAAAAGAAAAACAAAACTGCACTTCATGTGACACAGCCGCTTTTCTTGACGTTTCTGTTCTCTTGTCTTGCGAATTCAATAGGATGGCAGTACACAGGCAAGCACTGCATTTATTTATTTATTTGTGATTCTTATTAAATTGCTGCGAGGTCAGATAAGGGTGGCTCCCCCCTGTGTAGTGCACAGTCCATGAAAACAAATGATTAACAAGCAATAAGAGATGGCAAAAGGAAAGAGTACATCCAATAATAGGTTTAAGTTAGACAAGAAATAAGGTCCACAATAAAACCGTATTTAGGTCCCACAAATAAGTGCAAGGAATTAAGTCAAATAAAAGCATATAAATGTACGTCTGATGAAGTAAATGATATGTGAGCTTACAGATGAATGGTCAACAGCTTGTTGAATATTAATTAGTCTTAAAGAAAGTATGTCATGTTATGGAGAATGTTTACGTTCACTACAGTAAGGTTAAATGCAACTACAACCGCCTGCTTCTAAAGTTGTTTTACAGCCCCAGGGCTTTCTAAATGTAGCACGACACTGGCCGTAGTCCCCCCCTCTTGAGCGCCACTGCTGATGTGTTTGTTATTCAGACTAGGAGGGTTAAGTACAATGATGCAGTGTTTCCGCCATTGCTCTCAGGACAACTTGTTAGCAGAAAGCAGCAGCCTTGAGAACTCTCCGGTCCTATGAAAAGAGCGGATGAAAAGCAGCTCGTGCGTCTGTCGCGCGGTAGGTGCCTGGGGGGGCTCGCGACCGTGACCGTAAGGTGCTCGGAGGGTCACGCGAACGGTGCTGACCCCGTCACACGCACTTCCGCCGAGGGGACACTTCTACGGTCGCCAGCGGGAGCCCTTCATTGTAAGTCCGCCGCAGCCTGACTCAGCCCACGAAAAGGCAAATTCTCAAAATATTTTCAGATTTTTTTTTAATTTACCAGCTTTAGAGTCGGTCCTGGTTTTAAAAGAACACGCCTGTATTATATGTTCGCAATTTTTGACACCTACTGTGGTATGTGTATTGTCCTTTTCACCCAAGAAATTAACATTGTGGGTTTTTTTGTTACATAATATTTTTGAGAATGTTTTGACACGAATTAGAGATTTGGATTTAGCCAAATGGTTACGTTTTGTCTAAATGTGACGACGGTTGTCAACTGTTACGCGCATGATTTCTTTTATTTCCTATTCAACGTCATTCAATGGAATGTTTACAAAATAAAACCACAGAAATTGGGTTATGTATTCACCTTCAGCATTTTATAAATGTGTCAGAAAGAACAGATTGTTTTCTTATTGATCGTATATGTATGTTATTTTTCTGCTTCTTGAAGTTTTTCAAGACAGACCGATTTTGTTAACCTTATGAGAGATAATTTAAATTAATGCACCCTAAACTTGTAAAATATTCCTAAACAGCGGCTCACTAACGCTAAGGAAACGCCTGAGGACTTGGGTATTTAACTTATCTATGGTCGTTACTGATAAAACGATCTTGCTATGTATGACTAAGATGCGCCAAGAAGCTTCAGCGCTCTAGTGCTTTAAGATATGTATCTATGTATATATTCAAGTACATAATTAAAGCAGCTCTTAGTACCAGTGTTTTTTAGCAGCGACCTTAAGTGAAGCATCATTACGTCAGTACCTTACCAATTATATCGCTCACTCTCAAACTTGCCTTAAAAGTGAAGGAATGTAACGCGCGTGCATTTTCTTCGAATCCATATTGTTAAGACATTTATGTAAAAGTTTTTATTTTTTTAAAACATTTTTTATAGTGCCTGCCTATGAAAGCGATAATAATTATCTTACAGCTAAAGTTTACGTTTTATCAATATACATTGACAGTTGAACTAAACTTTTGAACTATTTAGTAACAAAGGCGTAGTCAATGTCTAAGTTGATAAAATACCATATTTTAGAGACTTTAATGCATGCAAACACCCAAGTATTTGTCGACACCTGTTGTAATAAGCACCCTTCGTCTTTCAGCACCTACGCAGTTCACAAACTTCTAATGATAGAAAGAAACCGAGACCCGAGGGGGGGACAAAAGCTGCCTTGTGAGGGGAGTAAAGCGAAAGTAGCTGATCCCATGGGAACCATGGCAGCCTGTTCATTCTGTGTGCGCGTGCAAGTGCGTGCAAAGGATTCTCTTGTGGAAAAACAATAATCTTTAACCCGTTCCTTTCAGAGGACAAGCTAAGGACTTTACTTCAGCGAAGTTGACCACGCCGTCCTGAATGAATCTTGGAATACATTTGGAAACAAGTGTGTTATAGAGGAGCACAAATAGCGTGTATATAACTTTTGGAATTGCCACTTTGATTTCAAAGGGCTGACACCTGTAGCTTATAGACCAGTGACGTAGGGTGTACTTTACAGACCACCTGCGGTTTCCTACAAAAATAGACAGGGGCTTTAAGAGCCGGTATAGCCTGAGGCCTTATAATGCTAATAGAACATTCCACACACTGAAGATAAAATAGTCTAACTTAAATAGGCAAAAACTGAAAAACAAATATTGGAGTCTTGGGGCAGACGGGCTCTAGAGGCATTATTACCCCCAATCCTTAATTTGTAAATAATTAAGTGCTGGGGCCATCTTTGGAACACCACTGCAGCTGTCACCACCCATACCCGGCCACCAACATAACACCTAACCATTGCACTCCTGCAAGTGTAACGATTCAGACTATTTCAGCTTAGAGAAAGCTATATTAATGGCAAGAGAGGCTGTTGTTATTCATTTTCAATGCAAATTGACGTAATGAACACAGCAGTTGTCCTCCATTAAAAAATAAACAGACAGCACCACCAAGTGGTGGTCTGTCACTAGTGCACGTGCTGACAGTTATGTGACAGTGTTGAGCACCGGAAACCCCCAGCTCAAATTAAGCACTGATTAGCCCTGCTACTAGTGTCCAGTGGAACACGCAAAATTGTAAGGCTGTAATTTCAAATCAAGAATATTCTTTCATGCATCGATGCCCCTAATTTCGTTATACATTTGGAAGGGTGAGTCCAGTGGTTAATTTGTGTGAAAAAAAAGTGCCGGGGCTCTCATCAAGAGGCAGTTTGCACTATCTTATTGCTCCTATTAGCGCCGCCTATAACAAAACTGAATACTAACCGTGAAGCCCTACAAGTCTGGATAGGATGTGACGTAACGGCAAGAGCTGCTGACATTGGAGCTCGGACACCAAGTTCTAGTCTCTGGGTAGGCTCAAAATCCTGTGATTCTGGCAAATCACATATTCTAACAGTCCTTAACTGATGCTCATGAAAATCTCTTCAATACCTTTGGGTCGAGTTTGCGATATAAGTGCCAGGGTTGATGATTAAGTGCTGCTACTGATTACCAGAAACGACTGGCTCAAATTAGGCACTGGGCAACTGAACTACTGAGGGTACGTGCAGCAGTAACATAACAAAAACTACTGGTTGTTAAAGACCCTGAACACTATAACGAGCGAAATGGCCATTGACGACCAGTATAGGCCAAAGCAGAAGGGCTATAAGGCTATTAGAACATTTAACCCAATAAGGGACCAATGTTCTAAATTT
This sequence comes from Lissotriton helveticus, assembly GCF_964261635.1. Classification (NCBI taxonomy): domain Eukaryota; kingdom Metazoa; phylum Chordata; class Amphibia; order Caudata; family Salamandridae; genus Lissotriton; species Lissotriton helveticus. Next base: position 200,410,152 of record NC_136072.1, read on the forward strand.
AAAAGGGAGAAACATAAATATAAGCATTGAAATGCTGGAGCAGAAGGCCTATACCAGCCATTACAGGTCCGGAGATATTCTATTGTCTTCAGTAGAGCTCTCAACTTTCCACTATTCTGATTAAAAACAATATTTCTACACTGTATTGAACTCTAGTATTCCACACACAAACCAACTGACTGCAGGGCCCTAGTTAATTATTCTATGGGGGCTAAATGTAGCAATATGCAAGAATTTATATGGAATTAACCTTTAAAATGAGATAACCAATAGATGTGGAAGAAAAGGATTTTGAGATTAGGACAGTGTATGATAAAGCAGTGGGAAATTATTGAGGACATCATAAACACAATCACATTAAAATGAATCAGTTATTCAAATTATTTGATTAATCTAACAGTTATCACATAATCATAAGAGAAAAGTATAATTGTAAAAATCCAAGCACAAATCACACATATATGGTCTCCATTGTACAAAACAAGAACACCATAAAATCACAGATTCATAATGGGTTGGTGACTAACCAAGAAATTGCAAGTGAACTAGACTTTGTGAGCGCAGCTAGTCTATTTTTGTACGTCTATACATTAACCGCATGCGTGCGGGCGGAATTCCGCCCGTACGCTGGGTTTTTAAAAAGCGCACTTTACGTGACGAGCTGGGCTCGTCATGAGCGTGCGAGGAGGCTACGCCATGACGAGCCCAGCTCGTCATGAGCGTCGAAGGGGTTAAACTGCAAAAATAGGAATAACACATGGCACTGAATCCAACAGTTCAATGAGACCAATCCACTATAACATTTTCGGCTTGGCATGAAGTCTTTACTGCCTTCCTCAAGTTGGAAATATATTCCTAACATGTCTATAAAAATTGCTTTGGAAATCTCAAGCAAGAAATAAAAGAAAACTATAATTCAGTAATATTATGTAAGAAATTGGGGTGTTAGTTTTGGGAAGTGAGTACCAACCACAAGTAATAACCACAACTCACTAAACTAACTTAATAAACCTGAGCACAACTCCCTGGCACCAATGGCACAAAGCAGAGAGGATTAACATAGAGGCAATGTGTGAAGTATTTATGCAGTACCAGACAGTAATAAAGTCAAAACACAACACAAGAAAAATCATAAACAAAAATAAAGTACATTTTAACAAATCAGCCTATGCTACGACCCTGAGGGACCTCTGTAAATATAATTTCAGGCTATATGCCGCTAAGGTACACCGTGAGGGTAACAGGGGAGGGACACTCTTGGCGTGGCTTGCTAAACAAAACCTAGAGATGAAACCCATCACGGAAATTAAAGATCAGGCGGGAAGACTCCGACAATCACAATCTGACATATTAGCAGATTTTCACAACTATTACTCCTCGGTAAAGACACGACCCAGGTCACAAATATGTCAACTTGGGAGGCTTGTGCTCTTGGGATATTCCGCAAGAAAAAGACTGAGAAAGTACAATACCGTTTTATGTCCCTAGCAATCCTGCTGGCGAAGAGGGGGATACCAACAACCTCAATTAAAAGAGGGTCCAAGGGCAGATTTAACGACCCAAACTAGATATGTGCCCTAACTCAAGTACCATAACAACAATTATATCTAGGAGTCAAGAAATACAAAACTCACTGTGGAAAAACAAGACTTCAACATGGAAAAACAATAAGTATGTAAGCTAAGGTGGAGACCCAAGTATGCAACCAAGTGTGACAAGAATAAATATGTGAGCTAAAGCTCGAGGGCATGGATGAATTTTCCCATCAGTAGCCGCTCTGTACCGCCCTTTTTGACATCATTTACGTTTCTCCTTGCCCAGGAGACAAAGGAAAACAGCCTCTTGATGTTATTAAGGCTGCTCAAAAAACCTTTAACGTGATGAGATGTCAGTACTAGATCTTATAAAGGATATTTTGAGTGTAATTGGCGACTGAAAAAGCAGTGCAAGTGAAAAAAAGTGTGTAAGTGCAAGATTGATTAAAATTACCGGTTACCAAAAGCAAAGCGGAGTGCTGCTAGTAGGAACGTGTGAGGGAAACGGGCACTCACGATCGTCCTTGCACGCGAATAAACTCATAAGCGCGTCTACAGAGGAACGTATAAGAAGTGCAGGCACCCACGATCCCACTGACATGTCATTGAGGCCGCAAGTGCGTCTAGTAAAGACATTAATACACCAGCAGTGTAGCTCCGATCAGGCTCGTGTCACGAGTGGTGCTAGTACCGACTTACCTGTCCGTCGGTGTCTCCCGACTTGCTTCTGTGCTATCTGGGGAGGCACCGAATGGAAGCAGTGCGGCCATTTTGAATCCCAGTATGCCCGTGCACGTCACGGCGATCACGTGACACTAGGCATTCTGGGAAGAGTAGTTTTGTAAGACCGTAGATCTCGAAGCTTTGCTTTTGGTAACCGCTTGTCTGGGGCGCTCCTGACAGCGTAATCAAGTGCACTCACCACTGTTGCGAATGCGCTCAAAATGTCCGATTGGCCTCTCCCTTAGAAGCCGTAATAAGCCAGGAGAGGGCTGGTGATAACTTTATTGTTCACATCAGTGGATAAACATAGCCCAAGTCATAGTATGTATCAACCATCTGGGCATTCAAAACCCTTTTTTCAAGAAGTTTATCTACTTACAATGTAATGACGAATCGAGTAACAGTCTACAATTAGATAACATCCTTTCACAAATGTTTTGATTTTAGCTCAGCCTACCTGCATTTTGTTTGTCTCTTTATTTTATTTTACTACAGAGCGGTGCTCCTCTATACCTGAGCTGCAGCCAGGTGGGGTGAAGCGCTAACACCACAACTAATGGGTGAGTGGCCATGGTATCCTGCAGTAGTACAACTATGTTTACGCAGTGGCACTAAAGACATACCATCACTTGATGTTTTAAGCTTTGATAACATCACTGTTTTGAGTATTTTTTCACGAATATGCTAATGTGTATTTGTTTTTATGTTTTTTATGTTTCTCCTGTGTGTTTGTTTCTTCGACATGATGTGACAATAGTCTGTGGTGGATTTTCTTGACCTGGATTTTGCAGGTGACCATTTTTACTTCACTTTATATTATGCAGTAGTTAACATCGGGTCCTGAAGAAAGCATTGGTATTTACCATAAGAATGCTGAAACATGTCGACCACCATTGCGCACAGATATTATGTTAAATCTGTTTTTGCACTTTATCTTTTAGACTTGGAAAACTGAGAGAAAAATTAAAATCCAACATCTACTCAGTATTATCCAATTTTAATCAATCTTGCACTTACACACTTTTTTCACTTGCACTGCTTTTTCAGTCGCCACTTACACTCAAAATATCCTTTATAAGATCTAGTACTGACATCACATCACGTTAAAGGTTTTTTTAGCAGCCTTAATAACATCAATAGGCTGTTTTCATTTGTCTCCTGGGCAAGGAGAAACCCAAATGATGTCAAAAAGGGTGGTACAGAGCGGCTACTGATGGGAAAATTCATTCATGCCCTCGAGCTTTAGCTCACATATTTATTCTTGTCACACTTGGTTGCAGAAGAGGGGGATAGCCATGCACTGGAGATCCCCAACGGGCCCGCCGGAAGCAGCCTGGATAGGCGCAGTGAAAAAATGGGGGAAGACAGAGGAAGAAACACTTAGAGAAGAGGAACTGAAGGGGACCCATAAACACCATATCTCCTTAGAATAGGCACAGTTACTACATACCTTTACTCACGAGACAGACCCCCCGAGCCCCTCACAGGTAAACAACACCAGACCCAACAACCCAATCCAGCCCCTTTAGCCACGGGGACCATCTGAGAGACACAAGACACTTGAGAGCGCGCCTGATTGTAAGCCGGCCCAGATACCCCCCTAAACAGCGCCACGGACACCGCAGTGGCTGTGCAGCCGCTCCCCCTCTTGTGCGTCTCCTGATATACACCTACACCCCATCGAGAACCTACACTTACCCTGACAACAGAAATCCGGTAGAGCCGCAGCTGGAACCCCCCCAAACACCCTACTTTCCCTGTTGTTGATCCCCCACAGTTGAGAATAGTTGAACGTTGAACCGGCAGACAATCCGGGCACAGTTATACATTGGGAGCACATATAGCTATGATGGATCTCGAAGGATTAGGGAAACTCCTGCATTACTAACCCAACCCACTACGCCTACAAGGGCAGCCCACACCTGACCGAGACATACTGCCCTGAGAGGACTGACAGCGTGGTATGTGCCACACCTACCACCATTTACTGATAGGTAACACGCTATAGCCTATCCAACGCATCATGATATCTCTGAGTCAGGTCGAACACTGGGCACACGAAGCTCTTGACGTATCGAGGAATGAAACCTATGATCATAAGACCTGCATTTTACCTATTTGATGTACGAATGTCGTAATATATTGGGATCTATTGTCATGATATTTGATAGATGAAACCCAATAAAAAAATTTAAACAAATAAAATGACAAAAATCCAATAGAGGAAACCATAGTTATGAATGTTAAAGTTTTTAGGGTTAAAAATAGCGCCAAAAAGCATTAAGCGCTCACTGTGGTCATCCTTTTGCACTAGACCAGTACCTAAGCACAAGTTAAGGCCAATCAAAATGGAGGGTGGGTGGGATATGGAAACCAGGTTCGACCTGGTCGAGAGTTTTCCCTTCCGACTACTCTGTCTATCCCATGACTAACTCCTCACCAATGTCCCTGGGGAGCAAGGGGAGTTGGAGAAATGACTAAATGTCCGCCCACCCAATCTGGATGGGTTAAATGTAGCCATTTTTTGCTGTTTCCTGCCACCAGTTAATACCTGGCCGTAAAGAACAGTAAGAACTTTGTATTGCTCCCCTTACATGGGAGAAGCCTCCGATGGCAAGGGGAGCATTACTTATTTTCTTTAAAAAAAGAAAATCTAGTTTCAGGATTTTCTTTTTGAACAGAAAAAAAGAATACTGTTCTGACACAGTCTTGTAACAAACAGGAAAAAGCATTGACAGGAACCTTGTTGACAGAGGTCCGCCAACGGCTTTATAAATAACCTCCTGCTAGACAATCATGTATGAATTTGGTGGGCGGAGTAGTCTCAGCCTGGTGAATGTAAAGTCTTCCGCCAGGCCAATTGTGACTATTCCTTTCACCAAAAATTGAATCGAGCCCTTAGTCTCTGAAATAAAAGTAAAAAATCCTCGGCAGTGCAAAGAAGCAGGTTGTGGCTAAAAAGGGCTCCAGCTCATCGGATAGCCACTAATGAGGTCTCGGTGGAGCTGTTGATATTTGGTGAGAAAGCTCAGAGTGGGAGAAATTTGAATTTCATGCCCAGAGAAGGTACCTTGCTGGGATAATTTTTGCTACTTCGCCCAGCGTGAAGTTCTATCTTCGGACGTAATCATGTTTTTGGAGCTCTGATTCGTCCAGTGGGGTAAGTCTACAGGGCTCCACAAGGCATGATACCTCCTCTGTAATGTCCCGCCAAATTGGATATGCTGCATTGGAAATGCTCAGATCAGGAAAAACCTGAATCTTTGATCCAGTGTCAATGCATCTTCATCAGATCCCCGTGGCTGGTTGCCCCCGCTCCTTTGGAAGGTCTTTGGAGCTAAAACATTTCTAAGTCCTAGGTTTCAGGAAAAGTTAAGAGGAATACATTTTGACACCAGCTAAGGGTCCAGGAGCTTGGGGGACAGCACTTGAGGCTCTAGGCACATTCCAGCAGAGGACAGCAGCAGGGTCTAGGGCAGATCCCGTTTTATCTGGTTACCTTGTCATGATCCCCTGTCTCCCAATTTAGGGACCCCTTTAATTTGAGTTAGAAAACATGTGTTATTGAACATGCAACAAGCAATAAACTGTGATTCAATCTAATGCAAATTTCAAGCATATGTTTCTGTTCTGTAAATGTGTAATGAATTTAAGATAATCAAGCTAATGCAAAAACACATTGAATGATTGATTGGTATAGAAGTAATTCCAGGGATATCATAAACACTATTTCCGGTCTTATTGTTTATTCCAATATTTTATTTCTTTTAATTACTTGCTTTTAGGCTTCTTTATTTTCATTTTAGTAGACGTCTTGAGATTCTTAATCACATGCAAGACAGTTTCATTTCTACTACAATTTCCATTTCAGTAAGGCTCCCTCGACTTTAATTCACAGTTAGTATTTTGTCCTCTTACACAGAATTTGTGAAAGTGGTATTCATGCCTAAACTTAGTTTAGCCTAAATTGTCACACCATAGCTGTCACAAGTCTAGTACCCTCTTGATGTGCACATTCCAAGGTTTTAGAAGAAGATACTTGAAGTACACGTAAGATAAAGATAACTCAAATGCTTAGGGGCTTTATAGATAGTGACATATTTTGCATCTCAGTGGTTTTGTCTGGTTAGAACTATTGTCTTAAAATCCCTATTTGATTATTAAGTTACAGGATACGAATCAGAAGTCAATACCCTATAGCAGCCCTTCTTCCGAGGCTCTGTCTGCACTGACCAGTGCCACGATTGTGTTCTTGAACAGACACCATCTCCTTGCCCTTGTAGTTGAAATAGCTGGCATCATAACTCATAACCTTAATTTCAAAAGAATGAAGGACTTAATGGACTTTACCTGGATTTTTAAAATTAGCAAAGAGCCTAGCTGCACACAGACTAACATTTACATCCATCAGTGTTCCATTGTGTACAAATGATTTGATGTTCACTTTACGTGGCCTTCATTGATCTCTTCTGAACATTTGACAGTGTTAATAGGTCTAAATTGTGGGAGATTCTGCATGAACAGGGCATAGAGAAATTATTATTGAATTTCCTGTGGACCTTTATGATGGCTTAGGGCCCCAAAAAAATCTGAAGTCCTGTTTCTACTCAGCTAAAAATAAACACATTGAGAGGACCTTCACTTACAGGATTTGGGTGTGACCTTTGACTTTAATTGCTCATAGAGCCCTTGTCTCTCCTCCAGGAAATTGCACTTTGTGCAATTAGTGAAGTTTTTAATAAACTTGGGCACTCATATAGGCAAAAAAACACAAAAATCACACTCATGGAAATTTACAAGAGGAAATGTATCCCAATTCTGATGTTTGGAGTGGGAATTTGGGCAAATGTATAAGTACCTTACAGGTGAAGGAGAATCATGTATGTAACTGTATTCTGGGTTTCCCTATGAGAAACCTGTATTTTGTAATTCATCAGGAGCTAGGTCTAGAATTTGTAGAGGATCGAACTCGCTCCCTTGTTATTGTGTCTAGATGATGAAACAAGCATTCAACTTTGAACAAATAAATAATAGAGTACTGTCTCTCCTGTGAACACAGCTTCACCATTCCTTGGTTTCAATATATAAAAATTGTCACTGCTGAGAAAGTGGGCAGATCCTCAATATTTCTCTCCCCTTTTGAGATAAATTCTAATGATAAGAGCTGGCTTATCCAAAACGTTATGAATGTTTGACATATGGAGCAGAAGAGGGTGGAACTCACAAGGCTGATCAGCAGAGAATATTTACTGACACAAACCTCTGTAGATTTGAAACACACTCTCGGGCAAGTTACTCATAATTGGAATTGGTCACTTCTGACTAGGTTACGGATTGGCATGATACAATGGCAACTATGTTTTTCCTTGGGTCAAGATGATACTGACCCTATGTGTTGCTGTCTCTGTGAGGAATTTGTCCCGTAGACTCTGCTTCATTTTATTTTATTTTGTACGTTTGACCTGCCCTTTTTCAGATTTTGAGGAAATTAGGGTTTGCTAAGCGGAAACCAGCACTACTTTACTTATGCTTCCTTCTTTAGATGTCTATGCATGTGTTGGCCTTTTCTTTAAATTGGCAATCTATTTGTCGTAATAGCTTACTTTTTTGATTGTTTTTATGCAGGTGGATAATTTATTTTGTGTAATTTGGCTGGGCAGAGAGGAGCTGCTTCTGGTATTTTTATCAGCAGTTTATTTCTCCTTAGAAATTGCTAATGAATAGTTATTTGGGGGACCAAAATTGAAAGAACATCCACTTTTTCGTATCTGGGGTTACTTTTTAATGGCAAGGGACCATGGGCTGCACATGTAAATTCTTGCAAATTGAAGTTTTTGAGATCTAGTGAGGAGATTGTCAGATTTTCTGAGAAAATAGGGAATAAGCCCATACATGAAATACTAAAGCTATATGGGAGCAAGTGCATCACAGGGGTGTACTACGGAGGAGCACTTTGGGGTATGGCAGATATCTCGCCATTACAAACTCTTGTGAATAAATTCCTGAGACAGGTTTTATCTGTGCCCACTTCGACAGCGACCTATATAGTTCATAAGGAGCTAGATACACCTTATATAAGTGACCTGATTAGCGTAGCAGCCCTTGTACTGTGGCACCGAATTTGCACCAAAGAAGAAGCCCACTTCACTAAAGAAATAATTTTAGATTGCCTCAAATTAGACCACCATAGGAACATATCCTGGCTGCATTACATTTGTAGCCTCATGGTTGAGTGCAATATGGTAACTCATTTTAAAGATCCTGGGAGTATTCAGATTCATAGTAAGATTGAGCTCAAGAGGAGAATCCTGAAATGCAGAGAAACTAAGAGGTTAACTGAACTTAGTATAAAATCAGGTGTTAAATCATACTGCGAATGACCACTCCTCTTTGGCATACAACCATATCTAATTTTTACTAGAAATGTACAGCAGAGATTCTTCTTGACAAGATTAAGGCTGTGTACACTCCACTTCCAAGTAGCATTCCCAGAGATGGGAAAGTGGAGCCGAAATCTACCAAAGTGCCTGTGCAATGGTACAAGCCCTCAGAGTACTTTGCACTATACTTTTTTGTAACTTTTACAGGGACATCAGAAAATCGATTGACAGACCCCTTTTTATATCAAACAAATTGTATTTTTATAAGTCTGCCTTTTATCATGTTTGTAATTTGGAAAATTCATCGATATGTAATGCAGTGATCCTCTTTACCCAGATGCAATTAAAGGGAGAAATGATCTCACTAATCTGGAATCGCTAAATGACGAATCTGATTAGTCTGAATTTTCCTTATAAATTTTTATTACACATTTTTATTCAAGGCTTTTATAAATATCGTGCTGCTATTGCCTTGATTTTTTAAATGAAATTTGTACGTATTTTATTGAGTTTAGTGAAGCTCTGTATAATCCACTTTCTGTCTTTTTTGAAAGTTTTTAAGGATACCGTTGTTTACATCCATGATGAAATACGCTCCTGTGTAAATCTGTGACATCATTGTATTCTCCCCCAAATGCTATGATGGTTGCTCTTTTAAAAAATATATGTAGTATGCTTTCTTGGTTATATATTTATATGCAGAATAAAGCTTGTTTTGATTTGTTTTAATTTGTTAATGAATAATGCACATCTTTCAAATATATTTATACTTTCAAAGATGTTCTTTTATGATCGCTTTTTATGATCGGATAAAAAGTATTGATTGAAATGAATTAGTGGAAATGGCATTAGATTGACAACCTGACTGTCAAACAGAGATAAATAGGGTTGTTACGGTGTTATAGTCTGAATTGTGACACAAAGATTAGGATAGAATATGGCGTATTAAACCCTTTAAAGTGGCCCTTCCATGATGAGGAGTGGTTTTTGCCTTGCATGTCAGGGGGCAAAGTACTGCATGGGTGACGAGCCTCCATAGTGCATGGTAGACAGTTGTTTCACGTGAGAGCTGTCATGAATTCGGTCACAGTATTAGTAAAGCAGAGGTCAGCATCACACATAATCTGAAGGCTGACAGTGTGCCGCATTTTTTGTCTTCTGGGCGCTCATTCCCTAACATTTGGTGGTACTTGCAGTGGCGGCTGGAGGGAAAAGGGGTGGTGAGCCAGGGGCTTGAAAAAAACAAAATTAAAAAACACTTACCTCTTCACACCACTGTTTCTCCTCCTTCGTTGTTTCTCTTCCTGATGAGTCCAGGAAGCACACAGGCTCCCCTAAGGCAATCATGACGCTGCTGTCACCATGATAACAGCGTTGTGATTGGTCTGAGTGCCGTTGTTCAGCGCTCAGACGGAGACCCTGTGCATGTTCTCCACCCAGGCTGTGTATTATAGCCCAGTGGAGAACATACTAAGTGTGCATGACTGTTTGATCAGCCTAAGATGGCAGGCCAAACTATGATGCAGACTTAGGTGCATGATCCACTCCTCCCCACTGTGACACCAGCCCCGCCCCCCAACCTAGCCCCATAGCTACAAAAAATAAAATGATAATATAATGATGCTATTATCATTTTAGTTTTTCTTTTTGCACTTCTCTAAGAGCAGTGGGAAAACGTTCCTCCACCTTAGCGGAGGAGCCACCCCTGGGTACTTGTGCAATGTGCAATGTGGGTGCAATCAGAAGCTCCAGTCACATCCAGTTACCTTGCAATGGCATAAAATGTTGCTATCACAGAATTAGCTGCTTATAAATCAGTTGGAAATATTTTGTGATGCAGTCTGTATACTTATGTTGGGATATAGGACTGGACTAATTATAGTGTTGGTTTCATTTATTCTTTCCATTGGGAAGGTGTACAAAGCCAATACTTCGAGCTCTGTCATGGTAAGTGATTTAGATCTTGTTTTGTCATTCCTTGGCAATCCGGGGCCTTCGCCTACACTAGTGATATTTCCTTTGGCGCTGGGTAACCTGGTCCTCTTCCTCCAGCACTAAGGGATATTCGATGAGTGCAGGATTCTAGCACTGAGCCAGGAAGTGACCTGTAAAAGTGTCACAAGTGTCAAATGGCTATTGTGATCCATATGTTCCTACTCTGCCATAACCGCCACCATGATAATATAGTGAGAGAGACTGCTCACACTGGACACAAGTCATCAAGGCGTAACCAGAAAGCTGTACAAAAGGGGGTGGTGATGGACGGAGCATCTGAACCAATCAAACACTCACACCCAGTCAAAAGATCTGGGTTTGATCCATCACCGTTCTTTAGCCCACTCTGCCACCCCAGTTCAGACATGGCTATATGCAAATCAGTCTGACCCTGTGCCTCATGGGAAAAGTCCAGCCCGAACTGCCAAGCCATGCCTTCCCTGGACCGGAAACAAGCTTCCGAGGACCGGTTTCTGGCATTACAGCCGTCTTCAGCCCGGCTTGCTTGAATCCATTGGCAAAGTGAGCAAGGGACTCACGTCTGAGCATACCCTGCCACACTTATGGAGGCCAAAGCGGTACCAGAAAGCTGTCTTATCCAGTGTGTGAATTGTGCCGGGGATTGCTGGTGAACACCACCAGCACTTATTTTAGGGGACTGGGACACTTTAAAGTGTTCAGGTTTGGAACAGCTTTGATTTTATGATCCAGTTTCAGCTCTTTCATGACCATTTGGGTCAATTCTAAATGTGTGTACAACTGATATTCAGAGATAGTGATGTGTGTTTTCAGTATTGTAACACAGCAAGCAGCTCACTAATATTGCTGCAAATAATCTCTGTCCCAACCTCCTATTTCCCATATGTGAGGTACTGAATTGATCTAAAAAAAACTTTTCATGTGGATGTTGCATGAAACAAATAAATTTTGTCTGCAAAATGTCTGTAATAGACTCTCACACATTTAAGGTAAATGCTAGAAAAAGGCTACTTACAACAATCTGTTTAAAAAGTATTCAAGGTCATCAGGGCAAGACTCTCTGAAGAACATAGCTAGCTCTATCAGGGCCCCCTAAAAGGCTGGGGCCCTAGGTGAGAGCCCACTTTGCTCATGCCTTAAAACGGCTCCGGCTGTAGGAGTCATTGTTTCTGAGGAGATGGAGATGCAAGTCTACACTTAGGTGGAAATTTGAACTCGGGAATGGTGAGTAGCAAAAAAGTGTAGAGTTGCACCAAAGTGTAGTAGTAAAAATACCAATGAGTAAATATACACACATATATTTACCTTGGCAAATAGGCCTCAAAATGTTTGTCTTTTTCCTTTTGTTACTTATATTTGTCTGCTAGGTCTAGACATGCACATTTTATAAGCATGTGTTCCAATTTGGTTTAATTATTTTCACAATGTAGAGAATTTGTAAGAATTGAAATTATATGTAATTTCGAAAACTCTTTTTATTAATTCAGTAGTTAGCAAAATGGCTGTTTCAGAGGTTTCTGAGGATAGCAGTGCACATGCCAAACGTCACATGTTTTAGTCTTTCCACGGTGGAGAGTCAGGTTATCGTGGGGAGTGTTTTGCCACCATATGCATGGGTGAGTGACAATAGTATGGGAGCACTTTCTGCATGCAAACATAGCATAAAATAACATTCGTATTTATCAGGTGGTCCAATGTCATGTGTGACACCTTCAGCCTGTCCTGTGTTTTTAGTGGAATGCACTTTTCATGCTGGGACTTTGAAGAAATGCATTACATTGTCAAATGTGAAATGCAAGATCTAGAATGCAATGCGTTGTTGATTAAAGGGTCTGACTGGCTGAAAGTGTCACCCAGTACAGTGTCAATGTCCACACAGCAGCAGCACCATATCTACTAGCCTGCAAAGTGGAGAAACACAGCAGGATTCAGGTGCAGGATTCAGGAGATTAAATGCAGGGGTACAAATGAATTGGGTGCTATTCAGAATTTGAAATCATTTATTAGGCACTACATTTTGAGCAGGAATGACAATTGTTCGCTCTAAATAATTTACCCTGTGTGCAACAATAAAATGTGTGTATGCTTTCCTTTTCTGTATGTAGATTTGCAAGTACCTGTCAACTAATCCTGGAAGTGTTTTGTGGTATAGCCATTTATATCAATTTTTTTCAACTTTTACTGATATAGAGATACATATCTAATTTGTGGCGTCTAACAGGTGACAAATTATAGTTTGAATCAATTTTACATGTGAAATGGGGAAGGCTCTGAGGAAATCTGCCTCATTTTTCGAAATGCAGAGGTAAATTTCTGCTTCTTCCGTCATTATGCTTATGGTCCGTTTGCGTCATTCTATTGGATCTGGTGGGAGAATCTTATAGTATCTCTCATCTGCTAACAGGTCCATGCATTGCTTATGATAGTCGGATGAGGATAAAAGGATAACACCCCCACCTTAATCTGCTGGATTTTATTATCAGGTCATCTCTTCCCTTTAAGTTTGTCATGGCTAGTTGTTCTTTCTTTGTCATATTTATGAATGGTTTCTTTATCTTTGAATTTAGGGATTCTACTTCTATAAATAAAGCTTGTTTAAAGCCTAATACTTCTACTGGTACTGCATGAGTAGGTGGGCAGAAGGTAGATTTTATCCTAAGATTAGTGTCTCTGTCTTTGTGGGGTTCCACTTTGTCCTTAAAATAGGCTTTCAGGTTTAGCTTGCTGCAAAACGTAGCTATCTGACAGTGTAATTTGAATTTAGTAAAATAGTGGTGGGTGGGTTACCGAGTGTATGAGGGCCTTTGAACATTATTCATAGACCCTGGCATTTCACAACACATGATTCATTACCCTTTTGATCTTTTTACTATTATGCATGGAAGCTGAATGAGTTACTGCTTCTCTCTCCCCATTTTGAATGTTTAATATTACAATAGGACACATTCACAAAGCACTTGAAATTGTACCTTCATGTCACGGATATTTGTATCACAAGTATATCTTCCTTCATTACTGGCGTTCTTGCTGCTTACAGTGAACATCTAAGTGCTGAGCTAAGGATTTTCACCATTTTATTGGTTATAAATGTAAGAACTGTCTTTTAATTACTCTTGCCCTACCTTGCTCCTCTTCTCTTTATACTTATGTACTTCTCTGGCAAGACAGTTACCTATTGTGACATAACGTCTAGTTCTGGAGCACATAAATAACTACACCACACACGGAGCTCGGTAGCAGTAGCACACATCTTTATTTCTCAGCATGCAACCGTTAACTGAAAGCATTGCGACATAAACTTTATTGACCACCCAGACACACCTGAACAGATTATGTACTTTTGTAGGGAGTCTGCCGAGGAACACAAGGGTCTTACTGCACATGATCACACAACAATACATTGCCCTCTTTGTTAAATGAAAAGTATGAACAGCATATATACATTAGAGTTCCTCAGTGAGTCTTCGAAGTGCTCTTAGCAGTCTTCCAGATCGAGTCGTACAAGGTGAAGAAGTTGCACTGGCTTCGTAGATGTAGACTCAGATGCTTGACTTGGGCACTCAGGTGCACTTGTCTCACTCGTAAGGTCTGGAGCTAGAAACATCGAAGCAGATGCTTGAAATGTGACGAGTCTCTCGTAATGGACTTTCTGGAACTTTGAGAGGTCACCATATATCTTTTACTTGTCATGTCTCTTAATGGACCAGCATAAAATGGAGTGTCAGTCTTGCGTCTCTGGTTATTTTTTTTTATAGGACCCAGTCTCCTTTTTCAAAAACCATGTACTGAGTGCATCTGCACTTATCTGCATAGGCCTTCATCTTGTTTTAGCAAGAAGTGACCATGACACGAATCTCATCAGTGTCTATTACTCAGTTTGTCGTCCATTGGCGTGGTTTAGTCCCAATGGCTTTCCCAAACAGCAAGGTGGTGCAGTTTTCACCTGTTGAAAAATAGTGAGTTGACCGATAGGCACGAAGGACTAGATGTAGGTCTGTTCTGAGATTGTTTCCTTCTAGTGCACTTTCTTCAGGGTGCCAATAAATAATTCTACGATGCCACTTACCTGTGGCCAGAGATGTTAGGAATAGGGTCTCTAATTGGCAGAGGTTTGCGCCCTGTCCAGGTAGCCATTCCCAATGGGGTCGCAAATTACACCTGCCTAATGAATATTAATTCACCTTTAGCTTGATCTTAGGACAGTTTTTAATGAATTTGGTCACTTCACGTGGCAAGCTATCTTTTACTTGTGTTCTTCTTTGCAAGCAGCCTATCCTACGTGTGCACGTTCTTCTGCAGTCAGCATCGCAATTGCACATTTTTCTTCTTCGCTGTCACTCGACGATGATGGTGAAGAATCCTTGGAAGACGAATTTGATGACAATCAACTTCATTTAGTTTCTACTTGCCTCAACTGGTGTTGCCGTTTGGTCTTGTGGGCATGACTAGAATGCTTCTGGAAAATTCTGGTGCCCATATTCCCTTCTTGTCATGATGCACTTGGTTCCTCTTACACTCTGTAGACTGGTATGCAATGGTATTCTTGCCCACAGCCCTTGCATGTCTGTCCAATGGCAAGGTATTTACCTTTTTCTGGAAATGAGAATCCACATTGGAAACAGAATTTCTTTTTCTTCTGAGACATTGTCTCTTGGGCTTCCACTTTGTGTTTCTGCTTACTTTTCATAGACAACGATGATTCATTCTGGCTGTTCCAGCTTCCATATCAGCAGCTTATCAATCTGCACGTTCCGTAGCTCTTGCAGCCATGAGTACCTTTTCTAGACTCAGTGTCTCTCTCAGCATGTGACGTCTGAATGAATCATAGAGGCAACCATCGATGACTCTTATGCATATAGCTTCTTCATCATTGAATTCACTAAATTTGCAATGCTTGATGAGGCCATCTAGTTTTTCGACAAATCCATCCATCGTTTCACCAGCTTGCTGTCATGCCTCTTGCCTGGTTCAAAATGTACCTTTCATAGTCGGAATTCGACAATTGATTGAACTTGGCCTCCAACATTTCCTTAATTTGACAGTACGGTACTTCAGTAGCTAGTAATATTTTCTATATCACTTCTTTCATTTCATCTTCTGCAAGGTTCTTTAAGTATTTGATGATCCTTTTGGAAAAAATAGCACTGTGCTGCATTAAATCACCATGAAAAAAGCGATATGATGCAGCAGCACTGGCCATGTTATACCGCTTTTGTTTCTTAGAACTATGCTTCACAACAGCTATGCAGCTGTACAACATGGCCTAAAAGATATTGACAAAGTCAATAGCTCTTGCATATGCTAGGCCTTTTGAGTTTGCCAAGGCATGTTTTTAATGCTGGCCTAGCAACACCGAGGAAGGGAATGCGTTTGGGGGGGGGGGTCAGGAAAATGGAGGGGGAGGACATGTGAATTGAAGGTTAGTGAGTATATAATGGAAAATACTTTGTTGCTGCCCTGGATATCCTGCGTTTGCATGCAATCTATAAATATTATTAATCCTTCAAGGCAAACGAGTCGGTTGAGCATAAGTTGCAAAGGTGCAGAAGATTTTTATGGGTCTAGCACTTTGATCTCTTTCCTCGAAACCAAGTGGTTAGTAAATTGGTTAGCTATTCACAGCATCCCTCTGATTGTGTGGAAATGGCACTGGTTTGGAGCGTTTGACAGCCATTTGTCAATTATCTGGATATGCATTTTTTAGCATGCGTTTTTTATGTGCTTAGAAGATATCAGATGACTTCTTTTGATCACATCAAAGCATGAAAATGCCAAATTCAGAGTTTACATTGTGCGTAATTGCAGTATTCTTTGTCTTAGTTGTCTTGCAAATAAAATAGTTTTAACTTTATCACAGTTATGACCCTCCGCCTCTGAACAGTTGGTTGGGCTAGGGAGCTGTCAGTCACATATCTACTAAGTCGGCCATGTCAAGTGCTAAATGCGTAGACAGTCTTTGCTTCATAGCAAAAGCACTTCACGTGTTGAGATATTAGAGTCAAGTAGATAAAAGTTAGTAAAAAAGCACTATGACACAGTGGCCGTGCTGTAGTGTTTTTTTAGGTCTCGTCTAAGCTGTCGCGTAAGCGATGCTCTGGCGAGATATTAAGTAAGGGGTTTTCAAAAGTGCTCCCAAAGGCGGCAGGCGGATCAGGTACAGTGCATGTGCGCCGGGTGCGCGCACCATTTGTTAGCCTGCAGCCTTTGGGAGCACTTTCGTGGCCGGTTTGATGTTCTCAGTGAGCCGTGCGGCCACTGAGAACATGAAAGCGGACGCAAAAGTGATCACCATTTTTTCACTTTCCTTCCATCTCTATGTTCTTCTTTCATTCAATTGTTTTTATTGTTTTTGTTTTCACTTTTTCTATAGATCATTATGGGTATACTTATTTACTTTTCGCTTGACTTCTTTCTTGGTTTGTGCCCGCAGTGTTTTTTTATCTCTACTTTATGCTCCTTCTCTGCTTCCATCCTCCGCTCTTCCCTCTTTCTATTAATTTTTTCGTCCTTGAACTCTTTGTCCTCGCCCTGCCCTTTCTCTTCCCCCCGTTTTCCTTTATTGCTTCTGCTCTCACCACCTTTCTCCTCCTTAGTTTATTCCTCTTTGTCAATCTTCCTGTCTCCCATTCTTCATCTTCGATGCACCTTTTTTTTTCTTACATGCTATTGTGTGCTTTCCCCTTTCTTCCCCTTCCTCCATATTTTCTACCATTTTCTCGCCTGTATTCTTCATGTCTTCTTTATTACTGCCTTCCCTATTTGATTTCCTCTTCTTTATTCCTCCTTCCTCGTTGTCGGGACCGGGGCCCAGTGCCAGGCTGTTCACAGCCCGTGGTCAGGGGCTGGTGCACAGCGTTTAGCTCTGAACTGTTCCCCGCCCTTGGGTGCGCAGCAGCAAAGGTGGGGAGCTGAATGTCACCCCGTGCACTCTGAGCTCCACAGTGCTCTGGTGGAGGGTTGGCTCCTAACAAGTACTCCACTGTAAAATTTTACCGGCCCAGTGCTCTGAGGTGCCGAGGCCACCCTCCCTTCTCCCCCCTACCCCTTCTTCCCCTCCCTCCTCGTCTTTGAACGTTCGCCCTGGTGTTCCGGACGTACGGGTGTTGTATATATGTGGTGTCAGTTTGTCTGGTTTGCTGTTTGTGTGTAGGTGTTGTGCGCTTCTGTCTGCATGTCTATGTGTAGTTTAACAGTTTATTTGTTTACCCTTACATCTCTGTATAATTTTAGGGTTTTACCCCCCACCCACAATGTTTGTATCCCTTTATTGCTGCTAGTCACACGCCAACGCAAGTATAAACAGTTGGCTTCAACACATGCCCTCCAGCCCTTTCCGACTGCTTCAAACACTGTTTTCTAAATCTTATCTTTCCCACCATCTGGCAGCGCCTTCCTGCATAAATCTATTCGCTCTTTATTCGCTTTTTACCTTCCCCCGTGGCCGCGAAAGTGATCACCATTTGCCATCCTGGTGGCCATCCTTCCTGCCACCAGGCACAGGCCTGTTGTCTCATCTCCCACTTTGCTCATGCCTTAAAACGGCTCCGGCTGTAGGAGTCATTGTTTCTGAGGAGATGGAGATGTAAGTCTACACTTAGGTGGAAATTTGAACTCGGGAATGGTGAGTAGCAAAAAAGTGTAGAGTTGCACCAAAGTGTAGTAGTAAAAATACCAATGAGTAAATATACACACATATATTTACCTTGGCAAATAGGCCTCAAAATGTTTGTCTTTTTCCTTTTGTTACTTCTATTTGTCTGCTAGGTCTAGACATGCACATTTTATAAGCATGTGTTCCAATTTGGTTTAAATATTTTCACAATGTAGAGAATTTGTAAGAATTGAAATTATATGTAATTTCTAAAACTCTTTTTATTAATTCAGTAGTTAGCAAAATGGCTGTTTCAGAGGTTTCTGAGGATAGCAGTGCACATGCCAAACGTCACATGTTTTAGTCTTTCCACGGTGGAGAGTCAGGTTATCGTGGGGAGTGTTTTGCCACCATATGCATGGGTGAGTGACAATAGTATGGGAGCACTTTCTGCATGCAAACATAGCATAAAATAACATTCGTATTTATCAGGTGGTCCAATGTCATGTGTGACACCTTCAGCCTGTCCTGTGTTTTTAGTGGAATGCACTTTTCATGCTGGGACTTTGAAGAAATGCATTACATTGTCAAATGTGAAATGCAAGATCTAGAATGCAATGCGTTGTTGATTAAAGGGTCTGACTGGCTGAAAGTGTCACCCAGTACAGTGTCAATGTCCACACAGCAGCAGCACCATATCTACTAGCCTGCAAAGTGGAGAAACACAGCAGGATTCAGGTGCAGGATTCAGGAGATTAAATGCAGGGGTACAAATGAATTGGGTGCTATTCAGAATTTGAAATCATTTATTAGGCACTACATTTTGAGCAGGAATGACAATTGTTCGCTCTAAATAATTTACCCTGTGTGCAACAATAAAATGTGTGTATGCTTTCCTTTTCTGTATGTAGATTTGCAAGTACCTGTCAACTAATCCTGGAAGTGTTTTGTGGTATAGCCATTTATATCAATTTTTTTCAACTTTTACTGATATAGAGATACATATCTAATTTGTGGCGTCTAACAGGTGACAAATTATAGTTTGAATCAATTTTACATGTGAAATGGGGAAGGCTCTGAGGAAATCTGCCTCATTTTTCGAAATTCAGAGGTAAATTTCTGCTTCTTTTGTCATTATGCTTATGGTCCGTTTGCGTCATTCTATTGGATCTGGTGGGAGAATCTTATAGTATCTCTCATCTGCTAACAGGTCCATGCATTGCTTATGATAGTCGGATGAGGATAAAAGGATAACACCCCCACCTTAATCTGCTGGATTTTATTATCAGGTCATCTCTTCCCTTTAAGTTTGTCATGGCTAGTTGTTCTTTCTTTGTCATATTTATGAATGGTTTCTTTATCTTTGAATTTAGGGATTCTACTTCTATAAATAAAGCTTGTTTAAAGCCTAATACTTCTACTGGTACTGCATGAGTAGGTGGGCAGAAGGTAGATTTTATCCTAAGATTAGTGTCTCTGTCTTTGTGGGGTTCCACTTTGTCCTTAAAATAGGCTTTCAGGTTTAGCTTGCTGCAAAACGTAGCTATCTGACAGTGTAATTTGAATTTAGTAAAATAGTGGTGGGTGGGTTACCGAGTGTATGAGGGCCTTTGAACATTATTCATAGACCCTGGCATTTCACAACACATGATTCATTACCCTTTTGATCTTTTTACTATTATGCATGGAAGCTGAATGAGTTACTGCTTCTCTCTCCCCATTTTGAATGTTTAATATTACAATAGGACACATTCACAAAGCACTTGAAATTGTACCTTCATGTCACGGATATTTGTATCACAAGTATATCTTCCTTCATTACTGGCGTTCTTGCTGCTTACAGTGAACATCTAAGTGCTGAGCTAAGGATTTTCACCATTTTATTGGTTATAAATGTAAGAACTGTCTTTTAATTACTCTTGCCCTACCTTGCTCCTCTTCTCTTTATACTTATGTACTTCTCTGGCAAGACAGTTACCTATTGTGACATAACGTCTAGTTCTGGAGCACATAAATAACTACACCACACACGGAGCTCGGTAGCAGTAGCACACATCTTTATTTCTCAGCATGCAACCGTTAACTGAAAGCATTGCGACATAAACTTTATTGACCACCCAGACACACCTGAACAGATTATGTACTTTTGTAGGGAGTCTGCCGAGGAACACAAGGGTCTTACTGCACATGATCACACAACAATACATTGCCCTCTTTGTTAAATGAAAAGTATGAACAACATATATACATTAGAGTTCCTCAGTGAGTCTTCGAAGTGCTCTTAGCAGTCTTCCAGATCGAGTCGTACAAGGTGAAGAAGTTGCACTGGCTTCGTAGATGTAGACTCAGATGCTTGACTTGGGCACTCAGGTGCACTTGTCTCACTCGTAAGGTCTGGAGCTAGAAACATCGAAGCAGATGCTTGAAATGTGACGAGTCTCTCGTAATGGACTTTCTGGAACTTTGAGAGGTCACCATATATCTTTTACTTGTCATGTCTCTTAATGGACCAGCATAAAATGGAGTGTCAGTCTTGCGTCTCTGGTTATTTTTTTTTATAGGACCCAGTCTCCTTCTTCAAAAACCATGTACTGAGTGCATCTGCACTTATCTGCATAGGCCTTCATCTTGTTTTAGCAAGAAGTGACCATGACACGAATCTCATCAGTGTCTATTACTCAGTTTGTCGTCCATTGGCGTGGTTTAGTCCCAATGGCTTTCCCAAACAGCAAGGTGGTGCAGCTTTCACCTGTTGAAAAATAGTGAGTTGACCGATAGGCACGAAGGACTAGATGTAGGTCTGTTCTGAGATTGTTTCCTTCTAGTGCACTTTCTTCAGGGTGCCAATAAATAATTCTACGATGCCACTTACCTGTGGCCAGAGATGTTAGGAATAGGGTCTCTAATTGGCAGAGGTTTGCGCCCTGTCCAGGTAGCCATTCCCAATGGGGTCGCAAATTACACCTGCCTAATGAATATTAATTCACCTTTAGCTTGATCTTAGGACAGTTTTTAATGAATTTGGTCACTTCACGTGGCAAGCTATCTTTTACTTGTGTTCTTCTTTGCAAGCAGCCTATCCTACGTGTGCACGTTCTTCTGCAGTCAGCATCGCAATTGCACATTTTTCTTCTTCGCTGTCACTCGACGATGATGGTGAAGAATCCTTGGAAGACGAATTTGATGACAATCAACTTCATTTAGTTTCTACTTGTCTCAACTGGTGTTGCCGTTTGGTCTTGTGGGCATGACTAGAATGCTTCTGGAAAATTCTGGTGCCCATATTCCCTTCTTGTCATGATGCACTTGGTTCCTCTTACACTCTGTAGACTGGTATGCAATGGTATTCTTGCCCACAGCCCTTGCATGTCTGTCCAATGGCAAGGTATTTACCTTTTTCTGGAAATGAGAATCCACATTGGAAACAGAATTTCTTTTTCTTCTGAGACATTGTCTCTTGGGCTTCCACTTTGTGTTTCTGCTTACGTTTCATAGACAACGATGATTCATTCTGACTGTTCCAGCTTCCATATCAGCAGCTTATCAATCTGCACGTTCCGTAGCTCTTGCAGCCATGAGTACCTTTTCTAGACTCAGTGTCTCTCTCAGCATGTGACGTCTGAATGAATCATAGAGGCAACCATCGATGACTCTTATGCATATAGCTTCTTCATCATTGAATTCACTAAATTTGCAATGCTTGATGAGGCCATCTAGTTTTTCGACAAATCCATCCATCGTTTCACCAGCTTGCTGTCATGCCTCTTGCCTGGTTCAAAATGTACCTTTCATAGTCGGAATTCGACAATTGATTGAACTTGGCCTCCAACATTTCCTTAATTTGACAGTACGGTACTTCAGTAGCTAGTAATATTTTCTATATCACTTCTTTCATTTCATCTCCTGCAAGGTTCTTTAAGTATTTGATGATCCTTTTGGAAAAAATAGCACTGTGCTGCATTAAATCACCATGAAAAAAGCGATATGATGCAGCAGCACTGGCCATGTTATACCGCTTTTGTTTCTTAGAACTATGCTTCACAACAGCTATGCAGCTGTACAACATGGCCTAAAAGATATTGACAAAGTCAATAGCTCTTGCATATGCTAGGCCTTTTGAGTTTGCCAAGGCATGTTTTTAATGCTGGCCTAGCAACACCGAGGAAGGGAATGCGTTTGGGGGGGGGGGGTCAGGAAAATGGAGGGGGAGGACATGTGAATTGAAGGTTAGTGAGTATATAATGGAAAATACTTTGTTGCTGCCCTGGATATCCTGCGTTTGCATGCAATCTATAAATATTATTAATCCTTCAAGGCAAACGAGTCGGTTGAGCATAAGTTGCAAAGGTGCAGAAGATTTTTATGGGTCTAGCACTTTGATCTCTTTCCTCGAAACCAAGTGGTTAGTAAATTGGTTAGCTATTCACAGCATCCCTCTGATTGTGTGGAAATGGCACTGGTTTGGAGCGTTTGACAGCCATTTGTCAATTATCTGGATATGCATTTTTTAGCATGCGTTTTTTATGTGCTTAGAAGATATCAGATGACTTCTTTTGATCACATCAAAGCATGAAAATGCCAAATTCAGAGTTTACATTGTGCGTAATTGCAGTATTCTTTGTCTTAGTTGTCTTGCAAATAAAATAGTTTTAACTTTATCACAGTTATGACCCTCCGCCTCTGAACAGTTGGTTGGGCTAGGGAGCTGTCAGTCACATATCTACTAAGTCGGCCATGTCAAGTGCTAAATGCGTAGACAGTCTTTGCTTCATAGCAAAAGCACTTCACGTGTTGAGATATTAGAGTCAAGTAGATAAAAGTTAGTAAAAAAGCACTATGACACAGTGGCCGTGCTGTAGTGTTTTTTTAGGTCTCGTCTAAGCTGTCGCGTAAGCGATGCTCTGGCGAGATATTAAGTAAGGGGTTTTCAAAAGTGCTCCCAAAGGCGGCAGGCGGATCAGGTACAGTGCATGTGCGCCGGGTGCGCGCACCATTTGTTAGCCTGCAGCCTTTGGGAGCACTTTCGTGGCCGGTTTGATGTTCTCAGTGAGCCGTGCGGCCACTGAGAACATGAAAGCGGACGCAAAAGTGATCACCATTTTTTCACTTTCCTTCCATCTCTATGTTCTTCTTTCATTCAATTGTTTTTATTGTTTTTGTTTTCACTTTTTCTATAGATCATTATGGGTATACTTATTTACTTTTCGCTTGACTTCTTTCTTGGTTTGTGCCCGCAGTGTTTTTTTATCTCTACTTTATGCTCCTTCTCTGCTTCCATCCTCCGCTCTTCCCTCTTTCTATTAATTTTTTCGTCCTTGAACTCTTTGTCCTCGCCCTGCCCTTTCTCTTCCCCCCGTTTTCCTTTATTGCTTCTGCTCTCACCACCTTTCTCCTCCTTAGTTTATTCCTCTTTGTCAATCTTCCTGTCTCCCATTCTTCATCTTCGATGCACCTTTTTTTTTCTTACATGCTTTTGTGTGCTTTCCCCTTTCTTCCCCTTCCTCCATATTTTCTACCATTTTCTCGCCTGTATTCTTCATGTCTTCTTTATTACTGCCTTCCCTATTTGATTTCCTCTTCTTTATTCCTCCTTCCTCGTTGTCGGGACCGGGGCCCAGTGCCAGGCTGTTCACAGCCCGTGGTCAGGGGCTGGTGCACAGCGTTTAGCTCTGAACTGTTCCCCGCCCTTGGGTGCGCAGCAGCAAAGGTGGGGAGCTGAATGTCACCCCGTGCAATCTGAGCTCCACAGTGCTCTGGTGGAGGGTTGGCTCCTAACAAGTACTCCACTGTAAAATTTTACCGGCCCAGTGCTCTGAGGTGCCGAGGCCACCCTCCCTTCTCCCCCCTACCCCTTCTTCCCCTCCCTCCTCGTCTTTGAACGTTCGCCCTGGTGTTCCGGACGTACGGGTGTTGTATATATGTGGTGTCAGTTTGTCTGGTTTGCTGTTTGTGTGTAGGTGTTGTGCGCTTCTGTCTGCATGTCTATGTGTAGTTTAACAGTTTATTTGTTTACCCTTACATCTCTGTATAATTTTAGGGTTTTACCCCCCACCCACAATGTTTGTATCCCTTTATTGCTGCTAGTCACACGCCAACGCAAGTATAAACAGTTGGCTTCAACACATGCCCTCCAGCCCTTTCCGACTGCTTCAAACACTGTTTTCTAAATCTTATCTTTCCCACCATCTGGCAGCGCCTTCCCGCATAAATCTATTCGCTCTTTATTTGCTTTTTACCTTCCCCCGTGGCCGCGAAAGTGATCACCATTTGCCATCCTTCCTGCCACCAGGCACAGGCCTGTTGTCTCATCTCCCAGGAAGTACTTTTCACCCTCATCAAAAACCTCATTACTCTCCCAGGAGAATAGCAGAATTAAATTAGTCTCCTGACTCTCAGACAGGGGTAAATACATTTTTAAGAAATGATCTTCGCAGTATATTCAGCAAAAATCTATTTTCACCAATAAATGAGACTTTTGATACCTATCCTAACAAATGACTTTTGCGACATGTTTCTAGCCTGATTGTTATCCATAAGCAGACTTTTACTGTAGAGAAAGCCACTTAAGCCCACAGAGTGAAACACGCTGTTGAATCCAGTCTCTGAAGCGATATACGAGGCTAAATATTAAGCTTATTCAACCTTTGCACATTATACACCAGTGCTTTGTTAGAGTCAAGGCACTACTTGGGAGTGACTTGATTTATGCCCATAGTAGGTTTTCACACATGCCAAACACCGTTTCTTATGACATGGAGTTGCTGCAGCATTCCATACAGAAGTTAAATTAAAGAGAATCGTGTGTTGGTTGTGAGTGATTTTTGGGTGTAGTGTGGATGCAGCCACGAAGGGACACAAACAAGCTACAGACTTGTCTCCAATATCACTGAAGCCCATGAATGACCTAACTGGAATTGTGCAAAAAAACACAGCAACGCAAACACATGCATCAGATCATTGTAAATAAATTGTTTACAAACTATGACTCTCTCATCCTGATGGCTATTGGTCCGTTCAGACTAGTTTTGGAAATAATAACTCATACTTTTAAAGACTGCCCAATGTAAAGAAATGTTGCATGAAGTAGAGGTGTTCTGAAGATGACTCAATGAATTTTATACACCATAAGTTTAAAAAGTTCACTCGTTTGGGCCTTTAAAGTCTCAACATTATTTTTAACACCTTTTTATGTGGGAAATGTATTTATTTTGTTTTTTTAATGATATCGCTTTTAGTTTACCAACATATTTGCAGCCAAACTGTAGCAAGAGGTATAAATAATTTAAAAAATCAGTTTTGATTCAATAACAATTTGAGCCTGTATCTTGGAACTCTAATTGAGCCCTTACAATCGGAAGATCGGTAATGACTCTCTCTATTAGTGAAGTGCTGTAGGCCAAAATATAAGTGACAAACCATGAAAAAGTCCCTAATTGGGTTAGCTAATCTGTTACCGTGTTTAGGAGTCAATGCAGGTTCATTGGGAGGCTGAGCAGCAGCCTCTTTATGATCACAGTAAAAAATGGAAGTGCATCTAGTCTCATACCAGAAAATATGTGTAATGAGACCGCGCATACATTGAAATTCCTTGCACAGTGCAATGAAAGACAAAAAGAATTCATTTTGAGTTAAATACGTTTTTTATAGGATCTGCATATTTTATATTGTTATTGTCCCTAAAATCTATGTATTTTAATACTATTGGAATTCATGACCTACGAATGTGTTAAAATCTCAAAATGCTTAGATGATAATGGGACTTAGTGTGCCGAACAATGTTACCTCATTGCATATTATGCTGCATAGCTTGCCATTCCTTACAGAAAAATTCACATTTTGATGCATTTTATTCAGTTCTGTTGCATGTTTGGCCCTCTACTCCTTCCTAATTCCCTAGGCCAATTTTTTGCCTAGAAGTTTTTGTTCTTTCCCTGTCTGGTTTTATCTGGTGCTCGATTCTGGATACGTCTCCCAAACAGCTCTGATATCTTGTCATCCGCTCTCATCCATTACTGTCCTTGAAAAATCGAATGTTAGAATTAGTCAAGAATTATAATTTCCGGTTGGAATTGCCTTGAGCTGTTTTGCCATTTCAAGAGGTTCCCTATTGATTGATCCTTGTTTGGGCTCTGGTCATATCTTATTTTGATCATGCCAATGTAGCCCAAAATGGATAAGCTTCACCAGCTTCAGAAGGTACAGAACCGATGAGAGAGTAGGAGCATTGTCTCAAAGAAAAAAGACCAAATGTTTAGTCAATAACACAGGCTGCCGTGGAAACAGTGACCTCAGACCACACACACAACCACAACCACACACACAGCCACAACCACACACACAACCACACATACTACCACACACACACACAAACATACAACCATACACACACACAACCACACACACAACCACATACACTACCACAACCACACACACACACAACCACACACACACAACCATAACCACACAACCACGCACACAACCACACACAGCCACACACAACCAGACACAACCACACACACAACCACACACAACACACACACACACAACCACATACACACACCCACATACACACACAACCACACACAACCATACACAACCACACACACACAACCACACACAACCACACACACACAACCTCACACATACAACCACACACACACAACCACACACACACAACCACATACACACACAACCACACACACAACACACACACAACACACACAGCCACACACACAACCACACACACAACCACACACACAACCACACATACAACCACACACACAACCACACACACATAACCACACACACAACCACAGACACACACGCACAACCACACAACTACACTCAACCACACACACAACCACACACACCCAACACAACACACACACAACCACACACACAGCTACACACACAACCACAACCACACACACAACCACACACACACAACCACAAAACCACACAACCAACCCACCCAACAACACACACACACAACCAGACACAACCAGACACAACCACACACACACAACCGCACACACACACACAACCACACACATACAACCACACACACAGCCACACTCAATCACACACACACACACACACACACAACCAGACACAGCCACACACACACACCACCACACACAATCAACCACACACATACAACCACACACACATAACCACACACACAACCACATACACACACAACCATACACACAACCACACCCACACACAACCACACACACCACACACCAAACAAAACCACTCAACCACACACACAACCCACACAACACACACACAACCAGACACAACCACACACAAACAACCACACACACAACCACACACACACAACCACACACACACAACCACATACACACACACAACCACACACATACAACCACACACACACAACCACACACACACAACCACACACAACTACACACACATCCACACACACAACCACATACACACACATGACAACACACACACAACACACAACCACACACACACAACTACACACAACCACACACACAACCACACACACATAACCACACACACAACCACATACACACACAACCACACACACAACACACACAACCACACCCACACAACCACACACAACCACAACCACACAACCACACCCAACCACATACACAACCCACACAACAACACACACACAACCAGACACAACCACACACACAACCACACACAAACAACCACGCACACACAACCACACACACACAACCACACACACACAACCTCATACACACACACAACCACACACATACAACCACACACAACCACAAACACACACACAACCACACACATACAACCACACACACACAACCAGACACAACCACACACACACAACCACACACACAACCACACACACTACCACAACCACACACACAACCACACACACAGCCATAACCACACAACCACACACACAACCACACAACCACACACACAACCAGACACAACCATACACACACAACCACACACACGCAACCACACCCACACACACAACCACATACACACACAACCATATACAATCACACACACACACAACCACACACACATAACCACACACATACAACCACACACACAACCACACACACACACAACCACATACACACAAAACTACACACAACCACACAAACAACCACACACACAACCACACATACAACCACACACACATAACCACACACACACACAACCACAGACACACAAGCACAACCACACACAAACACACACACACAGCCACACAAACACAACCACACACAGACCCAACCACACAACCACACACACACACAACCACACACACAACTACACACACAACCACACACACAACCACACACACACAACCACACAGCCAACCCACACAACAACACACACACAACCAGACACAACCACACACACACAACCACACACACACTCAAACACATACACACAAACACACACACACACACACAACCCTATACACACACACAACCACACACATACAACCACACACACACAACCACACACAATCACACACACAACCAGACACAAAGTCAAAAGTCAAAATATTCTTTATTCGGTTGCCATACTTTTTAGGAAACCATAAAAGTACATAAAAAACATTTCATGATAAAAATAATTGTTTAAAAACATATATAAAATGAGAGCGGAATTATATATACATACAATCATTATAACAGTGCTGGGAGTTCGCAACACAAATCTGGTAAAGGGCTTGTGCATCAGGAATTATTCATAATTATGACGATATTTAATACAGGCCTTCAAAAAGCAAGCAATAGATTTGGTACGGGGTTCTGTGTCTAAAAATTGTAGTGCAAGGAAAGCAGGGCGACAACATCGCAGGCCCAAGTGTCTCAGTAGAGGAATAATCCATCTCCTACGTGGAAACTCATAGTATCTACAGAATAAAACTATATGGATTGTAGATTGCACTGAGATTCCATCACACGGACACAGTATGAGGGTTTTTGACCAATCATTCTGCTTCGGAAAGGTTATGAGGCGGTGATAGATGTTAAAGCGGAACCGTGTCAATAGATATTTCTCGTAGTTATTCAAGTTATAGAGTAGATACGGTTACACCTCTGGATGGTTAGGATATGGCGAATGGAGTTTTTACTGATTTTCTGGGTTAGTCGTAGCTCCCGAAGGTGGGATAGGCATGTAGCTTTTAGATTTTTCCTTGATGTTTGTGATATAGTTTGTGGTTGGGAAAAATAAGTTGCTAAGTTTAAATCTTTCAAAAAGTTTCATACATAGGCCAACAAAGAGATCTTGTTCCAGTTTGCCAACCCAAGACAGTCAGTGATAAGAGAACGCGTAGATTTACAGTGTTAGTAAGTATTATTTTTTTATTTGTATTTGATTAATTAAAAACTTTACAAAATTGTAAAACGTCCAATAATTGTTTGTTACTTAAACATAACAAAATTAGGATGCATAAAATTACAGTATTGTTAACAGTTTTATGATTACCCTCGAGGCATTTAAAAAGTTCATCTAGCATGGTTAAGTCTCTTTCTTATTAGGTCAAAGAACTTCACAACTTGACAGTTCAATTTAATGTCGCTAGTAGAGAAGCACAGTTTGACTGCCTGTCTACAGGTCCGAACGGCATGTCGGTTGAAGAAAGGACGTAAGAGATTGTACCTCAAGTCATTTACGCTAGGGCAGATGCAAATCACGTGAACTATGTCCTCCTTGCCGGTTTTGCACATGCGACACTGTTGTGAAGGGTTGTTTCTCTCCCAAGGCGGAAGATGTGGAAGTATGGGAATTACCCCGAGGCGTAATTTTAAGAATTTTTCTTTAACATTTATTTTCATGCCGATGCTGAAGTACGCTTGTGGCCGCAGTTTTTCATAGTCACCCACCGTTAGCCATCCTTGTGCTCTATTTGCTAGGTCCTTCTTGTCTTCTATCTCTGAAATGATACTAGCTGATTTTTTGGCAACTTTTTTTAAAAGACAAGAGATCTATTGATGTTTCCCAGGTGTCAGTCAGGCCTAGAACTTTGAGTGATTCGTATAAGTAGGCTCTCGGCGCAAAGTTGCGGTGCCGAAGTAATTCTTCCCATACATTTGTACATAAAGATCCAGCCTCTGCATTGCGGATCTTATGCCAGTTTGTTGCATACACACTCCGCCTCTCTAGGGTTTGTTTCAGGATACCGAATTCTAGACGAATCTGAGCCAGGGAGGCGTATTTGGGAAGATTAAAAATAGCCCTGTATGAGTTGGCTATGAGTGTGTCCAGCAACGCCGCGTCCTTACCGTGGTGTGATTCACTCCCGTAAGTGAGAGTCGGTTTTAATTTGGCACACATTATTTCAAGAAGAGGTTTAAGTGTAAGGTCAGGTAGTTTGACCTTCAATGATTTTAGTGCCAAATAGGTCATTGTAGCCGTCCCTCGCAAGGACTTGAACTGCGCCCTAGAGGTATTATTTGAGTCCAGGATTACTCCCAGGTACTTATATGTGGTGACCTGGTCGAGCTTTTCGCCATTCAAGTGCCAGCAAGGATTCTTTTTTTCCCTGTAGTTCACAGCCATCACCTTTGATTTATTGAAGTTTATTTCTAATGCATTCTTTACTGAAAAAGCATCAATCAATCAATCATGCCATTTGTATAGCGCACTACTCACCCGGGAGGGTCTCAAGGCGCTTGGGGGGAGGGGTATGCTACTGCTCGAACAGCCAGGTCTTGAGTTGTTTCCTGAAGGCGAGATGGTCCTGGGTCAGCCGAAGGTGGATGGGGAGGGAGTTCCAAGTCTTGGCAGCCAGGTAAGAGAAAGGATCTTCCTCCGGCGGTGGCTCTTCGGATGCGTGGTACGGCTGCGAGGGCGAGGCTGATGGACCGTAGCTGGCGGGTGGGCGTGTAGAAGGTCAGGCGGTCGTTGAGGTACTTGGGGCCCAGGTCATGGAGAGACTTGTGTGCGTGGGTGAGGAGCCGGAACGTGATCCTCTTGTCGACGGGGAGCCAGTGCAGGTTCCTCAGGTGGCTGGAGATGTGGCTGCGTCGGGGGACATCCAGGATGAGTCGGGCGGAGGCGTTCTGAATGCGCTGGAGTCTTTTCTGTTGCTTGGCTGTGGTTCCGGCGTAGAGGGCGTTTCCGTAGTCCAGTCGGCTGGTGACGAGTGCCTGGGTGACAGTCTTCCTGGTCTCGGTCGGGATCCAGCGGAAGATCTTGCGAAGCATACGCAGGGTGTTGAAGCACGATGAGGAGACGGCGTTGACTTGTCTGGTCATCGAGAGGGAGGGGTCCAGGATGAAGCCCAGGTTGCGTGCATGGTCGGTTGGCTTGGGTGCGGTGCCCAGGGCTGGGGGCCACCAGGAGTCGTCCCAGGCGGAGGGCGAAGATCCCAGGATGAGGACTTCCGTCTTGTCCGAGTTCAGTTTCAGACGGCTGTCCTTCATCCACTCGGCGACGTCTTTCATCCCTTCGTGTAGGCAGGTTCTGGTGGTGTTGGGGTCTCTGGTGAGGGAGAGGATCAGCTGGGTGTCGTCGGCGTAAGAGATGATGTTGAGGTTGTGCTGGCGTGTGATGGCTGCAAGAGGTTTCATATAGACGTTGAAGAGGGTGGGGCTGAGTGAAGATCCTTGCGGGATGCCGCAGATGACTTCGGTGGCCTCGGAGCGAAACGGGGGGAAGCGGACTCTTTGTGTTCTTCCGGCGAGGAACGAGATGATCCACTCCAGTGCCTTCTCTTGGATACCGATGTTGCTGAGGCGCTGGACTAGGGTGCGGTGGCAGACCGTGTCGAACGCAGCGGAGAGGTCCAGGAGGATGAGGGCCACTGTTTCCCCCTTGTCGAGCAGGGTCCGGATGTCGTCGGTGGCTGCGATGAGGGCGGTCTCGGTGCTGTGGTTGGCTCTGAAGCCGGACTGCGAGGGGTCGAGGGATCCGTTCGTCTCGAGGAAGGCGGTCAGCTGTCTGTTGACGATCTTCTCGATGACTTTAGCAGGAAAAGGGAGGCGCGAGATGGGGCGGACGTTTTTGAGATCGGTGGGGTCCGCTGTAGGTTTCTTCAGGAGGGCGCTGATGTCGGCGTGCTTCCAGCTCTCCGGGAAGGTGGCGGTGTTGAAGGAGGCGTTGATGATGTTCCGGAGTTGGGGTGCGATGGTGGAGTCGGCCTTGTTGAAGACGTGGTGTGGGCAGGGGTCGGTCGGTGATCCGGAGTGGATGGTGTTCATCGTGCGGGCTGTGTCTTCGGTGGTCACCGTGGTCCAGGTGCGAAGGGTGGCGGTGGGGGGCGTTGGTTCGACGGTTGGGTGCGTGGGTGGGGCGCCGAAGCTGTTGTGGATGTCGGCAATCTTGCGGTGGAAGAATGAGGCGAGGGAGTCGCAGAGGTCTTGTGATGGAGTGATGTCGTTGGTGCAGGTGCTGGGGTTGGAGAACTCCTTGACGATAGTGAAGAGCTCTTTGCTGTCGTGGGCGTTGTTGTCCAGTCGTTCCTTCAGAGATTTCTTCTTGGTGGTGCGGATGAGCTGGTGGTGCTTGCGGGTAGCGTGTTTGAGGGCGGTCATGTTGTCGTTGGTCCGGTCGAGGAGCCAGGCTTTCTCGAGGGTGCGGCAGGTCTTCTTGGAGTCCTTGAGGTCGTCGGTGAACCAGGATGCCTTCTTGCTTCTGGGTCTGCTGGGAGGGTTCTTTAGTGGCGCGAGGTCGTCGGCGCAGGCGGTCAGCCACTGTGTGAAGTTGCGGGCTGCTTCGTTGGGGTCCGTTGTGTTGGCGGGTGGGCTCTGGCTGAGGGAGGTGGTGAGCTGGTCTGCGGTGATCTTGCTCCAATTCCTGTGAGGTACCTGTTGCGGGTGGTGGTGGGTCGTGGATCTTTTGAAGCTGAAGTGGACGCAGCTGTGGTCGGTCCAGTGGAGTCCGGTGGCGTGGCTGAAGGTGATGTACTTGCTGGAAGAGAAGACGGGATCAAGCGTGTGGCCGGCGTAGTGGGGGTGTTGACCAGTTGCTTGAGTCCGAGGTTGGCGAGGTTTTCCAGCAGGGCGGTGGTGTTGCGGTCCTTGTTGTTCTCCAGGTGGAAGTTGAGGTCCCCGAGGAGGATGTAGTCGGTGGAGGGGAGGGCGTGCGGGCTGATGAAGTCTGTGATGTCTTTGCTGAATTGTGTGCGTGGTCCCGGGGGTCTGTAGACGAGGGTGCCTCTGAGGGTCGTCTTAGGGTCGGTGTGAATCTGGAAGTGGAGATGTTCAGCTGCGGCGAAGGAGTCGTTGGCGTCGGTCGTGATGCGGATGGTGTTCCTGTGGACGATGGCGATGCCACCTCCGGTCTGGTTGATGCGGTCCCTCCTGATGATCTTGTACCTGTCCGGGATGGCGATGGCGATGTCGGGTGCAGAGGAGGCGTTCATCCAGGTTTCCGTGAGGAAGGCGACGTCCGGTGATGTAGCGTCGAGGAGGTTCCAGAGTTCCACGGCGTGTCTGTGGACGGAGCGGGTGTTGATCAGGATGCACTTGAGGTGGTTGCTGCTGGTGTTTGTCTTGGCGGGTGCGGGGCAGGTTCGGAGGCAGGTGAACTTGCAGGTGCAGCAGGTGAAGGGTCCGTGGGTGCGTCTCGGGGTGGCTCGGCAGCAGGCGTGGGTCCGGCCGGCATTGAGTGCGTTGAGAGTGGCGGCGTCGTAGGTCAGTCGGGTCGTCTTGCCTCGGTGGGGAGGGCCAGGGGTCCTGGCGCTGGGCGCGGTCCAGGCGCGGACGGGCGCAGACGGGCTTACCTTTGCCGCACCTTCGGCGCTCAATCGGTGCTCCCGCTGCGCGCGTCCGCTGCGCGGTCGCTCTGGGGGTGTCATAAGTAAGGAGCCGAAAGGGAGGAGCAGCTGGGTGGCGGGAGCGGGGCGGCGAATGGAATCACAGGGGGGCGGGGCCGCACGGAGGCAGCGGCGGGAAATTCCAAGAAGCAGCAGGCAGCGGGAAATTCCCAGGAGCAGCGGGAAATTCCCAGGAGCAGCGGGAAATTCCCAGGAGCAGCGGGCAGCGAGCGAAGGAATCTGCAGGCAGGAGGCGGCAAAGGCAGGCAGGAGCAACAGCAGTGAGTGGGGCGACCAAGCCCTGTGGAGGGCTGAGCGGTCACACTCTGTGGTCCCCTACGGTCCCCTTAAGTAAGGAGCCGGGAGGGAGGAGCAGCTGGGTGGCGGGAGCGGGGCGGCGAATGGAATCACAGGGGGGCGGGGCCGCAGGGAGGCAGCGGCGGGAAATTCCAAGAAGCAGCGGGCAGCGGGAAATTCCCAGGAGCAGCGGGAAATTCCCAGGAGCAGCGGGAAATTCCCAGGAGCAGCGGGCAGCGAGCGAAGGAATCTGCAGGCAGGAGGCGGCAAAGGCAGGCAGGAGCGGCAGCAGTGAGTGGGGCGACCAAGCCCTGTGGAGGGCTGAGCGGTCACCGGCATGGGTTGTGGAGGGCTGAGCGGTCACAGCATGGGTTGTGTTCAAAAGGTGTTGGAGGCCCATTGGAGTCCGACTTATCAACAGCAGATCATCCGCATATAACAGGTTTGAGAGGGTAATTTTCCCTAATTTTGGTGCATGATTGGAACATTTGTCTAGTTGCCCGGGTAGATCGGCTAGAAAAAGATTGAATAGGATCGGTGCAAGTAGGCATCCCTTTTTTAATCCTTTTGTTGTCCTTATGGGTTTTGAAAGGTGTGTTCCAGCCCCAAGTTTGATTTTGATCAGGTGTTTGAGTGGAGCAGTATTAGGACATCTAATAGGTATTTAGGTATTCCCAAATTGTCCAGTTTCAGCCAAAGTTTGTTGCGGTCCACGTGGTCAAATGCAGCAGTGTAGTCAATAAATGAAAAGAATAAAGATGACTTAGTTTCTTTTGCTGCTTCCATCAGCAGTGATAGTGCCATGAGATTGGTTGTGGTCCCTTGGCCTTTACAGGAACCCGTTTGGTTGATTGGCATGATGGAATTTTCAGTTGCCCATGATGTTAGCTCCTCCAAGATAAGGCCAGCAAAGTATTTTGCCTCCACATCTAGGAGAGCAATAAGGCGATAGTTGTTTGGAAGTCTCTTGCTACCTTGTTTGTATATCGGGCTGATAATTGAACCGTGCCAGGACTCGGGAAGGGTCTGTGAGAGTCTGATACTATTGAACACTGGTGCCAAAGATGCGCTCCAAAATTCGACATCTGATTTGTAGAACAAAGGTGGTAGGCCGTTCGGCCCAGGAGCACCGGTTGGTCTCCCTCTTGATATTTGTCGTTGGATGTCTGATGGGAGAATTGTCTTTGGCCCTGACTCAAATGCCTTTGTTGAGTTTTTTTCCGTTTTAGATTTTTCGATATTTGGTGTATTCATGGCGATGCACTCCCCTGTTTCAAGGGGATTTGTGGGAGTGTAGTGGTTGAGGTTTGCTTCTTTGTTGTGCTTTGTGGTTTTTAAGCAAGGTTTGTTTGTAACAGCCTCGTCTATAGTCCCATGGTTATTGAAGTGCGTCAATAGGTATTTCGACCATACTTCTTCAGTTATGTGCGAGTTTTGACCAGGGAGGTCGGGATTCTGTATTCTTTTAACCATTTGCCAGAAACTGGAGCTGTTTTTCTGCTTCCCCTCGTGGACTAGCTTTACCCATAGTTCTTCATTACTTCGATTCTGGTTGCCCCATTTTGTCCATTTCAGCTTTGTTTTAGTTTGCAAGCTATAATTTGTTGGATCCTTTCGCAACTGTCTCAGTAATTGACAGTGATCCGTTGTCCAAACACGGTGCCATAAAAGAATTGGCTGGATTCTGATATTGTCTGTTATATAATCCAAGCCTAATTCAGTATGGCAACCGTAAGTCGGAGCGCTTTGCGGGACTGCCAACAAATATCTGATAAAACCGCTCTCTACCTTCTGAAGGGGATCTACAGCAACGTGACCCCAGCACCATATGTTGCTACACTAAGGCATTTTGCCTGGTATATTTTGATCATTTCTTGGGGGGGTCGCTTCCCTAGCTTTTGTGCGAATGCTACCAGGGCAGTCGTAGCTCTAAGAAATAGTAGCTTTCTTGCAGTAATGGCCTGTTGCCAAGGAAACTTATTATCAATTAAGATGCCCAAGTACGGATAAACCTTTGTACATTCCAATTTGGAGTTGTCAATAAAAATGGCCTTTGGCTTTTTTGCGCTGTTGCCTGCGTGCATTACAAACGTTTTCTTTATGTTTACCATAAGGTCTAGGGATGCCATAAAGTTACAATATCTATCAAGAAGATATTGCAGTTGTAGCGGTGTCCTGGCCATGATCACCTCGTCGTCCGTGTATAGTAGTGTGGGGATTGAGCGATGATCAATTACAGGCAGGTCCCGACTCCCTTCTAACATTGCAAGTTCTAGACCATTTGTGTAAAGATTAAAGAGAAAGGGAGCCAGGACACAGCCCTGTCCGACCCCCTTTGTCACGGGAAATGAGTTGGTGAGTTCCCCATCGAGGCCATATCTGACTCTGGCTGATGCCCAAGAGTAGAGTTCTCGTAGAAAGACGACCAACGGGGGGTCCACACCCATTTTCGAAAGTATTGACCACAGCTTTGAATTAGAGACACAGTCAAACGCTGCAGTCAAGTCTACATAGGCCAGATGTAAATGACCACTATTTGCACCAACATATTTACCCATTAAGAGGGAGAGATTTAATGCTTGCTCTACAGTTCCCAGTCCTTCCCGGAACCCATATTGTAAATCCTATATTATTTGGTTGTCATTGGCCCAGTCCTGTAATCGTTCGAGAACTATTCGGCCGGCCACTTTACCAAGGGAATCCAAGAGGGAAATGGGCCTGTAGCAAGCTGGGTTATTTCGGTCACCCTTTTTAAAGATGGGGAGCAGTGTTGAGGTAGACCATGAATTAACTAAGCCTATCGATGTCGCAGCTTCAAGGACCCAGGTAAGAATTGGTGACCATAATTCCAAGTTATGGGTGAAGATATCCACCGGTTCTCCATCGGGGCCCGGAGCTTTTCCCGCTTTAGATGCTGTCAAGGCATTAATCACTTCATCATGGTAAACACTAGTTGGATTGGATAAATTTGTTGGTCGAGGGAGACATTCCCTCCGTCATCCTCGGTACCCGTTTGACTAACACCTACACTAGAACCGAAAATCTTTGAAAAATGGTTAACCCAGGCGTTTGCGTCCACCGCTACTTCTATGCTTGGGGCAGAGTTAGAGACTGAAAGGAAGGGAGCTTTTACTACTCGCCAGAAGGTAGTACTATCTTTCATGCAACAGCTCGTATGGAGTTGTTCCCATAAACCGTTTTTTATTTCCGTCTTGCGGTTTTTTATCGCCAAATTGTACTCCTTTCTTAGTTTACTTATTTCATCTTTCTCTCTTGTGGTCTTGGGTAGAGCAGCTTTAAATCGGGAGTAAGCCTTCGTGCATTCCGAGTTAAACCAACCCTTTTTTGTCTATTGTTTGCTTTCTGTTTATGAAATAGTTCTTCCCTTATAATTTTGGTAATGTCCAGAAAGCTGGATAGGATCAGCTCATGCGGGGATTCTAGGTTAAGGCAAGTTTCCAGTAAGGGGAGTGCTCGGCTCACCACTTTGGTAGTAGTTTTAACAGCGTCTACTTTTGCCCACTTTATAGTATACCCATTTAACCTATCCAAGGTCAGTGCTTGCTGGTTTAATAAGCTAGAAGGGCTAGACTTTTTGGGGGCATTTGACACTGACTGGGTGATGCTATTTGGAAAATGATCACTACTGGGATTATCTCCTGTGTTAAAATTACATAGGTGAACTTTTAAATTTTGGGATGTAAATATAAAGTCAATTAGACTAGAAAGACCCCTTCCATTAAAAGTGGGGGAAAAGTCGACCGCAGGGTCTGCCAATTCATTGGCAAAACCCAGCTCTAGGGTGAACATAAGCTCATTGAGGCGATTCCCAATGTTGGTGTGTGGGAAGTGGGTTAAGTTGCTCCCACAATCATCCTGGAGATCGCATTTATTGGCGTTATTATCTTTACAGAGTGTCAAATTAAAATCTCCGCCCCAAATCAAATTAAATGACGTAGTCATATAGTTATTCCGCATTTCCATTAGGAAATAAAAAATATTGTTTAAAACGTGTATTGCATCCTGGTGAGACAAATTATTATAAAAATGTACCAAGAAATAGGTGGACGATTTGTTCACCACAATTTTAAGAATTTGATAGTTAACTTCCTGCTTCATCTCAACTATTTCTTTGACTACGAACTCATTTGAGATATATATTGTCAAACCTCCTTTGGCCCTTCCCGAAATAGATGGTTGGGCATATGCATTGTAAGACTTATATCCCTGTAGATGAATGGGGGAAGTTGACCATATCTCTTGAAGACAGACTATGTTGTGTTTCCTAATCAGTTTTACCCAAGGATTGGTATCCATTTTTGAGCGGAGCCCTGCTACATTCCAAAATATCATTGTGAGATAAAGGTTAAGATCTTTTGGAGGTTCTAGTTTTGGATTGTCAAGAGATGGACTAAAGACTAAGGGGCTCATTAGGATCGCGGACGGACTTGAGTCCGTCCGCGACCCCAGAGTAGGAGGGAACGTCCGCATGGGCAGCAGCGTTCCCTCTGTGAAGATTAGGATGTGACCGCCAGGGTGGCGGTCACATCCTCTATCTTTAACATTGCGGCGGGTGCAGCTTCAAGCTGCACCCGCCGCAATGTTAAAAATGCATACATTGCATTTGTATGCAGAAAGCGGCAGGCACCGCGCGGTGCCTGCCGATTTCTGCATGCAAATGCAGGGGGGTACCATGGGTACCCCTCATGTGCACCCCCCACTCCCCCCTTCACCCAGGGGGCCCGCAACGGGCCCCCGAAGTCACAATCTGTATGCTTTTCCACGGCGGAGAAGCCGCCGTGGAAAAGCATCTATTTTACACTATCCTAATATGGCTGCGGTGTCAGATAGACACCGCCAGCCATGTTACAGCTTTTCCGCCGCGGTTGTAAGTCAACCGCGGCGGAAAAGCGGCGGACTGAAACCAGTACCCACCAGCCATCCTAATGTGGCGGTGGGTCTTTGGTGGGTCTACAGAGGATTTTCCGCATCCTCCGGGCCAGCGGTGGCTTCCGCCGGCCCGGAGGATGCGGAAAATCCTCCATCCTAATGAGCCCCAAAGACAGGGTTGGAGTTAGATAAAGGCAGCTCTGCCAAAAATGGAGGAAATTCAGAAAAGGGGGTGGTGATGAACAGAGTGCCTGAATTAAGCAGACCACTCTTACCCAGTCCAAAGATCAGGGCTTGATCCATCACCGTTTTTTAGCTCACTGCACCATCCCAGCTCAGAACTTGGCTATATGCAAATTAGTCTGTTCCTGTCCCAGTGCATGATGGGAACAGGGCAAACCAAACTACCAAGCCAATTCTTGTACTGGGAAGGAAACAAGCTTCCGGGGACCGGTTTCTGCCATTTCAGGCGTCGTCGGCCCGGCTTGCTTGAATCCTGATGGTGCAATGAGTAAGGGACTCACATCTGAGTATACCCTTCCACGCTTATGGTGGACAAAATGATTCAGAAAAGGGGGTGGTGATGAACAGAGTGCCTGAATTAAGCAGACCACTCTTACCCAGTCCAAAGATCAGGGCTTGATCCATCACCGTTTTTTAGCTCACTGCACCATCCCAGCTCAGAAGTTGGCTATATGCAAATTAGTCTGTTCCTGTCCCAGTGCATGATGGGAACAGGGCAAACCAAACTACCAAGCCAATTCTTGTACTGGGAAGGAAACAAGCTTCCAGGGACCGGTTTCTGCCATTTCAGGCGTCGTCGGCCCGGCTTGCTTGAATCCTGATGGTGCAATGAGCAAGGGACTCACATCTGAGTATACCCTTCCACGCTTATGGTGGACAAAATGATTCAGAAAAGGGGGTGGTGATGAACAGAGTGCCTGAATTAAGCAGACCACTCTTACCCAGTCCAAAGATCAGGGCTTGATCCATCACCGTTTTTTAGCTCACTGCACCATCCCAGCTCAGAACTTGGCTATATGCAAATTAGTCTGTTCCTGTCCCAGTGCATGATGGGAACAGGGCAAACCAAACTACCAAGCCAATTCTTGTACTGGGAAGGAAACAAGCTTCCGGGGACCGGTTTCTGCCATTTCAGGCGTCGTCGGCCCGGCTTGCTTGAATCCTGATGATGCAATGAGCAAGGGACTCACATCTGAGTATACCCTTCCACGCTTATGGTGGACAAAATGATTCAGAAAAGGGGGTGGTGATGAACAGAGTGCCTGAATTAAGCAGACCACTCTTACCCAGTCCAAAGATCAGGGCTTGATCCATCACCGTTTTTTAGCTCACTGCACCATCCCAGCTCGGAACTTGGCTATATGCAAATTAGTCTGTTCCTGTCCCAGTGCATGATGGGAACAGGGCAAACCAAACTACCAAGCCAATTCTTGTACTGGGAAGGAAACAAGCTTCCGGGGACCGGCTTCTGCCATTTCAGGCGTCGTCGGCCCGGCTTGCTTGAATCCTGATGGTGCAATGAGCAAGGGACTCACATCTGAGTATACCCTTCCACGCTTATGGTGGACAAAATGATTCAGAAAAGGGGGTGGTGATGAACAGAGTGCCTGAATTAAGCAGACCACTCTTACCCAGTCCAAAGATCAGGGCTTGATCCATCACCGTTTTTTAGCTCACTGCACCATCCCAGCTCAGAACTTGGCTATATGCAAATTAGTCTGTTCCTGTCCCAGTGCATGATGGGAACAGGGCAAACCAAACTACCAAGCCAATTCTTGTACTGGGAAGGAAACAAGCTTCCGGGGACCGGTTTCTGCCATTTCAGGCGTCGTCGGCCCGGCTTGCTTGAATCCTGATGGTGCAATGAGCAAGGGACTCACATCTGAGTATACCCTTCC
Source organism: Lissotriton helveticus (assembly GCF_964261635.1). Taxonomy (NCBI): domain Eukaryota; kingdom Metazoa; phylum Chordata; class Amphibia; order Caudata; family Salamandridae; genus Lissotriton; species Lissotriton helveticus. The sequence goes on from NC_136072.1 coordinate 200,451,230, forward strand.
ACGCTTCCGGAAGCTTGTCTCCTTTCTGGTGAAGAATTGGCTTGGTAGTTTGGTCTGCCCTGTTCCCATGATGCACTGGGCCAGGGACAGACTAATTTGCATATAGCCAGGTTCTGAGCTGGGATGTGGCAGTGAGCTAAATAACGGTGATGGATCAAGCCCTGATCTTTGGACTGGGTAAGAGTGGTCTGCTTAATTCAGACACTCTGTTCATCACCACCCCCTTTTCTGAATCATTTTGTCCACCATAAGCGTGGAAGGGTATACTCAGACATGAGTCCCTTGCTCACTGCTCCATCAGGATTCAAGCAAGCCGGGCCGACGACGCCTGAAATGGCAGAAACCGGTCCCCGGAAGCTTGTCTCCTTTCTGGTGAAGAATTGGCTTGGTAGTTTGGTCTGCCCTGTTCCCATGATGCACTGGGCCAGGGACAGACTAATTTGCATATAGCCAGGTTCTGAGCTGGGATGGGGCAGTGAGCTAAATAACGGTGATGGATCAAGCCCTGATCTTTGGACTGGGTAAGAGTGGTCTGCTTAATTCAGACACTCTGTTCATCACCACCCCCTTTTCTGAATCAAAAATGGAGGAGAGCCACCGTCAGCTTGGGATCCATCTGGTGTTAGAATTTGAGAGTTTGTGGGTAGGTTAGTATTGCCAGTAGTTTTATCTGCAATTACCATTTAGAAGTGGGTAATAGCCTTACTAGGGAAGGAATAGAGAGAACACCCTAACCGAGTATCCGTAGCTTGTAGTCATTCATTTTCGTTCAACCCTGATAATACATTGAATCTGTTCTGGGTAAAGTTCAGGTGGGACTGATTTGGGGCACCAAGTTGGTTTCTCCCATGAGAAATATTCAGGCTTTTCATGGCTGGGGGGTAGAAGAAACCTAGTGGTAAAATATTAATCCCAAGCGGGTCCAGGGAGAGGTTTGTACCTACTCTCAAGATCTCATTAACTAGGAGAGGGGAAGCAAAGGTCATGACTATGCAATCACCTCTAAACATTTTCTCCCTGGATCCCACCCACTTGACTCTCCTAACCATCTTAAATTCCTTAAATAAATACTTACTAAAACCTACCCTTGTGCAGAGCCAGTGTAAAGATTTATTTTTTAGCGCAGTCCAACTTTCATCATGTGGGCTAGATAGTTGGGGAGCATTGGCCAATACTATGATGTAAGGAGTAGTTTCTGGGGGCAAGTCTAGATATTGGTCTTTTACATTTGACTTTTCCAGTGAAAAGATACGCTGAGAGAAAGGGTGGTCTTGGCCTGGGGCGAATATGTTCTTTTGAGGGGGACCAGCCGGAGTACCTTGTAGCCTACTGTCAGAGACATTTACCTGGGGCTCGGGCTGTTGATACGCCTGATTGTGAGGAATTTTTCTTGGGCTCTTTCTGTTGGGGCAACTGCTATTAGTTGTGCCTTCCTGAGTGGATACATTTTTCTTTAAAAGGGAGTCTGAGGTTCCTATACTAGAAACCTTAGGGAGCGTGGAGATAGGATTACCCTCCAGATTATCGACGGCCTTAAGAGGTTCGATTGACTTCTTGGTAAGGAGTTCCTCGATGTTAGCCATCCTTGATGTTAATTGGTCTAGCCTAACCCTTACATAGAGGTCCAAGCGTTCAACCAAGGAGACCAGGCTCTTCATTTCCATTTGCGAACTATCATTGATTCTATGTAGGGACTTTCTGGTCAGTTGGGTTTTTCTCTGACCTGTTCGCTTTTTCATTTTTAGTGTGAGTTTACCGGCTCTTTTCTGGTCTGAGTGGGAATGTACAATAGCTTGAGTTATATTTTTGCCAGGCTCAATGATGGTGCCTTTAGTTTCACTAGGATTGTTTAAACGTTTTTTAGGGGGTTGTAACAGAGAATCATTTACTAGAGAGATGATCTCATCCGGACAAGATTGAATACAGCCATTATTATGGGGTTGATCTAATATATTCCCTAGTTCTAAGTCGTCCCTATCTGGATGGGGGGAGGAATCCTGGGTTAGTCTTGAGGTTGTTCCCTCGATTGACTCCTCAACCGAGAGAATCTGCTTATCCAGTACACCCACCGCCCCTGTTAAATAACTCAATAGGGTCTGTTGGGAATTAGTAATAACCCCCTTAACTTTAGATGGTTTAGGGCTTGTATGCTTCCTTTTCCCCATGATAACAAGCAAGATTAACTACAGTGATTTGGGTAAAGCTAACAATCACTAGACACCAATTACAGTTAGGAAACAATTATGAAATTAACAGAATAAAGCAGGGAAACGTGGATTGAACTAAGACGGAAATCCTCTTTAAGGTGTATTGTCCTGGGTGAATAGCTGAACAAACCCAGATAAGTCCAAAAGTTCACCACCTCGTTTAAAACCAGGTGCCCCTCCAAAGATTACAATCAGGGCTGGGCAAAGTCCACCATAATCAGCAGTAACCAGCCAAGAATAAAATGAGCGAATAAGAAATGTGAAAGGCCAAAAAATAAACCCTCTTAAAGATGGGTAGAACAAATCGAATAGGACAGCATGGACGAAACGACCCTGAAAACAATTGTTATTAAATATAAAAGGCGGAGTGAACACGGGGCCAGAATCCGCAAACAAAGTTTAAATAAAAGTTACCAAGGGTTGTAGATATTAGGTCAGTTTCCAGACAATTCCAAAGACTAGAATCAGAGGACCTAGCCCAACCCAACCTCCTTCGGCCTCCGAGGGCCACAGAGGGCCCGCCCTTTGCCCGGGCTTAGCCCGGTGCTGCCCTCACGCTTCCCGCGACGCGGGGGCTCGCCTTGATGTTTATGCGCCTCCGGGAGCGGAAGAGGCGTGTGCGGCTTCCTGCCGCTAGGAATTCTGGGCAGTGTAGTCCCCCCTCACTGCAGCCGCGCCAGGTTTTGCAAAGGCTGCGGCGGCGGGGAGAGACTAGCGACAGGACAAGGGGCACAACGCCGACCACAGGTGCAGGGAGCCAGAGACCTTCAGGAACCAAGTGAGGCTGAATTTCGCGTCTGAGCAATGCCCGGCGAGTCCAGTATCAATCTCTAGATAGCACCCAACCAGACACAAACACACACACACACACACAACCACACACACCTAACAACACACACAACCACATACACACACACAACCACACACACAACACACACAACCACACCCACCCAACCACACACAACCACACACACAACCACACACAACCACACACACAACCCACACAACAACACACACACACACACAACCAGACACAACCACACACACACAACCACACACAAACAACCACACACACACAACCACACACACACAACCACACACACAAATGACCACACACATAACCACATACACACACACACCACACACATACAACCACACACACATCCACACATACAACCACACACACACACAACCACATGTACACACAACCACACACACAACCACACATACAACCACAAATACAACCATACACACAACCACACACACACAACCACCACACTCTCAGTGCACACTTTCAACAGACAGCATCAATCATCAGTGCACACTTTCACAGGGCACAAACACCACCAGCCGTCACTGCACGCTTTCACTGGGCACAAACACACCAGCCATCAGTGCACGCTTTGACCAGGCACACACCACCAGACATCAGTGCACGCTTCCACCAGGCACACACCACCAGACGTCAGTACACGCTTTCACCAGGCACACACACCACCAGCCGTCAGTGCACGCTTTCACCAGGCACACACACACCACCAGCCATCAGTGCACGCTTTTACGAGGCACACACTACCAGCCGTCTGTGCATGCTTTTACCAGGCACACACAACACCAGCCGTCAGTGCACGCTTTTACGAGGCACACACCACCAGCCGTCTGTGCATGCTTTCACCAGGCACACACACCACCAGCCATCAGTGCACGCTTCCACAAGGCACACACACCACCAGCCGGCAGTGCACACTTCCACCAGGCACACACACCACCAGCCATCCGTGCAGAATTTCTACAGGCACACACACCACCAGCCATCAGTGCACACATCAATTGTTAACACATCCACAATTAACTATTGTAGCAATCACAGTATGGGGCACTTTACTTTTAAACATATTCATCTAAAGTGCAGCTTGCCACCATTGCTACAAAAATAAATACACATTTTTTTGGCCTACAATTTATAGACTTTTGTTGCAATTGGTGTTGCAATATTTAGCAATGCCAATAGCTCAAACGTAATTAATGCGAGACCTATTGCAAATGCTTGTTTGTGGTTATCATGGAATGAGAGCGGACCAGTAGACAACACGGAGGATGAAAGGTTGATACATGGACAACAGAAGATAGGTGAGGAAAGTAGGGCCTGGGGGTAGCAGAGACAACGGAGGGTGGTAGAGAGGGGCTGGCAGAAGCAACAACAAGTACCTCAATGGAGGGTGGATGGGAGAATGCACAAATGGGAGGGAGGGACATAATAATAATAATCCACATTTGTAAAGCGCGAACCATCACCCGTTAGGGTCTCTAGGCGCTGGGGGCCATTGGGAAGATTAAGCAAGCTATTGCCCAGAGTCACATGGTGCTGGGCTAATCTGCCGCCGGCCCCAGGGATCCAACCGTGATCCCCAGATTCCGGAGTCAGTCACCCTGGCCGCGCCGCCACACCTCTCCTTGGAGGGGGTCTACTGAAAAGTGGCACTCTGGTAGAGTGCATAAGCCTAGATTTCATTTTGCACCATCTTTCATCAGCAAACAACATCTACAACTGAAAGAAAAGATGCAGTTTTAGAGCTGGTATGCATAGCAGTGGGTGGCAGTTTGTGGTACCATCAGGCCTGCAGCTGCTCTCTGCTTTTGATCTCCAATTTACATCTCTTGATTCACTTAATGATATATATTCTTTATTCGATTTTAAAAAATCATTAACGTCAAGCACAGCGTGATACATTTCATAAATATAAACATCAGATAAATCACAGTTTGATGGGGTTTAAAACACCAGAAAGATAGAAGGATAAAAAAATAGCACACCATGGAGGTGGTAAAAAACCGGAGGAACAATAGTGCGGGTCTCACTTGGTTACAATTCATGGGCTTCAGGAGTCGAAATATCTATTTAGAATGCAAATAATTATATTTTGGACAGATCATGGCTATGTGCTAGTTATCTTTATTGAAAACTTGATCAAAATCACACAAAGGCAGCCTCAAGTCCTTTAAACAACCATGATTGAAGAGCAGTAGCTGCAGTAATAAATTAAGCCTAAAACATGTTAGCAATCATCGCTGGTGGCGAGGCATTTCCATGGTAAGGTATGGCTACAAGTCACTTATAGTTTTCACTAAAATCGCGATACATGCTAAAAGCTTATTCAGTGCTAAAGCATCACGATCTGCTGCCATCTTATCTCTAAACGTTTCTTTGACCAATCTTTTATCAGTTTGGACAATAACACTTGGATCGAAAAAAAGTACTGGTCTCCCTAAACTTTCCATGGCGGGGAAGACATAGGTCAGCCAAGGAATCAGAGAAGAGTTATCCAGGTTCATACAATCTGGTATGATCAATTTGTTGAGGCCTTGGACGAGACTGAGAACCAAAGCAACAGGGGGTAAAGCCGGATAATATCAATCACATGGCCCATACCCAACTCTTCATGAACCGACCTCAAAAGGTGTACTTTGTGGGACCCCTAAAAGGCCCCATATGAATTTATTTTCCGCTATTTGAATCTGAGTAATCAGCCTATATTCCCAAATAGCTCACCCATTGCTGGCTATTGGGATGCACTTGGCTTTGAATATGTCTGAAACTGTTTTTATGTGGGTGCGCCCCAACCCCTGGGAGAAGTCTCCTATACTAAACATTGCCCTGTTGAAAGCCACCACGTTATAATTTATTAAAGGGTGCCAATTAAGACCAGAGTCTAATTGGACACCCAAATAACAAAACTTACCAACCTGGCTAATATGGTGTCCTTCTGCTATGCATTTCATGGTTTTTGTCTTGAATGGGCCACACTTCATCACTTGTTCATAAAATCAATAAATTGATAAAGAAGTTTCTGTCGCCCCCTGGCAGTCCGCGCAATTAATACTGTGTCTTCTGGATAAAACAGAGCAGGGATCGGATGACCACTAACCCTAGGGACATCCAGGTGAGAATCTGTAAAAACGAATTCGAATTTAGTGATGTAAAAAATAAATAAAAATAATGCAAAGTAATTGGGCTGATAACCTAAGGCAGAGGGCTTCAAACGTTTGGATGCCGAGACCCCCCTGTCAACATTTTGAAGCGTAAGGACCCCCTCCTGACAAAACTTTCTAAACCTGTAGGCAGGGCTACTAGAATTTGAGGCAGGTGAGGACCAAATTACACGACAGGCTAGACTAAAATGTGTGGGAAGAAAATGTAAGTGATGTTATGTGATGCCGCGTATTTTTGGATTGCAAAAACACACAGTGCCCACACCACAATTACTCATTCAATATTCAAGAAGGGTAAGAAACCAGTTTATTGTAACCACCCTTAGACAGCATTACTCAGTGTCTATAATTTTATGCTTTTTTTCAAATTTTCAAAAAATCATAACAGAATAAAGGACTACGTATTGGAATATTTACAAGACTAAATACACTTTGTACATACATCAAAAGACAAACATTATTTACACACTAAAAAAGGTTTCTGCATCAAACATTACAAAAAATTATAATTACATCACAACCAACAAATATTACAATAAAAAACATGAAGAAAAATGATTTCCAAGGGGGTATAAGGAACTTAATAGCTTGTAAACGCTTAAATATTGGACCAGCCGGTCCTAGTGTCGTGAAGGTGACAATTTATTCCACCCAAGAAAGACTGCCGACGCGTTTCAAGCCCTGATCTTTTGACTGGGTAGGAGTGTTCTGCTTAATTCAGATACTCTGTCCATCGCCACCCCCTTTTGAATCGTTTTGGCCACCACAAGTGTGGAAGGGTATGCTCAGATGTGAGTCCCTTGCTCTCTGCACCATCAGGATTCAAGCAAGCTGGGCCGAAGACGGCTGTAATGCCAGAAAGCGGTCCCCGGAAGCTTGTTTCCTTTCCAGTAAAGAATTGGCTCGGTAGTTTGGTCTGCCCTGTTCCCATGATGCACTGGGCCAGGGTCAGACTAATTTGCATGTAGCCAGGTTCTGAACTGGGATGGTGCAGTGAGCTAAAAAACGGTGATGGATCAAGCCCTGATCTTTTGACTGGGTAGGAGTGTTCTGCTTAATTCAGATACTCTGTCCATCGCCACCCCCTTTTGAATCGTTTTGGCCACCACAAGTGTGGAAGGGTATGCTCAGATGTGAGTCCCTTGCTCTCTGCACCATCAGGATTCAAGCAAGCTGGGCCGAAGACGGCTGTAATGCCAGAAACCGGTCCCCGGAAGCTTGTTTCCTTTCCAGTAAAGAATTGGCTCGGTAGTTTGGTCTGCCCTGTTCCCATGATGCCCTGGGCCAGGGTCAGACTAATTTGCATGTAGCCAGGTTCTGAACTGGGATGGTGCAGTGAGCTAAAAAACGGTGATGGATCAAGCCCTGATCTTTTGACTGGGTAGGAGTGTTCTGCTTAATTCAGATACTCTGTCCATCGCCACCCCCTTTTGAATCGTTTTGGCCACCACAAGTGTGGAAGGGTATGCTCAGATGTGAGTCCCTTGCTCTCTGCACCATCGGGATTCAAGCAAGCCGGGCCGAAGACGGCTGTAATGCCAGAAACCGGTCCCCGGAAGCTTGTTTCCTTTCCAGTAAAGAATTGGCTCGGTAGTTTGGTCTGCCCTGTTCCCATGATGCCCTGGGCCAGGGTCAGACTAATTTGCATGTAGCCAGGTTCTGAACTGGGATGGTGCAGTGAGCTAAAAAACGGTGATGGATCAAGCCCTGATCTTTTGACTGGGTAGGAGTGTTCTGCTTAATTCAGATACTCTGTCCATCGCCACCCCCTTTTGAATCGTTTTGGCCACCACAAGTGTGGAAGGGTATGCTCAGATGTGAGTCCCTTGCTCTCTGCACCATCAGGATTCAAGCAAGCCGGGCCGAAGACGGCTGTAATGCCAGAAACCGGTCCCCGGAAGCTTGTTTCCTTTCCAGTAAAGAATTGGCTCGGTAGTTTGGTCTGCCCTGTTCCCATGATGCACTGGGCCAGGGTCAGACTAATTTGCATGTAGCCAGGTTCTGAACTGGGATGGTGCAGTGAGCTAAAAAACGGTGATGGATCAAGCCCTGATCTTTTGACTGGGTAGGAGTGTTCTGCTTAATTCAGATACTCTGTCCATCGCCACCCCCTTTTGAATCATTTTGGCCACCACAAGTGTGGAAGGGTATGCTCAGATGTGAGTCCCTTGCTCTCTGCACCATCAGGATTCAAGCAAGCCGGGCCGAAGACGGCTGTAATGCCAGAAACCGGTCCCCGGAAGCTTGTTTCCTTTCCAGTAAAGAATTGGCTCGGTAGTTTGGTCTGCCCTGTTCCCATGATGCACTGGGCCAGGGTCAGACTAATTTGCATGTAGCCAGGTTCTGAACTGGGATGGTGCAGTGAGCTAAAAAACGGTGATGGATCAAGCCCTGATCTTTTGACTGGGTAGGAGTGTTCTGCTTAATTCAGATACTCTGTCCATCGCCACCCCCTTTTGAATCGTTTTGGCCACCACAAGTGTGGAAGGGTATGCTCAGATGTGAGTCCCTTGCTCTCTGCACCATCAGGATTCAAGCCAGCCGGGCCGAAGACGGCTGTAATGCCAGAAACCGGTCCCCGGAAGCTTGTTTCCTTTCCAGTAAAGAGTTGGCTCGGTAGTTTGGTCTGCCCTGTTCCCATGATGCACTGGGCCAGGGTCAGACTAATTTGCATGTAGCCAGGTTCTGAACTGGGATGGTGCAGTGAGCTAAAAAACGGTGATGGATCAAGCCCTGATCTTTTGACTGGGTAGGAGTGTTCTGCTTAATTCAGATACTCTGTCCATCGCCACCCCCTTTTGAATCGTTTTGGCCACCACAAGTGTGGAAGGGTATGCTCAGATGTGAGTCCCTTGCTCTCTGCACCATCAGGATTCAAGCAAGCCGGGCCGAAGACGGCTGTAATGCCAGAAACCGGTCCCCGGAAGCTTGTTTCCTTTCCAGTAAAGAATTGGCTCGGTAGTTTGGTCTGCCCTGTTCCCATGATGCACTGGGCCAGGGTCAGACTAATTTGCATGTAGCCAGGTTCTGAACTGGGATGGTGCAGTGAGCTAAAAAACGGTGATGGAACAAGCCCTGATCTTTTGACTGGGTAGGAGTGTTCTGCTTAATTCAGATACTCTGTCCATCGCCACCCCCTTTTGGATCGTTTTGGCCACCACAAGTGTGGAAGGGTATGCTCAGATGTGAGTCCCTTGCTCTCTGCACCATCAGGATTCAAGCAAGCTGGGCCGAAGACAGCTGTAATGCCAGAAACCGGTCCCCGGAAGCTTGTTTCCTTTCCAGTAAAGAATTGGCTCGGTAGTTTGGTCTGCCCTGTTCCCATGATGCACTGGGCCAGGGTCAGACTAATTTGCATGTAGCCAGGTTCTGAACTGGGATGGTGCAGTGAGCTAAAAAACGGTGATGGATCAAGCCCTGATCTTTTGACTGGGTAGGAGTGTTCTGCTTAATTCAGATACTCTGTCCATCGCCACCCCCTTTTGAATCGTTTTGGCCACCACAAGTGTGGAAGGGTATGCTCAGATGTGAGTCCCTTGCTCTCTGCACCATCAGGATTCAAGCAAGCCGGGCCGAAGACGGCTGTAATGCCAGAAACCGGTCCCCGGAAGCTTGTTTCCTTTCCAGTAAAGAATTGGCTCGGTAGTTTGGTCTGCCCTGTTCCCATGATGCACTGGGCCAGGGTCAGACTAATTTGCATGTAGCCAGGTTCTGAACTGGGATGGTGCAGTGAGCTAAAAAACGGTGATGGATCAAGCCCTGATCTTTTGACTGGGTAGGAGTGTTCTGCTTAATTCAGATACTCTGTCCATCGCCACCCCCTTTTGAATCGTTTTGGCCACCACAAGTGTGGAAGGGTATGCTCAGATGTGAGTCCCTTGCTCTCTGCACCATCAGGATTCAAGCAAGCCGGGCCGAAGACGGCTGTAATGCCAGAAACCGGTCCCCGGAAGCTTGTTTCCTTTCCAGTAAAGAATTGGCTCCATAGTTTGGTCTGCCCTGTTCCCATGATGCACTGGGCCAGGGTCAGACTAATTTGCATGTAGCCAGGTTCTGAACTGGGATGGTGCAGTGAGCTAAAAAACGGTGATGGATCAAGCCCTGATCTTTTGACTGGGTAGGAGTGTTCTGCTTAATTCAGATACTCTGTCCATCGCCACCCCCTTTTGAATCGTTTTGGCCACCACAAGTGTGGAAGGGTATGCTCAGATGTGAGTCCCTTGCTCTCTGCACCATCAGGATTCAAGCAAGCCGGGCCGAAGACGGCTGTAATGCCAGAAACCGGTCCCCGGAAGCTTGTTTCCTTTCCAGTAAAGAATTGGCTCGGTAGTTTGGTCTGCCCTGTTCCCATGATGCACTGGGCCAGGGTCAGACTAATTTGCATCTAGCCAGGTTCTGAACTGGGATGGTGCAGTGAGCTAAAAAACGGTGATGGATCAAGCCCTGATCTTTTGACTGGGTAGGAGTGTTCTGCTTAATTCAGATACTCTGTCCATCGCCACCCCCTTTTGAATCGTTTTGGCCACCACAAGTGTGGAAGGGTATGCTCAGATGTGAGTCCCTTGCTCTCTGCACCATCAGGATTCAAGCAAGCCGGGCCGAAGACGGCTGTAATGCCAGAAACCGGTCCCCTGAAGCTTGTTTCCTTTCCAGTAAAGAATTGGCTCGGTAGTTTGGTCTGCCCTGTTCCCATGATGCACTGGGCCAGGGTCAGACTAATTTGCATGTAGCCAGGTTCTGAACTGGGATGGTGCAGTGAGCTAAAAAACGGTGATGGATCAAGCCCTGATCTTTTGACTGGGTAGGAGTGTTCTGCTTAATTCAGATACTCTGTCCATCGTCACCCCCTTTTGAATCGTTTTGGCCACCACAAGTGTGGAAGGGTATGCTCAGATGTGAGTCCCTTGCTCTCTGCACCATCAGGATTCAAGCAAGCCGGGCCGAAGACGGCTGTAATGCCAGAAACCGGTCCCCGGAAGCTTGTTTTCTTTCCAGTAAAGAATTGGCTCGATAGTTTGGTCTGCCCTGTTCCCATGATGCACTGGGCCAGGGTCAGACTAATTTGCATGTAGCCAGGTTCTGAACTGGGATGGTGCAGTGAGCTAAAAAACGGTGATGGATCAAGCCCTGATCTTTTGACTGGGTAGGAGTATTCTGCTTAATTCAGATACTCTGTCCATCGCCACCCCCTTTTGAATCGTTTTGGCCACCACAAGTGTGGAAGGGTATGCTCAGATGTGAGTCCCTTGCTCTCTGCACCATCAGGATTCAAGCAAGCTGGGCCGAAGACGGCTGTAATGCCAGAAACCGGTCCCCGGAAGCTTGTTTCCTTTCCAGTAAAGAATTGGCTCAGTAGTTTGGTCTGCCCTGTTCCCATGATGCACTGGGCCAGGGTCAGACTAATTTGCATGTAGCCAGGTTCTGAACTGGGATGGTGCAGTGAGCTAAAAAACGGTGATGGATCAAGCCCTGATCTTTTGACTGGGTAGGAGTGTTCTGCTTAATTCAGATACTCTGTCCATCGCCACCCCCTTTTGAATCGTTTTGGCCACCACAAGTGTGGAAGGGTATGCTCAGATGTGAGTCCCTTGCTCTCTGCACCATCAGGATTCAAGCAAGCCGGGCCGAAGACGGCTGTAATGCCAGAAACCGGTCCCCGGAAGCTTGTTTCCTTTCCAGTAAAGAATTGGCTCGGTAGTTTGGTCTGCCCTGTTCCCATGATGCACTGGGCCAGGGTCAGACTAATTTGCATGTAGCCAGGTTCTGAACTGGGATGGTGCAGTGAGCTAAAAAACGGCGATGGATCAAGCCCTGATCTTTTGACTGGGTAGGAGTGTTCTGCTTAATTCAGATACTCTGTCCATCGCCACCCCCTTTTGAATCGTTTTTGCCACCACAAGTGTGGAAGGGTATGCTCAGATGTGAGTCCCTTGCTCTCTGCACCATCAGGATTCAAGCAAGCCGGGTCGAAGACGGATGTAATGCCAGAAACCGGTCCCCGGAAGCTTGTTTCCTTTCCAGTAAAGAATTGGCTCGGTAGTTTGGTCTGCCCTGTTCCCATGATGCACTGGGCCAGGGTCAGACTAATTTGCATGTAGCCAGGTTCTGAACTGGGATGGTGCAGTGAGCTAAAAAACGGTGATGGATCAAGCCCTGATCTTTTGACTGGGTAGGAGTGTTCTGCTTAATTCAGATACTCTGTCCATCGCCACCCCCTTTTGAATCGTTTTGGCCACCACAAGTGTGGAAGGGTATGCTCAGATGTGAGTCCCTTGCTCTCTGCACCATCAGGATTCAAGCAAGCCGGGCCGAAGACGGCTGTAATGCCAGAAACCGGTCCCCGGAAGCTTATTTTCTTTCCAGTAAAGAATTGGCTCGGTAGTTTGGTCTGCCCTGTTCCCATGATGCACTGGGCCAGGGTCAGACTAATTTGCATGTAGCCAGGTTCTGAACTGGGATGGTGCAGTGAGCTAAAAAACGGTGATGGATCAAGCCCTGATCTTTTGACTGGGTAGGAGTGTTCTGCTTAATTCAGATACTCTGTCCATCGCCACCCCCTTTTGAATCGTTTTGGCCACCACAAGTGTGGAAGGGTATGCTCAGATGTGAGTCCCTTGCTCTCTGCACCATCAGGATTCAAGCAAGCCGGGCCGAAGACGGCTGTAATGCCAGAAACCGGTCCCCGGAAGCTTGTTTCCTTTCCAGTAAAGAATTGGCTCCATAGTTTGGTCTGCCCTGTTCCCATGATGCACTGGGCCAGGGTCAGACTAATTTGCATGTAGCCAGGTTCTGAACTGGGATGGTGCAGTGAGCTAAAAAACGGTGATGGATCAAGCCCTGATCTTTTGACTGGGTAGGAGTGTTCTGCTTAATTCAGATACTCTGTCCATCGCCACCCCCTTTTGAATCGTTTTGGCCACCACAAGTGTGGAAGGGTATGCTCAGATGTGAGTCCCTTGCTCTCTGCACCATCAGGATTCAAGCAAGCCGGGCCGAAGACGGCTGTAATGCCAGAAACCGGTCCCCGGAAGCTTGTTTCCTTTCCAGTAAAGAATTGGCTCGGTAGTTTGGTCTGCCCTGTTCCCATGATGCACTGGGCCAGGGTCAGACTAATTTGCATCTAGCCAGGTTCTGAACTGGGATGGTGCAGTGAGCTAAAAAACGGTGATGGATCAAGCCCTGATCTTTTGACTGGGTAGGAGTGTTCTGCTTAATTCAGATACTCTGTCCATCGCCACCCCCTTTTGAATCGTTTTGGCCACCACAAGTGTGGAAGGGTATGCTCAGATGTGAGTCCCTTGCTCTCTGCACCATCAGGATTCAAGCAAGCCGGGCCGAAGACGGCTGTAATGCCAGAAACCGGTCCCCGGAAGCTTGTTTCCTTTCCAGTAAAGAATTGGCTCGGTAGTTTGGTCTGCCCTGTTCCCATGATGCACTGGGCCAGGGTCAGACTAATTTGCATGTAGCCAGGTTCTGAACTGGGATGGTGCAGTGAGCTAAAAAACGGTGATGGTTCAAGCCCTGATCTTTTGACTGGGTAGGAGTGTTCTGCTTAATTCAGATACTCTGTCCATCGCCACCCCCTTTTGAATCGTTTTGGCCACCACAAGTGTGGAAGGGTATGCTCAGATGTGAGTCCCTTGCTCTCTGCACCATCAGGATTCAAGCAAGCCGGGCCGAAGACGGCTGTAATGCCAGAAACCGGTCCCCGGAAGCTTGTTTTCTTTCCAGTAAAGAATTGGCTCGGTAGTTTGGTCTGCCCTGTTCCCATGATGCACTGGGCCAGGGTCAGACTAATTCGCATGTAGCCAGGTTCTGAACTGGGATGGTGAAGTGAGCTAAAAAACGGTGATGGATCAAGCCCTGATCTTTTGACTGGGTAGGAGTGTTCTGCTTAATTCAGATACTCTGTCCATCGCCACCCCCTTTTGAATCGTTTTGGCCACCACAAGTGTGGAAGGGTATGCTCAGATGTGAGTCCCTTGCTCTCTGCACCATCAGGATTCAAGCAAGCCGGGCCGAAGACGGCTGTAATGCCAGAAACCGGTCCCCGGAAGCTTGTTTCCTTTCCAGTAAAGAATTGGCTCGGTAGTTTGGTCTGCCCTGTTCCCATGATGCACTGGGCCAGGGTCAGACTAATTTGCATGTAGCCAGGTTCTGAACTGGAATGGTGCAGTGAGCTAAAAAACGGTGATGGATCAAGCCCTGATCTTTTGACTGGGTAGGAGTGTTCTGCTTAATTCAGATACTCTGTCCATCGCCACCCCCTTTTGAATTGTTTTGGCCACCACAAGTGTGGAAGGGTATGCTCAGATGTGAGTCCCTTGCTCTCTGCACCATCAGGATTCAAGCAAGCCGGGCCGAAGACGGCTGTAATGCCAGAAACCGGTCCCCGGAAGCTTGTTTCCTTTCCAGTAAAGAATTGGCTCGGTAGTTTGGTCTGCCCTGTTCCCATGATGCACTAGGCCAGGGTCAGACTAATTTTCATGTAGCCAGGTTCTGAACTGGGATGGTGCAGTGAGCTAAAAAACGGTGATGGATCAAGCCCTGATCTTTTGACTGGGTAGGAGTGTTCTGCTTAATTCAGATACTCTGTCCATCGCCACCCCCTTTTGAATCGTTTTGGCCACCACAAGTGTGGAAGGGTATGCTCAGATGTGAGTCCCTTGCTCTCTGCACCATCAGGATTCAAGCAAGCCGGGCCGAAGACGGCTGTAATGCCAGAAACCGGTCCCCGGAAGCTTGTTTCCTTTCCAGTAAAGAATTGGCTCGGTAGTTTGGTCTGCCCTGTTCCCATGATGCACTGGGCCAGGGTCAGACTAATTTGCATGTAGCCAGGTTCTGAACTGGGATGGTGCAGTGAGCTAAAAAACGGTGATGGATCAAGCCCTGATCTTTCGACTGGGTAGGAGTGTTCTGCTTAATTCAGATACTCTGTCCATCGCCACCCCCTTTTGAATCGTTTTGGCCACCACAAGTGTGGAAGGGTATGCTCAGATGTGAGTCCCTTGCTCTCTGCACCATCAGGATTCAAGCAAGCCGGGCCGAAGACGGCTGTAATGCCAGAAACCGGTCCCCGGAAGCTTGTTTCCTTTCCAGTAAAGAATTGACTCGGTAGTTTGGTCTGCCCTGTTCCCATGATGCACTGGGCCAGGGTCAGACTAATTTGCATGTAGCCAGGTTCTGAACTGGGATGGTGCAGTGCGCTAAAAAACGGTGATCGATCAAGCCCTGATCTTTTGACTGGGTAGGAGTGTTCTGCTTAATTCAGATACTCTGTCCATCGCCACCCCCTTTTGAATCGTTTTGGCCACCACAAGTGTGGAAGGGTATGCTCAGATGTGAGTCCCTTGCTCTCTGCACCATCAGGATTCAAGCAAGCCGGGCCGAAGACGGCTGTAATGCCAGAAACCGGTCCCCGGAAGCTGGTTTCCTTTCCAGTAAAGAATTGGCTCGGTAGTTTGGTCTGCCCTGTTCCCATGATGCACTGGGCCAGGGTCAGACTAATTTGCATGTAGACAGGTTCTGAACTGGGATGGTGCAGTGAGCTAAAAAACGGTGATGGATCAAGCCCTGATCTTTTGACTGGGTAGGAGTGTTCTGCTTAATTCAGATACTCTATCCATCGCCACCCCCTTTTGAAGCGTTTCAAGAACCAGGCACAAAGTCACTGGTCTATCATCAGGGCTGTTTATTCTTTTTATCTGAAAAGATGCAAAGACATTGTTTTACTTTAACAGGCAAATTCATAGTGAGTGCCTTTCTCCAATCGTGGGCAAGGAGTGATAATAAAGGATAGCTACATACCAAAATTGTTTTAAAGAGGGGCGTGATGGTTAATCTTCTTGTGGTCCAACTCGCTAGTTATTGTGGTGGCCAGACAGAGATGTCTAAAAAAGATGGGAAATTGGTTTTCAATTTAACCCACTCGGGTCTTTTAATTATCAAGCTCCAGTCAAAGATGTAAAAAAAGGGGAGAAGCCTACCTTATTTTTTGTGAACTGCCGTAGCACGGCGAATTTTGCTTGTACGACGTCACCATCAAGGTATAATTCTACAACAGTAATGGCATAGGTTTCAATCATGTGGTTTTTTTCAAAACATTCTAAGTGAGTGGATATAACTCACAGAAGAATTAGCCTACCTTACTGAAGTATCTTGTTCTTAAAGATTTAAAGGGAGAAACCGCAGTCACCATCCTGTAATAGAACGAAACGCCGATTTCAAAAAAAGATCTCTCAAAAATATTGAATGAATGCTCAGACCACGATAAGGCGGTGTTTGTAAATACCTGCTCCTCTGCCACAGCACGCCCGCGCTCAAGTCTGCTTTCTTTCAATAAAGATGGCCGCCGCACTTTTCTGTTTGTTTTATACTTCCTGGTGCAAAATTGCATTATGGGACTTGTTTTATACTTCCTGGTGCAAAATTGCATTATGGGACTTGTAGTCGCATTTAATCAAATCGCATATTCTAGGCTTCATGGAGATACAACATATATACGCGACATGTTTGCCTATCCATTTTATCGTGCTAATGCGATCAAACTAATGAAATTTTTGGTTTTGGTGTATGCGCTGATAAATTATGAAGCGCATTGGTACTGTACCCCATGCTAAAGGTACTTCTCAAGATTTGAAGTATATTGCAACTTGAGCATCATACGATGTTATTCTCAACACATCTCATGGCCATGGGCCACAATTTTTAAAATTATCGAAATAGATCGAAAGGACCACAGGTCAAACCAGGGATGTCAAACCGATGTAGGTCAGGATGACCACTAACCCTAGGGACATCCAGGTGAGAATCTGTAAAAACGAATTCGAATTTAGTGATGTAAAAAATAAATAAAAATAATGCAAAGTCATTGGGCTGATAACCTAAGGCAGAGGTCTTCAAACGTTTGGATGCCGAGACCCCCCTGTCAACATTTTGAAGCGTAAGGATCACCTCCTGACAAAACTTTCTAAACCTGTGGGCAGGGCTACTAGAATTATGAAGCAGGTGAGGACCAAATTACACGACAGTCTTGACTAAAATGTGTGGGAAGAAAATGTAAGTGATGTTGTGTGATGCGCATATTTTTGGATAGCATTGCTTCATTATTTTGACGTTTTTTACACACAGTAACACTGAGGAAAGATTTCACCCCATCAGTACCCGTATATAACCAAAATACAGCAATTAACATCAGAAAGATTTCTAGTCAACTTTGAGAAGGGCCTTCCACTCCGCAGGAATACGTGCTGCCACATTAGAAGCTCACCTGGCCCATGCCAGGAGAAGCAGGGGTCCCTTAAAAACCTGGTGGTTTTGTGCAGAGTTAAGCAGTTTACCATGCAGCTTTCCTCTCACCCTTCCCTTCCATCCCCTTCTCATCTCCTAACCCCGGATCCCTCTCTCACTTTGTAGGCCATTTTCTTTCACCCCTTTTTACAACTTCTGAACTCTCCCCATTCAACCTCTCACTTCACCTTTAATCACCTCTTGCCATTCTCTCTTTTCACTGCCCTCATCTCTTACAGTCTCTCGCATTTATCTCATGGCCTCTCTGGTCCCGTCACCACCTGTGCCCCTCAGCACTTCTCATTCACTTTTTGTCTATTTGTATCTTACACCTCTACAGTCTCCCCATTCAACTTTCACATCTCCCCTTTGTTCTAACAGAAGCCCTCACCTTTGGCTCACACTCACTTCTTGTGTGTCCACACTTCTCTTCGGCAATTCACATTTCTCCTCATCCCGGACCTCTTCAATCGAATTCTCTCACTCCCTTGCTGTCCTCTCTCATCCTCTAATCTCTCCTCACCAAGCATATGGGTCTGACCCATATGGTCCTCTCGGCCTGTGCCACTCTGCCTATTGTTCCCTAATTCAAGAAGGCATGAGTTGTCTGTCTTGCTGTTTTGGTGCAGGGCACGCAGTTATGGAACTTGCACCCTCCTTTGCTTCACTCCACTAAGAATCTATTATCCTTTAGGAAGATATAAAAACCTTTCTCTCTGCTCTGTAGGTTATCCCATTTGGCTGGTTCTCCTTCTCCTTCCGTGTGTTTCTCATTTGCTTACAGGCAGCAGATGGTTATTAGCCCCAGGACATCTTTTGGTAACAGTAGCGCACTACAAATGTAAATATTAATAATAGCCAGAAGCAGGGGAGTCAATAGACCAGAAATTCGGAGAGGACTAACACTCCCAGCCAGGGCTAGTCCTAACACTGGTCGCACACGGTGCAACAGTCTTTTTTGGTGCCCCACCCCCATTTCCTCCTCCTCCATGAATTCCTTCACTGCCACTCACCAACAATGCACCTCATCTCTCTATAGCACCTTTCTGACAAACCTTTTCATTTATTTATAGCGCTACTCATAGTTTACTCACACTCAGTTCTGTGAACTGCATGGTACACGTTCTTTGTAGCAGGCACATTAATCCTCTGCACACTGTGTGGGTGACAAGCGTGCCCATGTGAGTGCACGGTGAGCGATGCAACAGTGCAAGAGTAGGGTAAGAGGAGTGACTGCAGGGCGAGTAAGGTGGCGTATGAATTTATGAATTTGGGTGCGAATGCAAGTTCAGAATGGGACGAATTAATGTATGATTACTGATGAGCTTGTTTGAGTGAGTTGCATATTGAGCAGTGAGGGGGACAGGTGAGTGAAGTGTAACATGAGTGCAGGATGAGTAATGTACTTGTGTGCCTGCGGGGTGAGGTATAGGGTGAACAGCGAAAGTGCATTGTGAGTGCAGAGTGATCACTGTGAGTGCAGGGTGAGTGGGTGAATGGTGTGAGTGCATGGTGATCAGTGTGAGTGCAGGGTGAGCGTGGAAGTGAAGGGCGAGAATGAGGAGCGAGTTGTCTGAATACAGGGTGCATTCCCAGACACTTGAAGTAACTCAGCATGTTATTGATGGAGGCGTAGGGTTTAAGATCTAAGTTAAACTATTGCGGCAATAATAGGGGATTTAGGGTGGAGGAAATAAATAATGTGCTGATCCTGCAACAAACTTACAGTCCTATGGTTAGCGTTGCCAGCAGATTATTTTGATTGCCCAGTCGGTATAAAAATAAGCAGTCACCTAAAGCTGTATTTTCAGCACTTATCTGTGCATACTTCGAACAGCAAATATAAATAGAAAACACGTTTAATTGTGTTCTAGGGTTGCCTCAATGATCCATGACTGACAAAGAGAAAAAGTCAGAAAAGTCACATAAAGAATGCATACATACTTTTGTAATTATAAGTCTATTTAGTGTCAAGAGGAGGTCTTTCCAGACTCTTTAAACAAAACAGGCAGGCATTTTTTTTTGGCAACTCTACTTTATATTCCTTTTCATTAAATGCATTCTCACAGTACAACAGTAATTGTGAAAACAAATGTAAGGATCAGATAGAGTGGGGGCCCAGGGGGTACTGGAACCAGGAAAAAAACTAAGCCTCTTTAACCAGTTTACAAAGCCATGTAAACATGCAAATGGCCTTTAAAGACCTGTGAAAAACTCTGGCTGCTGGAGATGACTCCAGACACTGCCCAGGCGAGCCCCCAGCAGCTCGAGTTTCACTGCAGCAGCTGCCGGGCTGAGACACACGATGAGGGAGGAGGGGGGCTGAAGCCTTGGGCCTGGGCAGAAGTGTGAAAGTGAAGGCGCGACCCCCTTTGCATCGCTCCACGGCCCCCCTGGGGGTCGCGCCCCACAGTTTGAAGACCCTTGACCTAAGGAGATAAAAGTGATGGAATAAAAGTGATACAACGTGGCAAGTCATATCGCTTTTAAAAAAAGAAATTATGGAGGGAAGGCTCTCAGTAGGCAGCACAGAGGGAGGGAGGGTAACTCACGCAATGGAGGATGGGAGGGGGCCTAGAGAAAACATAGACAACTAAAGGTGGGAGGCCGGGCCTGGGATAACCACAACAAAGATATCAACTGAGGCCAGTCGGGTGAGAGCTTGCAACACAAGGGAGGGGCACAGAGGGGAGAGAAGTAAACAAGTTGGTTTGCTGAAAATGCTGCACTCTGGTTGAGTGCTTAAGTCCAAAGAAAAAAGCATTGCCTAAAAAAATGGGCATTGGAACGACACAAGTAATACACGCATGCTCGAAGGGAGGCACAGACACACAAAGAGGACTAGAAATTATGCCAGCTGACCTATGAGAGGCAAATAAATGAGAGTGGCAATGAAGCCAACTAATGATAAGTAGTTGGTGGTCTCCAAGCCCACTCATAGAAAAACAACATGTCTCAAAGATACAGCGCATGCGCTGTCTTGGCGAGACCTAAAAAGTGTCCAACATTTGCAAATCAGGCACATTTTGAACTTGTTAACACATGCTGTATAGGTATTTTGCAAGATGTTGGGACTGCATGCATTTGTGTTTACTGCAATCATTGTGTGTGGTATTATCTGAGAAACCAACAGTAAAAAGTGGCCCACCAGGCCATAAAACAGGTCCAGAAACAGCTAAGAGTCGGTCTAATGTCAGCCCGGCCCATCGGGCACTATCTGATTGCTCTGTAGGTCAGGTCGACCCCCCCTCTGGGACATTTGTAATGAGGGCATAAGTGGTCCACGATCGATTGTCTGTATTGTACTCCGAGTAAAACCCCCTCTTAAGTAGCAAAGATCTGTGCTGTGGTATGAGTTCAGCCCCTCCAAGTATTCTGTAGTGCCCGGTTGTGCTCAATGCTACACAATGACAACATGGCACATGTGTATATATTAATGAGAACACCAAGCAATGTGTGTAATAGAATATTAAGGGTGCTGCAATTCACATGCACCTGTGGAAAATATCTTCATAGAAGAAGTCCCTTGTACACTTTTATATTCTTTGGCGACAATCATTAGATGCAGGAGCCGTAACAGTGTTTTGTTAGAGAAGCAACAAGAAATGGTTAGAGTTAACCCTTGAGTATAGCACAGAGAAGAGCAGCATATCTGTTCTTCATTCATCTACTAGGATCTATGTTTGTGTCTTTATGGCACATAGGTGTGAGGCATCAGTGCTGAGAAGTAGCGTGTGCCCCCAAGAGAGCACTCTAGAGGAAGCAGGAGTGACCACCCCTACACATTTCATAATTTTAAAGAGGGCTTGGGTGAATGACTGATGCAGATATTCATCAATTTGAAGAGGGCTTGGGTGAATGGCATTGGCATCTAAGCATAGTTTGAACATAACACACCTTGAGCTTTACTAATCTTTTAAACAGGAGTTCTAAGATATTGAGCGTGTGAGAGGCACAGAACAGGATAGTGTGAAAGTCTGTGAGTATTAAAGTAAAGGAGTATGACTGACAAGAGATTGTAAGATCTGTGTAAAAACACAGAAGGAGTGTGGTAAGCACAGCCAACCGCTTGCCCATTGCCATCAAGGCCAATGGGAAAAGCACTACTTGTTCTGCAATATTCATTCTTTAAATGGAATATGTGTGTTGCAATATGCGCTGCAAGTTAGATACAACATTGGAAACACAGATCCTTTTTGGAAGGGCTACTATGAAAACAATTGATTTATAAAAGGGAGACAACGCCAGGAAACAATGCTTGGGTGCACAAACTATAAGCATTGAAACCAGGAAGCCCTAATCATTAATAGCTTCACTTAAGGACGTGTGACTAGTTCTTTGTACACGTTTGGTCATAGTATTGAGTATATTTTCATCATCCCCAATTTTTCTCCAGTGGTTCACTAAGGCCCGCTCATCGCCAGATGAATTATATATTTATTGGAATGCCGGTTGGCCATGAGTGAAAGTGCCACCAAAAAAGGCAAATAGGAGCATGCACACAAATCATACCTCTCCTAGGAATGTCATTCACTTCATGTGAAGCATAGCACTGTGCTGTTTTGGGACCCCTACAACACTGCTACTTTCCTTACACATGAGTGGTGTTTTATGGAAAATTTACTTTGTCCAGTCCTTGCCTCACCTGCTCTGTGAAGAGGGGAGCTGACACTGTTTCTGCCCATGCTGTATCTGTAATGTGTGAGTGGAAAGCTTGTACTGATGATGCTTGTACTATGTGTGAGTGTGTCTGCAGTGATGTATTTATCTTTGGAACAAAGCTTATGCTGCTAATATGTGTGCTGTGTGTGTGGCTCTGTGTTTGGTACCAGTTCTGTGTGGATAAGGAAGTTTGGTTCCTTATACTGTGTGTGTGTGGGTGCGCACTTATAAATATGTGTGTGTGTAGCATCTGATGCTCCTGCTTGTGCTGTATCTGGTGTGTGCACATTTTCAGTATGTGACAGGAGCTTGCACTGCTGCTGGCCATGCTGCACCTACCTTGTGTGTATTAGTAATTCTTCAATAAAGTTTCAACTTCCCAAACTCAAAACTACTGACTTTGGCAACAATTGACTGTCTTACTATGGTTTGAGGTTGTGTTGTTTAAACACTTAAAAAAAAAGGCCTGATTCTGAAACCGCCTTTAGCAGTCATGTGCATATTTTCCTTGTTTGGTAATCATTGTAGAACACTACGACTGTGATAAATAATAAGAGAAGGGAAACTCAATTTGTAAATAGGCACAGTAAACAAGCTAATTCTGGTTCAAGAGGTCTATTTTCCATAAACAATATTATCTCTGTCTAAAGCCTTATGGCCTTCTTTAGAGATTGGTGGGTGATATACTGCATCACAAATGTGGGGAGTATTCCGTCAACTTTAGTACAAGTACATTATATCAGATCCACCAAAACTCATAAAAGGCCCAAGGTCCACATGCAAACTAAACAGCCTTCCATAACTGGTTGATAAGTATTGTCCAAGTATTGTTCTGCATATTACATGACTCCTGATGTAGAAATGTGTTTGTTTCAGATGATGGCAGAAAAGCGATCACAATCCTCCGGGAACACCAGCAAAACACTGAAGAAAACCTAATCTCCGAATACCTGCTACTTAGCTTGACTGCCGGACACATAGATCTTGGCTGTGGCAGACGTCAATTATGCATCAGCTCTTTGGACTGGTGTTGGGACAAAAAGACCTGTCACGTGCAGGAGATCTATTTTCTTTAGATGATGCTGACATTGAAGCTAGTCTTTCAGAAGCTCTGGAACAAATTAAGCACATTTCATCATCTTCAGTAAGTAACACTCACTGACAGTCTATACATAAGTGAGATAAGCTGGTCAATATGAGTAGTAAAATTGAAGTACTTATTAGTTGAAATTTATGATATGGTGGTAATATATGAATATAAAATGAATAATGCATCTGCACCATTTGACTTACCTTCTTTAGCCTAAATGCTCACATTGTAGGAAATCAACAGTAGCATAAAGAAAAGATTAGCCCCAAATTGAGATGTATTTGTTCAAGGAGATGGTCTATTTGTTAGGATGATTGAATTCCAACTTTAGGCATGACTTTTGTGTTAAATTTAATTATAACTTCTCATAAAACATAGACAGCTCTGTAAAGGTATGGCATGACACTACAGTTTACTTTTCCTGGCAAAATTAAATATTACATAAATTAATAATATCAGAAATCACAATTGAAATGCTCTGAGTAGACTGAAGCAAAATCTGAGAACACCACTGCTCAGTACAGTGAAGATCATTCGCTAAGAATGTAGCAGCAAAATTGTAATAAATACAGCAAAATGGAGGAAAAACAGCATTTACAATTTACTGGTTACAAAGTGGTGAAAAGAACCAAGCATACAGTAGGAATGGTGAAAATGGAATATGAGATATTTTTGAATGTGAAACTGTAACCAATGTGTCATATATGTAATCCATCCGGTAGGTGGGGCTCTCTCAATGTGACACGTGGTTCATTGCCAGTTTGGTGGATGAGTGGGCCTTTGTGGAATAGGCAGCCAAGCAGACTATACACCAAGACCCTCTTAACCCAAAACAGAAGAAGCCAGATTCTTGGGTACCTCTCTGACATAGTGAGATGACAGTATGCTTTATATTAATCTCATACTCAAAATTGGTTTGCCTATAATAAAGTAGCACCCCAAAACTATGAGCCAGCCTCCACTTTCTAACCATTTCCTAAACTGAATGTAAGAACTGCTAAGTCAGAACAGTGAAATCGCTATCCATGATGTGTTGAGGAAAGCAATCACTAAAAATAATCCAAAATGTGATAGTCCAAAAGACTGAAATTGAAAAGTTCTGGCAACCCCATCTCCTTAGCTATCAACCATTGAAGAAGTGCGGTAGAAGTTTGTGACTTTGAATTGCTTAAGAGAGGTTTGGTTTCTCCCATGTAAACATGACAATCTTTGGTGTGAGTTTCTCTTCACCCATTGCAATGCAGTCAGAGGGTGGAGTCCACACACGGATTCATGTTTTGACATTTGAGATTTTTGTGGGATGCCCCAATGGGAACCCGAAGAACCCAAACAATTTTATTTGAACTTAGTAGTTCAAAGTTAGCAAAAAGGTTTGGTCTGTGAGTTTTGGTAACATGAGGATGGCGATTGTGAAATGTGTTATACAAGATTAAGACTCAAGATGAATTTAATTTTTCTGAAAAGTATATTGAATAAGTGCTAAACATACCACCTGAGGGTGATCAGCGTCCAGGAAAGAATCCCATAATCATATTCATTACACTATTTTAAATGCTAGAAGAAATGTATGATTTCAATATATGTGTGAGTCTTAAAATCAGAATGAGATGCAAGGTGTAGGGTTAATGTTGATAGAGGAATCATATAAAGTATTATGCCATTTGCCCGAAGAGAGGGAAGGAGGGAATCTGTTGGGCCAAATGTTTCTTTGGTGGATGGTGATCTTTGAATCTGGTGGAGCATAAATTCCAACAAGTGAGCTTGCAAACAAATGAGCCCGACTTCTGGGAGTGTTTGTAGAGCGTTGTTTTTTCCCCGGTATAAAATTGGAAGAAATGGGGTTTAATAGTGAATTGTAAAACTTATTTTCTAAAAAGTGCAAAAGAGCTATAATCGCTAAAATTACACTTTTTTTCTGCACGTTTTTGGTGGTTAGTCCTATTGGTTTAGTAGGTGGCCCTGCTGTTTGTTTATGAATGACTGGGCACTGTTCACTCTTTTGTTTACTAATGGAGAATTTGTTTTTGGTCAAACTTGTTAGCTGTGACTCTTTAGGTGGCACAGCCACAATTTTTCCTATTTGGTCAACTTTAAAATCCACTCCTATCAAAGTATGTTTACTTGGAATTGGAACCTGTTCCTGTTTGGCAGGTCCCCTTTTTAACCATCTAGTATCAGGATAGATGCTTTCTTGCTTTTGTAGAATGAAGAAGTGGGAATGTTGAGTAAGTTAAATACAAGCAGGATCCTCATTCCTAATTTGAAAAAAGAAAGAAGAAAGCTATTTGATACCCTCAAGATTAAAGTCTGTTGTATACAGTTCTTGTTGCCAGACCAATTCAATCTTACCTGATTTATCAACCACTGATGTACAGAAGGTTGCATTAGATATGTTACAATTCAAACCTGCTATCTAGAGGTTATAGAAAGATTCCAGCAGTAGGGACATTAACTATGTTAACTATCAAACTATAGTCGCAACCACGAGTGTGGAGGACGCACGCAGATTTTTGTATCATGTCTATCAACACCCTTGAATAGTCTTATTCTGATTTGTGACCTTATGGCAAACAACATAACTTTGTGGCAGTTCAATTACTCTGGGCAATTTTATGGGATTGGAACCTGTAAAATCAGATAACACACATCTTTACAAAGTGGTTTCTTCTTCTTATCTATCTCACTAGCATTGAAATCTAAGAAATACTAGTTACACCCAAATGTATGCAGAAGGTGCATTAACCTATTCAGATGTTTTAATAAAACACAAACCTGTGGCATGGAGGTTGCACACAGAATTTGTGTACCCTTGAACTATGAAACTGGGTCTGGAACCTGTGACATGTAGGTTGCACACAGATCACTGCAAAATGTGTGCAACACACTGTGTTTTGTCAGGCCCCGCTGACTCCACTGGCAGAAATCGTCGACAGACAGGCTGGGCATATCAGGCCATTGGTCTAAAGACTAGGTGTACAAAGACTTTTTGTGGTCTCAAATGCTCTGTATCGCAGAAACAGGCAGTTGATGAACGCAAAAGGCATTTCCGAATGTACAAAGCCCTAATTGCAAATCAGTAACCTGTTACTGGGTTTGCGAATCAGTATTTGGATGGGGCATCTTTAGGGTGTCCTTTCCAAATACTGATTTGTATTGGTATGTACAAATATTTTGCAACCTAAATGTGGCCATAAAATATTTACACTTTACTGCTAACTCAAAGTTGGTGGTAACTTATTAGCAAATGGATAAAATCTTTTTTAAGAGCAGGCATGATGGAGGACCTCTAGGATACTTTATATTGTAAATGTACCCAGCATTGGGAGAGCTAATAGATTTTGCCTGTAGAAAGTGAGTGCCGACATGTTGTCATCAGCAATCATTCTTTGCACTGGTGTTTGCCTCTTCCTGAACATTACAACATTGTGGCACATATAAGTGCACAAACTGCAATGCATTGGGCCTGCATGTGCGCACATGGAGACCATCTTTTTCAAGATGTACACGTCTGCATATGCTTTACCATTCCAGTATTGATTATGGCCATGCCAGAACGGTTAACTAATTTTTTTATAGTGTGGGAGACCTTAAGAGCAAAACGATTAGCCTGGTAGCTGTTTGCATCTACTGGACTCTAGAAGACCGAATAACAATGAAAAAATAAAATTGCGGGACGGCCATGTGGGAACTACTTTTCAAACCTGTTTACATCCAAAAAATACCATGTACTGATACAAAAGCTGTTGTACAGCCCGGTAGGCCAGGGCCAAATGTCAGTGGAGCAACACAATCCAGTGGCTGAAAGAGTCTGTCCAAAATACCCTTTCTTTATGTATGTGTGTGTATGTTGTGTGTGGTGTGTATTATGTGGGTGTGCAGTGTGTGGTATGTTGCATGAAGCTAGAAAACCCTTTTAAACAGGTTTAACTTGACATTGTATAATGATGAGGGAAACATGTTTGCACTTTATTGATCAATGCACCTGAGTTATTGATACTTTGCAATATGAGAGAGGAGGATGGATGTACCAGTTGATAAACTTATTTTTGACATTTACATTTCTACAGAATAATAATAGTTGTCCCAAGGAACTTCTGGAAAATTACCAGTTAAAAGAACCAAAGGTCAAAAACTAAAACTAATGGTAATGAGCTCAAGGATTGTATTGATGATGTAAGAATACACAAGCTCAGAAGTGTAGTTGCTTCAACATCTACAACTGTGGTGGACAGACCTACATTGCAACATTTTTGGCACGGATAGAGATGCATGTTTCATTTACCCAACAAGCTGCTTATGTCGCTGGAAGACATGTCTAAATGGACTTTATTATGCCAGACATGAAGAGTCATCATAAAACCTTGACGTAAATAGTTTTGAGAGCAAGACCTTTTTATATTTTCACCAAATCCAACTGACTCATCCCCAAAATACCCAGAACATCTATTGGCGTTCTTTCGTGCAACTATATGACCTCAACCGACATCTTTGCTATTGAAGAATTCAAGAAATTAGGAAGGGAGAATATTGATCCTAAAGGGTTCTCTAAGTAAATAGAGAGTAGATATTGATCCGGAAGGGCTGTAGTTTAGTGAATTTTACAAGAGTTTGCTGAACATTCTTGTCTTGAAACTCACTGGTTACTTTTTCTGTATTTTTCCTGTGGTATTCTCTCCTATGTTCACCTTTCTAGTTAATTTACTAACTGAGTTGATCAAGAGGTGGCTGGTTATGGAGAAATGCCAAATCTGGAAGATAATCATCCAATGAAAATGTATTTGATGATGTTGTCTTATGTTTTTAGTTCTGTAGTGACAACATTCACCAGATGCCCCTTTAAAGCTAAAAAGTGCATCAGTAGCGTCAAATCTCATTAAAAACTATTGAATTATATTATCTGAAATTTGCTATTTTTCTCTGTCAAACACAGGATTACCAAACCAATGACAACGACCAGGCGGTGGTAGAAATATGTATAACTCGAATCACAACTGCTATCCGAGAGACAGAATCAATTGAAAAACACGGGGAAGCCCTTGTTGCTCTTTGGGAATCCTGCCTAGAACACAACCTGAAGCCTGCAGGGAAAGATGAAGATCCCCACATGCGAAAATTGCATCAGACATCATGAGTTGCATTTTGCAGGTAAGGCCATTCAGAGAACAATGCAGACATGTACTCAAAAACAACTAAAAACTGCAAAATCAAATGCAACTTTGCTGTCAGTATTGGCTGAGGCAACCATCTTGTTTCATATTCCTAATTATGGAAGTGCAGGAATTATCTCAGTGTACATATACCCAAAGTGATTGGATCAGTAAAGCTCACTCCATCCTTTACTTTTTAACATGCATTCCAAAACCCTGAAATCCAACCATTTACTCCACACTTTAACTTCCAAAATCTCCGGCACTTAATATTATCAACGTTTATTGTTATCCTGATTTCCTTTAAAGCTCTATTGAATCATATGTTTGAATATCCTGTGGTGAAATATCAAAAGAGAATGTACGCGCACAACCTCGTTTAGTGTAACAAAAGGTTGAATCAGGTAAATTGTTAAGATGTGCTCCCGGGGTAACGCTGTCCGGTCTGAAGCGCAGGGTCTAGGAATCAAAGAATAGCTCATGCAAGTATTGGGTGAGTCCCCCTAGGCACAATCAGAGCCCTATATAGGGTTGTTATGTTCAACAACTTCCAAATAAAAAAATGCTGTGTAATCAATTGAATAATTCAGGTGTATTGACATGAATTTAAGCTTTCAATTCATGATAGTTCAAACTAAACAAATGTTGATAGAAATTGCCTGTTGCCTTTTCATGACAAATAATCTTGCTTGAGTTAGATGTTCAATGCATTTCGGGCGGATTGCTCTTCATCAGGGAACAACACTGTGGTTTGAAGAAAACATAAAATACAATAAGGACACAAATTCTACTGGCATGCTACAATTAGGTTTATGAAAGAATTACGTGTGTGGGTAAAAGAAATGTGATGGTGAAAAAAACACTGTTGTGAAAAAACGAGATTAGCAAAACTCAAAGGAGCAGAAGGCTCCAGTTGCTTCGTCTGCAGGAATTAAACAAGAAGTGAGGACGGCACTTTTAAGGCAAAAGGTGAGGGCAGGGTGATCGCATCGTTCTCCAAATTGAGAGTGGTAAACGGGTAACAGAACGGGCATGTGAGCACACAGTGACACTCCTATGCACGTAGACAATAGAACGCGAATGTGCTGAATTAAAGTAAATCAGAGTGAGTGCGTGTGTTTTTCATGCTCAGTGAAATTACTATAAAACTGTTAACTGACAACCGAGTCGGAAAGGTGGTAGAAAAAAGGAAGAATCAAGCATAGAGAGATACCATGCGAACAGGCGCAAGTGTACATTACTCCGGTAGTGAAGTTAACTGGAGGTGCTAGGTGCTGAGATATTACTGGGTGGTGAAAAAATTCTGAATTAAAATCGATGTGTAAATATGTGGGTATATACCCAATGGAGTATTTAGAGATATGTGTTAGCAAGATATGCTTCACAACGATATTGGGTGTCTTCAGTGAAAGTGACAAACGCGAGGGCTGTGATTAAAAGGTATAACCCATGTGACTTCTGAGTGAAACAAAAGTAAAGGAAAAACTCATGCAGGCGAAAAAAATATAGCGGCCATCTTAGAATGGGTTAGTGGATGTGCTGCAGTATAGGGATTAAAAACAAAACGGGCACTTATATGTGCAATTACGCAGAACCAGTATACGCTAATCTTTTCATGAGTAAATTCGAAGAAGACAACATCTTATTTGAGCCCACTTGGAAGACACATTGCAAACTTTTCCTGCGATACATAGATGACATTTTCATTTTATGGAATGGATCACAAGTAGCTTTGACTAATGCTTTGAGTGAACTCAATCTCATCAATGAAAGAATCTAATTCACGTTTGAGATACAAGAACACTTCATCACCTTCTTAGACATAGAAATCATTAAAACTCAACATGGTTTGGAAACTAACATTTTCAGGAAGAAAATGTATTGGAACAATACACTACACTACAACAGCTTCCATCAACCATAACTCAAATGCCATTTGCCATTTTCACAATTACTCAGAGTCAAAAGAATAGTATCTGATTCCCAAACAGCATCAGCACGGATTGAAGACATGACACAGAGGTTTACATAATGTGGCTACCCAAAGTCCGTTCTGGACCAAGCTAAACTCCCCTGCCAACATAGAACCCGCAAGGAATTACTTCTGAACAAGACCAAAAAACCTCAAACCTGCATGGTCATTGTATCTAAATTCTCCACTATGAGCAGTGCATTCAAACAAATTATCAAACAACACTGGTCCATTTTAAGTCTGGAACCTGATTTCAACCAATTGTTTTCTGATACTCTGATATTCGCTTTTACAAGAGGCAAAAACCCCAGTGAAATCTTGAAGAACCCAAGGATGAACAAACCACTAAAACACAAAGGGACAAAACCATGTCACAATTGCAACAATTGTAACAACATCATACATCCTCGAAAAGGTACAAACATCAAGGTAAGAGTCACAGCTAACTGTGACACAATGAATGTTATTTATCTCTTGAAATGCCCCTGTGGCAAAATATACATGGGGAAAAACTAGCAAAAAATAAAAACAAGGATAAATGAACACAAAAGGAATATCCGGACAAAATAATATGAAATCTGTTGTTACTTGTCACTTCATTGAACACCACCACAATATAAGTCAACAGAAATTTTTGGTGCTTAACGGTATAACCAAAATGGAGGGAAGTGATAGTAACAACTATCTACTACAAGGAGAGAACTTCTGGATTAAACATCTCGATGCCTTGAAACCCTGTGGGATGAACGATCAAATGGAATTTCTATGCTACCTGTAATCGTTGATCAATTGGGACAGTTAAACATTTTGCCTGGTCCTTGCAAATTTTTTGTGAGGCATTTTTTTTGTACAGCACCATTTCGTTTTAATTCAATTCTCACAACACGGTGCAATTCTTAACTGTGTATTTCTCATTTTTTGTCCACTTTCTCTGACACCTCTTAATTTTTCTGTCCTCGTTTTACTTTTATTTTATTACATTTTATCTCTGTTTCTAATTTTGATTTATACTGTTTCAGTTTATAATTTTTTTCCTTCAAATTCATACTATAACCTTTTTGTCTGATATTCCTCATACATCATCTACATTCGCATTTCTTATTCATCTGTTCTTAGTTTCTTTATTCTTTTTCATTAATATTGTATATTCATTGCCTTTTCCAATGGCTGACTCTATCTTTTATTTACTGCAGCACATCCACTAACCCATTATAAGATGGCTGCTATATTTTATTTGCCTGCATGAGTCCTTCTTTTACTTTCGTTTCACTCGGAGGTCATATGGGTTATACCTTTGAATCACAGCCCTCGCGCTTGTCACTTTCACTAAAGACACCCGATACCATTGTGAAGCATACCTTGCTAACATATATCTGTAAGTACTCCATTGGGTATTTACCCAAATATTTACACATTAATTAGTTTTCTAACTTTTGTCACCACCCAGTAATATCTCGGCACCTAGCACCTCCAGTTAACTTTACTACCGGAGTAAC
This sequence comes from Lissotriton helveticus, assembly GCF_964261635.1. Classification (NCBI taxonomy): domain Eukaryota; kingdom Metazoa; phylum Chordata; class Amphibia; order Caudata; family Salamandridae; genus Lissotriton; species Lissotriton helveticus. The sequence continues at coordinate 200,483,083 of NC_136072.1, forward strand.
ATACACTTGCGCCTGTTCGCATGGTATCTAACCATGGTTTATTCTTCCTTTTTCTACCACTGTTCCGACTCGGTTGTCAGTTAACGGTTTCGTAGTAATTTCACTGAGCATGAAAAAAACACACGCACTCACGCTGGTTTGCTTCAATTCAGCACATTCACTTTCTATTGTCTATGTGCATAGGAGCGACTCCGTGTGCTCACATGCCCATTCTGTTACCCGTTTACCACTCTCAATTTGGAGAAGGTTGTGATCACCCTGCCCTCACCGTTTGCCTTAACCGCACCGTCCTCACTTCGTGTTTAATTCCCACGGACAACACAACCAGAGCCTTCTGCTCCTTTGAGTTTTGCTAAACGTGTTTTTTCACAACCGCGTTCTTTTCACCATCATGCTTCTTTTACCTACGCACGTAATTCTTTCATAAACCTAATTGCAGCATGCCAGTAGAATTGGTTTCCCTATTGTATTTTATGTTTTCTTCAAACACCAGCGTTGTTTCCTGATGTAGGGCAATCCGCCTGAAATGCATTGGAACATTTAAATCAAGCAACATTATTTGTCACGTATAGACAACAGACAACTTCTGTCAACATGTTTCATTTGAATTATCATGGTTTAAAAGTTTAAATTCATGTCAATACACCTGAATTATTCAATTGATTACGCAGCATTTTTTATTTGGAACTTGTAAAACATAACAAGCCTATATAGGACTCTGATTGTACCTAGGGGGACTCTCCCAATTCTTGGATGAGCTATTCTTTAATATCCTCTAGTGGGCGTTTGAGAATTTTTAATAATAATGCTAACAATTCTGGCAACTGCAACTAATTTATTGTTAGACCTGGCACCCTTAGGGTGTTCTTTCCCCCAGCTTTTTGCCTTTTGCCTCCTATTTCTGCCAATTATTTGTGTTGGCCTTAAGACTCTGAGCACTTTACCACTGCTAAGTAGTGCTAAAGTGCATGTGCTTCTCCCCTGAACAGGATGGCATTGGGGTATATCTGATTGGAATATTTGTTGTACTGGTAAGTCCCATGTAAAGTGATACATTATAAACCCAGGGCCTGTACTTCAAATGCTACTAGTGGACTGCAGGACTGATTGTGCCATCCATAGAAGTAGCCTTTCAAACCTGGCAGGCCTGCTACTTCAGTGCCTTTGTGTGCACTTCATTCCAACCTCATTTGGCATTTAAAACTTGTTGCCAAACCTTAAACTCCAGTTTTATTACATTTAAGTCACCCCTAAGGTAGGCCCTAAGTAACCCTAAGGGCAGGATGCTTTTGTAAGTAAAAGGTAGGACGTGTATCTTTATTTTTTGCATATCCCCGTAGTGACAAACAGCCAATTCCGTCTTACACTACTGCGAGGTCTGCCCCTCCCATAGGCCAGCATTGGGAATTCCTTAATATACTTTTAATCTGTAAGCCCTGATCAGAGAGTAAGAGCTTTTTCATGTTTGATATGTTGGGAATGGTAATGATAAATCATCTTTACTGGTGAAGTTGGATTTAACAATACTGTTTTAGAAATGCCACTTTTAGAAAGTGGATATTTCACTGTACTTACTGGTCTTTGTGCCCGACAACCTGTCTCCAATACATGACTGGGCTGGGTAACAGCTAGACTTTGTACATTCCCTTTAGACAGCTACAAACACAGGTGTGGGTGTGACAGTGGAATCGTCTGCATTAATCTGAATTCTGATAGCCTTCTTGGGTAAGAAGGGGGAGAGGTGGCGCACACTTGTATCAGAATAGGCTGCATACTGTCCTCATTCACAGCACTGATTTACTTCCCAGGATTAGCCTGGCAGAGAGGACTGGGTTTGAAGGGATCCTTGTACACTTTAGAGTGCTCTTTTGCAGCCACCCCTACATCAAGGCACTTTTGGGTATAAGTACTGTGTCTCTGACCCCTAAAATCAGACACTTATGGATCTTGAACTGAACCTCTGTCAGAAGAACTGCTGAGCTACTTTAAGGACTCAACTGTACATCTTTTCTGGAAGGACAGCTATTCTTCTTGTTGCCCTGCTTATCCCTGGCTCTGCTGAAAGGAGAGCTGGACTCGGCCTTCCCTACAAGTGATTTCCAAGGATTGCTGACTTGCCTCCTGTTTGCTGAAGTCTCAGGGACACAAAAGACTTCCAACAATTCTGCTGGTGCGGCTGGGCTCTGCATTCTATGATTCCTACCCTTGCCTGAGGTGCCCCCTACAATCTCTGGGCCTCAGAAGTGGGTTTTGCAGCTGCTTTCATCACCTACAACTCCCGGGCCTCTGAAATCAAACTTTTTGGCTCCTTGCGACCACTAACGGGCCTGTTTGCACTGGGATGGCGTGGCTTGCTTGAAGGATCGAGCAACCACAGCATTATGTCCTCGCACAGCAAGCACCTCCGTCCGAGACATCAAGGACCTGTCTGCCGTCCGCAATGCCTGACTGACTCTTTGCACCCGCAGGATCATCGCTAATGACCTTCTACTTGCTCCCGGTGACAGGCTCCCTGTGAACGAGGCACTTTGCTCAGCTTGAGAAGGTAAAATTTCAGTGGAAACTGTTTGGAACTGTATCCAACTCACGCTCCATCATGGTCAGCCTAAACTTTGGATTTACCCCAGTCTAGTGCTACCTAAAGTAACCTTTTAGCGCTATTGACTTCTAAGCACTGTTTAGTTTATTCTTTGAAAGTTTATAACTCTGGTTTTACTTATTGGACTTTTGTCATTTTGGTCTTGTTTTATTCATTAAAGTATAATCTATATTTTTATTTTTCAACCCTGTCTGGAGTATTTTTGTGGTGTATTCATTGTGTTACATTTTGTGTGTGTTGCACAAATACTTTACACATTGCCTTTGTAGATAAGCCTGGCTGCTCTGTGCCACGCTGCTGGAGGGTGAGTACAGGTTATCATATGGGTGCATACCTCAGACAACCAGGAATCTCATTTCTAACAATGATGTTTTACAGGACAGTAGTCAAAAAATGTAAATCAATCTGTAAATGTAGCGCAAGGTATCCATTATAATACAGCTCTTACTAGTTTGCATTATCAACTTAAGGCATAGAAGTAGCTGCATATGGTGGCTGGTTTGAAACGTCCTGGTAAGCATTCAAAAATGGTGCCTTTAGCTGTTTTCCATCATCTAGAAAATAGATTCTTTCTGGTGGGAATGTGTATCGGTGACAGATGTTTGACTGCGAATGCTTACAAGGTTTTTTGATCACAGCTTGCAGATACATGTGCAAGATGACATTTCTGTGAAACTCTCTGAAAGGATACGATTCTGCATTGTTTTCATCAGGGCAATCTTTTTGCCAAGCCAATATTGCAGAATTGGATTGCCAATTCAAAAGGTTTTTACAGAATTACACATCGAAAAGCAAATATGTGCGTTAAAGGGTGCACAAATTGTGATACACACTTGGGGCCTGATTAAGAGTTTGGTGGTTGGCTACTTCCTCACAAAAGTGACATATCCTGTCAGCCTTATTACAAGTGCTATAGGATATAATGCACTTGTAATAAGGTGGGGGAGATATCTGCCATGCTTGTAAAGGAGAAATGTGTCCATCAAAGTCTAATTCAGGCCCTTAATATAGACATGCAGGTGAGTCCTAGGTATGCATACTGTATGCAGCTCATGCATGTACATTGTTCTGAACTTAGTTTAAACTAGAGGCTGTGGTACCAGATATTGTTGTCAGATATCATCTAATATCGATATCCTGTCTTAAATATATTTTGTAAAGTATATTTAGGACACAATATTTATGCCAGATGATTTTTCTGTATCCAGTGTTTTGACGTGCAGTCAACTAGAGGCATTTCTTTAGTGAGTGTTCTTTTAGAGTGTCAAATAAGTGAAAAAGACATCACATTTAGAAGAAATGAACACTGACCAAGTCTTAGCTGGGTCTTTGAACAGATGAAAGGAATTTCACTTGCATTTCCCCATGGAATCTGAAGCACCTAAGAGAACATCTGCATATTGAGTAAGGGTAGAGCCATAAAGAATGGCCTAGGTGCCTTTCTTAACTTGCGGAAATATATGATTGTCATTCAGTTTAGGCTTTGGGAAGGCTCATCCACATTATTTGTGCCCCACTGACTAAGAATGCAAAAAATAATTGAATTTCAAGGGGAATTTGAACAGACAAAAGGAAGAAAATAAATCATCAACAGTGAAACAGGTTGCTGTAGGTGGAATATAAGAAAGTGTAGTAGCAGCACTTGTAACAAGAGGAAAATGGGGTAAATACCTCAGAAATAATAGTTCTCTGCTCATGTACAATGTGGTAGAAATCATTACTAGGCGTCTTATTCATCAGACTTCGAGTGCTAATATCTGGAACTAACACACATTCATCTAATAAATCAGTGATAAGGGGATTTATTCCATCTACATTTTCAGGTATGAAGGAGGTATTGTTGTATGTGTGGAAGCATCTTCATTGGGTTTTAACGAAAATTTGACAGGGTCTCGCTTCTGGAAGTCAGGCTCAGGTGCGCCACGGAGGGTTGAGACTCAGCCGCGGCCGCACCAGCCCACAAGAGCAGCTCGCTACTGCCCACCGCCGGCAAAGGCAGAAGCAAAGGCAATAGACCAGCGGGTCTGCGAGCAGGGACTGGGGCCAGCGGGAGACCAACGAGAGACCGGCGGGAGCTGCAGCCCGGGAGAGGCAGGGTGAGGCAAAGATTCGGCGTCCTCTCTGCTCACTCGCTCACGGTGGTCGGCGTGTAAACGTGGTCTGGAGTCACAAGCCACTGTGGAAAAATACCCCAGCAAGAATCATTCCAGTATTTGTTACACAAGCAAAATCACTATAAATTTGTCAATATTTGCTATGTAACCTTGAATTTGTGTGTTTTCTGGTTGAGGAAGGCAGTGAGCAGGTGAATCTAGCAGGTGAATCTAACAGATTTTCAGACAAAGAACTGACTATTCGTTGTAATGCTGCAATCCTTACCTGGGGCATTGATTGTGGAGCCGCCACCGCCGAGAGTCACCAACATCATTCTTGGGGGATAGTGTGAGGAGCCGCCACTGCCGAGAGTCACTGGCGCCATTCCTGGGAGGTCGGACGCCAGGAGAGAGGTGTACTACGCCTCCTGCATCCCCTGCGGCGCGCACGCTACTGCCGCTGCTATAGAGCGCAAGGAGGCGCTCAAAAGGACTGTCGGGCTCCTGCTGCCCGGGCCAAGGGCGGGCCCATCCGCGCCGGTCATCGCCCAGAGGAGGCCGTGCTGGGCCCACTCTCTTTCGCCTGCTGCAGAATAAGGTACTTAATTGTGACAGTTATTACCCCCTGGCAATGGCTAAAAGGAGAGGTCTTAAGGAGCTAGGAGGCATGGGTGTAGGGGCTACTCTTGATTCTTTTCTGACCAGGGCTACTAACATTTTTGCCCATGAAATTGAAATGACCAAGCAACGGCTTTCATTGGAACCTGGGGGCCTTCCTGGTAGACTTTCACTTCCCTTAGCTCCGGTTTCTTCCCCAAACCTTATTAATGAGCCTCCCGGTATTCCTCGAGTCTTTGTTGAAAATGAATCTAGCCCTTCCACTCAATGTCCCCCCACAGAGTTAGGACAGAACTGCAGTTTTTTACAATCTGGTGTGCAAGTATCTCCTGAAGAACATCCTCCTTCACCTAAGCCAAGGCGTACTAGAGCCAAGAACGTTGCTGTGGCCCCTAAACCTAAACAAGTGAAATCTGGGTGTCCTGTTAAATCAAAGGGTCCCAAAAATAAAAAAAAGGGCTCCAAGGCCTCTAAGTTATGTCAGTCAACGTTAACATTTGCTTCCTCTACTCTCCCAGTCCCTCCAGTTATTGATCATGCCTCAGTCTGGGACGATCTACTGCTAAAAATGGATTCCATTATGCTGCCAATTATAGACAAATTATCACATATTGAAACCAAACTGAATGAGCTCAAGTCACAGCTTTGTTTTGCTCCTGCCCAGGGTTCTAGCTCGGAATTCCATGTAAGCCCTGCTCTGTTACAGGTAGTTCAACCAGCTGTGAGTGTTGAAACTACTCAATCTTTGCAGTCTGTGTCTGTTCCAGCAACGATTGCAACTTCTAAACCACCACCACCTTTCCACCCAGTAATGGCAGCTCCTCTGCTACATAGCCCCAGTTCTTTCGTAAGGGAACCTTCGAACAAAGCAGTACTGCCATGTACTTCGGGTCATGGAGGGTGCATACAGCCGGAAACAATAAGACCCTTAATGTCTATAACTGATAATATCTTAACCCGACCAAGTTTACATCTTCCGCCTGCTGCTGCTCCCTTGGCTTTGGTCCTGGCTAATGTTCCTCGGCTCCGACCTGATCAAATGGAGTCTACTATCGATCTTATTGACAAATGCCTGCACTGGATTTCTCCCAATATAAGTGCTACTGAAAGGACCTGTCCATTTTTGGCAAATGAACTAATCATGGCAAGGAGGGTGGAATGGGTGGGCAGCCAGGAAAAACGTTTTAAAAGGGACTGTGTCATTGTAAATTTTTTGAACATCAAAACTCTACCTATATTGCTAGCAAACTTCTAACCCCCCCTCCCCCAACGTAGGAGCTATGAGATAGTCCCCTTAACCTTAGACTACTTTTATAATAGACACTTTCCTAAGAAGTACAGACTGAATAGGGCCAAGCCTGTCCACAACCTATCTAGTGAAGAGAATAGGAAGCATCCCCTGGGCAATGGCTCAGTGCTAACACAGAATAGATTTGAAGTTCTTTCGACTCTGGAGGAATGTGATTGACTGGCCAGTTCGTCTTCTCACCCAATTTCGAAGATAAAGGATCCACCCCCTATGGAGACCACTGCCTCTACCTTATGCAGAATAATAGAACGCATTATAAATCCTCTCCTTCCATCAGTTATTACCCCTGCACCAACGGCAGAAGTAGGCCCACTTTTGGTAAATAATCAGGGGTTAACCCAGTCCACCAGAAGCCAGCTCTTTAGTAATTCTAGTGATTGTTCTTCCAGGGGCCTGAATTTAAAGGTACTATCCTGGAACGTGGCAGGTATCAAAAATAAGTTACAGAATCCCGATTGGGTAAAGCTTATATCCCAATTTGATCTCTGCCTGTTCCAGGAAACCTGGGCAATAGATGACATTGTGAGTCAGGGTTATGCCACGTACAATGTACCCGCGCACAGAAGCAATAGGGGAAGAGCCTCAGGAGGTCTGTCTCTCTGGGTTGCAACCCATCTGGATTGCCAGATGGAGGAAGTGATCACCTTATCAGATGATATCCAGGGTGTTAAGTTAACTTTTTTTTCTAATCTTAAAATCGTGGTTAATAACCTGTATTCACACCCTGTGACTGTCTCGAAGGAATCTTCTGTAATTGATGATCTGTCTGTAATCCTACAAGCCTTACCTAAGGATGCAAAGAAGGTGATAGGGGGCGATTTTAGATGCCAATGTGAGCCCCTTGTTAACCCCTTAGACACAGCTCCTAGTGATGAGGACAGATTTTGGTTAATTCCCGACCCACAGATTAAGCAGGTGAAGGCGTGGTCTCCATTGGTGATACAGATAAACAAGGCCATGCTATTGCACTCTCTAAGGGCATGTAATGGCCACACCAAGTCCGACCAACCAGGGAAGGCCACCTTTAATAGATCCGTACAGTTTTCCCTTCTGGACTTTATTTTGGTGGAAACCAGTGCCTGGCTGTGAGTAGTTGATTTTATGGTTCTTTCGAGACACAACAGCGATCATAATGCTTTAGTCCTAGAACTCCGGACCCCCAACATACAAATCTCAAAGATGAGCCTCCATAATGCTTGTACTAACCTAGCCCTGGTCAATAACAAAAGAAGGATAAAGTGGGATTCGGTTAGGTTAGTCCTGGAAAAACTGGCAGCCCTATACATTTTATTCATCCCTTTTCTTGAAAAGGCCGTGGAAGAGGCAAATCGATTTCCTACCACCTGGGATACGAACATGGTTGAAATAATCCACGCCGAATTAACGGTGGATCTTAACAAATTTTTCAACCCTCTCTCTAAGCCCCCTGTGAATAGGACCCACAAGCTCTCTCGGTACAATAAATCCTGTCGGACGGCCAAGGGTGCCTTATTGAGGCAATTCGGATTGAGAATAGACCACAAATAAAAATAAAAAGGCATCTGTATAATGCTACTATCAAGCAAGCCAAACAAAATTGGGAGTGTGATAGATATGAAGATATTAGAACAGCCCTACACAATAGGGATATGAAGGGCTTCTGGTACTTAGTCTCCAACCTTCATAATTTTGCTGATGGGTCTCCGGTGGAACCGAATATTTCTGCTCAAGCCGGGGAAGTGCATTTTAAATCCCTTTATGCTAGTGACTAGCAGCCCATCCCGACATTGTCCGGGTATGAAATAGAATGTGTGTAATGTGTGTATTTGGCAAGGGCAATTTATTTTAATATCTCGCGGTAGACAATATTTTTTGTTTCATTAGAATAGGGAAGGAGAAGGGCCAGCTGCAGCCCTGGTTGATGTTAGCAGGCGCGTGTAATTGGTGTAGTGATCCGCCGCCTGAGCCCGGCTACAGCCCTCGTTGATGTTAGCAGGCGCGTGTAATGTCGTTGAATGAGAGAGTTATTAGCCGCGGGTAAATCCGTTTAATGAGAGAGTTCAGTGACAGTGAGTAGGAGAGGCTGCAGTAATTGTCCCCGCAGACACGCTCATTTGCGTGTTCCCCCGCTTGAGGCCCAGATGCAGGCCTGTTTGATGTTAGCAGGCGCGTGTTCCCCCGCTTGAGGCCCAGCTGCAGCCCTGGTTGATGTTATCAGGCGCGTGTAATTAGTGTACTGATCCGCCGCCTGAGCCCGGCTAGAGCCCTGGTTGATGGTAGCAGGCGCGTCTAATTTCGTTGAATGAGAGAGTTCAGTAACAGCGCGCAGGAGAGGCTGCAGTAATGTTACTTACCAGGCCTCCAGATGAACGCGTTTGTCATGCCCCCAGCACACGGCCACAGTAGACGATCTTCTGATTAATGTACGACCCACATGGCATATAGGGCGGAACGTAGCACACGCCCCCAGCGTTTCTCATGCCCCCAGCGTGCCTCTTGATGCGGCGCAATTGCGTTCACATGGCATGAAGGCCGGACTCATGCCCCCAGCGTTTCGCACGCCCCCAGCGTGTCACACCCCCAGCATGCCCCTTGATGCTGCGCAGCAACGTAATTGGCGCTTGTATGTACGACTCACATGGCATGAAGGGCGGACACACGCCCCCAGCATTTGTCATGCCCCCAGCGTTTGTCACGCCCCCAGCACACGCCCACAACCCATGATGTGATGGCCGTACCACACGCCCCCAGTGTTATTCACGCCTCGAGCCCACGCCCACAGCACAACGCAGGCACACCCACAAGGGACTACTTTGCTGGCACGGTTCTTTTACCTTTTAAATGTATATGGTGTCCTACGGTACAATTGTATGTCTTACACTGTATGATTGTGATTAACACCATTGTTTCTTGAAAAGTTAATAAAAACAATTAAAAAAAATTGTATATGGTGGCCGTCTGCATAGCCTATGTCCTTCTGCTGCAACTGCCCTTTCCAACGCTGTATTGGGTGTTGTGATTGGTGCTGTGGTTACTGAGATTACCCGCCTCAAAGGTTTGGGCTCTCTCTTTATAATATTAGTATGGATATGGATATGGATATGCCATAGGCACCTGTGGAAATCAATCAATCTTCTGCATCTCTGCCTCCTCTAGAGGCAATTACCTTAGCAGAAGTTCAAGCTGCAATTAAGTCACTCTCCCTTGGTAAAGCCCCAGGATTGGACAAGATCCCTGGAGATCTTTTCAGGGAAGAACCAATGATCTGGGGCCCCTACCTTTGGATAGTATTTAATGCTATAGTGCGGGGGATGAAATTCCCAGATACATGGCTTGGAGCGGAAATACTCCCAATATATAAAAAGGGCTCCCCCCTACTGCCCATAAACTATAGGCCAATCAGCCTGATAGATGCCACCCAGAAGTTGTTTTCGAGAATTTTGCTCGATCGTCTACATATGTGGATGCAAGATCATGACATACTGAGTGATTACCTGGCTGGTTTTAGGAAAAATGTATCGACCATTGATCAACTTCTTAGGCTCCAACTCCTTTATTGGAAGACAGTATCAATTGAGGGTGGCAGCCTCTGTTTGATATTTGTCGACTTAAAATCATCCGTTGATATGGTACCCAGAGCAAAGTTGTGGGCATTTCTTGATGAAGTTTGAATACCCTCAGACCTATTAGATATGATTATCCGCCTACATACTGGGAATTTTGCCCAGGCTAGATCTGGGAAATCAGGGGAACTGACACCACGTTTTCCGGTGGACAGGGGGGTAAGGCAGGGCTGTGTTCTAGCCCCCACGCTATTCTGCCTTTATGTCAATGTCCTGGTCTCCCAACTAAGACAGGTCGCGAACAGTGATGCCCTGCAACTAGATCAAAGGAAGGTGCCCGCATTGTTGTTTGCGGACTACACCCTGTTCCTATTTAAGTCCCCAATGGGGATACAGCTAATTTTAGATAGCTTTGCCTCATTTTGCCTAAACAGGGGCCTGGAAATAAACGCAACTAAGACCAAGTTTATGGTGTTTAATCCAGTAAAATCATCTCGCCCCAACCCTACGCTTAATGGCATCCAGTTAGAAAAGGTGTCACTCTTTGACTATCGTGGGGTACTCTCTCTGAGTCTTTTTCCTGGGGACCTCAAATGGAAAAGGCGGTTTTAAGGCTGGTACAGCTGTCTGGTGGTGTTATGAAAGTTGCCAAGTCCTTAAGTACTGTGGTCCCTGGCCCCGCTACTGAGATATATAAAGTGCAGGTGAGAAGTGCTGCAATATATGGGGCGGAGCTTTGGGGCCATTGTCCTATGAAGGGTTTGACTTCAGCCGAGAACAAGTTTATGAGATATTTGTTGAATCTTCCACTAAGCACCCCCCTTGTTCCTCTCCATCTTGATCTGGGTATTAGACCCATTTCTGAAGAAGCGGGAGTACGCCCACTGACCTTCTGGCGCCTGAGCTAGTCTCATATATGTCTGAGCTTTGCTCGATCCTGGAGCTAACTGGGACAGGGAAATTTCCTTGGCTTGCATATATTAAAGATCTTTGTGCCAATATTGGTTATTCTGACCTCTGGTTTAGCCCAGAGGCTTACTGCACGCAGAAATCCTGTCTTGACCTGGTGAACTTCTATAGATTGTACGGGCTCAGGGCCCTGCAGGAAAACAACACCTTTGGCCAACTTACAATAGATTTTTTGAGTTTCAAAGGCCAATACAGGTTTGAACCTTATATGGGTGAAATCCAACCCACACTGGCGAGGAAGTTATTTATACAATTTTGGCTGGGCACCCTTCCTCTATTTGATTTTACAAAGAACTGGGTAAATTCTACTGTAAATACATGCCCAGCATGTAATGGTCCCCCCAGACAGTGATACATGTATCATTTTTCTGTCCAGATCATTAAGAAAATATTGGATCATTCCACTTTGTAAAAATATGGGGTTCACTCAATGTATTGCTTCTTATCGAATTTTAAGATCTGAAACAAAAACTGTTGTGGTATTTGCCATTTCTCGCTTCCTTCTCTCAATGTGGAAAAGGCGCCAAAGGTTGTTGAAAACACTACTGTAATTGTGCAATTAATTCTCTTTATATCTCTTTTTTAATGTAACGAGCTGCTGCTAGTCGATGCAATCTGGAAATACCTACTTTTTAAACTTTTATCTAGTGCTATTTGTAACGTATTTTTATCGGGAAACATCCTTTACAACGCAACTTTTACCACGCAGTGCCTTTACGACGCAACCATTACAACGTAAACCATTACAACGCAGTGCGCTGGGGGGGCGCTCTAGGATAGGGAATAGATTTAATTTACTATCCGACACCTTCCCTACTATCCACGGGGACTGGAGTTGGAATAGTAAATTAAACTATTCACTATCCAGCACCCCAAAGCGCTTGTGTGTGACTAAGGGTTACGTTGCGGAATGCCAGATCGAGGCTAATAACATCTGACGCCTCCATTGCTGAACCTGCTGACTGGAGTGGGGGCCATGTCACCTAGCCGTTCTGCAACTTGGGAAGGCCACCTGGCTGTGCTGTCATATCGAGTTATTCAAGGTACTGTTAGCTTTATACCCTCCATTGCAAAATTGGCTCATCCTCTCCTAGGCTTCATTATTCCAGTCACTACGTTAATATAAACAGTGCTGTTACTAAATCATTTGCAAGAAGGATTTTTAGTACTGCACTGGCTCCTCTTGGGCACTATCTGGAAGTCATCAAGATCTAAAGTACAGACAGGACCCCCTTATCCTCCCACTGAGCTACCTGTTCTCAGCATTATGACCAAATGATTTATTGACTCTGCTACTGGGAATAGTTTAGTTTAGTTTAGTTTGCCATTTGTAGAGAACATGGTTACTGTAGTAAATACTATCTTCACTGTTCCTCTCTGGCTAGACAATACTATTATACTAATGACATCATAGAATGCCAAGGAGTCTCTCTAGCTGACTGTACCTTTCTATTCCCTGTTGTGGCAGTTGGTCACTTGAGGCTGAGCTACCAACAGCGAGCTCCTGGTGGGGTTTCTCTCTATCAACCTACAATCTTAACTTATCTGTCTAAGCTGGAAGGAACCTGAATAAAGGATCATAACTTATCAAGTGGACTCTGCATCATCATTTATTACAACTTGGCGACGTTTTGAAGAGGATGAACCTATCTGTGCTCTAAGAAAGCTGCTTGAAGAAAAGAAACTAAAGTAAGGAATTAAAGACTTTGTGAAAACTAAACATATGACAAAAGGTGATGCCCAGCTCACCCCACCAGTGTCCTATCACACCTGGACAGCCTACACCCTGGGCATACGTCTTTATGTTTATGTCTGCGTGTATCTGGACAACCTGTAACCGGAGCGTTTGTTACTAATTAGCCTGTCTACATGCTGTTCATATCGGGGAAAAGTTTCACCAGCAACACTCTTCCCTGAAGCCTGCAATGTGTACCCATTTCGTCTGACCTTCATCCAGTGTGGGAAGCGTTAAGTGTTGACAGCAACTGGCTAATTATACTTTGGCAAGTTACTTAAAAAAAAAAAAAAGATGACTGTGCATTTCAACTTGGGATTTTCTTCACAGCCTGCGCTATGTAAATGCGTATGTGAGGAAGTTTATTGCGGTGAACTTTTCTAACCTTTCTCAGAGGAACTGTCTGGGTGATTTATAACACTGGTTAACAAGAACCATCTGTGTCCACCTTCTCGCACGCTCTGCGGAGGCTCTACTTTGCGAGAAACCTCTGACAAGACAAGTGGAGACTTTTCCTGGTAGGTGTATTGCAGCATTATGTAAAGTTACAGGGTTGTTATGGCTTTCCTGTGCGTTTCTGCACATTGCAGTGGACACGGAGAACACGGAGAGCCTCAATTTTCCGGAGCAGTTTGGCAGTTTAGCTTTCCTACCAAGTGCGAGCTGCTCAAAAGAGTGCTTGTTGAAAGAAGACTCGGCGCAACTATGAACAGTATTTTTGCTTGTGAGTGGAGGACATTTTTATTAACCTTCTATTCGATTCTCAATGCAGTTTGGTTAAAGAGAAGTCGAACCGCCGCATTTTTAAAATGTCACGAGCCTTTCTACACACACGCTCTTACCGGTCATAATCTTACCGGTCTCGTCATGCCTCCGTCTTCGCTGTGACGTCTTGCCTTCCAGCTGCCTGGCAACACGTTAGTGCACCAACGTGCCTTGAACCTCCCGGCGCAGCGTTAAGAGGCGTGCCGCCATTTTAGTTGTTTTTTTTTGACAATACTTCAACTTGCCTAACATCTTTACTACTTTGCTGTATTTCGTCCATCTTAACAATCTCGGCATGGTGGTTTCGAGAAACGTTGTGCTGTCTGGCTACAGAAGAGTATAGCCATTTGATCTTTGACATATTTTTGTTACAAGACTGCCTGACATTCGAAGACTGGGTAACATTCCGTTTTTTATGCAAGTTTCAGCGCTGACTACAAGAAGCTGAGTGCATGGAACTCGGGTGAGAGGTCGCTCACCGGAGCTGGCATTATTTACTATTTTATTTTGAAGTGTTTACCTTGCATATTGTTTTCAGCATAATCTTTTGTGTTGTTAATGGTCTCTTCAGTGTTTGCCCTATCGTTTGCATGTGGGATCAGATTGACAGCTTTTAACTCTACCGAAATCATTTTTCTAGAGTTATAGAGTACATCATAGTGAATTCCATGTAGGGTTTGGTGTTGTTTCGATTATTAGAGTGGGTGTAGTGTCATTGTGGGTAGTCCAAGCCCATACCAATTCACAAGGTGTGTCCATGCCCATGGTTGTACCCTCTTCTGGGGATGTTGGTGTTTGTGAGTCCATACCAATGGTTGTACTCTCTTCTGGGGATGTTGGTATTAGTAGGTAGTCCATACCCATCTCTTGTCCCAGGGTTATAGTCTTTACTCTGCGCTGTACCCTCGTCTGGGGACGTTAGTGTCTGTGGTAGTCCATGCCCATGGTTGGTTGTTTGGGGATGTTGATGGGTAGTCCATGCCCGTAGTATGTTCTATAAGTATAAATGGATAGTCCATGCCCCTTTTCCCAGAGATATTTTGTTTACTCTGCGGTGTACCCTTTTCAGGGGAGGTTAAGTGTTCTTTTTGGGTAGTCAACACCCATAGTATGTTCCATAAGTATTAATCCCTTTTCCCAGAGATATTTTGTCTACTCTGCGGTGTACCCTATTCAGGGGAGGCTTTGTGGTTTTGTTGGGTAGTCAACGCCCATGCTGTCCTGCAACGTACCCGTCTCAGGAGATGTTCAACGTCTCCTGTTATTGGTAGAGATTGTGTGTACACTGTGTTTTATCTGAGTCTTCCTACTTGTGGCTACTGGCCAGGGCTTCATTTAGGTGAGATTTCGAGTTGTATTTTTGTCATACATTAGGTGTCGACATATCTTCATCAAGAGTTGTGTTAAGGGTAGTCTTAGTTTTGTTTCAAAACCTCACTCTTTTGTTAAGGAGAGGGGATGTGGCATATTATGTCATAATGCTGATGTCTTAATGATGAATTTTTGTTCTTTTCTTAAATAATAGTACCTCATGTTAAAGTCATCTTTCGTTGTACACTACTACTTTTGGTAATTCTTAAATGTGTACTTCCTTGCTGTTTGAAACATATTAGGTATTATTATTGATTATTCCTTTGTTCTGCTATTACTCCATAAAGAGAGGATATGTAGTAAATACTATCTTCACTATTCCTCTCTGGCTAGACAATACTATTATACTAATGACATCATAGAATGCCAAGGAGTCTCTCTAGCTGACTGTACCTTTCTAT
This sequence comes from Lissotriton helveticus, assembly GCF_964261635.1. Classification (NCBI taxonomy): domain Eukaryota; kingdom Metazoa; phylum Chordata; class Amphibia; order Caudata; family Salamandridae; genus Lissotriton; species Lissotriton helveticus. Next base: position 200,498,485 of record NC_136072.1, read on the forward strand.
TCCCTGTTGTGGCAGTTGGTCACTTGAGGCTGAGCTACCAACAGCTCCTGGTGGGGTTTCTCTCTATAAACCTACAATCTTAACTTATCTGTCTAAGCTGGAAGGAACCTGAATAAAGGATCATAACTTATCAAGTGGACTCTGCATCATCATTTATTACAGTTACACCACCAGTGTGTCCCCGCGCTAAACGGTTCTTCATAGAGGATATTGGCGACATTTACATACCTGACCTAATGGCTGTATTTTGGTGAGTTGTTGAGAACAGCGAGGTCTTCAGTAGTTTGCGAAACCTAGAATTATCATGTTCTGTTCTTAGTTCCATTGGTAGATAGTTCCAAGCCTTAGCTACGAGAGGAACGCGCGTCTATTCTTGCTCTAAAAATTCTGGGTACTGTCACCAGTGCCCTACCTTGTGATCTTAAAAACTGGCCTGGTGTATACTGTGTTACCAGTGGTTGCAGGTACCGTGGGCCTTTGCTTGATAGAATGCGGTGGCAGTAGCACATTTCCTTGAAAACAATTCTTTTTTCCACTGGTAGCAAATGTAATTTGGCCAAAGCTTTCTTAGCAGAGGCTCTTCTCTGGAGGCTTAATACCAGGCGGGCAGCCACGTTCTGTACCGTTTGCAATTTGGACAGCCCTTTTTTGGATGCCCCTAGGTATAATAGGTTGCTGTAATCCATTTGCCAGGTTACCACAGAGTGAACTATGGTTTTCCTTGCATTTGATGGCAAGAGGTCAAGGATCATTGGTAGGGTTTTCATGGTCCCATAGCATTTGCCTGCTACCTTACGAATTTGGCTGTCAAAAGTCAAATCGGAGTCAAACCAAACTCCAAGGTTTTTTACTTCCGCTTTTGGGATTGGTATTTGTCCCAGTGTCCCTGGCCACCAGGCTGATGACCAAATGGTGGGTGTTTTTCCCACAATCATCACCTCCGTTTTGTTCCCATTGAGCTTTAGGCAATGGTTTGACATGCATATAGCAACATCTTCAAGACACAAGAAGCGGATTGCTGCTTGTTCCCTATCTTGAGATAGCATCACAATTAGCTGTGTGTCATCAGCAAATGAAACAATAGGCACCTTGTGCTCATCCACTCGCTCAGCCAGTGGTCCCACATACAAGTTAAATAGGGTCGGGCTCAGAATTGATCCCTGTGGGACGCCCCAGAGGGGATGCTCTTTGATCGATAGGATTGTTTAACAATTACTTGGAAGCTAAGTGCAGATAGAAAGGATGTCATCCATCGCAGTGCATTTTCCCTGATGCCCCATTACTCTAATCTTTGGAGAAGTATCTTATGAGAGTCGTGTCAAACGCCGCACTGAGATCCAGCAGGATCAGCACGACCGTTTGTCCCTCGTCTGCATATTTTCTCATAGTTTCAGTAGCCATGAGTAGTGCTGTCTCTGTCGAGTGTGCTGTTCTGAAGCCCGACTGAGAAGGGTGCAGCAGGTTATTATTATTAATATGATCTACCAATTGTTTGTTTGTTACCTTCTCAGTGATCTTTGCCACAAATGGTAGTAATCAAATAGGGCGCAGATTTTCTAGCACTGCCAGATCGACTGACAGCTTTTTTTTGAGCGGCCGCACGATTGCTTGCTTCCATTTAATTGGAACCTTTCCTGTTTGAAAGGAGCATTTGATGAGCTCTGAAATTTGTGGCATAATGAGATTCTCTCCCTGCATTAGTCTCTCCGGAATGTCCCTTCTAAAACTGCTGTGATCATTTGCCATCGGGTTCTATCCTCTTTTTGTGATATTTGTATATTCTATTCTGCAGTGATACATTTTGTTCCACTACTTGCGGGGTGCAGTAGTTAGTTGGGGCAACGGGAGACTACTATACCTATAAGGTCTCATTTCAGTGTGGACTGGACTGTCATTGCATTCATTTTTTATCAAATACCTGCTATGGGTAAGCGGAAAGCCGCTGAAGTTCCTTCCACTGTTAACAAACTAAATAAGTGTGCTAGGGACGTAAGATACTCTACCACCCGTAATCAAATTAATGATATAATAACGGGAGTTGAGACGAAATTGAATCCACCCACATCTACTCTGGACAGAGTTGATGAGAAGAGTGTGAAATCTACTCTACCTGGTATTTTTGGGAAGAAGCCTTACAGGGTACAGAAAACCAAGAGCAAGTGTGCAAACTCAGCACAAGTGGGGATTTTCCAAGTACTCCTTTGGTGTGTCACCCCCTCCTCTTGAACCAGTAGCTGTTTGCTACAACAGGCTTACCCTACTGATGGAAAGTGTTGTGAGAGGATCACCAGTGTGTGTTTGAAGGAGTTGGGAGGCTTACATTACCACTCAGTCACATGGTGCAACAACCCGCTTGTAAGAAATTGTGTTAGCTTTGTGCAATGAAGTAGCTGATCTAAAGGAGGTTGTTAAATCCTTAGAATGTAAATGAAATACTGCTACACAAATGATAGCTCAGGCAATCAAACCGCAGGGTAATACAGCCAGTTTGTCTCCATCTTCGTCCCTTGCCCCTCTTATTTCTGAATTCCCTCAGCAGTGTAGAGCCAGGGAACCCCTGAACATCGGTAGGACATTGCCAGCTTGCCCGGACTAGCAATCCCAAACCACTAGGCACCAGGGTATGTAGCGGGGTTAGGCATTGGGCAGGATTACAGACGTGTCCCCAACCTTTCTCGTCCCTAAAGTACACTGCATCCCAGCAGGACTATTGCTTTTGGATTTTATGAAACATCTTTTAGAGTAGGCAATATGGGCTGGCCCATTGGCTAGGAGTATTTGTGGCCTTTCCTAAAATTAGAGACACATTCAAACCAGCCTCAGCTAGGCCTATTGCACTTTTAAACTGATTAATGTCCCAAAACTAAAAGTGTTTTGAGAGCAGGGAGTGCCTACACAACAAAGTTTTTGATTGATTAAGGGCTAAGTATCAATATAAGTTGATCATCGTGCAAGATATCCTGAGTGTTCATGGAAATTCTCCAGGGTTTGAGCCATGCAACACTGTTAATGTTGCAGTGGTTTCCAGGTCAATCCTAGATGGCCTAATGGCAAATGAAGTATGTAGTATCCATACCACAGGAACTGGAATTCAGCTTTTTGCAGCAGCAAGTGGCGTGTTGGATATCCAAGGCTGGGGAGGGTGATTTTAAGATATAGCTGCCCCTTAGTGGTGTGGATTGGCTGCAATTATAGCTGTCCATGGTACCTCTGTCTCTGCGCCCAACAAAGTTGTCCGTGAAGATTTGACACCTCAGTTAGAAGTAGCAGCAGATGTGCTCCAGGGGATGAGGTGCATTTGTCAGGACATTGTGCTGGAGCAAACCAGTGCTGTTGGACAGCTACAGACCCTCTCCTTGAATCTTGCCAGATTATGCAGTAAGTTGGCTGACCTGTTGTGGGTCGAGTATCTTTATTCTTTCCATCTTTGCCTCTTCCAGGAGACTTGGGCCTTAGAACCACTACATAGGTCAGGTTGTGTTACCTTCAGAGTGGATGTTCTCCCATCCACGTCTGGCTGCCCCTCTGGGGGTGTTCTGATATGGGTCAAAATCTCCCTCAACTGGGTACTGTAAGGGCCAGCAATAGGTCCACTATTAATATGCACACCATCTGTAACCACAAGGTGGCTTATAATAGTGCTTCTCCTACACTAAGCACCCTAGATTATCATTTAAGTCTCTGTCCTACAAACCGAAGCTCATTCTTGGGGGCGCTTTTACACCACCTCTGAGCCATTGGACTATATTAAGCTGTTGACCGAACTGGAAGATGCATCCCTGGCCATCCTGTAACTAAATGCTCCCCTCTAAAATCTTTTTCGGGTGTGTCTACACAATGGGCTCTGTTTACTATTGCCTACAGGGTATCGGCATGCAATGGCAGAACAGATTCCAATCTGGGCAGGGCTTTTACTTTTGTTAGGGGCTCATTAAAGGGTAGAATGGATTACATTTTTTTGCCTTGACTTATGGTACTGGTTGGTGGACTTCCGTGTTACTAATAGGATGAAGAGTGACAACAGCCCATTGCATTTAACTCTTAAAGAAGGGCTATTCGATCTCCCCAACCAGATCTGGCTATTTTAGGATGTAAATGTTGGATATTTGATGTGAAAGCCTCTTACCTCCTCTCTAAAATCTGACAAGATCCCATAATGAGCTCTTATCCTCTGGCAATGTACGGTGTGCCTTATCCTTGTAGCATGTTACAAGAGAGTTGTTTGACCTTCAGACATAGTGCAATGTCAATTTAGTCCATTGCAGGATAAAGTAATTGCTGCACAACTACTTGTTCTACCTTAAGATGTTTTGTCCTTTGTGTGTAAGTGTAGAAAGTGTATTCTGCCATTACTTGAACATTGATTCAAAAAGCACATTGGTGCCAGGGTGGCCTGTTGAGTTGACATCAATTTCATGTCAAGTGAAGCTCTTTTCCCAGCAACACTACATGAGGTTCTCTTCATGTGATGGGCATCACTAGAAACTGAGACCTTCCCTCAAGTTTCTAGCCGTTTTCTATGTTGAATCCACATACTGACCATTTAATCCCTGATCCTCCTCTGTTCCACAAAAGGACACGATCAAAGATAGATTTTCTTGGAAGGCTTTGACTCAGTACCAGTGCCACTAAAGAAAGATATACCAACCCCCTTAAGCCACCAACTCTTAATGTGTTTTGACATCTGAGAGAAGTGTAACTTCAGCAGCACTGAGGGACATTTAAACCATGCCAAGTAGTGTGGAAGCCCTGGAATTGTGATCTGTACTGGAAGATGATAAACCAAAACAGACCAATGTGGAGGGGATCTAGAGCAGAGTGAGAAAGACCAAGGCACAATAGACCTAAGAATGCATGGAGCTTGCCCTGAGGAAGTGACATGCCCAAGAGTCATCAGGATTTGCAGCTCAGCTGGCCTAAACTGACCAAATTGTGTCTACATCCTCAAGAACATGGACAACCAGGTGATATCTTACGAGGAATATGTAGTTGTGATTGAACACATATTCCAAATCAAGTTGTTCCAGTGAGAAACACAGAGTCAGTGGGTATCTCTTTCAAATGAAACTACTGAACACAACTGGACATTTTCGAGATCTTGGCCCACGAGGTTTTGTGCCCATGAGGGCTAAACTTTAGTTGTTAGTGCATCTCCAGCAACAGCCTTTCCAGAGCCATGTCTCCAGAGAGTGGTTTTGATAGTAGCTGGTCTCCTCTGAACTATGTCCAGCACAGTGGTACTCATCAATGGGATGCTAATGACCCCATTAAACAAGATACCACATTTAGAAGGAGCCTCCTTTAACCCAAAACACTCCTCTAGATCTGTGGGGTATTCCTTGTTTAATTGGAGTGTTGGCTTTTGGGTGATACTTGCTTTCTTAAGGCCATATTTATGACCCCAGTGGGTTGTGCTTGCACCACACAACTGAAAAATTAGATTTATGAAGCCACGCAAGGCCACTTTGCATGACCCTGAGTGTCTTTATAAATATTGAGTAAAGCAACACAGCGCAAATCTCGCTGTATTGCCTTACTCTGCACTAGGGAGGCATTCCATGGACTGTGCATGGGTGTTCCAACGCAACTCCCATGGCTGTTGATGCATTCCTAGATTTACCAGAACTGGTAAACCTGGGAATGCGCCACAAAGGTACGCCTTCCCAGTGGAGGCGTAACAAGAAGAAATATCTTCATTTATCCTCTTTCTATCTGTGCTACAATCTGCGGCACACATAGATAGAGAAATATGCCTCTCAGGATTGGTTTTGTACAGGATAGTGCAATCCTGCATGCAATGCAAGTACCCTTGCACCATGGTACAAGGGTGCCTGCATTGGCGCTAGACAGCCAAAACGGCACTAGTGCAGAAGAAAAGGCAGGAATGCAACGTATCCTTTTAAATACTGTGCATTCCTGCCCTTTCCGTGTACTGCAGTGCAGCGCAGTAAGGTGACTTGCTGCGCTGCACTGCGTGACAACTCTCATAAATATGCCCCCAAATTTGCTTTGAACATTTTGGAAAATCCTCAGGCATCTTGGATCAAACCTATTGCATTGCTTCTCCATGCAACCGGCTCATTTTTCACTAGTGCTTCCTATTTGTCTTAGCGATAAACAACCCTTTTCTGTTATTTTCCCTGCTGTTTATATTTTTTCACATGCAAGGATGATAGATGGCTGCCCTGTGAAAAATACTGAGATACATTCCAGCTGATCAGCCTCTGCAATTCATTGTGCATTGAAAAAAATCAGCCAATTAAAAATACTTAATTATATTTTTGCATTTTTGATCATCCAACAGATAAAGTTAAATATATACACTTGCATGCGGCATTGCCAGTTTTTTCCTTATAATGTTAAAAAAAGCAGAACAAAAATATACAAATTTAAGGAAGTGCCCACCACAGTGCCCGCCTAATTCCCCCTACGGGACCCCCGCCCTTATGGCGGGCGGTCCCGTTCTCCGTTAGGGCAAAGTCCGCCCGCCATCCTAATGTCCCCTAAGTATAGTCAAAACGCGTAGGCCGTCCTGTTGCTATTGCACATGGTGTTTTGAAGAATAAATAATTTAAACTTACTGCTGCTGTGGTGCCGTGACTTCTGTGAATAGATTTGGAAACCAGAAGATTCTAAGCAATATATATATATATATATATATATATATATATATATATATATATATATATATATATATATATATATATATATATATATATATATATATATATATATATATATATTTATAATATAATATATATATAAATGTTGGACTACGGGAACCAGAGGGCTGTGTGCGCAGCCACGCCCACCAGGGCAGGCTCTTTAAAACACATCAGTGCACGTGAAAACTATTTCATCATTCACAGCATGCCATTGATGAAGGGAATGGAATCCCGAAACCGGTCTGGCAATTTGAACTTTCGTGATGATTTACTCCGTTTCTCACTGAATGCAGTTGCTCTGAAATAAATGGAATATGTGCAACTACCTGTGGCTTCTTCCAGTGGGGTAACCTTTGTGTGTTTATATAGAGCGGCTGACCCAGGCCGCGGGAGAGGCTCGCTGCTGCAGCAGACCCTGATGGCGCCATGAGGATGCTATCGTTATTGGGAGGTATTTTCTACAAAGTGACTGAATGAGACATTGGTGTTTAAATGCGAGCAAACATCAAACCCACATGGGCTTTTAAAGACTTGTAATTTTTCTGTGTTGGTGAATAACTCACTCGAGTAATAAATCACGGAGCACTACAGGAACCAGAGGGCTGTGTGCGCAGCCACGCCCACCAGGGCAGGCTCTTTAAAACACATCAGTGCACGTGAAAACTATTTCATCATTCACAGCATGCCATTGATGAAGGGAATGGAATCCCGAAACCGGTCTGGCAATTTGAACTTTCGTGATGATTTACTCCGTTTCTCACTGAATGCAGTTGCTCTGAAATAAATGGAATATGTGCAACTACCTGTGGCTTCTTCCAGTGGGGTAACCTTTGTGTGTTTATATAGAGCGGCTGACCCAGGCCGCGGGAGAGGCTCGCTGCTGCAGCAGACCCTGATGGCGCCATGAGGATGCTATCGTTATTGGGAGGTATTTTCCACAAAGTGACTGAATGAGACATTGGTGTTTAAATGCGAGCAAACATCAAACCCACATGGGCTTTTAAAGACTTGTAATTTTTCTGTGTTGGTGAATAACTCACTCGAGTAATAAATCACGGAGCACTACAGGAACCAGAGGGCTGTGTGCGCAGCCACGCCCACCAGGGCAGGCTCTTTAAAACACATCAGTGCACGTGAAAACTATTTCATCATTCACAGTATGCCATTGATGAAGGGAATGGAATCCCGAAACCGGTCTGGCAATTTGAACTTTCGTGATGATTTACTCCGTTTCTTACTGAATGCAGTTGCTCTGAAATAAATGGAATATGTGCAACTACCTGTGGCTTCTTCCAGTGGGGTAACCTTTGTGTGTTTATATAGAGCGGCTGACCCAGGCCGCGGGAGAGGCTCGCTGCTGCAGCAGACCCTGATGGCGCCATGAGGATGCTATCGTTATTGGGAGGTATTTTCCACAAAGTGACTGAATGAGACATTGGTGTTTAAATGCGAGCAAACATCAAACCCACATGGGCTTTTAAAGACTTGTAATTTTTCTGTGTTGGTGAATAACTCACTCGAGTAATAAATCACGGAGCACTACAGGAACCAGAGGGCTGTGTGCGCAGCCACGCCCACCAGGGCAGGCTCTTTAAAACACATCAGTGCACGTGAAAACTATTTCATCATTCACAGCATGCCATTGATGAAGGGAATGGAATCCCGAAACCGGTCTGGCAATTTGAACTTTCGTGATGATTTACTCCGTTTCTCACTGAATGCAGTTGCTCTGAAATAAATGGAATATGTGCAACTACCTGTGGCTTCTTCCAGTGGGGTAACCTTTGTGTGTTTATATAGAGCGGCTGACCCAGGCCGCGGGAGAGGCTCGCTGCTGCAGCAGACCCTGATGGCGCCATGAGGATGCTATCGTTATTGGGAGGTATTTTCCACAAAGTGACTGAATGAGACATTGGTGTTTAAATGCGAGCAAACATCAAACCCACATGGGCTTTTAAAGACTTGTAATTTTTCTGTGTTGGTGAATAACTCACTCGAGTAATAAATCACGGAGCACTACAGGAACCAGAGGGCTGTGTGCGCAGCCACGCCCACCAGGGCAGGCTCTTTAAAACACATCAGTGCACGTGAAAACGATTTCATCATTCACAGCATGCCATTGATGAAGGGAATGGAATCCCGAAACCGGTCTGGCAATTTGAACTTTCGTGATGATTTACTCCGTTTCTCACTGAATGCAGTTGCTCTGAAATAAATGGAATATGTGCAACTACCTGTGGCTTCTTCCAGTGGGGTAACCTTTGTGTGTTTATATAGAGCGGCTGACCCAGGCCGCGGGAGAGGCTCGCTGCTGCAGCAGACCCTGATGGCGCCATGAGGTTGCTATCGTTATTGGGAGGTATTTTCCACAAAGTGACTGAATGAGACATTGGTGTTTAAATGCGAGCAAACATCAAACCCACATGGGCTTTTAAAGACTTGTAATTTTTCTGTGTTGGTGAATAACTCACTCGAGTAATAAATCACGGAGCACTACAGGAACAAGAGGGCTGTGTGCGCAGCCACGCCCACCAGGGCAGGCTCTTTAAAACACATCAGTGCACGTGAAAACTATTTCATCATTCACAGCATGCCATTGATGAAGGGAATGGAATCCCGAAACCGGTCTGGCAATTTGAACTTTCGTGATGATTTACTCCGTTTCTCACTGAATGCAGTTGCTCTGAAATAAATGGAATATGTGCAACTACCTGTGGCTTCTTCCAGTGGGGTAACCTTTGTGTGTTTATATAGAGCGGCTGACCCAGGCCGCGGGAGAGGCTCGCTGCTGCAGCAGACCCTGATGGCGCCATGAGGATGCTATCGTTATTGGGAGGTATTTTCCACAAAGTGACTGAATGAGACATTGGTGTTTAAATGCGAGCAAACATCAAACCCACATGGGCTTTTAAAGACTTGTAATTTTTCTGTGTTGGTGAATAACTCACTCGAGTAATAAATCACGGAGCACTACAGGAACCAGAGGGCTGTGTGCGCAGCCACGCCCACCAGGGCAGGCTCTTTAAAACACATCAGTGCACGTGAAAACTATTTCATCATTCACAGCATGCCATTGATGAAGGGAATGGAATCCCGAAACCGGTCTGGCAATTTGAACTTTCGTGATGATTTACTCCGTTTCTCACTGAATGCAGTTGCTCTGAAATAAATGGAATATGTGCAACTACCTGTGGCTTCTTCCAGTGGGGTAACCTTTGTGTGTTTATATAGAGCGGCTGACCCAGGCCGCGGGAGAGGCTCGCTGCTGCAGCAGACCCTGATGGCGCCATGAGGATGCTATCGTTATTGGGAGGTATTTTCCACAAAGTGACTGAATGAGACATTGGTGTTTAAATGTGAGCAAACATCAAACCCACATGGGCTTTTAAAGACTTGTAATTTTTCTGTGTTGGTGAATAACTCACTCGAGTAATAAATCACGGAGCACTACAGGAACCAGAGGGCTGTGTGCGCAGCCACGCCCACCAGGGCAGGCTCTTTAAAACACATCAGTGCACGTGAAAACTATTTCATCATTCACAGCATGCCATTGATGAAGGGAATGGAATCCCGAAACCGGTCTGGCAATTTGAACTTTCGTGATGATTTACTCCGTTTCTCACTGAATGCAGTTGCTCTGAAATAAATGGAATATGTGCAACTACCTGTGGCTTCTTCCAGTGGGGTAACCTTTGTGTGTTTATATATAAATATATATATATATATATATATATATATATATATATATATATATAAATATATTACCTACTGGCAGTCGCCAGTAGGTAGTTATAGTTAGGACCTAGTTATGATAGGAAATCCACAACATTCTATTTGGAATAACTTTGGCGCCGGTGGACGAATCTTCGTGAATTTCTCCAAGAAAATGGCCTGCTCGGTTCCGCTCCTTCCCTGAAAGTTTGGGGGTGATTCATCAAGTGGGGGCCGAGAAAAAAGGGGGGTCCCAAAACGTGTTTTCGCCGTGCAATTTTCCATAGGGACCTTTAGCCAGGGCTACAGCCCGAACGGCTGAACGGAATTGAAAAAAGGGGGGTCCCAAAACGTGCTTTCGCCGTGCAATTTTCCATAGGGACCTTTAGCCAGGGCTACAGCCCGAACGGCTGAACGGAATTACACAAAATTTGGCAGAGAGGTAGAGTTCTGTTCGCAGATTGTGCTTTTTGTTAAATGGTGTAAATCCGTTTAGTAGTGTCTGAGAAAATTGCAAGTAAAATCATAGCGATATCTAGAGACGGAGTTCAGCAAGCGTACTGAAATCTTTTCAATTACGAGCGCGAGCTGCATGCTGATTGGCTGTTGTTAGAAACGAGATCTCTGGCTGGCCAAGGCTTGCGCCAACGTCAGTCAGAGACCACCACTTCCACGTCAGAGCAAGGGAGTCACACACCAAGATAACCCCTGCTCACCCTCTAGGTAACGTGGCGCGAGCAGCCAGGCTAAACTTGGAGGCTATGTAGGTTAAGTGTTTGCGCGCGCACCCAGCAACAACTCCCAAAGCCCACCACAAAGGAAACTCCACACAAGGTTATATAAAAATAGCCTTTGTATTATAATAAAACACATTAGATAAGAACACACATTTCACAGTGTGCCAGAGGCACGGGCAGAATTTACAAGGGATTATTTACAAGACAGGGCCACCTGGACCACTGTCAGGAATCTGAAGTAACACTGTCAGAAATAGCACTTAGAATGTAAAACATAGAATGTAAAAGCACTTTAGCACAAAATAGCACACAGCCAGTAATCACTGGTAACCAGGACCTCACTAGCACCACCTGCACTAGGGAGAAAACAACCACCTACATATCACAATACCTGTAGGGGTGTAAGAACATAACACATGATGCAATGCATAACATTCATTCAGAGGTGTAAGAGAAACAAGGCACATGATGTATCAACAACACATTCAGCGGTGCAAAAGCAAAGCACATGACGCATAAAAACACATTCAGAGGTGCAGCACAAGAGAACACATGATGAATAAACTACCCATTCAGAGGTGTAAGAACCAGCAACTACGCAACACAGTCACGTAAGCCACAACTTGTGGCAGTCCCAATGTCAGGGTCCTAAACGGAGCAACTGCCCACAAAGTGCTGGGCAGCTGGATACACTGTTGGGCCACTGCTGGAGCCTCGCAGGCTCTGGCCAGAACAATGTGGGCAAGGAGGGAGCCTCTCAGGGCTCTAAAACATCAAGGGGCGCAGGGAGCCTCTCTCAGGCTCTTAACAAAGGAATGGCCCCAGAGCCTCTCGGGGCCCAAAACACAACTGCGGCGCTTCGGTGGAGTCCCCCTCCTGGGGACTCAGGAAGACAAATGGCAGCAAGAGCCTCTCTGGACCCTAAACACAAATGTGGCACCTTTGAGCCTCTCAGGCTCTGAAAAACAACTGTGCCCGCGGTGCCTGGAGCCCTCGTAGGACTCTAAATCAGGAGTGCCTCTGGGAGCCTCTCAGCACCCCCACAAGGAGTATGCACCACTGGAGGGGGGCGGGCACCGGCAATGTGCCCCGACGCCCCCTCTCCTTCACACAGCCCCGGGCCCCACTCACCGGCTCACGGGACTTCTTCTCTCTGCGGCAGTAGCGCTCGGCGGGGCTCTCTCTCCTCATGGGAGCCCCGCCTTCCTCATGCGCCCGCTTCGCTGTTCCCCCGGTCCCCCATCTCGGGACCGGGCCTTCATCGGCTCGCGCTTGTCTTGGTTGGCGGCCCCGGGGCTCTCCCCAGCTCACGGGAGCCCCGGGCCGCAGGAAAACTTCACTTCTCCACTTCTCCTCGGTACACGGAATCTCCTCGGGCCGGCAGCCAATCCCAGCGCGGCCCGGGGAGTGACATCATAAGGAAATCCCGGGCCGGCAGCCAATCAGAGCGCGGCCCGGGAAATGACGTCACGTGGTGTCCCGCAGTCCCGCCCCCGGCCTGCCTGACTTCCTGGTCGCGGCCGGGCGGCAACAGGGACAATTTTGCGCACTTTGCGGGGCAAATGCCGGGTGGGCACCGGCTTCCATCAAACTCTAAAGCGAGGTGGGCACTCGCTCAGGGCGCCATAATCGGGGTGGCACCCGTCATTAAGATAAGAGTGCACACAAAGCACTCAGGCAAACAAAGGGCAGGAGCGCTTCCCTCAGAGGGAAAACGACAGTGCTCTGCCCAGAGCTAGAAATAAAGCGCTCACGGGGCGCTAAGGGCAGCCACAGCCCTGGGGCTAGAATAAAGGCATGAAAACAGCGCTCCCAAGCGCTATAAGCAGAATAAAGCGCTCCCAAGCGCTAGGAAAGAAAATACAGCGCTCCCAGCGCTATGAAGGCACAAAAAGCAACAAGTCCTTCAGTATTCCAGCATCTCAGCAGTCATGGGGCTGGGCAGGGCTCAGGGAGGCAAGCCTTCCCCTGAGCCCAAGCAGCAGCACGCCCCTGGCAAGATTCAAGTTGGGAACAAGAACATTTTAGAAGAGGTCACAGCCTCCTTTTTTACACTGAAAACCTTTGTCTAAAGGTGCAGGGTGGGGGAGACCAGTCGCAGCTGGTCTTGGAGCACCCTTGTTGGCCCAACCACCCCTTTCATTCACTGGGGAGGCTAGGGTCATTAGACACACCACAGGGGGGCGGAGCCAGCATTGTGTGGGGAAAACCCAGCCCATCCAGGACACAGGTACACTCCTCCCACACATCACTCATGCTAATCTCACACTCACCACCGGGCAGACCCATCCAGACTTCCTGGAGCCTGGCATGTCAGCCAGCTCCAGCCAATCACGCACCAGCACCCTCGCTGCACACACACATCAATGTCCAGAAGTAGCACTTCCCTTCTAGACACATACATGCCGCATACACCATCTCGCAGCATTCACTCTCACAAGTTCACACATACTAAACTCGAGCCTGCACTCCCCACGCATCAGGAACTACCAGGGACACACACATTCCCCATGCATTCCTATGGGAGGGCAGGCCAGCCATACTACATGCACGCACTTTACTCTGGGACACAGGGAAAAAGTACGCTGAGACCCAGAAATCACTAACACAGGTTACAGAAACAGGCTAGGCAAAAGCAAAAAGTTGCGGGGTGAACCTGCCAAAAGGGCCAGGTCCAACACAACCCCCTTCCAGCCAAAACGCAGGGTAGACCAATCACTCCACTGATGGGCTTCCCTGCTTTGGGCGACAAAACACGGACACGGGCCCGCACGGCAGGGACACCCTCCGGTTTTTCGCCACTCTGAACCTACATGGATTTCTCTCAACAAGAACTCTCTGTCCCAACTAGGATACCCCACTGGCACCCTCTAGTGGTCCACGGTCAGGACCAGGCCCTAGGCCATCCAAATGTCACAGGTCCTGACCACTTCACAGAGTGGGGGGCAGTAACCCCTGGCACACAGTAGCCATTCTCCACTCTCCCTCTCAGTGTAGTCCCAAACTACCACTGATCCTTCAACCTAGGGTACGCACCCTCAGGCTGACCAGAGGTCACGGGCAAGAATGCCCCACCCTACCTCTATTTCTGGGTTTCCGCACCCTCCCAGGGAGGCACCCACCAGAACACAACTCTCCCACCAGATCAGGACCTCACTCCATCAACTGGTCTACCACCTGGGATCTACCTTCCGGCTACATCGGGGTCAGAGGCGAGGACTCCCTCCCTCTGCACCCCCTTCCAGTTCCATGATCACAGGGTGAGTCCCAGTATGTCTCAGGCTAGACAGAGCACACGCCAGCGGCGTATCAGCGACACACTCTCCTCCAGTACTCCCTATCACAGGGTGATTCTCAGTATGTTCCAGGCTAGACAGAGCACACGCCAGCGGCGTATCAGCAACACACTTTCCTCCAGTACTCCCTATCACAGTGGGATTCTCAGTATGTCTCAGGCTAGACAGAGCACACGCCAGCAGCGTATCAGCAACACACTTTCCTCCCAACTGTTCAGGACCCTAATCACAGACGCTCTTCCCTCCAGGTCAGGCTGAACCTGAACCTGGCCTCCCCCCTCCTCGGGGAACGACCTCCAGAGGCCCCACAAATGGTCAAGCACTCTAGACGGCCAAATGCCCAGCGAACCAGGACTTCACGTGGAGCACGCATGCCCCACTACGAGGGTGACACAAAACTACTGTGTCTTGTGACAGTCTGCCTGGCTCTAATCTTGCGACCTCCTGCCCACCTGGCAGGGCGCAGAGATCCCCCAGGACAGAAGTGGCATCACCATGGTCACTCACTGGTGGCCCAGCCCTTCTGGCTGGCCCCTGACCCACTGGTTCCTCCACTGGGGACTCTTTCCCCCTCTCACTCCTCAACCAGGACTTCTGCACCCTCCACTTAGGAGCGGTACTGCCCAATACTAGGACCGCCGGAGTTCTGGTTACAGAAACTCCCCATCCTCTAGACACAGGAAGATCCTCCTCAAATGACCTGTAAGTACAGCCTAGGCCCCTGACCTGGCGCTCCCTTAGGGAACCCTCCAGGCCCTGAGACAGGGTTTCGGGCCAACGTGAGACACACCGTCCCACACTCACCCCGCCTCCACCGAGACAGGACGTGAGCCCCTACACCCCTACCATCCTAATGGGACCTAGCTGGGCTACACATGAACCCCTTCACCTACGCAGGATCATCAGATACACAAGCCACTACTTTTAGAATCACTCCCTAATGCCTCTGCAAGACATCTAGCACATTGCCAGACATCCACCTTCTTGTCCAGTGCCTCTGCAGGACCTCCTGCACACCACCAGAGGTACACCTCCTATGCAAGCTCCTTAAAAAAAAAACTCACACCAACTCCTCTAGTTCAACACACCACTCATCCACACACTCCCCCTCCAGACTGGCGAGACAGATCCTCACTGCCCCTGACTCTCAACCTGTACCCCTCTTACTGAGCACCAGGCACCATACTCTGGGAACTGGGAATGGGACTTCACGTACTGGACATATTTTAGCTGCCACCACTGGATCCTACCATACTGGTGAATCCAGACACACATACTACACTCAGGGATAACCACCCTCCTGAGCTAGCCATTTCTCCTCCACACCCCCTCTCTCTCCTCTATCCACACCTCTGGGGACAGGAACGGGGATTGGACACTGGACCCAGGAAGGAACTCCCTATCTACTGGCGTCCCGCCCTGTCATTTTCTCTCTTCTGCCACTAAACATAAAGCGCAGGAACACCATTTGAAAATGACACTCTAGAGGAAAAACAAAATCATAACAATAATCCCCAACATGTAATAATCTAACATGCAGAGTTTTGTAGTGTGGCCCGTTGCCACTGCGGTACAACGCAAACACAAATCCGGATCCCACCGCTGCCACCAATGTTAGAAACGGGATCTCTGGCTGGCCAAGGCTTGCACCAACGTCAGTCAGAGACCACCACTTCCACGTCAGGGCAAGGGAGTCACACACCAAGATAACCCCTGCTCACCCTCTAGGTAACGTGGCGCGAGCAGCCAGGCTAAACTTGGAGGCTATGTAGGTTAAGTGTTTGCGCGCGCACCCAGCAACAACTCCCAAAGCCCACCACAAAGGAAACTCCACACAAGGTTATATAAAAATAGCCTTTGTATTATAATAAAACACATTAGATAAGAACACACATTTCACAGTGTGCCAGAGGCACGGGCAGAATTTACAAGGGATTATTTACAAGACAGGGCCACCTGGACCACTGTCAGGAATCTGAAGTAACACTGTCAGAAATAGCACTTAGAATGTAAAACATAGAATGTAAAAGCACTTTAGCACAAAATAGCACACAGCCACACAGGGAAAAAGTGCGCAGAGACCCAAAAATCACTAACACAGGTTACAGAAACAGGCTAGGCAAAAGCAAAAAGTTGCGGGGTGAACCTGCCAAAAAGGCCAGGTCCAACAGCTGTGAACTGTCTGTCAACACTCGAAACCAGGAAGTGTTGGCGGCCATCTTGTGCCTCGCTAGAACCTAGTCACTAGAAAACAGTAAAACAAAGTTGAGAAATAAGGGAAGGGGTAGGCTAGAAACATTCTGACCCTCTAGGCTTGCTCAGGGGGTCGTACATGGATGTTTAGGCTCTATTTTTTATTTATATTTATAAAGCAAAATCGCAGCGTACGCGTATGGAAAAACGTATAATTACGAGCAGAAGCTGCATGCTGATTGGCTGTCAATACTCCAAACCAGGAAGTGTTGGCAGCCATCTTGTTTGTCGGGAGAGCAGAGTCACAAGAAAACAGTAAAACAAAGATGAGAAATAAGGAAAGGGGGCAGGGTAGAAACATTCTGACGCTATAGTCTTGGTCAGGGGGTGGTACATGGATCTTTAGGCTCAATTTTTATTTTTTTTTAAATAAAAAATTGCGGGGTACTCATGCAGTACTTGTACGCAGTGGAGAAGGTGAAAAAAAACTAGAAGTCCGTTTTACTCAGGTCCCGGGGGGGGTAAATTATGAGGGCATTTTTTTTGCATAATCGGGGCTTGCAAGGTGCCCCAAGCACTGGGGATCGGCACTGCTCCGTTTTTATTTTGAAGTATGCGGGGGGGTGTTACAGTCCTACTCCCCGCAGTCTCGGTGAGCGGCACCCCTCTGGTCTTTTTTTTTTAAAGTATGTTTCGAGCTCTCTCTCTCTCTCTCTCTCTCTCTAGCTCTCTCTCTCTCTCTCTCTCTCTCTCCCCGTACACGTCACGGGGAACGCCACCTTTCTGGGGCAGTGATATGTAAAATGACCTTCCAGCTCCGGGTACCTGCATTGTCTGGAGTTTTTTCTTAATGTTGGGATGGTGGGCTTGATAATACGTCCTTGTAAATTCCCATAGAAGCCTATGTTCTGGTGTTAATATGGGCTTCTATGGGAAATAACAAGGCCGTATTATCAAGCTCATTATCGCTGTTTTATTGTCAGTTTCCTGCCAATAAAATGGTGATAATTTTAACACCGGTGCTTGATAATATGCACCTAAGTTTACTGGTTAAAAAAAGAGCAATGGACCATATTATCAACAAAAGGCGAGACATTATCGCCATTTTTATCAGCAGGAAACTGCCATTAAAGCGGTGATAATGGGCTTGATAATATATCCTTGTGAATTCCCGTAGCAACCCCAGGTTAACACCAGAACCTGGGCTGCTATGGGAATTTATAAGGGCCTATTATCAAGCCCATTATCACCACTTTATCGGCAGTTTCCTGCCGATAAAAAGAGGCGATAATGTATCGCCTTATGTTGTTGATAATATGCCGCTTCGTTCCGTGCCCTGCATTGCATTTTGCGATGCAGGGTGCGCTACGAAATTCGGGGCATATTATCAAGGACCGGTGTTAAAATTATCGCTGTTTTATCATATTCGTAGCGTATGTTGAGACTGATTAGCAGTAGAAACTATGGTGCGATCACTCTCTCACTGTCAAATGAGAGCACAGGGCGAGCTATAGGAATAGTTAGAAGTGGTCACTTATTGGAGATCCGATTCAGCTGTGTGGCGATGTTAGCAGGCATCGCTTACATGATTACGGTAACTGAGCGTGTGGTTTGCTATAAAAAAGTTGTGTTTACACCTCTGCATGGGAAGCTGGATGTTTCCATCTGGCTGTCGATTCCGACCTTGAAAGAAGAGTCAACCAAATGAGCCGTATAAGAGCGCTATTTTCTCAAAAAGAGGTCGCTCTTACATCTGCTAGAGAAACATTTGTCCTTCATGTAGCAAACACCCGCACAGAAGTGTATGCTTTGTTAAATACAGACGTGCCGTGGAATTTTAGCGAGTTAATTTAGACTATCTTTAATGTGTCCTCGAGTAGGGAGTTAGCTTACTTTTTTAAAGTTATAAGAATTGGCCTTGTGACTTCTGTAGAAACTATATTTGGTGTCTTGTCGGTGTTTTTTCATTCGATTTTCTCCAGCATCTTTGGTGAATTGTGCTTAATGGTCACATTAGTTGCCGGTGTGCTTGTATTAATTTTTTTACTTAAAAATGGATGCACATCTTGCAGTAGACGACAATATTTCTCGGTTGTTGCTGACCGCAACCGAATGCTTAGTCACTATGGAGCGCTGCCTATTGCAACGTTGAGTGCAGCTTATGAATTATCGTTTCGATTCTCTTTTTTCACATGCGTTCAGCCTGTCTTCCATTGCCTGAGCTGTGATTTTGACTGGGCCCTGGATTTGTGTCTCTGCAGTACGGAGTCTCCCAATGCGGATTATGACCAGCTGATGAGTCCTTTAGTGGTTCATGACGTGCTCTGTTCCGGCGGCGGGATTATGGCCTTAGCAGCGACACATGGAATAATGGGACGTTGGAATGTTTTTGCAGCGACGCTTGAGTTCTTGGCACGCAGTTGCATTGAAGATGCCGCGAGTTTTCATCCAATGGTGATAGAGGCTCCGGTCGTTGAGGAACATGTATGTTCATTCCTACTATTGAATTGGATGGCTGAAATGTTTTCAGATGAGAACAATCACTTCCTCTTGGAGGCTGTTGCTGCATACTGTGCTTACACGCTGTTGGATTAAGACTCTTTGATTTTTCTGCGTATTCTTTATTATTTAGCTACTGCTTTCTATCAAAGAGCGAATAACGTTTTTTTGGAAATGTGAACTTGACTCTGCTTTTTAGGCTTGGAGTGTGCGTTCCTAATTCGCCCATGTTTATATCACATGCTTTGATCAAGAAAGGGTGCCGTGGGCTGAGGCTTGCACTCACACCCTGTTAAGTTAGCATGGGTTTATTAGAAGCTTACACTCTATTTTTGCTTTCCTGCTCTGCTTTGCACGTGACACATACTTGTGATATTGTTTAGAGAAGGCTGAGTATTTTGTTTTATATGAGAATAATTTGGTATGCTAGATTTGTAAACTGCCTCGCTAGTTTTGTGTGTATAGTGAGAGCATGGAACATCAAGGTTATCTTGAATAATGTGTCTGTTATTCAGAATGATCCTCGGAAGTTCGAGCCATAATACATATGCAGCTGTGTCCACCTCTGATACTTGCGCGTTTCATAATGCATTGTGGAGGTGTACAGTCAAAATATCGAATTTTTAATATCGAGTAGCAATAATATCGAGTAAAAAATATAGAATAGACATAATATCGACTAGACAGAATATAGACTACTAAAATATCGAATAGAATAGTATTAATATCGAATAGAATAGCATTAATATCGATTCCAAAATATAGAATGGACAAAATATCGAATGGACAGAATATAGACAGCAAAAATATCGAATTTTAGGTAAGTAAGGTAATATTATTTTTTATTTTTATGTAATATAATTCTGTAGCGGGTTGTGGGTTTATAGGGGAATAGGGTGGAAAGTAATTTAATTATAATTAATTAAATATGTTATTTTATTTATTGGTATTTGTTTTGAGTTAATTGTTAATTAATTATTAATTGGTAATTAATTAAAATATAATTGGTAATTATTATTAATTGATTAATTGATGAATGTTATTTTTTGTAATTTATTTTCTGTAGTGGTTTGTGGGTTTATAGGGGAATAGGGTGGGAAGTAATTTAATTATAATTAATTAAATATGTTAATTTATTTATTGGTATATATTTTGAATTAATTGTTAATAAATTGGTAATTAATTAAAATATAATTGGTAATTAATTTTAAATGATTAATTGATAAATATGTTATTTTTTGTAATTTATTTTCTGTAGCGGGTTGTGGGTTTAGAGGGGAACAGGGTGGGAAGTATTTAATTATATTTAGTTAAATATGTTTATTTATTGGTATTTATTTTGATTTAATTGTTAATTAATTATTAATTGGTAATTAATAAAATATAATTGTTAATTAATTTTAAGTAATTGATTAATTGATAATTATGTTTATTTAATTAATTTATTTTCTGTAGTGGGTTGTGGGTTTATAGGGGAATAGGGTGGGAAGTAATTTAATTGTAAGTAATTACATTTTTAAATTTTTATTTTTTTATCTAATTTTTAATTATTTTTATTTTGTTAATTAATTTATTGTTCATTGGTAAATAATTTGTATTAGTAGGTAATTATTAATAAAAATTAATTGTTATTTGTATTTATAATTGATTAATTAATATAATATATAAAAAAATTAATTATTTAAATTCATTTGTAATTGCTATTAATATTTATGATATTTTTATTTATATATGAAGTATTTAGTTTCCCTACTGTTGCACTCACTGGAGTGGGAATAGTAATTTAAACCCCCACGCTATCCAACGCTTTCCCTACTATTGCACTCATTTTTGTAAAACGCCTCGGATTGTTTATTTTCAGGAAGGCGACCCTTCCTGCACATAAACAATCTTTAAAAAAAAAAAATACATTTTGTAACTTTCATGTGTGATGCATTAAGCAGTACACATAGAAGTGACAACATGACATTTCAAGATTGTTTATGTGCAGAAAGGGGGACCTTCCTGAACATGAACAATCTTCCCCTGTTAAATGTAGCGCCAGCGCAGGGGAAACGCAGGGCTGCACCATATTCTTGTAAATATGGTGCAGCCTTGCGTTTCTGAAGTAGTTGAGTGTGTTGTTGAGCCAAGGAGGCTGGTTTGGAGAAGCACAAACTCAAGGAGTGCTGGTCTGGAGAAGCACAAACTCAGGATTCAGAACATAACACAGTGGTTAGTATTGACTTTAACAATAAAAATGTATTTCCACCCAAAGAAACCTTTTTAGAAGCATCAGGATACTGAAAGACTGAACATGTCACTAACTTGTACCTTGCAGTTTGCAAGCAGCTCTTTGATGACAGTACCATATCTAAGGAAGAAAGCTAGTGCATAAAGTACACACAGTTGGGCAGATTTACATGGTCGTGGGAAAAATGATGCAAAAGGGGCGCAAGGGGTTTGTAAACCTGCCGCAGCGTGTGGTAGAAAAGATGCAAGAAAGGACGGAAGTGTGCAAATTACCCACTGCTATTCACGGGTAGTAGTTACCAAGAAAGCTGAATAAAGGGCCTGTTCTTTGAATTTGAATTAAAGAAGAATAATTGATAAGCTCAGGCAAGAATGGTAGCAAGTAGGTGTGTGTATTTGTGGTTGTTGTGTTGATTGTGTGGAAGATAATTAAGGTAAAAAATTAGAGAGGTTGTAGAGATGCAAACTTTCCATCTCTTTGTAAAGAAAGTGGGCTCGTACACCGATCGTACATGGGGTACGGCTCGTACATCGATCGTACATGGGGTACGGCTCGTACACCGATCGTACATGGGGTACGGCTCGTACACCGATCGTACATGGGGTACGGCTCATACACCGATCGTACATGGGGTACGGCTCATACACCGATCGTACAGTGGGGATACGGCTCGTACACCGATCGTACATGGGGTACGGCTCGTACACCGATCGTGAAATGGGGGTACGGCTCGTACACCCCATGATCTCAGGGGTACGGTGCGTACCCCTGCGATTATGGGGGGTACGGACCGTACGGTGAGTATGTGTTTGTGTGCTTTTCCGTACGACTCGCCCTTACCTGACGTGGACCGTACGAATAGCGTCCTCATACCTCGGTCCGGATCGTACTCGTCAGGTTGTACGGCATGTGTACGAGTCGTACGATATGTGTACGAGTCGTACGGTTCACGGTTTCAGCCTTGCAATACGTACGGATCTCGACGATTCGGACGGATTCACGGAATACGGATCGTACTTCGTGACTCGGACGGACGGGTACGATTCGTACGGAGAGGGCTCTGGATACAAATCGTACGGACGTTTTTTTTCCCGAATCGGAATCGACCCCAGAGTGAAGCTCTTGAATTAAAGCACGCTTTTCTGCACTTGTGGCCCGGACAATCCTTTTCTGACCTTTTGAAGAATAAGTTTTGGAATTTGTGGGGATTCGCTATCCCTTCGGGCCCGCCACTGGCAGCGGCAGGGGTCTGCAAGCGAAAAGCAGTTTAGGATTAACACACACACATATATACATATATTCTCTGCACACATTGCAGCAATATAAACATCCATATTTCACTGGGAACTATGAAATCTATACAACATTTCATTATATGATGTGAATATCGATTTTGTCATCATGATGCCAGCCCCGAAAGTACTTTGCATACCTATACCATTGTCAGGGCTACTAGGATTATGTGGATGGAGAACCACATAAGTCTGCAAAATTATTGACATTATGTGGCAATACATGCAAATTTTGCAGCACATTCCCTGGCAGTATTAGTTTTATCCATTTGAGCTAGAAAAACATTTTTGGTGAAATCCATTTAAAAACAAAATTATATTACACGTTTTGTGGCAACCATGATAAATGCTTTATTATGTGGTAAACTCAGCAACCATAGAATCATATGAATCCACGGGCCTCACTGTTGCCCATTGTTTTATTGACAATTTATTAATGCCAATTGTTAGTTGTATTTTCAAGAAAAACACTTTTTCAGCTAACTTCCTTAAGATAAAAATGTAATATAAAACATACACAGCGAGTAACATGGTCCTCTATTGCCATCTTGGGGATCTGGAGACAGTTACATACCACACAGCCTTTGGACTCATGGTTTATGATGCTTAATTTGCTGTTCTGTTAACACTACAAGATTGTCTGAAAGGGGTGGCTGCGAGATTGATCAAGGTATTTTAAAATGATATCCTCCTGCTAGAACGAAGACATTAAACAATGATTCAGCTAAAATTAGGTTCTGCTTGGCTGAAAGCAATTGAAAAGCAAGATTCCTTTGCAAAATCGAGGTCAAGGTGGACTAAGGGTAGTAAAACAGTAGCTCATGCTGAACTGAGGGTGCTGGGCTATGATAAACTCTTGCCAAACGGAGGGCACTTAAAAATAAGAACCTTGATATTCTGAGCACACTGTACATTGTGTCTTCCTATTGCTGGACTTCTCCAGACACACTTGTACAATATGATTTAGATGAGTACACAATGCACTCAAAATGGTCGACTTCAACTACATGAACAGCCAATCTTATGATGTAATTTTAGTTTAGTGGAACAGTGATCAATTGTAGGCATTACTGTATGTTACTCTTTCATCTCATACGAGGTATGGAACAACGTTAGGGATGTTAATATCAGCAGTATGGTTAGGAGCATATGGAGCAATGGCTGACTTCGGCATATGAGTAGGTGTGGATGGAGTTCAAGGTAAATTCACATAATTTCCTGAATTTTGCGTTATACTTGTTATTCAAAATTGCTGAAATCATGCCTTTATGCCAGGCTATGTAATTATGTTGTAAAATAAAAGAGCATAGAAACAACTCAAATTAAGAGAACATGAATGGCTGTTCATTGTGGCACTTGTGTTTTTGGAGCTATTTTTGGGAGTGAAAAGTGTCCTCAAGTCCGAAACAGAAGCAAGGATGCATTTTACACTAACATATAGCTCTAAATATTGGATTTCCAGTTCACCTAATTATGTTTAATTTCTCGTTATTTTCCCCAAAAATTCCTTAATGACATAGGAGCAAAATACACCAATTTTGCACAGCCCTACATATAAGAACATTGTCTCTCTGCAAACTCTGTTATACCAGTGAAAATTTGCATAAAAGTGTACATTTGTCAAATGTCAAGGCCTGCTTAGTGCATAAAAAAGACTCTGATTTCTAATGTGCGTAAGCTCTAGGTTGTCGTCCAACCTGAAGTGTAATTGATACAATAGTGTCTGCACTGTATGTAAATCTGGCACAACATTTGTTCTGACTTTAATATTGGTGAATTTATCCTGCCATTGCATAGTATTTAACTGCTAATAATTTATTTTTCAGAACTACAACAAACCTCCTATAATGTCTTTGGCTGTCCCAGTAGCTGTAAAATTCCTCCAGAGGGGAGACAAAGAACTTTGCAGAAATATGTCAAGCTACCTCTCATTGGCTGCTATTGCTAATGCCGATCTGCTGGCCGAGCACACTGAAGCTGTTGTGAATAGTGTACTTAAAGGTATGTGAAAAAATTGATTTGTTAATTTTTTGCTTTTGTGGAAATTTTTATAATTATGCATGGCACGTGCAATCCACTATGAGTGACATGGTATTTCCGTAGATTATTTGTTTTACTGAGTACTGGGTGCATAATTTCAACATTAACACAATGACAAATCTGCAATGTTCCCTACACTCATTTATCAGAGACAGCATTATGGTTAACATTGAAGACATGCATTAGTAATAGGCAATTTCTTAATTTTGAATATAGTATGAAAAGCAGACTAAAGTTGCAATTGTAATGCTGTTGGATTTTCAAGCATATAGGGTTCCTTATATATGTCATACAGCAGCCATTGCATATACAAATTCCTTTGATGGATCGCTACATGGAGCTTGGGTTAAAAAACCAGGGGTTGGTGGCAATCTCCGTTCTGCCGGCAGAGTTCACAAAGTTTTGCCACTCTGCACTCTGCTTGGAGTTCGGAGTTTGTCAAAAACTCCGCCTACCACTGGTGGAGTGGAGTTTACAAGCGCACTCACCGCTCACCCCTAATTTATGGTCCTGTCCTATCTCTATGCTCATTCTGACTTCTCAAGATGTGGAACATCCTGTGTTCAGTTCAGTCTTCCTATGCAGACTCCAACCACATACAAAACTTCCTCCATTCTCCTCAAAAGGCAGTGTCACATCACAAGTGAAGAAAATCTCTTGCTCGGGAGCTCAGAGGCAACTAAAGGGGGCTGTACAATTTTACTATTATGATCAACCGCATGAGATACATGCAGGCATTCACAACATCAGTGCATTTTGCTTCCTTAGTCATGCGTGACCAGTAACATGCTATAAACAAAGTGTATGAGATATCGGGGTTCCAAAACTTTCAATGCAGGTAGCTGTGAAACTGCTGTATGCCACCTTGCATGCCGCTACCTTAATAACGCAAGAAAGAAGGTTCGTTGGCACTGGCTCGGATGGCCGCACAACACAGTCTAATTTTTTTCACTCTAACACAGTTGGAACCAGGTGCCCTAATCAATCCATGAAGCTAATGGAATTGTGTTTAAAGTGCTTCTGTGGTAGCAGACATTTGCAGTGCTAATCCCATTAACATACTTAAACTGTTCTTAACAAGTCGCTACCGGGTCACCTGTTTATTGTGTACTGCTGGATTAAGATAGTAGAGTTTTCTACTGATGCTAGCCTATCACTATGGACCTTAGTCAAAGGCTGAGATGGATCTATGCAAAAACATCAGATTGAGAGACAAGGGGTAAACATTTGAAATAATTGCCTTCGTGAGCTCCGCGACGAGGAATTTTCTCAGGGGTGGCCGTCGGCTGAGCAATTCTCCACCCACTGCAGACCTCCGCAGAATTCTGCGGAGTTTTTCAGTGACTCTGAGGAATTCAACAGAGTGAAACTCTGTGATCTTCCCATGCCTAAAAGAAACTCTATTACCACTTCATTCCTCTTCCTCTTTCCAATCTTAAAGCGTGAGGAGTCCCACCCCCAGACACTGGCTCATCTAAACCCTAAACTTCCCTTCTTTTTAACTCCTCCCAATAAGGGACACACTTCTTCATTGCCAAGTGAAAAACTTGGAATAGGAGGTAATTACCACACATGAGAAATATCCCACCCTGGGGTGATGATAATTACAGGCTGTGGGAAAGACATCGTTGCCATCTGGCCCACTTACAATGGAGGCCCTCCTATTAGAAAATGTTAACCCAGGTTTTCAAGTTTCGCACTGTGCAGTTAAGCCACAAGGTGGGTATCTCTTACTCCTGTTTAACATCATTGGTTAATGCTTTGTCTTTCATTCTTGGTACATGAGGATAGAGCATTGGTGGCAAGCTGAACCCATATGAAAGCCTGGCTTGTTTTGGGCTAATGGTCAAAGAAGTCCTAAAGCTGGGCTAGGCATCAGGCTCAAGACTCCTGTTGCTCACCCACCTTGTAGATTTTTTTGTCAATGTGTGATATACTTGTGATGCAAATTCTCCACTTGTCTCTAGTTGATTTGAAGCTTTTTTTTGGCACAGAATCTACGGATTCCTGAATCCACTTGATGAAATTTAGCTCATTCCATTCATTGTCCTACCCTGTCAAAACCAAAGATTTTTTGGGCCCCATCACTTTCGAAATTCATCAGTTCCCACTGTTTCAATGTTTGTAAATGGGCACTTGCTGATGTTTCATGCATGTGCTATAAATCGGGTGTTGTATTTACCACATGTGGTAAGTAGCACGCATTTGGTATTTAATACAGGCAGTAATTATTTATTCTGTGGTTCACAAAAAAACCTCATAATCAGTGTTATTTGACCAAATTGTGTGACCCTATGGTAATATTTTATTTCAGCGAGGTTTCTTTTCTTCCATTATCACTTATGAGAGCACCTTCAAATACATGAGTTTAGGATGTGCACTGTAGAAAAATGTCTTTTGTGTGATTTAAAAGACTGTAATGCTGCTGCTTCATTTATAATCAGAATCTAGGACGCATGTAGGGTGCACATTTCAACAGACATCTCTTTTAGTTCACTAATGGCATTGTCATGGGGGGGTGTTATGTTTCTATGTTCCTGTTTAAAAACACGGGAGGCAATGTTGCCTGGTGGCTACAGCTGCCAACCACATAACATGGGGAAGCAGTTTTGAACAGCCGCGGGCCGTGAAGGGAGTTGCGTGAGGCGAAAGGTGGGGCGGGGGAGGGGCAGGGTGGGGGATGCTAAAAACCGGAGTATGGATAATTGGAGGTAAGTAAACAATTTAATTAATAAAATGAATTTCGTAGCATGCCCTGCATCGCATTTTATAGACATATATATATATAAATAATTACATTTACCCATGTATGTGCTGCCATAGTGGTTAACAACTCTCTGTTGGACTACAACAATTATAATGCATTGTAATCTTGATGTTGAAGGGTTGATTTGTCTACCCAGTACATTGATGATGTTTACCTCCCGTATGTCTAATTTTGCTTCTCAGTAAGATCGTGGCGTATTTTCAGCACTTTAGAGGATACATTGGCCGTTGTAGCCAAAAACATCTGCTTTGATTACTTCCATTTAATCATAGTTATGGTATCACCCAATGTGGTATTCCTTGAGGTATTTTTCATTCCATCTGGATCCCTGTAATATCCAGGAAATCAGCTAATCTGAAGAACTCCCTCAGAAGTGAGGTTGTGTCGACTCTGGTACTACTATCTCACCAGGGTGGGGTGAGTTGGCCAATGATGAAGCATGTCACATCACATGGGTGAGGCATTATCATCCAAAAAATAATGTGTTGGCATCTTGGGCTCCTACGGTTTCTGATTAGGCCTGGACGGAGTCTCACCACACAGAACTTGGCGAATTGCCAAAAAACCTCCACCGCGCTACAAATTCTGCAAGCAGTGGAGTGAAGGAAGTTGCATTGTTCATGACAATTTTTAGCACCAAGAGTTTCTCACGCACTGTATAATCATCGCGAAGTACATCACATGGAGTGTCAGAGGATACCGCTACTTTCTGCCACTCAAGTAGAGTTTCTGCTCGAGCAGCAGCTTCCTCAACATGAGCAGCAGCTTCCTCAATGTGAGCAGAAGCTTTCTCAACGTGAGCAGTAGCGACCTTCTGTGACCGCTCGCATTTAGAAATCTTGCCGGGAAATGGTCTAGTGTGTGATTTCATTGGTGAGATGGCAAAGAGAAAAACTCTGCTTCGTGTCCCTTTGCAGAGTTTTTCGGAACTTAGCACAGAGTGGGCAAAACTCTGCAAACTCCATCGGCACAACAGAAGTCTTCGCCCACCCGTATTTCTGATTAGGTAGGCAATAAATCAGATTTACTATTCTCACCCCAAATTAAGCCTCAGGGAAAGCTTTAGACTTGGACGGGAGAGTTTCTATTTCCACTCCAAACCACACAACATTTGGGTAAAGTTATGGACTCCGTGGAGGGATTAGATTTTCGATTCCTACAGCAAGCTAATCAATAATAAAAGTAAAAAAACGAAAACATTTACAAGAATAAATATTTGAAAAACAATAAAAACATCAGTTATTAAATGCCTAGTAAAGTAAAAGACAGCAAAATAATATTATTAAATAATAAAACCTACTGAAGTAATATATATAATACTAATGTAATACATGGGTGACAGATACATGTTTATTGATTCATTAAAAAAAAAAATTCTGAATTTGTAAGAATGAATTCATTTTTTTTTAAATAACATTTACGTTTAAAAAAAATCATAACCACATTTCTTAAGACACATTCTTTTTTGCCAAACAACAAAAAAAACAATTTTTAACCAAAAAATCACAAATGCCTAAACAATTTTTTTTAATATTTACATTTCAAAACACTACTCACCCAAACCCCCCCTACAGATAATTCACCAAAAAGTGCTATAGAACCGAGAGTCCCATTAAATTAAGATCATTCAACTTGAAAAAAAAAATTTTTGTAAAACCTGATTACAATTGTAAGAACTAACATAGTTTTAGTCAATAAAAAATAATGTAAAATACTACACACCCAAATCCCCTGAACAAACCAACAGCCTGAAAAACATTACAATTACAAATGTAATTGAAATGAAAAATTTAAAAATATGAAACTACATTTTTTTTAAAAACACAATAAAATACAAAATTTAAAAATGTTAAAAACAATATTAAATTAAGCATTTCTAACAAAAAATCATAAAATCCATATTAAAATCTACACGATTAAAGGAATATATAGTTGAAAGATTAATCTTACTTAAAACATAAAAACAATGTACTTGCAAACAATATTCAAAACTTCGATATTATAATACCTACAATATCATGAATTTAATATTAAGCACCAAAGAGATTCTGCCTTCAGTGTTAAGGATGCACATACTGCTCAGTGTGGTTTCTAGGCTTAACTCCTGGCATCTGAACTGGGCAACATATATAAAACGGGATGCAATATTAAGTTGTTTTGTATTGTCGAAAAATTTGATGTCTGGACAAGACAGTTGTGAGATATTAAAGCTATTAAAAAACTGTTCCAATGAATTCATTATTTCATTTACCTATGCTGTAGTTAGTGGTGGCTAGCTCTTCAGAGCCCAGCAGGTGGAGACCATCCCAAACAAAGTTTTCGGCGAAAATACCTCAAGCCACTCACAATGGCGGGCCGCAGCGAGATTCGCCGACCCAAATTAATCCAACAAAGAATGTTGTCCCCTACGTATTACGACAACACGCCTTGGCCCATTTGCTTGAAAGTGAGTTTATTCAGCAAAGTCTACCCTATGCGTTTCGAAGTGTCCGCTTCTTGTTCACGGAATATTGTTCCCGCATTTCGCATGCTATACAACAAAAAATGAAGGGAGGCAGATCAAACCTTATTTAAAAATTCAATGGACCTCCACCAGCCAGTTAGAGTCAAACGAAGAAGCCTATTAATTCAGGCTCGCTGTAATTGTAAAAAGAAGAAAGGACTGAATATTCAGTCACTGGGTGGCACTATGGTACTTTACAATAGCGTGTGAAATGCGGGAACAATATTCCCTGAAACATTGCCCATTATATTCCTTAGTCTCCAACTGGCTGGTGGAGAATTCCTTGACTAAACGTGATACATTACCTAAAAACTAATTTCTGGTAAGATTTTACACCAGTGGTGGCTAGTTAATTAATTTCCAACACTTGCCCACAGGTTCTAATTAAGGCCTTTCTCATCTGCAGATTCCAGTCTATGAGACTTCTGCTTCTTTGGTAAGCTGTCTGCCAATGCTCAAAACAGTAGACATTTTCAACTTTTTAATAACACATACCCTAAATAGTTCTTTAAATAATTTTTAGGCTGTCCACCCTCCTTTCCATTGTCCTGAAGAAAACCCGCTCTGACACACTCTAACTATTGCGCAATTTTCGTGGTCGAAACGTCGAAATGCCATATATGTCCGCACAGCTCTCATGATTATGATTTAATTGATTTTTGGATCCTATAGTTCATGTGCAAAAAGAGAAAGGACGAAACCTTCACCAAAACATTCCCCCTCCCCCGCTCATTTATTTTCACATGTATTTGTGTTGTATATAGTGTACCGTCTACATCACTTATTCACTATATTCACTCACTGTTTTTCTGACGCAATTGTAAGTGCAACTGTGAAAGCCTTGAGTATTTAATACTTATCCAGAATATATTATTGATCATTATATTCTACTGTGTGTGTCTTTCTCTGTGTGTGAATTAATTTCCTGTGGGACTCTTTGTCCTATGTTTTCCTAAAATAAGTAATTTATCTTTGGATTTACAAACAATGTTCTAAGCAATTGCAGGCATCCCAACAGAACCATTTTTTTTTAAACATTAATACCCAGTTTCTGAGTGAAACTGGGTCGCCCCATTATTATTAACCCCTTCGAGGCTGATGACGAGCTCAGCTCGTCATGAGTTACTCCTCTCATACGCTCATGACGAGCTGAGCTCGTCATGCACCGCGGGGGTTTTGAAAAACGTAGCGCACAGCGGGAAAAACCGCAGCGCGCATGCGGTTAATATTTGCTTAATGTGACAGCATCATCATAGGGTTTGTTCTGAGAATTTGCTGACCTTCACCCAGAGGAAGACCAACTGGTG
The DNA here is from genome assembly GCF_964261635.1 of Lissotriton helveticus. NCBI lineage: Eukaryota > Metazoa > Chordata > Amphibia > Caudata > Salamandridae > Lissotriton > Lissotriton helveticus. The sequence goes on from NC_136072.1 coordinate 200,529,728, forward strand.
TTACAGTAGGGTCCAGAAATTGAGAGTGAAAGGAGGGTAGGTACTCTTGTGCAGTGAGTTTAAAATTCCCTACATCACCTTATCGGCAGATACTTTAATGAATTAGGTGGTGTGAGAAAGTAAAAACAAAGGTGAGTGCGTGCGTAGATAAAGTTACCAATCTACTGCACCGATAGTGGTCGACTTGTTTCAGCCTCGTGTTTCATCTAGAGGCTTTCTTCGGGATCGGTTGATTCGTAGTGGCGCGTTGTGGCGACTACTATGGGTGGTTAACTTACCACTCCCCTTTCGTTGAGTCAGGTCGGTTGTTCCTATGACTGGAGAGAAAAGAAATGTGCAATTGTATACTTTCTTTTTTTGAACAATAAACCTTGTGTTGGTGATGCTCGTGTAGGCTATTGGCCTATGGTTCTGACAGACTGGTATGTGTTTTGCTAAGACTGTGATGGTATGTGAGAAAATACGTTTGTTGGGTTAGGACTCCCATTATGATTACATGCGTGATGTGAGCGCTAAGGTTAAAAGACTTGTCACTCGCTGTTCATTGTTAGAGCGGTGTTCTCAGTCTCACATATGTTGCGAGAAGTGTGTATTGTGTTTTGGGAGCTTGTATACTCATCCATAGGTGTCGTTACTGGTAAAAGCTTAAGAGTGAAGCATAACTCATGTTATTTAGACAGGATTCTAATATACTCGTTAAGTGTTTGTGTTTTGCTTCATGTTGGACACCGGGTCGCTATACCAGTCTATTCGGTATTCAAAACTGTTGGTTTTATAACAGTGTGTGTCCAGCCGCGCCTGTTGTTAGAGGTGCATGGTCACTGTTAACAGGTGCCGTATTTGAGGTATAAAGAGCTTGTATGTATCTTGGCGCTTGTGCTCTCTCAGTATGACATATTGCCAATTACATTTTTCTAATGGCTGACTATTTCTGTAGTCTTTTATGGGCCAAATTTGAACGTGTAAGCGTTCTGCGTTACCTTTAAAGAATGGTATATAGAATGCTTGTGGATGTTGTTACTGTCAATACATCTAACTTCCCAGATAGGGGCGATCATGAAAAACATCACACGACCAGTATGCATCTTGTTGGCGTTATTGTGCTAAACATTGCTTTTTTTAAAACAGCGTAGGCAATGCAAATTAGTGTTTCCATTACTCGTGGATATTACAACACACAATACTTTTGACTACCCAGAATCGGGGTTGCTCGAGGGGCCTATCTATATCATGCTAAACATTGCTTTTTAAAAAAACACAGCAGGCGGAATGCAAATTAGTATTTCATTGCTCATTAAAGTTACTACATTAAATACCTCTGACATCCCAGATTTGGGCTTCCTCGAGGGGCTGATCAGTTTTGAGGACCTGCTCTAGAAGGAGCGAAAGGGTTAGATATCCTTACTTATTGGTGATGTGTCGGACAAGTGCGTCTCGCGTCTTTCACCGATGTGTGCTCGATCCGAACTTGTGCTGGCAGCGCCTCGGGTGACACGAGCCCATGATGAGTCTGCATTATCAACTGTTGGGTGCTATGGAAAGAGTAGATAGACTATACATATTGCGTGACATGAAATTATTGATAGCTAAATGCTGATATTTTTGTAAATTGTACATTTGTGAAATGGTGTGAATACCCTTTCATCCAATGGCTCATTACTTATTTAAGGTTCTTAGTAACCAAAAAACAACGGATTGTTGGAATACAGATCCCTCTGTTCTACACCGTATTCACACTTATGGGACCACAAAGGCTTTGTAATTTTTTAATGATTATGGTCATAGCGACCTGATTGAGCGTCTTTCCCATGTGTCAATATAGATTTTTATCATTCATTTGGTCTGACTGAAATTCCCTGTTTTTGTTCTTCTCTTGGTCTGTATCATTGTTTCAGAGTTGGATGTGATGCGGGCATCTCGCATTATAGAGTTGTGTTTGATACAGAAATTGCCTGTGTTTGTTCTTCTCTTGGTCTCTATCAGTATTTCAGAGTTGAATGCGATGCGGGCATCTCACATTATAGAGTTGTGTGTGATACAGAAACGAATTTTAAATATGGCTGAGATCATCTGTTTACATTCTTTTCTTGTTCTACATCAGTAGTTCAGAGTTGTTTAGCGTGGGACAGGAACGATTTGTTTTTATACCAGTGGTACATATCATGTCTGGTCATCACATTAGGGCATGCCAAGGAATGTTATCATTCAACCCTTTGGTATTTGTCCGAAGGTGATGTACCATCTGTGTTCCTTTTCAAGTAACACTCTCTCTGCATTGTGACTTTTCACAGACAGTGTTTACAGGACTACCCAGTGTAAGTTGACAGTTGAGTGGTTGAAATCGATGTAATGCTTACTCATTTTGGTTGTCACTCTTTTGCAGTTGACGTTACGCCAATGCCCGCAGATCCGTTGTTTTATCTTGCTGAAGGTCATCCCTATGTACTTGAGGTCACAGGGACAAGTAATCATGTAAATTTCATTGGCTGTGCTACAGTTTTTGTGATAACTTATTGTCCATGTTAGTGTGGTTGTAACCTGTAGGGTCTTTTTTACTTTTGTCAATTTACAAACAGAACAAGATCCGCAACGGTAATGTCCTTTCATAAGGCTTAGGCTCCATGCTGTGGTGATTGTTTCACTTCTCATCTTGGGTGCGGGTCTTGTGTGGACAAGTATGTCCTTGATGTTCTGTGTTCTTCTATTTGCGAACCTGGGCTTGGGCCATCGTAGGGATCCTGATGTCAGAATTCTCCAGTGTTTATTTGCTATCTTTGTCACTGCATTTGTGGCCGTGCTGTATGTTGTGACGCATGTCAATTGTCCCTCAGTGGGTGGGGATGGAAGCTGTTATTTGAGAGCAGGCTATGCTTGGCTGTTGGTTTGTAAAATGTTTTTGTGTGAAGAGTGTTGTTTTCCACATAGATTGTGATGTCCAGGAAGTTAGTTGTTTCCTGTCTGCTTGGCAGGTGAACTTTAGACAATCATCTCTTGTGTTGATCCATTCTAGAAATCTTTGTAGAATTTAGTTAGTGTCTTCCCAGATCATGATGACGTCATCTATGTATCATCTCTAGAAACGTATCTTTCCAACGTATGGATTTTGATCATTTTCGATGTGTAATTTTTTCAAAATTGCTCATGTAGAGCCCTGCCACACTAGGGGCGAAGGTACTGCACACCGATGTTCCGTTCCTACTCGGAACATATGTCAGACTGAGAACACCGCTCTAACAACGCACATCGAGTGACAAGTCTTTTAACCTTAGCGCCCACATCACATATGTAATCATAATGGGAGTCCTAACCCAACAAACTTATTTCCTCATATACCATCACAGTCTTAGCAAAACACATACCAGTCTGTCAGAACCATAGGCCAATAGCCTACATGAGCATCACCAACACGAGGTTTATTGTTAAAAAAAAAAAGAAAGTATACAATTGCACATTTCTTTTCTCTCCAGTCATAGGTACAACTGACCGACTCCACGAAAAGGCAGTGGTAAGTTAACCACCCATAGTAGTTGCAACAATGCGCCAATATGAATCCACCGGTCCTGAAGAAAGCCTCTAAATGAAACATGAGCCTGAAACATGTCGACCACCATCAGTGTGGTAGATTGGTAACTTTATCTACGCACGCACGCACCTACCTTTGTTTTTACTTTCTCACACCACCTAATTCATTAAAGTATCTGACGATAAGGTGGCGTAGGGAATTTTAAACTCACTTCCCAATGGCACCTACCCTCCTTTCACTTTCAATTTCTGGACCCTACTGTAACACCAATAGGTCTTCTTCCAGGTGGAGATCAGCAAATTCTCAGAACAAACCCTATGATGATGCTGTCATGTTAGGCAAATATGAAGAACCAAGATATACTGTCCCTATCTTGTGTACGTGAATGAGGGTTTTTACGGAACAATAAACATGACCCTGGTACACAGGACAAGTGGTCCATTCTCCCCTCTCTTTTGATTATTTGTATCTTCATATGAAAGCCAAATGGACTGTTGCTTCTCCTTCCCTCCTTCTTGATTATACTATGGTAAAGAATTGCTGACAAGTATCCCTGCAGCAACCAGTCCATGTGCCTTGCTCCGCCCCAAACACCGGTACCTTTATAACTTTTTAATAGATGGTGGTTATTGGTGCTTGGAGGACATTCTCCCCAGAGTTTCTCCTAGAGATGTTCACTGCTTTCATTTACGTCAGCAGCCAGAGTCCCAGGTGAAATGTTCTAAGGCAGCAGTACGTCCACTAACTTGTAATTTTATTTGGACCATTAGTAAAAGATAACAGCCCCATAAAAAGATTCAGATAGCTTGCCTATCTCACAAATAACTATGATTGCACCAACAAGTGGATCTTGCATCATTAGACCTACATTATTATGAGGTATGATACTCTCTGTCTATGGCCAACTCTACTGTTAATGGCAAATGCAGTGGCGGCTGCCTCTGATCGGGGGTGGTGAGGTCGGGATGGAAAAATATACAAATAAACGCACCTGGTTTGCCGCCGCATCTGCCGCACACCTCTCCTCTTTCTTATTGTCTTCTTTCCGGCTGCTGCGTGCAGCCTACACCGGAAGCACCCAGGCTTCCTACTCTGCCAGCCATTCACAACACTGCTGGAGCAGCGCCGTGATTAGTCTGAGCAGACTCCTTGGCCTCGCAGGCAGTGCCTGGGGTGGCTAGGCATGTTCTCCAGGGGGCTGTGCTACACAGCCCAATGGAGACCATAGCAACAATGCATGACTGTAGGGCCGGCCTCAGAGGACTGGTTAAAGCGCCATGTGCATGTAGGGAGCGAGTGCAAACCACTCCTGCTCCATCTGCAGTGAACCAGCACCACTCCACCCGGAGTCGCAAAGGAAAATAAAATGATAATAAATTCTTACTATCATTTTATATTTATTTTCCACTGTTCAACAAGCAACAAGCAGTGGGGTGACACTGCTCCGCCTTAGCAGAGGAGCCACCACTGGGTAAATGTGAGAACAGTGTACAAGAAGTAACCACAAAACAAGCATGAGAAACAACCTTGGAAACCAGAATTGAAAAAATGCATAATAACTTGACATATCACTTTTATACAATGCTTAATGAACATGTGGCTCTGTCAGCGTAACTGGCTGAATATGATTGGCTGAGAATCTTGATGCACACAAGTTGTTGCAATGTTAATGGAAAGCTGTTGCGTCATCTGAGAAGGTTAATAAAATCACTTTATGTCAAGGCATGACCCGTCATCTCTCTCTCTCTCTCTCTCTCTATCTCTCTCTCTGTGGGATCAGTGTGAGAGTGGAGAGATATCAGGAGAAGTACAGAGGTTTGATGACAAAAGAGGTGCAAACTTGTAACTCGGAGGCTGGTCACATGATGTTTGTAAAGAAAGCTCTCTGGTCACCAAAAGGAGAAACAACATTTCTTGGCCCGAAACGGATTGTCAAGGCCATGAGAAATGTTGTGATGCTAAGTGGTGGAGATGTTTGGAGTATGTCTCGCCTTACCAGATGTTGGTGGGCTGTAGGGTCTAGTAGTGGGGAGCAAGTGGACGATGAGGTTCAAGGGGAACAAATGGGTCTTGAAAAAAGGGCGAACGGATCACCCTCATATCTTTGTGATTATATTTTAGAGTGATGGCTTAATTCCTGAGGAGATCACCCTCAAATCTTTGTGATTATATTGTAGGGCGATGGCTTAATTATTTTTCTTCCATTGTTTTGTACTTTTATCTGTTGCACTATATATTGTTAAGTTTTCTCTTTCTTTTCTTTTCTACTCCTTCCCAACTTCTTTTTTCCTTATCATATGTGAGGGGGAAGATGTGCTGTAACTTGCCCTTTAACGATGATGCACTTGAGAGAATGTTAGCTGCATCACCAGAACCTTTTGGGTGAGCTGAACAACAGAGTGGACGACAACGGAGTCAGCTGTTGGTGGTGTCCCTCGGTGGGTGGCAATAACACTTAAGCAAAGAAGAAACATGGTGTCAGCTTCACTTTATTTGACAGTTAGAAACGAAGATAAATTCATGAATCCACTTTACATAGAAACTGTTGATTGTAGGCTCTGAAGCTGCCTTCTTTTAGCTAACAGTAGATGGCAATAGAGCCAAATTTATATTATTTGGAAGTCATGACTGCTACCGTTGCTGGGGAAAAAACCTATCATTTTTACTGGGCTACTCGAATGTAAAACAAATGAACTGACCTCCGAATTGTCATTGCTCCGCTCAAGTACTATTTTTTCGAAATACACTGTTAATGGCGTTCGGCATGGACCTTGATTGTCAGATTTTTCGCTCTGACCTAAAGGCAGGTTACGGTGTCTCACTAGCCACATATTTTCGAAAAACATATTATTTTGCTTCTGCCCCTCACATCATACAGCAAAGGACAATGAATGGGCCTGCCCACTTCAGCCAAACACCATCGACACTGTGGCAAATGGGATTTTTCGTGCCCACATGTGTATATCCACCTAAAAAGTAGTGCACTTACTTGTCAGGGTGGTGTAACAATCTCTCTTTTTTCATTTATTTTTATAAATGGTCTTTTTATGCTGATGTTTTTGCAAACTTGTGCACACCACCTTTATACAGTAGGCATTTTACTTAACATTATGGTTAAAATTGTAATGCCTAGCTGATTGGTTTCCCATTCAACTCTAAAGAAACAGTAGGGAAAGTGTTGGGCTTTGGAAGGCCACATTTGACAATTTCCACTCCACTCTTTGCAACAGTAGGGGAAAAAGTTGGACTTCGAATGGGTTAGATTTATTATTACCACTGCAGACATCACAACAATAGGGAAAGTGTTACACTTCAGAGGGGTAAAATGTACTATTCCCACTACAGTCTGTGGAACAATAGGGAATGCGTTGAATTTCGGGGGCTGTGAAATTTACTTTTTCCAGTCCAAACAGTGCGACACAGTGGTGGCTAATGACATTTGAAAGTGGTAAGGCATAATATTTCTGTTGGAGAACACCATGGCGAGCGCAACAAGCGAGCTTGAACAACTTAAACATTTTGAAAATAGAGTGGGTAAATTATGCATTTTCAAGAAAATTTGAGAAGCAAGAAGGTTAATAAAGCAATTGTGAAAGTGCAGTTATTACATTAATAAAGGGATTCATAACAACATAGGTAGCTGCTTATTCAGTATAGGCCCTACCAGTGCCACGCACCTCTGAGCAATATACACGCTGTGTGCCAGCAGGGCCTAGAGTCAGAAACATTTCTATTGTTATTAGGCTTACCAGGTGATGTTTTTTGATGCTCTTAGGACACATATATACATGGGTTAAATGCATTAAATATCAAATGTAAATATTATAAAGCAGATGCACACACACATGCACACTCTCAAACACACACACTCATACAAATTGGGAGCCCAGCTGAGAGTGACACTGACACATATACACACAAGCAGACTCCGAAACAAGCATATATAAATTGATAGGCTTGCACACATTCCCACACAGAGACACGTACACACACAGGCATGTAAACACACAATTGGCCCAAAGGACACAAAAGTGCACCACGCGCTCAAGTCCGAAGCCATTAAAGAGGCACTGGATTCAGGAGGCAAAGCTATGCTTGTTATGCTTGACCTGTCGGCGGCCTTTGACACCGTCCCCCATGAGGGTCTCCTCGCCAGACTTTATGAGATCGGTCTGAGGGGGACGGTGCTCAGCTGGTTTAGATCATTCTTGGCTGGCCGTCGACAAACAGTCTGGGCCTCACCTAGCTCTGCCGTGATGCCTCCTCTGGGAGTCGGAGTCCCGCAGGGTTCTGTGTTAAGCCCGACTCTTTTCAACATCTTTATGACCCCTCTGGCGGCATTGGCGGAGTCTTTTGGGGCCCAGATCGTATCCTATGCCGACGATACCCAGCTCCTCTTTACGTGCGGGAAAGGAGAAGAGTTTGACGGAGAGAGTATCCGTGGGTGCCTTGGGGCTGTTTTTAAATGGATCCAGCTTAACAGCCTCAAGTGCAACTCAGACAAATCCGAGGTACTCTTCTTCGGCTGTCCATCTGACCCAGACTGGCAGGAATGGTGGCCTGTTAATATGTTTCCTCCAGCGTGCTCGTCCCAGCTAGCAAAGAACCTGGGGATCAAGATTGATAATGGTCTGACGTTAAGATCTCAGATCCTTGGTCTTACGGGAACATGCTTTGGCCTCCTCAGGATGCTCCGTAAGTTCCTTCCTTTGCTCTCAGAAGATCATAGGAAGTCTACGGTGCAGGCCTTAATTGGTTCAAGACTGGACTACTCCAACGTCCTATATCTTGGCCTGCCGGAGTATCTCCTGCAACGGCTGCAGGTGGTACAGAACTCGGCCGCGCGGGCCATTTTTGGCCTCTATAGGCGAGCCAGAGTCTCCGGCCTTTTGCAGTCGCTCCACTGGCTGCCTATCCGGAAGCGGATAGTTTTTAAGGCCTTGACCTTGGCCCACAAGGCTCTCCACGCCTCGGGAGCAAAATATCTCCAAAGGAGGCTTGCCTTCTACCATCCGGCCCGATCTCTGAGGTCTGAATCATTGTTCCTTGCTGTGGTTCCTCGAGTAAAAAGGGCTCGCATTGGAGGCCGCTCTTTTAGGCTGCTGGCGCCACAGCTTTGGAATACTTTGCCCTTGGCATTACGCAGCACTTCTAATTTGCTGACTTTTAGGAAAGGCCTTAAAACTTGGCTTTTTGCCCTTTAGTACGCTCTTCTTTTCTGCGGGGTCCGTCTTTTTATTCTATTGTGTCGTGTTATTCTGCTACAGGTTTTTTAAATAAAAGCGCCGGGACACTCTATGGAGTAGCCGTGCGCTATAAAAGACTAAATTAACATAACATAACATAACATATAATGTAATGGAGCAGGAGCAACACAGTCATATAACACAATGTACAATCCCAGAGGGCATAAATATTTTTGAATTTAATAACTGACTTACTGACGCTACAAGTGTTCTCTTCAGAGACACCCTGGTCTTGAATAGAACGTCTCAACTCTTAGCGTGCTCGTCTTTATATCAGATCCTTACTGACACTCCCTGTCACTGTGAACAGAACACAGCACTTTAGTTTAGCTGGATCTCTGTGGCCTTTCTCGAAGATTGCTCTCAGGCAGACAGCAACTTCACGTGGTATACAACTTAAGAGGCAATAATGGAGCGATCACAGCAGTAATGACGAAGGGCTTTCTGCCACAGCCCCTGTATTGAAGAGCATGGGCCTGACTCATAAATAAACAAGAAACGTGACGCCCTGCAGACTGGGACTTGGCTTTGTGTATGTACATTTACTCTTGTGTATAATAAAGTTATACCATATGTAACCTAGGCAATGTAACTAACGGCACGAAATGCTTTGCGAGCTAACTTCAGTCGCATGCAGCACTACTGGGCACTACTTTGCGCGACCGCCGAATTCACACCGGCAGAATAGCGCAGAAAAACGTTAGGAATTATTTTTTTAACTTTTTGTCAGGGCAGTCAGGCAGAAGTGGGGGGGAGGTTCTGGTGATTATGCCCAGAATCACAGGATGTTGAGTTGCTGTGCTGCACTGTGCTGAATGCTGACCATGCCGATACCGAACCTGGTTCCCGGCCTTCAGGTCCGTGAACCAGGTTGGGGTCTCAGCATCTACAATGCAGGTGTAACGTGAAGCAGCACAGTTCAGACATGGCCGTGTACCTCCGGCCCTAAGTGTCCCAAATCGTTCTTTAAAAGTGCATTAGGCACACAATTGATGGGCGGAATGCAGAAAAAGTGCATTGCCAAGAATGCTCGGTTTGCAGCAGATTGGTCAGACGTCTGTAGTTTGCAGGGGCAGTGCCAAAGAAATCCAGAGCGGATGTTTGGGAACAGAATGTCAGGCAGAAACAGTAAAATAAATTAATAAATGAAATGTTGAAAAGATAGATAAAAAAACAGGCTTAGGCATCCATATAATTCGTTTCTACGTGCCATACGTATTATTAATACAATTTCGTCAACCGAAAATCCATGTGTTTAGTTGAACTCTAATGTATCCGCCATTATAAACACACGTTACAGAGCCGAGTGTGCACTCACTTTCACAGTAATTAGATTTTCATTCATAATGTTTGGCTGGGATATTTCATCTGTTTTATGTCTTCAGCCCCGAAGGGCTTTCTGCCACATCAAATGGAGTCCTTGGGTATCTGGCAGGCCGCTCGTTCCTCGGTTAAGAGAAATACAAATAATTAAGATTGTGTCCGATCTTAGGTATCAGCCTAACATTACGCACTTTCAGTGACTGCCAATTATATTCATCTGGAATGTAATTGTTTGATTGGACAGTTTCTGTACTGCTTTTATAATGCGGGAAGACCGACTTTAGGGGGAAAACAGTTTTTTCAGAGTTTTCCTGAACTGAAGATCACTCTTCCACTGCTTTGTATTTTGAGCGTAATTACCTACCTACGCCATTCACGTGATAAATTTACAGTACGGTTGGTCACGGGTCACATGATTCAGAGGCAGAGCACAGTCGCTCACACTCATGATACACTGCAAACTAGTCAGTACTCACTGTACTGAGTGTCTGAATCGATCCTCCTCTTTCCCGAGTCTGACTCTCTGCGCTATACCTCAGGTACAGCTGACGGTAGCTCTGGCTCACATTGCCTGCAGGGCTTGCAAGCTCCCGCCATGATGATCATGAAGTAAGTGGAGGTCTCTCAGGGCAAGGAGTCCAGGTGGAACTCGAGTGCTCCAGACTCTCTCTCACTCCCTTCCTTGGGTGTGAAAATTGCGCGCACGCACGGAGGGGGACCATAGAGAGCAAGGCTGAGCTAGGGCAGCGATGACCAATCACTGCACGTCTTCACAATAAAGTCATGCAGTGATTGGTCAATATGCCCCCCATGCTCCTGGACATGGCCAGTCACAGCGTTCTCTGCCAGAGACGCTAAAGCAGCCAATCCAGGTACTGCTAAAGTGGCGCTTGGATTGGCGATTGGCCTAGGCAGGAGAACTCGACGCTCCTTAGGAGGCCGGGGGGCGGCGGCTTCGACCCACCCCCTCCTCCTCCATTGTACAGGCGCGAGTGTGAAGACCCTGAAGGATGCGCATGTCCGGCTGGCCGGGGAAAGGCACCCGGCCAACCCGACATGTGCATTGTTGCAACACTGGCTCAGGGAATGCCTGAGTCTTGTTGAAAGTTGCTCCTAACCCCACCCCCACCCCCGTGAGTGACGTGAGTAACGTCAGTAATGCCGCGGTTGAGTGAGACAGCTGACTGCTGCCGTGCCGGCGCCGCAGGCTTAAATACCTTTATTTCATGAAGTAAGTGCTGGACCCCTGGGGCAAAATAATCAGTAGGGCGACGCCCCAACGCCCACACGAAGGAACCGCCACTGGTGCAACAGTAGGTGAAGTGTTGGACTTCGGAGGGGTTAATTTTACTATTCCTACTGCATTCTAAGCAAGAGCAGGGAAAGCACTTCACTTCAAACACATTGCATATATGAGTAACCACATGAATGCATATTTTTTTTTAAATAAACTCCTAATGTAAAAAATAATATTTAACATGAATAAAATATATATGTGTTCAAAAGCTGAAACAAATGTACCACTTTACATGAAAACTCTTCAATAATTATTAATTCATAAATATTTTTCAATTATTAATAAGTTATTTTCCCACCCTATACTCCTAAAACCTTGCAGCCTACACCTAAAATATAACAAAAAAATAAGTATTGCATAATTTACATAGTTAAAATCAATTAAATATTTAATTAACAAATAATAATTAATTGTTACTTCATTATTACTTAATTAACTTCCCACCCTACACCCCTACAAACCTATCATTCCGCAAATAAAATATAAGTAACATACATTAGTATGTCAATTCTTTGTATAATTAAAAATCAATTAAATAATTAACAATGAATAATAAATTGTTAATTTTTATTTAATTAACTTCTCACCGTAGATCCCTACAACCCTAGCAGCCTGCAAATAAAATATGAGCTAAATAAATAAGCATTACATACATTACATTATTAAAATAAAACATTTAACTATTAAAAATTATTAATTAATTGTTAATAAACTATTACCTAGTTTACTACCCACCCAAAAACCCTACAGACCTAACAAACCCGCAAATATAATATAACGGAAATAGGTTAGTATTATATAATTTACATGTTAAATGTCAATCATATAATTAAATAAAATATATTCAATAATTCATAAATAATTATTATCTAATTAATATACCAGCCTATCTTCCTATAAACCAACAACCAAGTACAACACTACAAATTACTATCAAAAATTGAATAAAACATACAAGGTTTATATATTTTTTAATGAATAACATTGTTATAAAAAATAAGAACAAATAAAATGAATATTGGAACTAAAGCACATTAAAATAATGAAAATGTTATATTTGTGTAACTACTATCTTACTGAAAATGATATTAAAAACATCCATACCATTTAAAATGATATTACTTATCTCAAAAAAACGATATGCTTGTCAACGATATTCTTGCACCATGATATTTATGTATCCAATATTTCTGCCTCCTGTTATTTACAACTCGAAATTTTGTCCAAACACCGAAAAGCCAGGCAAATCCACCATTCAGAGTGCCCTAGAGTACTTATCTCTTTTTTTCCTGCTTCTAGCAGTCAACTATTCTGCTCACGAACAAACTACAGGGGTAACCCATATAACCCATAGGCTTTTGGGTATCAAACAAGGAAAATAACAAGGTAAAGCCTACGGAAAAGAGTACATCTACCTAATTGTAAGACTGGATACTGTCAATTATCCATTCTTGGATTCATCATTCTCAACACAATTTAATTGGAATATTTTCAAATATAGAGTTTTTCCGATTGATAGCCATAATAAGAGAGAAATGAATATCAACTGTATGGCTCAAATATTTCTTTTAATTAAACCACTTTTAACCTTAAATATTGGTCTCTCACATTGAACACAATTATACAAAATTCATAAATACAAACAAAACACATATATATTTCTGATTTACATATTTATACACTTTTTTTGGAACCAATATAACGGTTCTTTTGCCCCACTTTTTTAAACATGTCAATGTATGATTAATTCACATAACATTCCTTCTCTTTAGATCACCAAAACAAAGACAAAAGGAGTGTACCAGGTTTGCCCGTTTTTAACCTCTCTCCATCTAGCACTCTCAAATTGGGCAATCACCACAATGGAGAAGAAAGCTTCTTGAATCATCCATAGGGTTCTCTAACTCTCCACGACGGTAAAGCAATTTTTTCCAGATCACTATTTCTTGTGAGCGTTGCCACTCAGCTCAGAATACCGTTTGTGTTTCCTGTATATAGACAGCGAGAACGGACAGTCCGTTCTCGCTGTCTATATACAGGAAACACGAACGGTGATTGCCCAATTTGAAGGAGTTTAAGTCAAAAGCCCTTTCTATTGAAATTGCCTATGTAAGAAGTCGGATCCCGTATTTTTGGATACAGGAGATACGGACCTGGGTTCTATTATAGTTGCCCTCATAGTCCTGATGAGGCCTGGATTAAACAGAGGCTGAAACGCGTCGACACACATTATTTGAAGACTCCAACACAAGAAGCCTGTTTGAGTTTTGTTGATGAAATAATGTTTTAAGGAGAGTGCTAGATGGAGAGAGGTTAAAAGCGGGTAAACCTGTTACACTCCCTTTGTCTTTGTTTTGGTGATCTAAAGAGAAGGAATGTTATGTGAATTAATCATACATTGACATCCTTGTTTAAAAAAGTGGGGCAAAAGAACCGTTATATTGGTTCCGAAAAAAAGTGTATATATATGTAAATCAGAAATATATATGTGTTTTTTTTGTATTTATGAATTTTGTATAATTGTGTTCAATGTGCGAGACCAATATTTAAGGTTAAAAGTGGTTTAATTAAAAGAAATAGTTGAGCCATACAGTTGATATTCATTTCTCTCTTATTATGGCTATCAATCGGAAAAACTCTATATTTGAAAATATTCCAATTAAATTTTGTTGAGAATGATGAATCCAAGAATGGATAATTGACAGTATCCAGTCTTACAATTAGGTAGATGTACTCTTTTCCGTAGGCTTTACCTTGTTATTTTCCTTAACTATTCTGCTCACAGCTTAATGAAAGTCATGCAATGTGTTTTATAAAAAGTTCCATTGATTTTTTATTTGATACCCATATTGTTTCTGTACTGTCTACATACCTGTTTTACAGAACTCTATTATTTTGATCCATTTATTTGTCTCACCCTCATGCACATTATTTATTCCTGGCCTCGGTTAGCTTTCTTAGAGCCAGGGCATTTATTCCTTTGATTCTTTCACAATAGGCCATTTCCGTCAGTGTTGGCTCTCAGTAGTGTAAGGCAAAATAATTGGGTTCCCCTGCAGAATGTGATGGGGGCCCCCATGAGTGTCCCATATCTCACAAATATTCATTGACCTTGGGCTGAATGGGGACCCCTTGAAGGTTTGGGCACCCCCTGTGTGGCGGGGGCCAGTATTATACCCCTGGTGGCTCTGTTATACATTGTGTTGGTGAAATTCCCACTCAGGGCTGACAGACGCCCGCCCAATTTACCCTCATGCCATTTCAATCTGCAGTGGAACAACATTAGAATACATTGGTGCTGTTTATGCTTCGGCTGAAAGAAGTACTTTCATCCTCTTTTTTTCCTTCTTTAACCCCACCCTGCGAACGTCAGCGGTGTGTTACCTCTGGAACAGTAAAGAGTGGTCACTCTCCTAAGGGTTTTTGTTTGTAGATGCTTAGTGTGTATTTTAGTATACAGTTACTTTTTGTCTTTCTGTATCAGGAAATATTGTTTCATTTGCAGTCAGGCTTCCCTTTGTTAGTACACCAACATATTTTATATCCTTATGCCAAATTGTAATGTTCATAGATTACATTTATTATTATTTGGGTCCCTCTAGTGTTAACTCTAGATATATCTTAATTAATTTCTAATTTCTTTCAGTCATTTCCTTTAGCTGGTTTAAAAAATGTCTTCAGCAGATAACAAGTGTTTTTACCTTCAGGACGATTATGGGTAAATATTGATAGAGTATCTTAACCCCTTGGCTGCGGCGGTAATTCCGCCGCGGTGCTAGGGGGGAGAGGGGCCGCGCGGTGCCGCCATGCTTGTGACGGAACCACTCCGTCACGAGCCATGGCGGCGCTGTGTGTGTGACGGAATAGTTCGCCTAATAGAACGCTCAGCGCAGGCACGGAATCAGCGCCGCGTAGGCGCGGCGGCCGGGCAGTGACGGAACCATTCCGTCACCAGCACAGCACCACCGTGCCTCGTGATGGAATGGTTCCGTCATGAGCATGCAAGGGGTTAACACTTTTAATCAAAATTCTACACCTTCTTCTGTCAATCATGGTAAGTTTCTCATTATTAAAATGCTTCTAAAGAAATTGAATGCTCTGCTTCGCAAACCTTATCAAAGTCTGCTTCAGTCTCTCCTGCGGGTGAAAGCAGAACGTGCTGACATTTTTCTATGCCTTAACAAAGATGAATATCACACGTATTATGTTATTTTAAAGTATTTGTATAGCGCATGGCTGACCCAGCATCGGGACATCCCAGCGCTAAAGTTGAACACAGAGTGAGGAGACAAAGAGGAAAAAACAGTGGGAGAAAAGCCAGGTCTTCACCAGCCATCTGAAGGTCAGGTGATCAGGGTTGCTATGTATGTGGAGAGGGAGGGAGTTCCAAAGGGTGGGAGCCAACAGCTTGAAGCATCGACCACCCGCTCTGGCCCTCCGTATCCGAGGGACTCTGGCCAGGAGCAGATCTGCTGAGAGCAGAGCTCGAATCCGGGCATAGTAAGAACATAAATCACTCAAGATTCTTGGGCTGATGCCCAAGAGAATCTTATGAGTGATACACAGTGTTTTGAAGCGCACTCTCTGTTCTAGAGGTAGCCAATGTAGGTGGCAGAGGAGTTTGGAGACATGACAGTGTTTAGGAAGAGCGAAGATACCGCGGGCAGCAGCGTTCTAAATGCGCTGCAACCTTTTGATCACAGATTTGTTGGCACCCAGAAATAGCATGCTGCAATAGTCCAAACTGCCCAGGATGGACGATTGGATGATCAGCTGCCGAGTTTGAGAATCAAAGAGACCTAGTATTGGCTTTAGGCCATGCAACAGTCCGAAACATTTCCCTTCCACTGATTTGGCATGGGCCTCAAAGGTGAGATCTTTATCCATCATTATTCCTAAATTCTTCACCACAGGTTTGGGAATGGGGGCATTCCAAGAGCAGGTGGCCACCACTCATTGCCCTAGAGATGGAAATCCCTGCCGACCAGAAGGATCTCAGATTTGGCTGAATTTAGATGCAAATAATTAGCAGCCATCCACTCCGAGATGGCTGTTAGATCCTCTTTAAATTTTGCAGAGTCTTGGCTGGGATTGTTGGAGAAGGAGATCACCAGCTGGGTGTCATCTGCATATGACACCAGGGAGATGCCCCGGGCTTTGGCCAGGAGAGCCAACGGTCTCACATAAACGTTGAATAAGGTAGGGCTCAATGCTGACCCCTTGGGCACCCCACAGCATAATGGGTGAGTACGGGAGAAGAAATGAGGGGCAGTAACTTGGAAGGTCCGGCCGTCTAGAAAGGATGAAAACCAGGAGAGGGCTTTGTCATTGACACTGATCTCCTCCAGATGTTGTAGCAGGATCTCATGGGAGACCGTGTCAAAGGCCACGCTCAGATCCAGCAGAATTATTGTTGTAGTTCTGCCTGCATCCAAGGAGGTCCGTAGCTGTTCTAAGACCACCAGCAAAGCGGACTCTGTATTATGCCGAGGCCGGAACCTGTTTTGAGATGTATCTAGTACTGAGTTTGCCTCCAGGTAATGAGTTAGGTTAGGATCAAATCAACATGTAATTCTGTGGTTTTGGAGAGGAACATGAGCAGCGAGATTGGTCGAAGTTTTCTGGCTTGGACACGTCTAATGTTGTTTTTTTTTAGTAGGGGAACTACCTTGGCAGGCTTCCAGGGCTTAGGGAGCACCACCAAGGATCGAGATAGATTCATTAGCTCCAAGCATTCAGGCAGGAGACACTGTTGGAATTTTCTAAAAGCATCGGGTCTCATGGGGTCATCTGGGGATCCTGATTTTACTTTGACAAACAGTGCTTCCATAGCTTTAAGGGAGATTATTATACTCTCTCTTGCAAGAAAAAGTGCACACGGCAGTCCATTCTACTGTCCAATGTACACTGATTGGTGGATTTGCTTGGATTTTCATTGGTTGTTCACTTCTCATTGGATCCTGGGAAGTGTAATAGTTTGTTATTACTTGGCTGCTGTTAAAATATATGCAAAAGAAGAAAGGTATAATACTCACCTCCAAGTCTTTTTATAAAATCCAAACTTTATGAATTTACCCATTAGAAAAATCTGTATTTACACTACCTAAAGGCAGTAGCGGCCAGCATTGCTCGGGGGTGGTGGGGCGAGCACGAGGGGTCACAGGGGAGGATTTGCGGGGGTGTTGTGAAGGGATCGCGGGAAATGTAAAAAAAAAAAATACATTAAACTTACCTTTCTGCCGTGCCAGATCCCGAGTCTTCTCGGCTCCTACTCTCCTGCCTCTGACAGGAACAGGAAGCATGCAGCCAGTCCCCCTCCCCCAAGCCAATCAAAATGCTACAAGCAGCGTTGTGATTGTTCGGGACGGCGCCAGCCAGGGGTTAATGGGGTAACCATGTTCTCCATGCAGGCTGCGTAGGGGAAGAGTACGCATGACTGGTTTGGGCGGCACAAGAGGGCCGGCCAAACAGTCTTTGCGCGCTCAGGAGTGGGGAAACCACTCCTCCTCTGCCCTGCTCAAAGAGCAGAGCAGCCCCGCCCACCCGCCCTCCGCAATGTACAAAGAAAACATAAAATTGTAATAACTTTTAGTTTTTAGTTATTACCATTTTATGTTTTGGCTTTCTCGCACAGCAAGAAAGCAGTGGGGCGATGCTCCTCCGCCCTAGTGGAGGAGCCGCCCCGCCTAAACGCGTACATGGTGGAGAAAAAATATTGTTCAGCTTTTAGTGCACACTGTGCTTCTGCCACAGAAAGGGTTACTTTCAAAGTAATTGTTTATATTTTATAACAGCACCAGACACAAACTACATACCACAAAAAACTAACATATGAGTCAGTGACATCTTTAAAGAAAAGGGGGGGAAATCACTATGACTAAAAATTAATCAGTAGAAGATAGTACCTTGGACCAAGATTATATTTCATCCAGCCTGGGTCTTTGATCATGTACCCCTCTCCTTGTCTATACAAGCTCCAGCTAGAAAGTCTGTCATCCAGCCCTGGACTTTCCCAAAATGTCAACACCATGAGCAACAATATTTGAAGGAGTAAAAGACCCAGGTATTAGAGTTTATATTGTTTGATGGAGGCACAGCCTGCACAAGAATAGCTTGGGATACTCTAAAGGCGTAAGAGGGTTTACTAAAGAATGTGTGTAGCTGTTGGTGGAAAAAGCAGAAGAGAACCACCTTAGGTTCCAATTAGTAGCACTAGAAAAACTGCATAATAATCTTATTTTAGCTCTAGACTCTGAAAACATAAAAATACAACAACCTGGCAAGCAATTCTAAGAACTTGTGCTCAAAATGTAACTATATCCAACTTGCAAATCGCCAGGCAAACCAGGAGATATAAGCATTTACAGTTTGCGCACAGAGGTAAAATACCTACTGCCTAAACACAATTCAACACTGCTACTTAAAGGGTTCTTTCCAACAAAACTGGGGAACAAATACACATTACAGATCAACACAACATTATTGTAGAATTTAGAAGTTATTATAAATCATTATACTCCACTGAGCATGCTAATATTGCTGAGCTGGATACTTTGAAAATAAGTATTACAAGCTTACCTCAAGCTATTACTTACCAGGAAACAATAGACACCATAAATCACTGCCATTAGGAAACGTCACTGGTAATGATATTATCCCTTCTCAATTTTAGAAACTGATATTCCCAGCAATAGCACCCCTTTGATTTCAGTTGCACTGAGATAAGGAAAGGGGCATAAATACCAGAGTCATTGAACCATGTTGTATAATAGTTTTTTGTAAAAAAAATAAACCACCAGACTCTTGAGTCACTCTGTGTCTAGGTTGACGAGATGCAGGTCCTTCTCACTTCCAGGCAAGAGGGCAGCAGGCAGCAGGTCAGCACAGGTCTGGAGGAAATACACAAAGCCCAGCTGCCACCCACACCAGACGTGTCTTCAGAGACAGGCAGAAGGCTCCAAATGGCTAAAATAGGTAAATGCTAACTTTCAAAAGTGGCAATTTTAGAATTACAATTTAAAATCTAACTTCCCTATAAAATAGGATTTTAAATTGTGATTCCAATGACACCAAACTTGGTGGTAGCATTTCTTCCCAATTGGAAATTACATTCATAAGGCGTAATAATTAAATCCCAATGTCAACCTATGGGAGAGATGGGCCTTACCGTAATGAAAAACGATTTTTCTCGCCGCCAAGTCATGTACAACTTAAAAGTACACGTCCTACTTTTTAAAGACACTGCACCCTGCTCTCGGGCTGTTCATGGTCTAGGTTTGGGCC
This sequence comes from Lissotriton helveticus, assembly GCF_964261635.1. NCBI lineage: Eukaryota > Metazoa > Chordata > Amphibia > Caudata > Salamandridae > Lissotriton > Lissotriton helveticus. The sequence continues at coordinate 200,549,400 of NC_136072.1, forward strand.
TGGCAAGAGGACTAACTTGCCAGGACAAACTGGCAGTGTAAAACTGCACACACAGGCTCTGAAATGGCAGGCCTGAGATATTTTTAAAAGGCTACTTAAGTTGCTGGCACAATCAGTGCTGCAGGACCACTAGTAGCATTACATGTGCTCTGTGCACATGTAATGCACTTTACTAGGGACTTAGAAGTAAATTAAATATGCCAGTTGTGGAGAAGCCCATACACTGTAGCACTAGTTAGCGCTGGTAAAGTGCCCAGAGTAGTAAAGCCAGCAAAAACAAGTCGGCAAAATAGGAGGTCAGAAGGTAAAAAAGTCAGGGGAACCACACCAAGGATGCCAGGTCTAAGCCTGAGCAAGTGGAAAGGGCTTCCAATCAAACTATATGGCCCTACTAATATTATGAAATGCTAATATCTCCTAATCTGTTATATTTATTTAGATCATTACCAATTCATCTCAGTACTACTTTTTTCAGAAATCTAGAAAAGGTACTATGGTCTTTTATTTGGGCCAATGGAAAGCCACGTCGAACAATGTTCTATCACACAGTGCATCACAGGAACCAAAGTTGCTGCACTGCCTTACGTGAGAGGGAGAGAACTCAGAAAGCATGATTTTTATAACTTTGTGTAAAAGGTAATCAGGGGCATGAAGGGGTTAAGGCTGGTAAAAAAATAGAGCTATCTGGACCTTTGATATACAGATATACTCTGATCGGCCCATTCAAAGTGGATAGGCAAATCCTGATTGGCTACTTACAACATGGCGAATATGTTGTGGCAGACATTACAGGTCTCTGGGATTAGTTCCTTAAGTACTGAAAAAAGATTCAGTGGCCATATAAGGGGGCAGGGTGTGCACATCCTGAGGCCTAGGACCATATGGGGAGTGGATTCCCATAGAGACACCCTCAAGTTAAAATAAAAAGAAATCTATATTAACTACCGTACTCAGCACGAAAGTCAATGTGATATCGCGGAAGCAAAAGTGTGGTAACACAGTACTGTGGTACCACTAAAACCTTAAAAATATGGAACAGGTATAGTCATAGACCAGAACCTGGGGCCAAGCGCCCTTGTTTCTTTCATCAAAAAATTAAACACAGCTAAGGATTTACACTAAACTTGTCGAAAAGCTCGATCTTGGTCCAGAAAGTGTGCTTTTGTGATTTGGTGTAATTTTAGGACCCATGACTCAGTCCCCTGTCCTGAAAAAAAGGTTAAAAAAGCCATGTAAGGGGACAGGGTAAGGCTATCCTGTCCCCATAGGCCTGGTGGGGGAGTACCAGAGAGATTCCCCTGTTGTCAAAAAGATTTTTTTCAAAAGTGCTTGAAAAACACCATTGTGGTGGACCAGGGCCCTGGGGTCACAGCTTTTATAATATTTTGATGAAGGGAGACTGCAGCTCCACTCCCCAAGCCTTTTTCTGACCTGTAGATCCCAATTCACAGGGCTACATTAAATTGAATGGGGAGGGGCGATTATCCACCCTCCCTGAGCCTCTAAGAGGCCCTGGGGACCCCTGGGCTGTTTTTAAAATTAGGGTATGGGCATGCCCCCCCCGCCTCATTTTGGTCCTATAGTACCCGGGCAGGTGTTTTAAAACAAGGGGAGAGGGGCATGCAGCCCCATACACAGCTTCATTGAGGCCGCTGAGACCCCATCCTCTGGGGTCATGGTTTTAAAATAAGGAGAGGGGGCATGCAGCCCCCTCCCCATGCCATGCTATGGCCCTGAGACCTCATCATCCATGTGTCCAACTCTGTTACGGTGTCCTCGGGACACTATCTTTTCCTTGTCTGTGGAAGTTCTTCCCTCCCCTTGCTCTTGCGGGCAGGGAAAAATAATTGCTCCAGCTTGGTGGCAGCAGGAAGAAAAGCTGTTCCAACCAGGTCCAGGTAGGCTCTCACCACCCCTGGAATGGGTGCTGATAGGGGAGCTGGCAGTGCTTCACAGGTCTTGTGGAATCCACTTGCACCGCCCACCATAAAAAATGAAATGTGGTGTCCCGGGTGGGTACTGGGGCACCCCTAGGTAAAAATGAAATAACAAATATAGTGTTGCCATATCCTGCCTTGCAGGGAGCCAGTGGGGCCACAGAGCCCTGGGGCTCCTGTGTCAGCCCCCAATGCCAAAAAGGGTGTGAGGTGTCCCGGGTGAGCTCCATGGCACCCTGAGTTACAAAACAAAAAAACTAAAACATATGTTGAGGCCGGCTCCTCCGTGGGGCCTATTAAATCAGGCCACTTGCAAGGAACCGACGGGGCCGCTTGGACACTGGGGCTCCCACCACAGCTCCCAACAAAATGTAAAAGTGTAAAGATGTAGGTGCTTAGAAAGAGCAATGAATGAGTGCCAATTTCTAATTCACTGCTCCAGCATGGAGAGCCCCATAAATTCATGAGAGGGTTTTTTTTGTATTCGTTTACAGTGGCAGTTCTTCCATGGGGGCGTTTGGGTGCCGCCCTCCCTGCTTTCTCGCCGTGCGAGAAGGCAGAAACAAATGGTAGCGTAGTTATTGCCGTTAATATAACTACCATTGTTTCTGCCTTCTCGCATGGCGAGAAAGCAGAACTTCCTGGTTTAGAGTTTTACTTGAAGGCAGGGGGGAGTGGCTTGGGGGAGTGGCTTGCCCACTGTTGTTAATACTGACTGTTTGGGCAGCCTGAGGCCGCCCAGACAGACAGTATTAACTACAGTGGGAAAGCCACTCCCCCAAGCCACTCCCCCTGCCCTCGAGTAACGCACCCAGTCCCTGACTCTCTGTATGCTGCAGAGAAAATCACGTAGCCTGGGGCAGCCGGCCGCACCAATCAACCTGCGGCGGTGGAGAAGGAGCCTGCCTGCCGCGCCGCCTTCCTGATGACGTGCTGCCTGCAGGACTTGAACCATGGCGGCAGAAGTCGGGACGGAGTCTCTACGGACGGTAAGTTTACTATTTTTATTTTATTTTAAATATATTTGTTGTTGTTGTTGTACCTCAACAAGGTGAAGAGTTGGAGTTTGATTTTGAAGAGTTCCCGTGTTGGTGTTTCATCGTTGTTGGGCATTACTGGCAAATAACTTAATCTCCGTTTTCGGTCAGCACTTGTTGTCTCGAGTTTTGGATCCATTTCAAAGATTACACAGCTTCCGTGCGTTTTGAAGCTGTGCTAAGTTGAAGTTTAAACTCAATTTTTTGACAGCATTTGTTGTCTTGAGTTTTGGATCCATTTCAAAGATTACATGGCTTCCGTGTGTTTTGAAGCTGTGCTACGTTGAAGTTGTGGCGCTGCATACATCTCATTTTCATTGGGGGTTTATTTCGCGGTCACACAGATTTACCCAGGTATGTGTCTTCTCTTTTATGGGATTTGGAGGAACGACTATTTGCCCTCTAACCCATTATATTTGAAAGGCAGTTTGGGAGGAGCAGTGTTTTGCTCTCTGATGTGGTATTTCCCCTGAGAGCTGCGCACGCGTGATTTTTCATCACAGCACAACTAGCACGCATTTACAGAAGGAAGAGGATTGCTGATTGTGTTAATTAAAGAACTTCATCAAAACAATAAGTGCGGGGGGGCGTGGCTAGCAGCCGGAGGGAATGGTCGCTTGTTAACGCGACTCCCGGCCCTCGCCCGATTATCCGGAAAACAGATCCGCTTTTACGCTGGAGACTCCCTAGCAACTGGGAGCCTCCCCAACCTTGACCACCGGAGCACGCCTGGTCACGGTGCTGGACCGATCGGAGGGACTGGGCCAGAGGTAGAGCCGCCGTCACGGAGATCCCCGGAGCCCGCACAATGGCGCCTGCGCTCGGGCTCTGCCCGAAGTCCTCCAGCGACTGCTGAGCGTCTGACGGAAGCTGCCGGAGCCTTGCCTGCTTTGCCGCTTCTCATCGCGGCTGTGCTGGGACCCTCTGCGACTGCCGGAGCTTCCTCCCGGCTGACTTGGAGCCTGTAAATTGCCTGCGGGGGGACTAGGAGCGTGTCGCCGGCCTGCCGGGGCGCCAATCACGCGACGCCCCGGCTCTGAGGCCTACTGTCCCCGGAGCTCCGGTGCAGGCTGCCTGTTGGCCCGCAATTTGCGGCAGACCTGCCGCCTGCTGCCCAGAAGCTGCTGGCACCCTGGGGTTCTACTCCTACCTCGCTACAGGGCGGAGGCTCGATATTTTGGTCTGGGCCTACTGGAGCCTACACTGCCCTTCTGCCCAGGCCGGACCTGAACTGTGGCCCACTGTGCTGGTCTCCCCCCCCCCTCTGCCTGGTATATTGGAGCCTGTGGGGAGATTGCGGACCGCTCAAGAGAATATTATCGGCCTGTCAAGGAGTTGTCCACGTGAAGCTTGGACTCGGGGGCTGGCCGCCGCTGGGGACCCGAGCCATTGAACCACGAGGGGAAGCGATCTCTTCACAAGCGACCGATTCACTTACCTGCCTGGTGACCTGGTTGAAGTGACTACCGCCCAGACTGCGTACTGCCACACTCGCAGCGTGAGCCCAGCGGAGGCCTAGGGGTGGATTCATTGCCTGCGGCCGCGGGAGACCTGTGGTGGTGGTGGTGAGTGACCTGCAGAAGCTCCTCTCCCTGAGTAGCAACCCACTTGACGCATCGTATCCCCAGCCATTCCACATTGGGTCGCCCGTAGATCGCCCGAGGGTGAGGTGGAGGTCTGGACCCTGTCTAAATTGCGCCACTGACTAGCTCCAGCCACTCTGGTGGCCCGACCTACGACAGGAGATGTCGTCTAACAAAGGTGGTAGGCCCCCGACCCAAAGGCAAATAACTAAAAACTCCTGGGGGTCCAGAGCTGAGAACAAAGACGCGGCCCCCCTTGCGGACTCAAAAACTGCGTCCCCGTCGCAGGGAGCGAAGCCGCTTACTCTAGAGGACGTCATGGAGGCGATCGCCGGAGTCCGCTCCTCCCTAGAAACCCGCATTGACTCGGTTAATATTGAGGTTACCCTTTTGCCAGCAGACCTGCGCAAGATGGACACTAAGGTCAAAGATGTAGAAGTCAAGACGGCGGCTCTCATTGACGACACCTCTACACTCCAACAGCAAGTCGCCCAACTCCAGACACAACAAAAACAGATGTCTGACCTGCTGGATGATTATGAAGGGAGGGCGCGACGCAACAATGTCCGAATTTTGGGAGTTCCGGAGAGACTGGAGGAGCCATCAGCGGACCTGTTAGTTGAGGAACTGATCACGAAACATCTCCGACCTAAGCAACTTTCGAGTTATTTTTCCATCGAACGGGCGCACAGGGTTCCAGGGGGCAAGCCAAAACCAGGGGCCCCACCCCGCCCCATCATTGCGAGGGTCTTCAACTTTAGGGACCGTGACGCTATCCTACAATCCGCCCGCTCAGGACCGCCTCGTCTCCTTGAAAATGCTCGCATTTCGATCTTCCCAGACTTCACGATGAAGGTGCAGGCGAGACGACGCAGCTTTCTCGAGGTCAAGAAGGCACTGCGAACTCAAGGTATTAAATATTCCATGCTTTTTCCTGCTAAGCTCCGCCTGGAGATAGATGGCAAAGCCTGGTTCTTCCTATCGCCGGAGGATGTGTGGGACTGGTTGGAGGGCTGGCGCCGAGCAGGAGGGTCTCCAAGGGCCACTGGAGGTTCGGACGACCTTCCGAGAGAGGACCATCCGCCAGAAAGCCAAGACTTGTTTGCTGAAACTCCTGCCGATGGACGGGGATGATTCCCGCTCCTGCGGGATCTCCTTGAATGGCTGTTGACTGGTTTTCTACCGACTTCCCACCTTTTGTTTTTAATGTGGATGGGAGCGGCGGCCCTCTGTATCTTATTGAACACCTGCTCTTGCACAACGCCCTATCTGGCCCGATCGGGCTACACCAGCTGACCAAAAAGTAACTTTTCTACTTTGTGAATGTTGAATGGGGTCTATTTATAGTCTTATACTTATATCATGTTTGCCTTGCTTTCAGATTCGGGCGAGCGGCTTTACCGGCCGACCGAGTCCCCCGATTCTGGTAGGGAGGGCGACAGGCACTCTGCCTAGTTGGGGTGTGGATAGTTCTAAATCCGCGGGCAGGGAAGCAGGGAGGGGGGAATGGGGGTGGGGTGACGGGTTGTGGGGGTGTTTGTTTTTTGTTTTTATGTCTTTTACTGTTTTCAGCGGAGTCCTTTTTGGTCGTGATCTACTGCACACACATGGTTCCTTTCTGACAGATTGGCCACCTCGGTTGACCTCCGGTCCCCCCGGGACCAGAGATCCTCCCGATCTTATGCTCCGATGGGTTCCGAGGTCTCGCTATCATGAGCGGGTCCCCTCCAGCCCTCACTCATATCAGCTCCTTCACTCCCGTTGCTATGGCACAGACTCTCTCTAGAACCCTTAATATCCTGTCCTGGAATGTCAACGGGCTGGGTCACAAAATAAAAAGGAGTGTAGTCCTCCAGTTTCTACGGCGCCACTCCCCAGACATAGTCCTACTCCAAGAAACACACTTAGTGGGTAACACATGCCAGGCGCTCCAACGTGGGGGATATAAACTATTAGTCCACGCAGGGTTCTCTTCGGGATCCCGAGGAACTGGGATTCTGGTCCGCAAGTCTCTTGCACTTACCCACACTCGGACTTGGGCGGACCCCCTTGGCCGCTTTGCGCTAGCTGAGACCGCCTGGGAGGGGCGCCCCCTGAATATTATCTCAGCGTATCTTCCACCGACCTTGACCCGAGACTCCCTCAGGGAACTCGGCGCCCAATTACTAGGCCTCTCCCCAGGTACTCTCCTGATAGGCGGCGATTTTAATGTGACGATGTGCGATGACATGGATCGTAAGCCCAAGCGTAGCTCCCACCGACGCAGCTCGGACTTGGCAGACTTTACACACGCCATGGGGCTGACAGACATCTGGCGTATCCACCATCCCGACACGCCGTACTTCACTCACTATTCCAATGCACATAACAGTATGTCTAGGATTGACTACCTATTTGGCCCCACCGCGGACATTGGTTGCTTCATCCACCCGAAAGGCCTCCCCCGCGGCATCTCCGACCACTCACCGCTTAGTGTAGACCTCACCTATAACTGTCATGTTACCCGAGGCCCCATTGTCATCAACCCCTGGATAATGCAAATCCCTGACATTAGGGAATCATTGCAGAAACGCAGTGAATTCTACTTTACTGAAAATGTTGGGTCTGTGAATTCGACGGTCACACTCTGGGAGGCGTACTTGGCAGTGATGAAGGGAGAAGCACTGGCCCTAAAAAATGGTTACGTGCGGAAGCATAATGAACAATTACTTCAGGCTGAATCGGAACTCATTAACCTTGAGACATCCCATAACATCGCCCCGTCAGATGCCACTGCGGATAAGCTCCGCACTCAACAACTAGTATATAAGGCCCTGTCCCGAGAGAAGGCACAGGCGCGACTACTCCACACGCGTCACCGAGTTTACGAGTTCGGGGACAGCGGGGGTAAGATGCTTGCTTGGCTGGAGCATCGGGACCAAGGGTCCAGATGGGTACCATCCATAGGTCTGCCGGATGGTTCCACGGTGACGGATCCTCGAGATGTCGCGGAGGCCTTCGCTGACCATCTGGAACAAGTCTATACAGCTGGTGGTGGTTACACGGCTGAGGAATCCCGGCAACTCCTGGATGAGATGCGTCTCCCAACTGTGTCAGACGAGGATAGACTGGCCCTGGACGCTGACATTACGGCAGAGGAACTAACTGCGGCACTATTTGCCGTTAACTCCGGCAGGGCTATGGTGGGCCCATTGAGTTTCTAAAGGGCATGGTCCCGGACGTTATCCCCCACCTTCGAAATATGTTTATCGAAAGTAGAGAGAACGGAATCCTTCCACTCGCCCAAAGGCTGGCCTCTATAGTGGTTATTCTTAAACCCTCTAAACCACCCACAGAATGCGGTTCCTATAGGCCTATCTCCTTGATCAGTGCGGAGGCGAAGGTTCTGGCCAAGCTATTGGCGACTCGCCTTCTCTTGGTGCTCCCCTCCTTGATTCATGATGACCAATCTGGTTTTTTGCCAGGTCGCAATACAGCGGTAAACCTTCGCAGGGTTCACAATGTATTGAGTCGCAGGCCCACAATACAGCACGATGCGGCCATCTTGTCCCTTGATGCCACTATGGCATTTGATTCGATCGAATGGCCGTATCTCTTTGAGGTCCTTCGCTGCTTTGGCTTTGGGCCCCAATTCATTATCTGGGTGCGACTTCTTTATACAGACCTCTGGGGCCAGGTCCGAGTTAACACGCATACGTCCAGGAGGTTTCCGCTTCGTCGGGGCACCAGGCAGGGTTGCCCCCTCTTCCCGCTACTGTTTGCCCTCACCCTGGAACCCCTAGCCCATTGGATCCGCACAGACGCCTCCATTAGAGGCCTGCAGTGGACTGATGACGTCACGGACAAAATTTCTCTATATGCGGACGACATATTAATATACGTGTCATCCCCTCGTTCCTCAATCAATAGCTTGTTTCATGCGCTTACTAATTTTGGCAAGTATTCCGGATATTCCATAAACTGGACTAAATCTGTGCTTTTTATGCTACATGGACCCTCGCCCAGATTGCCAAGAGGGTTTGCCATCACAGAGGCCAAGGAGGGCTTCATGTATCTAGGCATCTTTGTCACGCCAGATTCCAGGGTGTTCTATGATCGCAACTTGTTGGCCCCCCTGCGTAGGCTTCGCAATGACGTTGCCCACTGGCGCTCCCTCCCACTTTCGCTCCCTGGCAGAGCTGCGCTGTTTAAAATGTTGGCACTCCCGCGCTTCCTCTACGTCCTGCAGAACTGCCCCTTCTTGGTCCCAGACTCTTATTTTCGCACAGTTGAGAGTGAGCTTCGACTTTTGCTATGGGATGGAGGGGCCGCCAGGATTGCCCTCTGCAAACTCTTCCAGAGCTGGTATGATGGGGGCATTGCCCTCCCTAACCTTCGCCTCTATTACTGGGCCTCACAGCTGGTTGCTGTGAACCACTGGATACACGGTTCGTCCTTGAATCCGGCCTTCCTCCTGGATAGGTCCCAAACTGGCCGTGAGGGATACCTGGGGGCTCTCTATGGTAAGCCCTCCAGAACTAGATATGTTGGACCGATGGCACACACAGTGGCTATTTGGCACAAGGCTACTAAATGTTTGGGATGGGCGAATAGGTATACTAGAGCGACACCCTTGTGGTCTACACAGGGCCTGGGCTCCCTCTGCTTCAGTCAGGGTTTCGATAAATGGGACATGCTTGGGATCTCGGAGTTAGGAGACCTTGTTCATAAGGGAAAAGTGTTGACTTTTAATGACCTTCAGACTAAATATGCTATGAATTTTTCCGATATCTGCAAATTACACATGCTATTCTTGCGGCTGTCCCAGATCTTGCCAACCTTCCTATGACCTCTCCTCTTGAGGACAGACTACTGTCGGAACCTCTCCCAGAAAAGGCCATCACCCTCACCTACCGTAAGCTATGCAATAATCTCCCCGATCCCTTTCAATCTCTGCGGTCCAAATGGGAGGCTGACTTAGGCCCTTTAGACGAGGAAGATTGGCGCTCGGCCTTAATGTCCCAGAGAGAGTCGGCTATCTGTCACAGATTTCGGCTGATCCAACTGAAGGTGCTACACAGAGCATACATGTCTGCCCTCACATTGGCCAAAATTGGACGGGCCCTGACACCCTGTGTCTACGTGGATGTAGCCTCCCTGGTACCTTCTACCATGTTTTGTGGGAATGCCCAGTAGTGCAACAGTTTTGGGCTGGAGTGATTCGAAAAATGAGTAGCTCCCTAGGTAAACCACTCTTGCTGACACCCACAACGTGTGTCCTTAACATCTGGGGGGCCAATGACCTGACTGACCCTGAGCTACAATGGGCGGCACTAGGCTTCCTGTTGATCAAGCGCTCGATAGCGATGAAATGGGGTTCGCCGGACGGTATATTGGTGGTGAGCTGGGTGGCTGAAATGGATCGTTGCATGATCGCGGAAAAAACAGTGTACAAGGTTCGAGGATGCCCCAAAATGTGGGATAAGAAATGGGGACACTGGAATGTTTATCGGGGGGAGCTATGTGATTCTCCTACTATGGAACTGGCCATGTCCCGGGATGGCACTATGAGAGGCCATGTACTGTGAACTTGTCTCTTTATTTGCTTTGTGTGTGATTTGATATGCAATGCAGTGCTTGCGACTGTTTTCCGACTCTGCTTTCTTTGTTCTAGTTTTACAAAAAAGAAAACCAGGTAGCTACTACATCCTTGTGTGCATTGATAGTTCTGTATACACCTTCTTCTGCTACACCGCCGGACCCCAGGGTTGTCGGCTGAAGGGCTGTGTTGCTTTGACGTAGTTATGATTGTGTCTGCCGGCCCCTGGGTTGTAGGCGTTGACATATGTCTTACGGAACTGCAAATAAAGGTTTTTACAAAAAAAACAATAAAAAAAAAACAATAAGTGCGCAAACCTAGATGAAGAGGAACGACGCTTCGCCCTCTTTCATGTTACTACAAGTGTGTGACTGTAAATGAAGTAGTACAACGCTTCGCCCTCTTCTATGTTGAAACATACTGTGCATATCAGTTAACCGCATGCGTGCAGGCGGAATTCCGCCCGTACGCTGGGATTTACTCATTCCCATGTTTCATGACGAGCTGGGCTCGTCATGAGCGTGCGAGGAGGCTACCTCATGACGAGCCCAGCTCGTCATGAGCGTCGAAGGGGTTAAACAGTGGCGGTTCTTCCATGCGGGAAAGAGGACAGAGGGGACGTTACAGGGCAGCGTTGTGTGATATTAGGCAAATCTCTTTGCTTCACAGTTCCTCATTTCCTTTGATTTATTAATGTGGGAGCAGCCGCAGCAGCGTGTGAACTGTGAAAACGAATCGATATAAACTGTACAAGAGGCAGACCGGAGCACGGGGCTAATGCATGCGGAGTTATATTGTTAATAAATGGATCATTGAAAGCCCATAAACACATTGAGTGCCCGCAATTCTTTAATTTTAGTATGACAGTAATTTTTCGCCTCACTACTTTCAAATGTCACCAGCCGCCACTGTTCGTTTAGGATCCTGGTGGTGCCCTTAGAAGGGGCAGAGGCACCACCAAGCATTCTTTATCATTTGTGGAGCTGCTGCGAGCAGCCCCCAGGAACATTTAAAAAAACATATTGGGAGTCCACCTGTACTTCCCAACAGTGGTAAAATCCCCCTTAGTGGGAAAGCACTGGCACTTTTCCAGCACTTTGCATTACTCATTGGGGGAAGGCACTGGTGCATTACGCATAAAGGGAGAGCATGACACTTCTAATCACTGGTGCATTACTCACAATGGGAGAGCACCAACACTTCTCAGCACTGGTGTATTACTCATTATGAAACAGCCCCTGCACTCCTCAGCTTGGTGCATTACTCATAGTGGAGAGCACCATCACTACTCAGCACTGGTGCATTACTCGTAGTGGGAGAGAATTTGCACTTCTCAGCACTAGTGTATTACTCATAGTGGGACAGTACTAGTACTTCTCAGAACTGGTGCATTACTTATAATGGGAGAGCATCAGCACTCCTCATCATTGGTGCATTGCTCATAGTGGGAGTGCACTTCTCCGCACTGGTGTATTACTCATAGTGGGTAGCATGTCACTTCTTAGCACTGGTAAGTTACTTATAGGGAGACATTACTGAGGAGCAGTGAGAGACATTGCTTTTCTGTGCACAAACTTCTTTCTCTACACTGACCTCAAATGTATTGCATGTGTACATCTTCCACACTGTAGTTAACTGAGCATGATTTTTGCACTCCACCAGAACAGCACCTTGACCGGTTTGCAACACGTCAAATGATGTGGTAACTTTTTTGCAACAGGGAAGGGGGTCGCAGAGGGCCCCTTGCACTTTGACAGTTGTGTTGGGTGACCTCTTAGGGAGCAGACAGTGGTTGCAGGGACTACTGCCTGCATGCCCAGATATCCTTCCTAAATGAAACATTTTTAAAAGATTTTTTAAGCATCACTATTCCTTTTAGGGAACATGGGCTGCTTTACCAAAAAAAAGTTCTTGTGTGGGAGTACAAACATAGGGAAGATGGTCTGTTGTTTATTGTAGGCCTCTCCAGTTCTTTGCAGGCCTCATCCCTACCGTTTGTTGCCATTCATAGGGGAGGCGCAAATAGTGACCTACCCAATTAACATTCATTAGGCTAAACATTATGTGACCCTCAAGCATCAGTTAGTCCACCGTGGCACCCAAAGTAGATATAATCACACATAGCAAGTCAACCTGGTATATGGACTTGCCAAGCAAGTGTATGTTTGACTGCTTATCAGGTTTTTTTTAGAGAGCTGGCAGTCTAGACCAGGGTCTTTTCTAATCTTATTGGGAGAGTATTAATTAATCCCACAGTGGATATAAACACTCCATGCAGGCTGAATAAATCCAAGTCTAAAGCTTCTGCCCTGCTAGTGAGAGACCAAATTGTTGGTTTCGTGGGGTGGGAGCCCTGGTCAAGCAGCAATTACAATCCTTGTCAGGGTGAGGTGCAAGCCAACCCTAAATTAACCTGCACTCAACCCTCTGGTAGCTCAGCACAGAGCAGTTATGCTTAACTTAAAGGCAATTTGTTACGTGTTTGTGAAACACTTCAAAGAGTAATAACGTGAAAACACCACATCAAAAGGATCCTACACCAACCAAGTTAGAAAACTAGATCTTTCTTTAATAAATAAAACAAGACCAAAGGGACAAAAATCCAATTAGTGGAACCGGAGATATTGAATTCTAAAGATTTGAGTGAAAATAGCGCAAAAAATCACAAAGCACCAACTGTAGAGAGCTGGTCGCGCCAGACCGGGATTAAGTCACAAGTTTAGGCTGACCGCATTGAGCGCAGGCTGGTTACAGGGAGCCAGTTAGGCCCGCTGACCACATTAACCTAAATCCTGGTTTGTGGAGCATTGTGAGGATCCACGTCAAAGATGCATCGCAAAGCCAAAGCGATGCATCGGTTCCGAGATGTGGCGAGGCTTCAATGCGGGGGCCTGCAACATCATTGAGGCTCCTGTCGGCGTGGCTTGTTATGCGATGTCCAGCATTGAGCTTACAGCTCGCAGTTGTGGCGATGTGCCAGTACTTAGGAGCTGTGAGGCCGCGATGTGGAATCCGCTATCAAGGCTGCCATCAACAAGATATGGAAGTGTCAGCCGCAAAAATGTTTCGCGCAGTGGGAGTTTGTAAGGCGCTGTGGGCTGCAGCAGTGATGCAGGTCTTTGCAACGTGTCCAATTCACGCAGCAGCGGATATGCCTAGTTTCTGCTCGGGTGCGCGTCCTGCAGAGGAGATGTGTCAGTTTCAATTGATCCTCAGAGGCTGGAATAGCACCTTAAACCCACTTCCAAGGGTCCAGGACTGGGGTTGAACCACTTGGCAGGATAGGCTCACAGATGGCATAGTCTAGGAGAAGATGCACAGTTATTGGAAGCCTGTTCTGTCTCAAAGGATCTAGTCAGGGGGCCAGCCAACTAGCCCTTGGAGTCACTCTGGGATCTGATTTCAAGAAATGCAGATCCAGTCCTTCTCACCTAAGCAAGAGGGCAGCATCCAAGACCAGCAGTTCCTTCGGAGCTGCAATCCAGCAGAGAGGCATACCTTTCAGCAGCACTACAGTTCTTTTTCCTGGCAGAGTATCCACAGGCCCAGAAGTGTAGTGAAGTGGTGGTGTCTGAGGACTAGCATTTATACCCAGTTGTGCCTTTGAAGAGGGTTGAAGTTTCTAGAGGCATGCCTTTGAAGTGCCCCCTGGATCCAGATTAACTACAGCGTGTATGCAGCCCTTTGTGTAGAGCCAGGCCACACCCTAGCCGTTTTGTTTCAAAAACTTTATTCCGTGTGTGTAAGACAACCATAAAAGTATACATAAAGAAAAAATTGAGTACATTACAAATGAATGGTATAACAATTGTAAAAGATAGTACAAGACAAGACAATGTCCCGTATACAACATAATACCAAAACTTATCACTTCTAAAAGCACTTAAAAGTGTTTAAAAGGGGCATAATCCCCTTTTGAATTTCGGTAGGGTCATCACTGTGTCGGTATCACAATACTTTTGCAAATATTGATCGCATTAATAATAAAAGTACTACATTGAGACAGACCTTAACATCACTTAATTCAGACATGTATTTTAAGGCAGCAATATGCGATCCATCCCCTTGTGCAACAAAGGTTGTTTTTAAATAATAACTTCTAAAACTAGAATAAAAACCACAAAGCAGTATAAAGTGCACTGTACTTTGCTTGCTCTGGCCATCACATGGGCAAGGGATCAAATCTAAGGGACAAGTTTTCATATTAGGGAAGGGAACTACATAGTGAGCAATCCCCAGTCTAAATCTAACTACTACAAAATGGTGCAGGAGAATAGGAATATAGGTTAAATAGTCTTGACAGCCTTCCGTAAAAGTAAGTGTTAGATAAAACGTGACAGTTGATTACCTCCTCTCACAATCCAACCGGACTTCCCTTTGCTGGTCATGAAAGTTTCTCTGATATACAGTTTGGTAAGTGATGTCACCGATAAATGGTTAGTCCTGACAGGAATCTTAAATAATTTTTTGTAAAAGGAATTAATATAACTTAACCAAGGAATCGCCAATACATTGTCCTGGGACAAACAGTCTAAAATAATTGAATTGGTAAAACTGGTTTCATCTTTGGCCCATATGGAACGCCAAAGCAACAAGCTGCGTAGTGCAGCTATGCCTTGAGATATTGTAGCCCTACTTCCCTGAGAATGATCTCAGAAGAGGCCGAGGTAGACAGACTAAGTAGGTGTTTGAGGAAACCATTTTCCTCCATCTGAAGTGCCTTACTATTATGGTGGCCCCACACACCAGCCCCGTAAGTTGCAGTAGATAGAACCCTTGCACTATAAATTGCTATCATCTCCTCAACCGGCCTAGAGCCCAAGCTTCACTGAAAATCAAAAAATTCCATGCGTGCATCTGTTCATTTTGCTCTTGATATTAGTGACTTCACGGGACCATGAGCCATTACCTGAAAAAGTAATACCCAGATAACAAAGGTATCAACAGTAGCTACCAGCGACTTATCCATAAAAAATGTTCTTCATTGTTTGTCCCTTGGCCCACATATCATTGTATGCATTTTGCTTTTGTTAATATTCAATTTTCTAGCAGCAATAAAATCCCCAAAGGTGTTCATTAAATGCTGCAGCCTTACCAGTGTCCTGGCAAGCAAGACAGCATCATCTGCATACAAAAGCACTGGCGTGGGGCACCCAGCAACTTGTGGGATGTCGGCATGCATTGTTTGTAAGGTCTGGTCCACCCCATTTATAAACAAAGCAAATAGTAAAGGGCCAAGTGAGCAGCCTTGCCGAATACCGCGCTTAGCTGTAAAGTTGTTGGTACATTTTCCTCGTGGACCATAGCATACTTTACACACTAGGGGCCAGATGTAGGTCGCCAAATACCGGTCGGTAACGGATGAATTTGGCCGTTACCGATTGGTATTTGGGATTTGACATGTAGGGGGCCTCATATTTACAGAATCGGTATATTTACCGATTCGGTAAATTTACAGAATCGGTAAAATACCGAATCGGTAAATTTACCGATTCTATAAATCCATATGTAGGTGGCACTTCAAAGAGTGCCACAGGCCCTTTAGGAGTCGGTATTTACCACCCAATCCTATTGGGTGGTAAAATACCGAATTCCAGTGTACATGCACATCTGTGCATGTACACCTATGCCATGTGACACACAGACATGCCCTTAGGGCATGTATGTGTGCCACATGGCACACAAGCCTGCAATTGGGGTGCCACAGGGTGTCAAAGTGACACCCCGTTCCCCCTGCCAGGATTCGGTATTTACCGATTCGGTAAATACCGAATCGGTATTTCCCATTGATTCCTATGGGCTTCAAGGCCCATAGGAATCAATGGGAAATACCGATTCGGTATTTACCGAATCGGTAAATACCGAATCTTACAGAATCGGTAATTATAAAAGAAAAATTACCTACATCTGCCTACTTCCAATTTACCTACTCTTAAATACCGAATCGGTATGATTCGGTATTTAAGAGTAGGTAAATCGGAATTACCTACATCTGGCCCCAAATTCTTGTATAATCTTGCCAGCAAGCAAATAATAGGCCTAGGTGCCTCCATAGTGAGCAGAGTAGTCTAAAGGATAGTGTGGGCTATTGGATCGAAAGTGAGGCTCAAATCAGCAAAACAGAGAAATAGTCTTCCGCCTTTGGCACTTATATATTTGTCTATTAATAGGCTCTGATTCACGCATTGCTCTTGGAACCTTTCCTAAAACCAAGCTGTACTGGTGAAAGTATTGAGCAATCCCAGGCCCATTCTTCTAATCTGTTAAACAGTATTTTGATTGTCACTTTCGCTGATGAGTCTAGCAATGACATTGGCCGGTAATTCTTAGGATCTGATTTATTACCCTTCTTGAAAATTGGAACTATAATAGATTTTCCCCATGTAGACGGAAACACTGTCGTCGCAGCCATGTTGAAGACTCTAGTTAAAATTGGGGCCCATAAATCAACAGTGATCTTAAAAACATCTACTGGCAGCCATTCTGGACCTGGGGCTTTTCCCCCTTTACTTTCCTCCAAGGCCCCTGACACTTCTTGTATCTTAATGTCCTGGGGTAAGGGGGACCAAATCAACTGTTCCTTATTTTGGATTGTCACAATTTCTGTCATCGGAGGTTGAAAATTTCCGGAAAATGAACAACCCAGGAATCACAGGTGGCATTTAACCTGTTTGTAAAGTATATTTTAATCTCATTTTTAAACTTGTATTCTTGAAATATATGGAAATCTCAATGCTTTTCTGAGTGAACCTCGAATAAAGCTGAATTTGACTTGACTTGACTTGGATGTGACAACAATACGGGGAATGAATCATCCTTTAGGAAAGGGGAATTAACAGTATCCCAGAATAATTTGCTATCTGCTGTATCAGCTGCCAGTGACACTTTGGATCATACTACATCTCGGAGAGATTGAATCAACAGATTATCTCTCAGATGTCTGCAAAGGGCCAGTATCAGATAACCTAGAGTACATGCGTGGTCAAACCATCCTGTGCTATGGAGTTGTTCATGCTAACCGCTCCAGAGTGCGAGCAAGCCTATGCCTTCCGTAAAGCCATTGAATCCAAGATCCCTGAGTAAAGGTGTATGCTCCATAGTGTGACCTGTATCATCTGTGAAAGTACTGGACTTGTGATGAATTGGGAAATTAACATGGAAGCTAATAATCGTAAGAACATGTAGGGCTTGAACGCGAGATGTGCAGTTTTCTTCTTCCTTCTCTTCCCACCTACAGGTATCCTTTGTTCAATCCAAAAGAGGAGTGCAGACAACGAAGCTGGATTTTACCACAATATGTAGTAATTATGCTACCGTGGCCTAAATGTGCCTAGACGGTCTTGGGCCTTCTACTGCTCCTGAGTGGACTTAATAAAGTAATCTACCAGTAGTATAAAAGTGTCTTCAGTAGTCAGGCTCCTATTGCTCCTGAGTGGACTTCATAAAGTGATTAATTGGTGGAGTAACTGGGCCACCAGGGCTTGGGTACTTTTGCGCCAGTAACAACTTTAGCCATTGCCGCATGAGGGAGCTCCTTTCAGGCAAACATTCGATCACGCCCCATAAAGAATAATGAACTTCAGAGTTACTAGTGTTCACTTCCCCTACAAAGATGTGGGATCTCCTAAAACGTTACTTGGATGGCCCAAAATGGCACTCACACTCACTTTTGTATACTGCTTCATGTGTAGAGTGCAGTTAAATGCTGCTACAAGAAGTTTGGAAAACTACTCGAGCATTACATGAAAACTGTACACTTTACATGACACAGCAAGCACCCTTCAAGACACATGCTCTGTAATATTGGGTCCATCTATAGCCTCCTTGGACAGCACCTTGAAGCCTAGGCAAGAGGAGCAGAAATTACTATTGTACTGCTAAAATGTAATTAATAATGGGAAGGATTCATTATGGGTGATGTCTCTTAAGTGTTGATTTTGCTGGGTCTGAATCAATCAGATGTAAGGAAATTCTTCGGTTATAGTATTTCCCGTCATGTGGCTGAATGAGTGCCCGCTTAACCCCACTTTCATTAATACCATCGTGTTATAAAGTATGCCTTTTTCTAAATATATGTAATAATTATTCTCTTTTTTGCTTGGAGAGAAGCTACGAGACCCATGTTTAACTCCAGCTGAGTTTTAAGCAACAATAATGGACCAGTGTGAATTAAAATGCACCATTCACTACTTCTCCCTAAAGTGGACGCGATCTACCCATAACTATCAAACACATTTTGTTTTGATCACTGTTACTGGCTCACACTGTTTTATAAAGCTCCATTTCTCACTTGTGTGTCGGAAAGTCCCCAAAGAGAACTCCAAACTCCGTGCAAAAGTTTATTTAAACATTCTCAACTTTGGACCAGTTACACTACAATATGCTTTAAAATGAAACAGGACCCTGCAAGTAGTTTTTCACCAGAACCCCATCATACCTTTTGACTAGCCTGCTGCGTGGATAGATGTGAGTCCAGTGAGGTGGAAATCTGATGTTATCATATCCATTATCTACTCTGAAGTGAACAACAGTGTATGCCATGACACTCCACTGCAACAGAAGGCAGAGGGCCTCATTTACTATATTTTGACACATGGCAGCGCAGCAATCCTTCCTGCTGTGCTGCCATGCATCTAAATAAAAGGAAGGAAATGCACCTTATCTACAAGATATAACACATTTCTGTCCTTCTTCCCTGCGCTGGTGCACAAACAGCAGCCATGAACCAATGCAGACACCCTTGTGCCGTGGTGCAAGGGTGCCTGCAATGCAAGTATGATTGTTGTTGTGCAGGAAAGGACACCTTCCTGCACAAACACAATTATTAATGGTGTTTTGCTCCTTCTATGTATGTAGAATGAGCAATAAAAGTATTTTTCCTTGTTGAACCACTCCAGCGCCTCCCCTGGGGAGGCGTAGGATTCTGATTCGTTTCGAGGTTTACCACACTTTGTAAATCTGGGACTGTGTCAGGTTCCATGGATGTTGCATGGAAACACCCACAGCAACACCCATGAAACACCCATTTCACGCAGAGTAATGTGTTAAAGGGGCCTATATTTACAAGGCCATGAAAAGTCACGCAGAGTGACTCTACCTGGCCTTGTAAATATGGGCTGGCACACTGCGCCGCCTGTGCACCTAAAAAAGTGACGCACCTGCGGTGTAATAGGCTTGTAAATGAGGCCCAGAGTATGCAAATTTCCATCAGAAGGTATTAAGAGTCAAAGACAGAAAAGTGGGCACTGGATAAGGCAAAATGTTGCACCCACTAGTACTAACATTACGAAAGACTTGTTCATTTCAGTTCCTAGACGTGCCCTTAATGGATAGATTTTGTCAAATTCTAAACATCAAATTTAATGAAATGTTGTGTTGATGTTTATATGTTTCCGCCATTAATCTTCATGACCTACCCAGGCTTCTTCACAGCCTTCCCAAGCCTTGAATCCTGGAAATTATAAAATTAGTGTTGAACTTTGCACTGATGTTTTATTTGTCTATGTGCCTAAACAGCTATGGGACTACAGATTATGGTGATGTACAGTAAGACTATTACCATAAGGGTGTTTTGGCATATATGCAATGCATACAGGTTTTTCTTCCTAGCTTGTCAGTTCTTCACTGGTATTAGACATCTGTAAGTTGGTCTTAGCTCATTTCTACATTGTCACTATCATCAGATGGAACACCTTGTTACTTGTAGACAGCTATAGGAGTGTGTCTAGAGCTGAGGTTTGCTAGTGACTTCCCTGTGCTAATGGCAGGGGGACATATTTGTTTTAGTCTGGTTCGGACAGAAGGATAGAAGAACACGAATTTGCCCTCCAAATTTCTCCAGCTCTAGGAAAGCTTCTGTTCTTAGCCCCTTGAGTGCTCATGACGGAACCAGGCCGCCATGAGCCACGGGCGGCATTAATTCCCCTGTGCGGGCAAATTAATGAGCGGGGGAGGCGTGACGGAACCACGCCATCATGAGCACACGCCGCCCATGACTCATGACGGCGTGGTTCCGTCACGAGCACAGCAGCAGCACCGTGCTCACCCTCCCACGCCGCAGCAAAATTTGCGCAGTGGCGAAGGGGTTAATGTAGGAAGACAATTTTTCTGATTCAAAACACATTAGCACGTACTCTCTCTATGTGTCCTGTCCTGTTTTGTTAACTTGTTGGTGATAGAGATTAAAAAAGGGGAGATGTAGCATGAAGGAAGGATGAGCTATGATCTGGTAAAGGGATAGAACTACCCTAACTAGTGTATATTTAGGGATCACTGCCGATATTTCCTTGTCTGAACTATGTACAAATTGAATATAATACATACATGTTTTTTGTTGCCTAAATATCTTATCAGAAATGTTGTCCGTAAAATATAGTTGACATCTGTGCCCAAAGGAACCATTCGTAACGCCTTATATTTCTAAACGTATATTTCACTTTCAAAGAGACTCTGCCATATAACAATTTTAGGTCAGTTTCGGTTCAGCCATTCATACTATTATACATTTAGGTACTTACAAAAGAGGTAGCCAGGTTGCCTTAGACAATAACTACATGTGTGTATTTTTTTTGCAAAAATAAGGGAAGTTTGTTTCGTTAGCTATGGCTATGCATGTTTTGCAAAAAAATCTACTGCTTACCATAGGATGTCCCTGGTAGTCAACACAAAGGAGTAAATAGAAACAGAAAAACTGAACTTCTGCAGCCTCCTAAAACATAGAACATTTTTGTAGGGGTAGCCATGGCAGTGCTGGGAGGCGAGTACTGGAGGGTGCAACAGGGATCATGGCTTGGTGGCATTCAGGATAGGCTGGCAGTGAGTGACAACTCCAAGGAAGCAGCAGGACACCTCTTGGGTGGACTTTTGGGGTGGGGGATGTAGGAAGGTGGATATCTGACTATGGTTACCCCCAAACTTTTTGCCGGGTGTTTAGCTGGTTTTTGACATAGTTGGCCTGGGATCCTGCTATTCAGGGCTCCAGGCTAATTGCTCTCTCCTTAAAATGGACTCCATGTACCTTAGGTACATACCCAATTGGAATTGGTTCACCTTATTGGCCCCTGTAACAGTGTACCCAGGTACCCAGGGCATAGGTGCTTCCAAGGCCTACCAGGGGCTGCAGCATGTATTGTGCCACCCCTGGCCTGGCCTCCATATTTGACACAACTGGCTGATCACTCAGCTGGGGTAAGTCGGTGTAACCACCCCTTACTTAGGTGTAGTATGCCTATACCTAACCTAAAATGGACACATATGTTCCTATCAGTCACTCCTATGGAAGGCCTCATCAATCCTGGAGGCAGAGTGCTTGGAAATATGTGAGATGGTGCTCTGGCATGAGCTGAGCCTGTCGGCAGCTTTCGGAACCATGTCCTTTAGCTGTTTCATGATATTGCCATACCATATACTCTTAAGTGCATTATGAACCTCGCGGTTAAATGCTATCTTGGGTTTGGCTTTATCAAAACATGTCGAGTAAGATGTCATACGAATTGGAATACTACCCCTCGCCAGTACTGGCGACGGGGGTAGCATTCCACCCTTCTAGAGGGACACGACATGTACCTAGCCTGAACCCCGGTTAAAGTTAAACAGAGCCTTAGCATCCCAAAATGGATGCTGCCACCACAGACACAAGTCTGACCTCCTGCTGCTGGGAGTCCTTCGAGCGAGGGCAGCTTGGACAAAGGGTTTCCTGCCTGGGGAGGTGCTAGCACCACTCCAGACAGGATTTTGTGTATTGGGTAGGACAGGGCTGAATAGAATCAGACATGCCTGGGGCACACAAGGTGTCCCTGTGCATAGGCCAGTTCAAACCGGTGCTGGGGCTTTCCAGCCCCAGTCCTGGCGTGAAACTGGACAAAGGAAAGGGGGTGTAACCACCCCCCTTCCTGGTTTCACCCAGAGGAGGGACCTAGTAGGTGATCCGGCCCCCCAGATTCGAATAAGAGTGGGAGCTGTGTCCTGAGACTTCAGATCATCCTGAATCAACTTGAAATACAGAAGAAGACTGGACTTCGACATTCTGCTGCACAGAAGACGGAAGAGAATCTCCCTTGTGGCCAAGGAGTGACCACCCTGTGAACACAGGCACCAACCAGCAACTCGACGTCTGCTTTGCCGCCGCCTCCCGCCGGAGCCCGAGCCCAGAGCCTGACAAGACCCAGACTCCCAGACGTCTCACCGCCCGATCCACAGTCCCTGCAAAGAAGGGACCCGTGGAGGCACCGAGAGACGTGGGACCGGACATCTTGGAAGACCCCCGAAACGCTAACTGCGCAGCATCATAGGCACCCTCGATGCTGTGCTTTGGGGTTTGAGAAGCCCTAACCTCGAGCTGCCCGTGCACCAAAGATCAGCCCCCCAGCATCTCCACGATCTGCGTGGGGCCCTTTTGCACCGTGCCACTCGACGCGCCATCCCGGTCACTTGCCAAGTGGCTAGCGGCCATCTTGGCGACGAAACCTACAACTTTCACTGCGGGTCTGGTTGCTCCAGACTTGCCCTTGCTCCTGTAAAAAGGAGTACCTGCTCTGACCTTGCTGGTCCGAGTAACAAGCCTTTTTCGATTCCTGCGTGGCTTGCCCTAGCCAAGGCCTGTTTGCTCCAATCACGTTGCCGACACCGCCAACAGCGAGAAGCCTGCGTGGGACAGCTCGTGACCGACTCCTGGACGTCTTCGACCCCTCGTGTCAACGTGGCTGCAGAGAGAAGCTACACGACATCACCTGTTTGCGCCCGACATTGCCTGGTTCCACTCTGGTTCCACGGTAGTCACTGGCTAGTGACTTTGAACATTGTCCCCTCTGCTTTCAGGTCTTCACCTCTTCAGATCCACTCGTGGATCCACCGGAACTCTTCACATCGAGTCGCCTGCAGCATCTTCAGCTCCAAGCACCATCGACCTGCGTGACGAAACCCGACACTACTTCGACCCTATGCACCCGCTTCCTGTGGGTGAGGTAACTCCGCTCCGCCGGTGTTCCCACACTGGTACACACCTCTAGTGTCTGTGTCTCAAGTTTCATCTTTCTAGGTCACTCGGAAGGTTCCTTTTTAACTAACTTTGTAACTTTTACGCACCATTGACATTGCATTGGTAAAGCGTGCACTTTCCGCACTGCACCCGAGTCCCGCGGGCCTTTCCCGACTTCTTCACTGCTAGTCCCGAACAGCTCCAGCGATTCCCCAGGCCCTAGGCCTCTTCACTTTCCCCATAGTGGTTCTTATACCACTATTTTAGTATATGGTTTAGGTGGCCCCTAGGGCTCATCCATATTGTGCAACTTTTGTGTATTTAAACTGTGTTTTGTTTTAACGCATTTGCTTCTGTGCTCATAAAGAGTATCAGGGATATTTGTAGTAATAAATCTATATATATTTTCAATATATATCTGTGTGGTGTCCTTTCATTTGGTATTCAAGGGATTGTATATGGTAAAACAGCTTGCTTCACATGCCTTTACAGAGTTTAGCCTAAGACTGCTTAGTCCATGCTACCCCTAGGATAGCTTGTCTATAAGGTTGACTTTACAACCTGCACCATAAGGGTTGCTTGGTATGGTACAAGGTGATCACTAGAACTAGTGAGCATCATATACCAGGCCAACTTCTCACATTGGTGAGCAGCGGATTGGGATTTGAGCTTGCTGTTGTTTTACCATTACAATCTTTTTAAAATATCATTTGAAAGATCATACAGGTACCTGATAGGTACACTAAAACAAGACTAGATATACTTAAGTTCTACTGAACTTAGTTGTTGTAGAGGATAGGGATTAGCACACCCTGACTACAACTACTAGATAGGTTTTGTAGGAAAACACAAGTGTAGGTAGATTGCAACACATCCACCACACTAGAGCAATGTCTGGAGCAGAGGGATCCACTGGAACCACCTCTGTTGAGAGTGACCCTCCAAGGGCACCATCCAAATTTGCTATCTTTCCATTTAAGGAACCGAGGCAACTGTGTTCCATGAGAGGAATCAAAACAGGTCCTACTCCTACAGCAGGACACCTCAGAGAGCTGTTAGACCAGTCTGAAGCTCTAAAGAACTCCAAGCCAGGCACCTCAGGGACTGGTGAGGAAGTTTCTCCCTCTGAAGATGATAACCCTGATGCCCCTGCCCCTGTCATCCAGATAGCTGAGGAAGAAGAAGAGGGGGAGGAGGTGGAAGAAAGTGAGTCTGATGATGATAGAGATAGCCAGGTGTTAGTCAGCAGGCTTAACCAGGCTAACTTAAGCTTATTTGGGACTGAAGGTGGGTCCAACCCATTCAGACCCCCAAATGGACTTAACCAGGGGCATAGGAGGAGGAGGAATCACTCAGGTGAGTCCAATACTTCCCATGTTTCTAAAGGTGCTCATGGTAACTCCAGAAGGGAGTTCACTAGACCTCAGAGAAGGGAACATGAGGCCAAAATGAGAGAGGCTGAACTTAGGATCCAGAGACAAGAATTAGAAGTTGCCCTGGCCAAAGAGAAACTTGCTAGAGCAAGGCAGCCTAGAGAGAGTGGATTAGATTCCACTGGTGGCAGCACTATCCCTAAGGATAAAGAAGACAGGTCCTATGACAATAGAAACCTGAGTAAGATTGTGCCCCCCTACAAAGTTGGGGATGATATCCACAAATGGATGACTGCACTTGAGAGAGCTTGCAAAGTACAGCAGGTCCCTCAGGAGCAGTGGGCAGCAATCTTGTGGCTCTCCTTTGAAGGTAGAGGCAGAGACAGACTCCTCACAGTTAGTGATGGGGATTCTAGAAACTACCTTATCCTGAAGAGTGCTCTGATTGATGGGTTAGGCTTAACCACTGAACAGTACAGGTTAATGTTCAGAGACACCCAGAAGACACAGACTCAGGACTGGTCTGAATTTGTTGAATGTGCCACTAAGGCTCTGGAGGGCTGGTTGCTGGGAAGTAAGGTTACTGACTATACAGGATTGTATAATTTGATTATGAGAGAGCAAATCTTAAGTAATTGTCAAAATCAGCTTCTACATCAGCACCTGGTTGACTCTGATCTGACCTCCCCACAAGAATTGGGTAGGAGGGCAGACAAATGGGTCAGAACCAGGATCAGGCCTAAGAACCAGGGTGGTGACCAAAAGAAAGAGACTACCAAGCCTCAAGAGAAGGGTGGGGATAAAAGTAAGGAAAAGACTTCCCCAGGGCCCCAAAACTCCAAGGATGGGGGTGGGTCCCAAGACACTTCTTCAACCCAGAAAAAGCCTTATTGTCATGTCTGTAAACAGGTTGGGCATTACAAAACAGACAGCTGTTGTCCCAAGAATGGCAATAAAGAGAATATACCTCCAAAGCCAGCTCCAACACCTCCTGTTACTGTCAGCAGTAATCCCCCAGGAAGTGGGAGCACACCCAGGAATCTGGGTGGGTTTACTTTTGGAGGACAGGTGGATTCTGGCCTAACCAGGTCCCCTACCTCAGATACTCTTGTCTATGAGACTGGCATGGGGTTTGCCAATTTCACTGCTTGCCCAAACACTTTGAGCAAGTATAGACAGGAGCCCCTCATCAATGGCTTGAAAGTTGAGGCCTTTAGAGACACAGGGGCTAGCATCACCATGTTGGCTGAATGTCTAGTCCCCTCAAGGCAACTTTTACCTGATGCCACATATCAGGTGAAAAACATTGATGGAATAGAAACCAATCACCCCATGGCAGTAGTAAATCTTAGCTGGGGAGGTGTCACTGGCCCAAAGAGAGTGGCAGTGTCATCAAACTTGCCTGTAGATTGTCTACTTGGGAATGATTTAGAAATCTCAGCCTGGGCTGAGGTGGAACAAGAAACCCATTCTAGAATGGTAAATCTCCATGGAAAGGTTAGTGGGGCTGTGATGGCTACAGCCCCAATCCAAGATGTCCTTCCTGAAAAGGTTGGTAGGGCTGAGCAAACCTCAGCCCCATCTTTAGCTAACTTCCCTCCTGAAAAGATTAGCAGGGCTGTGATGGTAACAGCCCATACCCAAACTGAGTCTCCTCCTGAAAAGGTTGGTGGGGCTGTGATGGCCACAGCCCAAACTCAAACTGATACATGTGTTGTGAAGCCTGAAAAGATGGATCACTCCACACAAACAGAGAGCATTGAGGAGGAAGAGAAATCTCCCTCCCATCAGACTTTAGGAGAGGATCAGCCTCCTCAGGGAACTGATCTTACCCCTGATGAAGGAACTGTCCCAGAGGTTGTTAGGCCTGGCCCTGACAGAGCCTCTGATGACAGTGGACCCTTCTCAGGTGGGACCCAGTCTGGAGCAGGTATCCTGCCCCTCTCTACCTTGCCTTACTCAGCCCAGGGCTGCAGAGGACAAGAGGGACAGTGAGCCCTAAAGGGCCCCCTGTCAAATAAAGCACCCCCATCAACAGATTAGGGGCACCGAAACTAGTAGCCCTAGTGAGGTGAAAACTTTAAAAACTCCTGAGGGAGCCCCCTTAAAAGTAGTTAGGGACCTCCCACAGATGGATTCTGTTGGGCACAGCCAAAACTGGGACCCCAAGGCCCCAAACCTGACCTGTCCCTCCAGTAAGCCAACAAGAGGGACCCAGCCTCCAGCTTTAGGTAGCCAGAGGTTGACCCTGAGAGCACAGTGCAACTCAGTCAAAAAAAGAAAGGCACACATGGTGGAGAGTGATTGGAGGAAGCTGAGTCCTACAGAGGAATCTCACTTCAGTACTCCATCCCAACACCAGCCTTTAACTTTGCAAAGACACACCACAGGTAGAGATTCCCTATGGTGGAGACCCTCAGATACCCTTAGGGTGAGGGATTGCTTAGTGTACCATGAGACAGGGGGTAACCAAGCCAGGGCTGGTACTTCCTTATATGGCCACTTAGGCAATATAGGCTTACCTGGTCAAGGATAGCCTTATCTCCTTTCGTTTGGGGGGAGGGGGTTATGTAGGAAGGTGGATATCTGACTATGGTTACCCCCAAACGTTTTGCCTGGTGTTTAGCTGGTTTTTGACATAGTTGGCCTGGGATCCTGCTATTCAGGGCCCCAGGCTAATTGCTCTCTCCTTAAAATGGACTCCATGTACCTTAGGTACATACCCAATTGGAATTGGTTCACCTTATTGGCCCCTGTAACAGTGTACCCAGGTACCCAGGGCATAGGTGCTTCCAAGGCCTACCAGGGGCTGCAGCATGTATTGTGCCACCCCTGGCCTGGCCTCCATATTTGACACAACTGGCTGATCACTCAGCTGGGGTAAGTCGGTGTAACCACCCCTTACTTAGGTGTAGTATGCCTATACCTAACCTAAAATGGACACATATGTTCCTATCAGTCACTCCTATGGAAGGCCTCATCAATCCTGGAGGCAGAGTGCTTGGAAATATGTGAGATGGTGCTCTGGCATGAGCTGAGCCTGTCGGCAGCTTTCGGAACCATGTCCTTTAGCTGTTTCATGATATTGCCATACCATAAGTGCATTATGAACCTCGCGGTTAAATGCTATCTTGGGTTTGGCTTTATCAAAACATGTCGAGTAAGATGTCATACGAATTGGAATACTACCCCTCGCCAGTACTGGCGACGGGGGTAGCATTCCACCCTTCTAGAGGGACACGACATGTACCTAGCCTGAACCCCGGTTAAAGTTAAACAGAGCCTTAGCATCCCAAAATGGATGCTGCCACCACAGACACAAGTCTGACCTCCTGCTGCAGGGAGTCCTTCCAGCGAGGGCAGCTTGGACAAAGGGTTTCCTGCCTGGGGAGGTGCTAGCACCACTCCAGACAGGATTTTGTGTATTGGGTAGGACAGGGCTGAATAGAATCAGACATGCCTGGGGCACACAAGGTGTCCCTGTGCATAGGCCAGTTCAAACCGGTGCTGGGGCTTTCCAGCCCCAGTCCTGGCGTGAAACTGGACAAAGGAAAGGGGGTGTAACCACCCCCCTTCCTGGTTTCACCCAGAGGAGGGACCTAGTAGGTGATCCGGCCCCCCAGATTCGAATAAGAGTGGGAGCTGTGTCCTGAGACTTCAGATCATCCTGAATCAACTTGAAATACAGAAGAAGACTGGACTTCGACATTCTGCTGCACAGAAGACGGAAGAGAATCTCCCTTGTGGCCAAGGAGTGACCACCCTGTGAACACAGGCACCAACCAGCAACTCGACGTATGCTTTGCCGCCGCCTCCCGCCGGAGCCCGAGCCCAGAGCCTGACAAGACCCAGACTCCCAGACGTCTCACCGCCCGATCCACAGTCCCTGCAAAGAAGGGACCCGTGGAGGCACCGAGAGACGTGGGACCGGACATCTTGGAAGACCCCCGAAACGCTAACTGCGCAGCATCATAGGCACCCTCGATGCTGTGCTTTGGGGTTTGAGAAGCCCTAACCTCGAGCTGCCCTTGCACCAAAGATCAGCCCCCCAGCATCTCCACGATCTGCGTGGGGCCCTTTTGCACCGTGCCACTCGATGCGCCATCCCGGTCACTTGCCAAGTGGCTAGCGGCCATCTTGGCGACGAAACCTACAACTTTCACTGCGGGTCTGGTTGCTCCAGACTTGCCCTTGCTCCTGTAAAAAGGAGTACCTGCTCTGACCTTGCTGGTCCGAGTAACAAGCCTTTTTCGATTCCTGCGTGGCTTGCACTAGCCAAGGCCTGTTTGCTCCAATCACGTTGCCGACACCGCCAACAGCGAGAAGCCTGCATGGGACAGCTCGTGACCGACTCCTGGACGTCTTCGACCCCTCGTGTCCATGTGGCTGCAGAGAGAAGCTACACGACATCACCTGTTTGCGCCCGACATTGCCTGGTTCCACTCTGGTTCCACGGTAGTCACTGGCTAGTGACTTTGAACATTGTCCCCTCTGCTTTCAGGTCTTCACCTCTTCAGATCCACTCGTGGATCCACCGGAACTCTTCACATCGAGTCGCCTGCAGCATCTTCAGCTCCAAGCACCATCGACCTGCGTGACGAAACCCAACACTACTTCGACCCTATGCACCCGCTTCCTGTGGGTGAGGTAACTCAGCTCCGCCGGTGTTCCCACACTGGTACACACCTCTAGTGTCTGTGTCTCAAGTTTCATCTTTCTAGGTCACTCGGAAGGTTCCTTTTTAACTAACTTTGTAACTTTTACGCACCATTGACATTGCATTGGTAAAGCGTGCACTTTCCGCACTGCACCCGAGTCCCGCGGGCCTTTCCCGACTTCTTCACTGCTAGTCCCGAACAGCTCCAGCGATTCCCCAGGCCCTAGGCCTCTTCACTTTCCCCATAGTGGTTCTTATACCACTATTTTAGTATATGGTTTAGGTGGCCCCTAGGGCTCATCCATATTGTGCAACTTTTGTGTATTTAAACTGTGTTTTGTTTTAACGCATTTGCTTCTGTGCTCATAAAGAGTATCAGGGATATTTGTAGTAATAAATCTATATATATTTTCAATATATATCTGTGTGGTGTCCTTTCATTTGGTATTCAAGGGATTGTATATGGTAAAACAGCTTGCTTCACATGCCTTTACAGAGTTTAGCCTAAGACTGCTTAGTCCATGCTACCCCTAGGATAGCTTGTCTATAAGGTTGACTTTACAACCTGCACCATAAGGGTTGCTTGGCATGGTACAAGGTGATCACTAGAACTAGTGAGCATCATATACCAGGCCAACTTCTCACAGGGGACACTGGGACCGCAAATAATGTATGTAGGTCTCATTGCAGCCCACCTGCCACTATATGTGGCTACAAACCTTTGCACACCTTTAACAATTATTAACCAGCAAGAAGCATACAAACTATGGTTAAAGAAAACAAATTCAAAGAATTTGCTTACAATTGTAGCTTTTTTTATATTGGTCTTTTGGAAAATGAGTATTTGCCCAGTGTGTATATCCAGCGGCGGCCAGCACGGATCGGAGATAGGGGGCGGGGCATTGGACACGGGGGAAGCAGGCAGCAAAAAATAAAGTCAAAAACATACCTTCTCACCGCTTCCATCCTGTGTCTCTCCTCGGCAGTCCTCCTTCACTGACCTGAACAACAGGAAGCATACCCAGGCCCCCAGTCAGCCAATCATATTGCTGCCTTAGCAATGTTGCAATAGGTCTGAGCGTCGTGTTTCAGTGCTCAGATGCTGACTGGGAGCCTGGGCTCTTCTCCAGGCTGGGTGTACTGCAGCCTGCATGGAGAACGTGCGAAGTGTACAAGACTTTTTGGGCAACCCGAGAGGGCCAGCCAAGCAGTTATTGCATACTTAGGAGGGAGCTACCACTCCTCCCCTGCCCCGTCCCCTCAAGTAAAGCAGCGGAAGTTGGAGAAAATAAAATGATAATAACACGTTATTATCATTTTATTTTCTCTTTACTTCACTGCTAAAAAATAGTGGGGTGAAGCTCCTCCGCCTTAGCGGAGGAGCCGCTACTGTGTATATCCCGCAAATCACATACTTACAAATAGGTCTAAAGGAAGCTATTTATCAAGACTGTTTTTGACTTAGTACTAGAAGCTCTTTACAATTAAGGCCACTGGTCACTGGTCTGGAAAACATTCTCCTAACCAGAATAGGCAGCACCTTCAGCAAAACCGCCATGCAATCCACTTTCGCCACCTTTCACCTCACTGCCATTCCCTTCATAGTCCCTCATCTCCTTTCATTTATAGTGTTTTCTCCTACAATTTAACACATTTGAAAAGGAAGCATTTAACACACCCGGAAAGACTTCAGCCTGCAATAATGGTTTTTACCAGCTGTGATAAATACCACACCCTCATCTGGCTGATTTATAATCACAGCCTATGTTATGTCAAATGTTATGTTAAATGGTATAGAGCGCACAGCTACTCAATTGAGTGTCCCAGCGCGGGGCCTATGAGTCTTATTCCGGTAAGAATGAAGCATAGCATGTGTTATAGGGATTTGAATGTCTGATTACCACTAATACTCCCTCTTTCTAACCAGTTTCCCCCGCTCCAAATTTCATTTGGCTTTTTTGATGTAATCTTGGAGTGGTTGTAATTCTGCACAAGTCATTAACCCATTTGGTGCATCAGACGGCCGGGGGCCGTCCGATGCACCAGTGCTCATGTGCGTAGGACGGTCCCCGACCGTCTCTCACATGGCATTTGAAATCTCTCTGGGATGGAGATGGGGCTATACGTGGGGGCTGCCCAAAATGGGCATGTGAATGCCTCCAACTCCCCCAAAAAAATTGCCACGTTCTTTCTGCCCGGGAGTCAGACGGAGCAATGGTCCCTAATCTGGCCGACCGGGGGGCAGAAAGCCCACTAGGAGCCAGGGATTTTTTTGTTTTATTTATATGTAAGGGCGCTTGTCTGGCGGTGTGTGTGGATGACGCTGGGCTGGCGGTGTGCGTGGATGGCACTTAGCTGGTGTTTGTGCGGATGGTTGTGTGTGTGTACTGACTCTTGGCTGGTGGTGTGGCTTGCATGGATCCCCCAGCGTTTTCTTACCCAGAATCCCTTGCAAACCTCAAATTGACTTGCAAAGTCACATTTTCCTCCCATTTCTGTGTGAGTAAGATGTCGGATCACCGTGCAGGCACAAATTTCCTACTACCCAGCATTCCCCTTGGTCTCCCAAGAAAAATTATACCTCACTTGAGTGGACGCCCAAAGTAGCATCAGCCGAAAAACGTATAAACCAACTGCCTTTTTAGACCCGCTTTGGGCCCCCTCTATTTCAATACGTTTGTGGCCCTTGTATGTCATAGGCACTTGGCCCATCCACACAAGTAAGGTATAATTTTTATCGGGAGACATGGAGAAATGCTGGGTAGTAGGAGGTTTGTGCCGTGTGGTGATCCCACAACTTTCCACACAGATATTAGAGGAAAATGTGACTTTTTAGCTAAATTTGAGGTTTGCAGCACATTTTTGGATGTAACTGTTGGGGATGAGCACAAGCCACACCTCCCTGGATTCCCACTGGTGTCTAGTTTTCAGAAATGTCTACTTTTTGGGGTTTCCCAAGATGTCTGCAAACCCAGGACAAAAAACACAGGTCCCCACCTATCTATCACAAGACTACCTGGTTTTTCAAGGGGGTCACCTGCGTTTTTGGTCCCGGGCTCAAAAGCCATCTAAGGAAACTTATCAAACCCAAACAAGACACCCGGGGAGTCCAGAGAGGTATGGCTTGCTTGGATCCACCAACTTTCTCCTACGCAGAATCCCTTGCAAACCTCACATTTAGCTGAAAAAAACAAATTTTTCTCAAATTTCTGTGTGGGAAAGTTGTGGAATCACAGGGCTGATACAAAATTCCTACCACCCAGCATTTCCCCTGGTCTCCTGATAAAAATGGTATCACACTTGTGTGGGTGGGCCAAGTACCCAAGACACGCAATGGCCCAAAACGTATTGAGGAGACATCACAATTACCTATCACAAAATGACCTGGTTTTGCAAGGGGAGTCACCTGGGTTTTTGGCCCCGGGCTCGGCTGCCATCTAGGGAAACCTACCAAACCCACACTTTACTGAAAACTAGACACCCAGGGGAGTTCAGAGAGGTATGGCTTGCATGGAGCCACCAAGATTTTCCGACCAAGGATCCCCTGCAAACCTCAAATTTAGCTGAAAAAAACATATTTTTCACATATTTTTGTGTGGGATCACTGTGCCGGCACAAATGTCCTACCACATAGTGTTCCCCGAGTGAAATGATACCTCACTTGTGTGGGTGGGACAAGGGCCTGTG
Organism: Lissotriton helveticus; assembly: GCF_964261635.1. NCBI lineage: Eukaryota > Metazoa > Chordata > Amphibia > Caudata > Salamandridae > Lissotriton > Lissotriton helveticus. The sequence goes on from NC_136072.1 coordinate 200,582,228, forward strand.
ACTGGGAAGAGCCAAAAACATAGGGATTAAGGGTGTAGCACAGCGAATTCTAAAGGATAATTTTTTTTAAAACTCGTTTTTAGCCAATTCTGCATTGGACACCCACACAATTGTGTCCACATTGCGTTTCGGGCAGTTTTCTGCCATGGGCACTATGCCTGCCCACACAAGTGAGGTACAATTTTTATCACACGACTTTGGGGAACACGGGGTAGGTGGAATTTTGTTGATCCACACAGATTCTAGAACTTTCTATCCCAGGAATGTGAGGATTTTTTTTTTTTTACAAAGTTTGAGGCTTGAAGGGGATTCTGGGTAACAGAACGTGGTGAAAGCAACACAAGTCACCGCCTCCTGGATTCCCCTGGGTGTCTAGTTTAAAAAATGTATAGGTTTGCTAGGTTTCCCTAGGTGCTGGTGGAGCTAGGGTTCAAAATCTACAGCTAGGCACTTTGCCAAAAAAGGGTATGTTTTCACTGTAAGAATGTGGTGCGTCCATTTTGAGTTTTGGGCCATTTCCTGTTGCGGGCACTAGGCCTACTCACACAAGTAAGGTACCATTTTTATCAGAAGCCTTTGGGGACCTTGGGGTGGGTGGAATTTTGTGGATCCACACAGATTCCAGAACTTTCCATCACAGGAATGTAAAGGAAATGTGTTTTTTATTTTACAAAGTTTGTGGTTTGCATGGGATTCTGGGTAACAGAACCTGGTTAGAGCAGCACAAGTCACCCCCTCTTGGATTTCTCTGGGTGTCTAGTTTAAAAAAATGTATAGGTTTGCTAGGTTTCCCTAGGTGCCGGCAGAGCTAGGGTTAAAAATCCACAGCTAGGCACTTTGCAAAAAAAAGGTTCCGTTTTAACTGTAAAAATGTGGTATGTCTTACGTTGCGTTTTGGGCCATTTCCCGCTGCGGGCACTAGGACTACTCACACAAGTGAGGAACCATATTTTGGGGAAGACTTTGGGGAATGTGGGGTGGGTGGAATTTTGTGGATCCAAGCAGATTCTAAAACTTTCCATCACAGAAATGTGAGGAAAATGTTTTTTTTTCTTTTACAAAGTTTGAGGTTTGCAAGGGATTCTGGGTAACAGAACCTGACGAGAGCCACAAAAGTCACCTCTCCTTGATTCCTCTGGGTGTCTTGTTTTAAAAAATTTATAGGTTTAACAGGTTTCCCTAAGTGCCAGAAGAGCTAGGTTTCAAAATCCACAGCTAGGCGCTGTGCAAAAAAAGGTCTGTTTTCACAGTAAAAATGTGGTGTGTTCACATTGCATTTTGGGCCGTTTCCTGTTGCAGGCACTAGGCCTACCCACACATGTGAGGTACCATTTGTATTGGAAGACTTATGGGAACTTAGAATGGTAGAGCAACAGTTATTACCTATTGACTTTCTATGCATTTCTGCCTTCCTAATGTAAGACAATGTGTAAAAAAGAAGTCACTTTGAAAAATACCCTACAATTCACAGGCTAGGATGGCTAACCACAATTTCGGAGATGTGCAAGTAGCTACTGTTTCTAAACTCTATATTATGTTCCCATTTCGGAAATACATAGTTGTCTTTGATACCTATTTTGCACTCTTTATATTTTACCAAATTATTTGTATATACCCGGTGGCTCAGTTATGGACTCTGGGTTCCTCATGTTCTTGGTGAATCTACAAGTCCTGTATCATCAATCAGAGGTTTATAAAGCTCGCTACTCACCCATGATGGTCTCAAGGCGCTTGTGAGGTGCAGCTCTGTTCAGTCGAAGAGCCAGGTATCCCCACAAACAGAAGGGTCCAGCGGATGTAACGGTATATTGCTTTCAAACATCTATCATACTTAGAAGTTACATGTGAAAACGTTGGCACAAATGGCTATGTCCCAGTAAAATGTCAAACTGTGTAAAAATTGGTTTTATGACAAAAGTCTGCTTGCCTCTGAAAGCTGGGAAGGAGATGAATAGCACCACAAACCATTTGTTGATACCGTTTGCAGGGGAAAAACCAGACGCTTTCTTCTGCAGCGCTTTTTCCAAATTTCCCCTCAAAAAACTAAATTTAGCTGTATTTTGGCTTATTTCTGGGTCCCCTCCAGGGGAATCCACAAACCCTGGGTACCTTTAAAATCCCTATGAAGTTGGAAGAAAAGGGCACAAATTTGGCATGGATACCATGTGTGGACAAAACGTTACAGGGGCCTAAGTGCGAAATACCCCAAATAGCCAAAAAAAGGCTTAGCACAGGGTAGGAAAAGGCCTAGCAGCGAAAGGTTTATGCTGTTCATGCACACTCATCCCCTTTGCACCTGATCCCTGTTTATCCTAGGTAGTCGGGGCAAGGTCCTAGGTGCACATAAAGCTTAGTTCTCATACCGCTCAGGACACGCACGCATAAAATTGTGGTATGAAATATCAAGGAGGTAATATTGTGTCACACAACATTGTGACCAGACTATAAAGGACCAAAATACCAAGAAGGTAAGTACACAGAGGGAGGTATAAATTCACTGATCTGAACTCCACATCTATGTTCCTTGAAGATATGTATAACATCAAGGAATGTATATGTGGATTTAGGTATAGGATAGATATATACTTTATTTTCAATATTTTGGTCCTTGAAATTCTGCACATGATATTGTGTGACACAAACACACCCATGCACACACACAAACATGCGCATACACACTTATACACACCCACCTTAAATTAGACAGACTTCGAGAGTTAATAAACGTTTCTCTTTTTATCTATAGTACAATTTTACAAAAATAGCCTTATTAACATTATTAGAACGTAGATTTACATATAATACAACTGAAATAATTTTACTGTTTGGTTAAACCAGAAACTTACATAGACAACAGGCACAATAGTTCATTCATAGCTTAAGTTGCATTTGAGAAATGTCAATGTTTGCTTTGCATTGTACATACATTCCATTATAAACAAAAGTAGAAAAGATAACATTTAATTACTTTAAATATTCAAAAGGAAATGTTCACATTAAAAAGTAAATCCAACAAGAGAATGAATAATGTTTTTTTTCATTTTTGCAGATAATATCAACGAGAAAAATACAGTTTATCAATTTAGGAAAGGCACTTCCTGGGGTGTTTTTCATGGAATTTTTTCATTACAACAATATTATAATTTCTAATCAAACCCAGTATCAGATTTCTAATAAGAATGTCCCTTTTACTTAGGGCAAAGGCTTAAGGCACCATATGCTTGCTGCCACTCACACCCAAAAAATTATGCAGCATGTTTACAAGCCCCTTGCACCACCAGTCCATCACGTTTTTTTCACGCACTGGCGGCGCCTTTTGCATGGCCCTGCATGGCTTTTTGTGTCCTTGTATATATGGCCCCTTTTTCCGCTGCACTTTGCGTGAAAGGGGCGTTCCATTGATGTTGCTGTGGGTGTTCCCATGCAACATCCATGGATTCTGCCACATTCCCAGATTTCCAACCTTTTGTAAACATGGGAATGCATAAGAAAACTACGTCTCCCCAGGGGAGGCGTAGGGAGGCACAACGAAGAGAAATTTGTCATTTCTCCTCGTTTTATTCCTCTTTCTATCGGGCTGTATTTTGCAGCACACATAGAAAAAGGAAAACACCTCTTGTGATCGTTTTTGTGCAGGACGTTGTCCCTTCCTCCACAAAAACAATCTCCCTGCAACGCAGGCACCGCGCCATGGGACAAGAGTGCCTGCATTGGCACATGGTAGCCAATTGGTCTTCAGCGCATGGAAAGCACAGTAATGTTCCATATTATTGCAAGTATGTTGCATGCCAGTGCTTTGAAAGTGACTCAGTGCGGCGCAGCCAAATGGCTTGCGGTGCCGCGCTGAATCACTTTCTCATTAATTTGGCCCTCAGATAGGTGGTGCCTTATTGACACCTCTGTTAGTACGCAGCTAACAGGCGACCACATGGCAATGTGAGAGACCTGAGCCTGATTCAGGAGGCTGAGGGTCACTTAGTGCCAGTGAGTCTTGGGGCAATCAAGGATTACATTTGGGGCTACTAACACCCAAGGAAAAATGTTTTTACTAATTTTGTACTCTAGAAACAGCAGGTGATTATTGTCTCAGTAGAGAAGAGACATGCTGCTCACTACCATCCCTGCCAGTGGGCCACAGTTTCTGCTTTTAAGAGCAATTTGGCGTCCCTGCTGGTGGTGCTATAAGAAGATACTTGGCATTGCCCTCGAACCATACCTGAACCCAGAGATAACTCTATGTTGCTCCATCTCTTTGCGTTCAAGGGAAAATAATCCTCAAATTATGGGCTGGTGGTGGCTAAAACTATCAAACCTGGAATATAGCTATCAATGTTCTAGCTCCAAGCTTCAGTAACCATATTTATGTAGGGTTCAAGATTCTCTTTTGGTAAGGCAGATTGATGTTGAAACTGTTTTAGCTAATTGTGTTAGCAAATATTGATCTTTTTAAAAAATATATTGTGCCCCTCCATGTGGCTGAACCTGCGTAACTCCCCACCCAACAACATTACCCCTGATGCTACATGAATCTGGTCCTTCAGCCAGTTGGATGATTTCGTCTGCTTCTAGCTCTCTGTCCCAAAAATTGAAACCTGTCATCTTCCCAGAGAAGGATAATGTTTCGTCGAACCCGCCGCCTACACAGCAACCGTTCTTTTCTTGGCCGAGCTGCAAGATACCTTTATCTGGTATGATGTAGCCATGTGCTACCTCAGATGACTCAGCCTTTTGTTCTCCATTCACCCATATAGATGCAGCTCCATCTTGCGAGCTCCAAGTATTGCAAAAATGGGCCCACTCAGTCGTAGACGTCACATTCTCCGCAACCACCTTGTTTTCATCTGTGCCTACGATAAACACTGCCGACTGGTGGCTGAAAAAGAATTGGATTTCATAGGGATTTCTTTTGGTTCCATAGGAGAACACTATTGTTTTGTCCAGGGTATCAGCCACTTTCACCCAAATGCAAGTGGTAAATTCATGCAGTGTGGATTCGGGTGCTGGGTGAACACTTGCATAAATTCTTGGTGACCGTGAGGGGAATAACAGCCCCATTTCACACCCTAGAAAAGTAACAGAAAACAGCTTTAATCAAATCAGTTTACCGTACACTAGATACATTTTTGGCTCGCATCATTGGAATTACACATGGACGGCTTCAGTAACAGAGGAAGATAAATCTAGTTTATAATAGAAAGGATTACAATGTACTAAACATATTTATCAAGATGATATATAAATGTACACACCCTGTAATGTTATTATGTCATTAGTAAATGGGACCATAAATCAGATTTCAAAAGTTCAATGATAAAGCTGAATTACATTTACTTTCAGGCAATTCAAATTATGATGAAACCATCTTTTCCGCAAGTGTGTTTTTGCATGCATTGCACATTAAAGCTAGACTTATAAGTTTTGCTAGTGCTTATTTAAACCTTAACGTTTTGAAAATTGTCTGTGGTTGGAACAATTGGCAATTGCCAAAAGCAAATAAAAATTCAGTTTCAAAATTCTTTCTTAAATTTACTAGACCATCTTCCTTTTGGTGAGGGTTTGTACCCACCTACCTAATCTGGTGCCCTTGCAATGTTGTTTTATACCTGTGAGAAGCTGGCCAGGTATATGATGTCCACAAATGTAAGTGGGCACCTTGCACCAGTCCAGACAACCCTCATGGTGATTTAAGAGTTCTCAGACAACCTTAGAAAGCTATCCAAGTGGTAGCTGTGGAGAACAGCCTTCGGGCTTAGTCTTGGAGGAATGTTAAGCAGCTTGTTTTACTAGAATGCAATCTTATAGTATAGAATACATGAAAAGAGAACCACACATAGTATTTATAAAATTATTTATTATATAACACTATCTAGTACGTTACGGTATCTCCCACATGGAGATAGACTCAAAGCACACAATACTTTAGCAAACAAATAACAGTAAATAAATAGCACTAATACACAATGGGCTCCAGAGGGGGACCAAACCATATACTAAGAAAGTGGTATAAGAACCACAACTCGAGCCAGGACGATGTTGAGAGGACGTAGAATTGCTGGGGACCCACGGAACCACCCAAGGTAAGTAGAAAGGGACAACACGGCGAGCGTGTGCAATGTGTGAACACGACTGCGGGCTCCGTACAAGTCTATGTGCAATTCGCAGTTGGATTTTTAAAGATTAGGACCATCAAAAGGTTGGAGAACCACCCACCCATGGATACCGTGGTACCCAAGTTGCCTGTCCCAGGGAAGCCGGGTACATAGGTGTGAAGTGGCGTCGGAAACTGCTGTCGAACCCAATGGGCTAGAAGAGGAGAAAGTGTCTGGAGGAATCCAAACATGGATTATTGAAGAGGAGTACCTGAAAGCAGAGTGGACAGTGTCTATGTCACTCACGAGTGACCAAGAGACTTGGAAGACGGATGCTCTCTGATGTCGGGTGCTTCAGGTAAGATGACGGTGACCTTGACTCTGCAGCTGCGAGGACCAGGCGACACTGAAGACAGCCAGGATCCAGATACAAGCTGTGCCACAAATAATATCGAGTGCTGAGGGGTCAGTATCCGGCGGGAGCACCAACAAGCCTTGGCAAATGCAAACCATGCAGAAAGTGAAGAAAGTGCACGGTTGGGACCAGCAAGGTCCAGGAGACTCACCACAAGCAGAGGAGTCAGGTCAGGCCTGAGCAATCAGGGAAGCCCAAGGAAAACAAAAGTGACCTTCAAATGGACCCACAGGCCAAAGGCACAGTAATCGTGAGAGGACCTAAAGCAGCTCACCAAAAGAGGCAGGCCACAATTCACACGATGCAGTATGGCCAAGGATTTTGGTCACTAGAGGTGCTCAATGTTGGAGCTACTAGGAGCCCGAAGATTTTCTTGCACAGATGTCACAAGCCTTGGCAACTGCAAAGAGGACGCAGTACCCAGCGGTTTGGTTATTGCAACCCCCACAAGGACTACTGGTCTCAAACTTGGTAAGAGGCTAGAGCAGGTCTCGGGAGTTGAGGAAAACTACCATCAGTGTTTCAGAGCCCATGGACTCTAGAAGAGCTTGGGATCTGCAGACCGGTCGTCTTAATTGCGGTGCCTGCGAATGCTGGGGAGTGACTTCTTCACTCCAAGGGAGATTACTTCAGTTGTCCTTGATGCTTCACAGGCCTTGGAAGGTTCCTGTATATTGCACAGGCACAGACAATGCAGCGGACTGGAAGGGAGACGAAGTCAGGCCCAAACGAAGTCCAGTGAAGTCCAGAGTGCCCAGACGGTAGATGTGCAGTGGTTTCAGTTCTGAATCTTATCCCACGACGAATCTAGGGACCTACATCCAGGTAAGCTCTTAAGTACCCTAGAGAAAGGGTTGGAAAGATTCAGGGGACCCTCCCAGGGGAGAGATTACTCTTGTGTCCTTTGTCCAGTTTCGCGCCAGAGCGGGAGCCAACGGCTCCCAGGACTGGTTTGAACTGGACTATGCACAGAGACACCAAATGTGCCTCTCATGCAGACTTACAGGCGCTGGCAAGCGCACCCACCCAGCCCTAATACACTAAATCCTGTCTGGGAGGTGGTCACACCTCCTTGTGACAGGATGCCTATTTTTCTGCCTTCCACACGCTATTTCCGACCTACTTAGAAATGTCATCGATCAATTGAGATAGTGCAAATATATGCAGCATCTTACAGTTATCTGATCTGAACACAGACAGATCCGGGCCGAAGAATTGAATATAGGAAATCAATTCCCCTATAATACAGCATACGCTTCTACAACAGCAACCATAGATTGTACATATGGTACCAGGCAGCCGCCCACCTATACAAAAAGAGTCCTTTTGTCAGCTACAATTGCTTTTGTCCTGAAGATGGTCTGAGGGACTACTGCCGAACAGACCAAAACGTCAACACTTTCCTCTATTCCCAAGATAATTTGTCATTTTGAAGCGATACATATTCTCATTTGGAGATTTGTTGCTTATAATTGATTTGGAATAGATGTATAGTCATGCATTGTTAGGACAATTTGATTTTTGCTTCTCTCCATGACTGTATGCTGAATGTTTTTATGTACTCTATTATTTCAAACAAAATATATAAAACAAGATATATTTTCTCAAATTACTAGGTCTTCCCGTGTTTCTTTTATTAAGATTTTTTCTTTGTATTTATTGTTGTCTTTTGACACTTTGGTGTTTGTTCCATTAGGACTGACTCCCTGATTTAGCTTTGAATAACTTGAAATTACCATACTAAAAATCCCTTGTAGGCCTCCTTTACCATTTATACTGTCGCCCAAGCCTCCAAGGGTACATTGGGTTGCCCATACTACCTGAGCTGAGCTTGGCTCAGCATCAGGAGGGCAGAATTGTGTCTCTGGTTGGCAGCAACCATTTTGTGCTGTCCGGGACTAGAAGGCTGGTACCAGGAACACTTAGAGCCTAATGAAGGGCTCTTCCAGTGCTTGGAATCATCATACCTCTCACACCAGGTATGATTCCAACATGTTTGATACCAAACATGATAGGATTCGTTGCAGCCGTTTACGAGATGATCATCCCTTGATTACGCGTGCCCCTCTATATAGTATATGACTGCTTCACTGACAACCCAGGAGAATGGACTCCATTGGCTGCAGGGGCGACCTGCTCATGCAGGGGCACTCTCTCACTTAGAACCAAGCACCCTGCCCTCAGAATTGTAAAGGCCTGCTATTGGGATGACTTATAGGTTTTAAGCGCAGTGACCCTTATATATAGTAAACCCATATCTTTAGTAAGTGGTGCATGCACCAACTTACACAGGCTGTAATGGCAGACCTGTAGTTCCATTTTGAATGGTCTCTCATGGGTGACATGATACATGCTACAGCCCATGGGAGACCTCTGGGGTATATATGCCCTGGGGACATGGGTATCATATACGAGGGACTGACCAGGGTACCCCAGTATCCAATCTGGATTGTACCTAAGAACTGAACACAACAATTTAGGGAGAAAGCAGATAGACGGGGAACCTGTTTAGCAGGATCCAAGTCAGACTAGTCAAAATACAGCTTAGCACCAGGCAAAAAGTAGGTGTAACCATGAAGGAGCATCCTACCTTCCTACAATACCCTTCTACTATTTCAACAAATGCAATACACTGCATCTTCTCACTGGGCTCAGATAATGTTTCCCATCCTCTTGCATCTAACTCATTACTGTGAGAAGATTGACAGCTGTGAGTGTAAATGTGTCTGCCTCATGGCTACAGCCAACTTCACCAACTATATGAAAAGATAATTGAACTTAAAAAAGCAGGCTGACAGTTATTCTCCATATTCTAGGCCTCCAAGATAAGCCAAAACACTGATTTGACTGTGGCCTTACAGGCGCGTTTATAATAGCTAGAGAACAATCTATTGAGGTGTACATTGTAGAGCCAAGGAAATAAGATAGATAAATACTGCTTTGTGCAAGAGTGTTCTTTCTTCCAGGAGGATATCCCAGACAGAACTGTGGATTGTAGCACAGTGTTATGACATCTCAGCAATGTTAAGCTCTCTGCTAACACTATCTGCTATGCTATCACAGCAGTTCTGAGGAAACTCACATGCCTAACTTCAACCTTCATTTTGACCTCCACTTAGGACTGAGGATGGCCCACCTTTTACAAGGGACTTCTTGAAATCTTGGTGGACGCCAAACTCAGGCTAATCCTCCAGGTTACTTAGATCATGAATTGGTTAGTTACCGCCATTTTTTGGCGATTCCTCGGCTGGTAACTGTAACTAATACTGTCATACTCACCCTGTTAGGATATGCCACTGGCAGCTATTTATAATTTTTTCTCTCCACCCGCTCCACTGAATTCAGGACACAGCAGCTAGGCTACTCCCCTCCTTTTGAATGTTGGGACACATTACACGGCCTTGACAATCCAGACAGATCCAAGTCAAGGCTATTTCCATCACACACTGGGCAATCAATGGTGTGTCTCTCTCTTTGTTCCCCAACACTCATTTAACAGTGATTCTCCTCATGATTTCCCTGGTTCAAGACTAATCAACAATGCCTTGATAAATGAATTCCTGGCACATGTCATGTCTCCTTGGACACAATATGATCTGTTGTATCTGTGGTTAAACTTGTTTGCTCTGCATTTAATCACTTTACCATGAACTGACCAGCACGTGCAAGCGCTGACTTGCACCAAATCAGCCAAGGCATCCCTGTATATAAGTTTTACCATATTTGCATGTAAACTCTGACATGCTTTTGAACAGACAAAACAATCATGCTTGCTAGCTCCAGGTCACATCAAAATGGACAAAAAAAGACAATGCAACATCATGTACAAGGATAGAATCAGTGGGGTAAACAGTGGCGGCCGTCAGAGCTAACTGCGGGGGGTGGCCAGGTGGGGGTGGGCGGGAGGGGACAAAGTCGACAAAGGATTAGGTATAATTAAGTAAATAAATAATACTTATTCTGTCGTCTGTTGACTTTCCCCTGCCTTGCACTGTCCCACCCCACCGCCCACTGCGCTTACCTGTGCCTGCCACCACTGGGTATACATATTATATCCATGTAAAGCCCTACTCAACCTTACTGTTCTGCACTTGCAAGCTTAATTAACTGCACCACCAAGTGACAGCCACAGGTTTAGAGCATGGATGAGGACCACATGCACAAAACCATTGTTTCCCAAACAGGCTACATTATGATTATGAATCCTACCAACTTCACATGCGCACAAGCCAAGTCCAATCATTGTCCAGTTTTACCTGTTGCTCCAATTCTGGCTAAGACTATCATTATCAGGATCTCAGAATTTTATAAAGGTTACACCCTCCCATAAAATGACCCAAGCAATACTCCCTCAATAGACTTCCGTCATAAACTATGGCATCCATGAATTTAATTGAAAATGGTTGTCTTTTTTAAGGCACAGGAGATCTGAGAGAAATGAGGAAGGTTGTCCACAGGCAAGATGAGTTTGTAAAAATTGACTGGCACAACAATTCCGAGGGAGGTGGCGTCCACAGGCAAAATTGTCTTGCCTGTTTCAAACACTTCCCCATCTCCCTCAGAAAGTCCTGTATTTCCCACGTAGAAAGGGGGTGAAAATGATTTGGTGGAGGGTTACATGTTATTATGTTAAATTGAGTGGGAATCCAACGTGAGGTGGGGTGTGTAGCAGAATGCCTTTTATAAGGGCCTGATGAGTTGTTCTTATGCAACTTGAAACTTGGTTACTGAAGACTAATTTTATATTTATGTAGCAGTGTGCAAAGGAGGTGGGGAAGCTTCCAGAGGAGCAACGTATGCATTCAAGGTTGTGGTTGTGTTGGTTGTGAGTCCCGCAGTTCCTTGAGTGAGGGAAAAGCGTAGGGGAAATGATACACAATAAAAAAAACTATGAAAGTCTATGAATCCACTAACAAGCATTGCAAAGCCAATAGAACATGCCTTTTGTTAGGGCAGGTGTTTGGTAATGGTGAGGTGACTTTGTGTCTGTTGCCCCTGCAGGCCAAGAGAGAACCCCCCCCCCCCCAAAATAAATGACTTAATTAGCTTACAAATTATATGATTGTTGGCAGATGGACCTGTTTGCAGAGCACATTGGATTAACAGAGTTAAGCTGTAGCCTCAAGGAAAAGGCAGGATAATCTTTGGATTGTAACTGGTCCACTTACAGTTCATACATAGAAAATGCTGAATAATATATACTTTTAACAAAAGGGACAGCATTTTCATTGCATCTTAAAGGTGTGTGGGAAAATCTCTACTTTGTAAAGAAATATCAAATCCAACATCCTGGAAGCAAAGTAAATCAAATGAATTGGGAAGTGCAATTAGTGAATAGTACTGTGTTGTAAGACTGGCTTGGGCATTCAAACAGCAGTACTTTTTAAACAAAAAAAAACATAACTCAGCAATTAAAATGTTATTGTGTCAGCAAAGTAAATGCATCTAACAACAAACACCAGTTCTAAATAACAAGCTTCATATCATTTCATATCAGGAATGTAACACAAAGTATATATCACCAATAGCAAGTGGGAACACACATGGGACAATTGAACCATCCAAGAAATATATTAGCATTGATGAACAGCCCATGTAAGCAACTGTACATGATGCAAAACACATGAAAGCTAGTGACTGAGGGGCATTGACTCAAACCCCACTCTATTTTACTTTGCCTGTACTTTCTTATTGCACTTTTTCAAGAACTGATGACTCTAGGACTTCCAGGCAATATAAATTGCCTGTAGCTAGTACTAAAAAGGCGTTATCTACCCTGAAGTCTCAAATGTGTCGGTGACAACTCAAGATGTGCTCTCTTCACCTACTGGACTTCTTGTGGCAAACTTCCTTATAGTGGTGCTGAGAGATACACAGTTCTATTTTTTGGAATCACATTAATTTTTTTAAATATTTTATTTTATACATTTTTTATTAGCCATCAGTTGGATACCTTAAACATGTATAGCACAGAAAGACAACATAAATATCCATCTTCAAAACACGAAAAGGAGCAAAGAGAGAGAAAAAAATGCAATGGCAATATTAGAAATATTCAAATAATTGCAGATAATAGCATAAAATGACATATCGTAGACAATGCATCTACTAGTCCCACAGACGGCTCGACCACACCCTTTCAAATTTTGCCCTTGAGCATGGACCCTTAGCTTGTGTTAAGGCCAATTCCATTTCATAAACCCCCCCAGTAATACCCAAAATTCAGTGATTTTTGGACTGGAATCACATTCAAAGAGGACAAAAGTATGTTTCCATCTGCATGATTAACCACCCAATTGCACTATAAACTCTTGAAGCATGCATCACTGGAGCTATTTTAACCCATCAAAAGGCCTGACTTATAATGACTGTGAATCTATTATAAAAAACCTGAATTTGTAAATATAATTGTGGTGCCATTTTGTTACTTTACATTTTAACCTCCTATGAAACATGCTGCTAGAAGGGCCAAATCTGGTATGTCTCATACAGGCGCTCGCCTTCTCAGCGGGTTAAGCAGGGCAAAGTAGGCCGCAAGTGTGGCCACATCTAAGGGTGATGGCCGCACTGCCTGCCTGCCCTAGGTATTGAACAGATTAGGTATTCTTGATCACGTGATCATCTTAATGAGTCCTTTTGATGCTCTGGAGACTACACACATGGCAGACTGAAACCAACTTTGTTATTTCAGCCATTTTTGTCTGTTTTACATTGAATTAAGCCAATTGAGCAGATACTAAAATGACCTTCATAGGAGGTCAGGAAGCTGTTAAAGCACAAGGACAGCAGAGGTTTTGCCAGGATAAACAACACAGAGTGTCCAAACAATAAACTGCATCCATTGTTTCTGCAATTCACAGCTAAAATGTAGAGCTATTTCAGATGCCGCTAGGGGGCAGCGCTCTACTTTTTCTGCTAGTAATTAGGAGGCCTAATTTCCTGTTTAAACAGGCCTCAGCATCTTTGTTCTTTCCAAACCCATTACATTACCTCCTCCTCCCTAGACCCCCTGCATCCTGAAGTCACGTAATGCCAGAGTCCCTGTTTAAATATAAATCATAGTGCAGGAACTGCCTGGTTGTACTTTCCCCATTTGCAGACAGGACTTTAAAATGTCCTGAACGCTAGCATGGTATGGATTTTGAAACAGCGAGCCCTCGGAGTTTATTATCAAGGGCTTAGCAAAATTAAAGACAGCTTTGAAAAGGACCAACAGCGGCGTGATTGGGAAATCCCTCGTGAGCCTTCCCGGCTGCCGTCCAAGATGTGTGTGAAATCAAAAACAGTTGTTGCGAGCTCTCCTCGACAGCCTTTTAATTCCAAAGGGACGTGGCTCTGGTTTCAGACCCCGGACTCATGCTTTAGACAATCAGCCACTCACTTCTTTTCTTCTCTTTGAGTTTAAAAATAAAATGAGACTCGTTCATTACTGGATCACCTAAGTGAGAATAGACCTGAAATTAGAGGCGACTGAATAACAGACACATCTTGTCAATTTCCCAGCTGACCAGTCCCTCAAAAAGTCGGAAGTGCTGGGAGAAAGATAGATTTACTCGATATATAAAGTGAGTGACACTGCTTTTCTTCTCTTGAGGAACAAAGGAGCATATTTACAAGGGCATTACGCCACAGGAGTGTCACGTTTTGCGCCGCTCCGGTGGCGCTGTGCCCGGCATTTACAAAGCGGTGGTAAGCCACTTTGTGTGGCTTAGTGCCGCCTTGTAAATATCGTACCCTTCGACACAGGTATTTGCATCAAAGGGGCGTGCAGTGGGTGTTGCAGTGGGCGTTCCAACGCAACACACATTGCTTTTTTATGCTGCCATTGAGGCAACGCCAAAAACGAATGCCACTCAAAAGCGGGCATTAGAGAGGCGCAACAAGGAGAAATACTTTTATTACTCCCCGTTTTTTGCTTTTTCTATGTGTGCTGTATACTGCAGAACACTTTGAAAAAACAAATCACCTTTAATGATTTTTTATGTGAGGAATGTGTCCCTTCCTGCACATAAACAATCATCCCTGCAACGCAAACACCCTTGCACCCTGGCACAAGGCTGCCTGCTTTGGTGCTAGGCAGCTTTTTTACCACCAGTGCAAGGTAAAACACAAGGGGTGCCCTATATTCTTGTGAATACGGTGCATCCCTGTGTTTTTAAAATGATGCAGCGCACTGCTAAATTGCTTGCACCGTGCTGAATCATTTCTTTGTAAATATGCCCTAAATATTGTCAACATTAGTGGGTAAATATTTTGAAAAAACACAAAATCCCCAAAATTAATGCAGGCAATATCTTTGGTGGATGAAGAAATTAACTTCTTTTTTCATTAATTTGGTCTGGTGAACTGAACTTCAAGAATTTCAGTGTTTGTAAAATTGTGAACACACAATCGCCACACAAACCCACTCATGAGCCACCCCTAAACATCACAAAAATGTCCCAATTGTTCGCAAATGTGAAAATTTGCACAACATTTGGTTCAGGGCACAGTTTATATGTTGTATAAAATTTCACCCAGGAATACCAACACCGGTTTCTCTTGTGGTGCACGCTAATGAGATTTAGGAGGCATTAGTCCTGGACAACTGAAAAGAGCTGCAATAGATCAATTATGTGTCCAAACAACTGAAAGTATCTCACTGCTTACTTTTTTATTGAGGACTGTTTTTATCTTCAAAGTTCGAGGAAAGTTGCCTATACAGAATGCAGAGAAGGCGGCTATGCACATTAATTTCCAAATACTTTTCTTCATTTGCCATGCATGATTTCATGACTGTTGTTAGTCTTGTTCTGGTAGAAACAGGAGAAAACATTTACATGCTGCAGCTGTGTGATCAATATGGTCTCTCATGGACATTAATCTGTGGTAGCCAATGGGGCCACGTCTATTGGTTGCCCCTTGCTATCTCTGCCTCAGAGGTCATGGAAAGCAGTGGAAAGAACATACAATACATAGTTTAAAAATAAATATATTTTCTGTTGTTTCTACACTATTCTCTACTCTTAGTCCGCCAGCAGCTCACAGGAGGTATTGAGAGTCTAAGGTGGTCTAGGCGTCCACCTATGATATTATCAAATGTAAAAGTGTCTGATGTCCCTTCCACTGCACCTCCATTTTGGTAAAGTGGCATCCCTATTTCTGCTTTTGTGTGAACGGAGTGAATAAGCACGTGCTGCTCTAGCCATGATCAAGCCAGGTGGCCTGTGGGCTCTTCTGCATGATCCACAACTACTCTCTCTAAGGCATAACTGAGTGCATAGGCAGCATGCTTCCATGTCATGGCAAGCACATATGTTCTAAGTTGTTCTATGGACGAGTACATACATGGTTGACGTGCTTACTTGGAATAATCAAGACGTCCTGTCTACACGCTGCTGTCCCATGAGCAGGTCGTAGAGTCCTCACACAGTATGGATCGTGTGCTGTTTTACCAGGACCAAATTAGTTGCTTTTGTACTGTCTCGCCATTGCAGGGTTGCGTGTGGTCTTCTGTTGTCTTGATGTGACCAGGATGTTCAATAGGCTGCCATGGACAGGTTTTAATGTGTATATGCTGCTTTACCATGACCTGGATGTATGATATGCATGTTGCTCTGCACTGATCAAGTTATATTGCATCTATTCTGCTGTGCCATGATTGGAATGTGTGGGGTAAATACTGATGTGCCATCATGGGCATGGATATGGCAGACCCGTACCAAGCATATTCAGGTAAAACGTTGATATCGTACTGTAGTTTAAAAAAATCTTGATGACCTACTTCCAGATTTGCATGGGGTGTTAGGATTCTGCAATGATGGACTGCTGGAAGAAGACCCCAGGTGCAATATATCATTTATCCAAACATCAGCACCATTATCCAAACATAGTCAACAGGTCCATGACCATGCCCCCCATTTCGTAAAGCTCTGATGCGCTTACTCTCTGATCTGTCTGAGCACCTCTCCAACTTAGATATCCTTGCGCCATCACAGCAAGAGCACAAGGCAATCTCGTGCATGTACATGTTCATGGACAACCTCCAGGTCAGAGGGCTTAATCTGGTTTTCATGACTTTGAGCTTATCAAAGGGAAGTTCCTAGTTCACAAAAGTAAGTCTAATAGGCTAATATTTCACTGGTGTTCAGATTTAGAGAGAGTTAGACAATGGCTGTTTCAGAAACAGCGGTACAAGCTTACCTGCTGGCAGAAAGCGCCGCTCCATCCGCTCGTAAGCAACCCGTATTTCGCTTCTGGACTGCTGCAGTTCCAGCAGCAGAGAGTTGGCCTTGTCGTCTTTGGTGATCAGGCTCTTAATGTCCTTAAGTAGGTCTGTTTGCTGGTCCCCTGCAGAATTGCACTTGCACTCCGCCGCGAGGTTATCCAGCCTGCGAGACATGTTGGCGCTGGTCAACAGGATCTCTTCCAGCATCTTGCCTAGCTTCGATCTGTGAGCAACGTCAGACCACTTGCTCTGCTCGTTGTGTGTTGACAACGTCTTATCCATGTGACTTGTGATCAGAGACATGCTGCGCTCAATGGTGTTGGCGCAAGTGTTGGCAAACGTGGACACGAATTGTAGCATCTCCGCTCGCACGCTCTGCAGCTCGACTCGAATGATCTCGTCGATGGACTGTAGCAGCATATTTTCCTTCATCTGTGAGTTCTCCAGCATGGTGAAGACCTTGTCCCACCTCGTCCGCTCTTTCTGACATTCTGTTAAGGGAACTGCAAGGGTCTAGGCATTATTGCTGGGAGCATTCAAACAATGGACATTTAAAAACAGACTTATAAAAGAAACCTGTCGAAAATACTTGATATGTGTGTGGCTGTGCCTGCTTGTGCATCCATCATCGATCCATCCATCAATCCACCCATCCATCCATCCACTCATCCATCCACTCATCTATCTATCCATCCCGCCATCCATCCATCCACTCATCTATCTATCCATCCACTCATCCATCCAGCCATTCCTCCAATCATCCAGTCATCCATCCACTTGTCCATTCATCCCTGCATCCATCCCTCTATCCACCCATCCAACCATCTCACAAATTCAGGTTGATCAAGGGCTCAGTTGGTCAATTAGACGAGCAAGTTGTCAGATCTATATATCTATCTACCTGTCTATCTATCTATCTATCTATCTATCTATCTATCTATCTATCTATCTATCTATCTATCTATCTATCTATCTGTCTGTCTGTCTGTCTGTCTGTCTGTCTGTCTGTCTGTCTGTCTGTCTGTCTGTCTGTCTGTCTGTCTGTCTGTCTGTCTGTCTGTCTGTCTGCCTGCCTGCCTGCCTGCCTATCTATCTATCTATCTATCTATCTATCTATCTATCTATCTATCTATCTATCTATCTATCTATCTATCTATCTATCTATCTATCTATCTATCGATGTGTCTATCTATCTATTCAACTATCCATGCGTACTATACATAAAGATTCATAAACGTGTACTTAACAATACCGAGTTGCATATACATACATACATTCATAAACACACACATATGCATATACATAAGAGTACATTGCATTAATGTGATATTTATATATCATGCGCACTGTTATTCATAACAACCTTCCCTCCTTTTTTTAAACATAAATCAAACAATGTTTTACTAATCATATGTTCCCGAGTTAGTAATTCTACCCTGTAGAAATCTGACGAACTTAAATATTACACTTTATAGCTACTTCCACGACTTCTCAGTTTAGCCAAAATGCTGCAGCTTCATAAAATTTATAATTTTTTTCCAAGTAATAAAACTTAACTCGCCTTCTTCCTCAAGCAGTCCGTTGTCTATCGCATTGATGAAGGAAATCGGAAAATCTCCATTGTCGTCGTATCCCTGTGCAGAGCAGAGGCAGCTGAGTGCGCACAGTAATAGCGCCAAGAAGGTCATTGCGTCCAGAGGCTGGGGTTCCAGAGAGGTGCTTTTGCCCGCTGGCGCGCGCTCGGTGCCTCTGACGTGCGCGTGTGCTGAGCAGTGAAGCCAGTGAGAAGCAGATGATAAAGCCCCTTCATAAATACTGCGGGGCCCCCAATCCTGCTCGGGTAAGGGGTGGGGGGCTGCCTAGTCGCCACTGTGCCATGAAATAGGAGCTCCTGTGTCTGTTCCAAGGGGGTCCTGTGGGCGGGGCCAGGAGGATTGCGCAAGAATCTCCTCATGTTGGGGGTGTGCGTAGGTTCCTTCCACGAGAGAGGCAAGAGTTGGGAAAACTGCACTCCCGCCTTTGCCCCTTGGGAGACCTCAAGCAGAAACATAGCTCGCTGTGGGTTTGTGGGCACACAACCAAATGAATGCTTCCCCATTTCAGTGTTTCTAAAGAGAACGCTTTCTCAACCCAAACACTTACTGCGGAAGCCAGAAGCTTTTCCCATTCTTGGGAAAATATACGGTGCCCCTTTCCCATAAACTGGCCCAATAGTTCATCTCAGCCAAGCAAGACATCAAAAGAAGTTGTTTTTCAGGTCATTTTTTATGAAGACTTTTCTCTGTCATCCTCCATAGCCTGAATTTCGTGGGAAAAATTGTCAGGAGCTAATTTCATTTTTTATAACACACGTTGCATTTTACGTTTGACAAATCCGGCTAAAGCATATTTCAATGCGCTATGAAAACAGCCAGCACGATTTATCATAAAGTTTCCTTCCAGCCTCTTTCCTATTTCGACATTCATTCTTTCATCCCCTTCTTTCAATCTTCTATTCGCCAGAAGCGCGTTGAAGTGGACATGGTCAATGACATGTATGCGCTGAGAAAGCAACCAGTATAACTTGGGGCCTGGTTTACAGATTGACGGATGTAGTACTGTCCATCATTAAGTCTCCCTTCTCGACAAAAAGACATCTGTCAAATTTAGAGATGACCGGCGGCACAGCTGTCATTTCTGTACGTTGAAGGGAACCACCTTCACTGTTGTTCTGTTCATGGTACTAATGGGCATATTTACAAAAGAATGGCGGAGCACGGCATTAAGCTAAAACTGCTATTGTGAAAACGCAGGGGTGCATCATATTTACAATGATAGAGCGCACCCCATGCTTTTTCTCTAGCATTGGCGCTAAATTCAGCTGCCTAGCACCAACGCAGGCACCCTTGCACCATAGTGCAAGGGTGTCAACATTGAGGGAATGATTGCTTATGTGTAGGAAGGGACACCTTCCTGCACATAAACAATCGTTCTTGGTGATTTTCTGATTCTACGTGTGCTGCCCAATACAGCACACATAGGAACAGCAAAAAAGAGGAAAAATGTATCATTTTTCCTCGATTCGCCATGTTAAGATCGGGTTATTTTTGGTCTTAATTTTGGCGCTGCCCCATATTTTTGTCCACCCTAAGCGTGGAAGGGTATACTCAGATGTGAGTCCCTTGCTCATTGCACCATCAGGATTCAAGCAAGCCGGGCCGAAGACGGCTGAAATGCCAGAAACCGGTCCCCGGAAGCTTGTTTCCTTCCCAGTGTAAGAATTGGCTTTTGTAGTCTGGTCTGCCCTGTTCCCATGATGCACTGGGCCAGGGACAGACTAATTTGCATACAGCCAGGTTCTGAAACTGGGATGGTGCAATGAGCTAAAAAACGGTGTTGGATCTAGCCCTGATCTCTTGACTGGGTGAGAGTATTCTGCTTAATTCAGAGACTCTGTCCATCACCACCCCTTGTTGTAAATAATTTTGTCCACCCTAAGCGTGGAAGGGTATACTCAGATGTGAGTCCCTTGCTCATTGCACCATCAGGATTCAAGCAAGCCGGGCCGAAGACGGCTGAAATGCCAGAAACCGGTCCCCGGAAGCTTGTTTCCTTCCCAGTGTAAGAATTGGCTTTTGTAGTCTGGTCTGCCCTGTTCCCATGATGCACTGGGCCAGGGACAGACTAATTTGCATACAGCCAGGTTCTGAAACTGGGATGGTGCAATGAGCTAAAAAACGGTGTTGGATCTAGCCCTGATCTCTTGACTGGGTGAGAGTATTCTGCTTAATTCAGAGACTCTGTCCATCACCACCCCTTGTTGTATATAACACTTGTAAATAGAGGGCAGCATCAATATCAATAGGTTTTGTGGCAGAACGCCCACCGTAAACACACATTGTACACCCCTGTCATGCCAAGTGTAGCGTGAAAGCAGGCCTTATTTGCAAGGCAGCATTAAGCCATGTTAAGTGGCTTAACGCCAACTTGTAAATAAGCTGAAGGGTGTATCGCCAAAGGAACATCACAAAAAGTGACGTTCCTGTGACGATAAGCCCTTGTAAATATGCCCTTAAAAGTTTGGTGGACGGCCGCCCTCGGTTTGGATAATCGTCCACCAAACTTAAATTTTTGTCTGTTTTTCAGAAACACACACCAATAGGTGGAGTTTGTTTCGATATAAAAGAAATTAATGACCCCACCATCCCTAGTTTTCTCCCATGGTCGTGGGTTCATTATTGTGTTTCTCTGTCCCTCACTGCCAGACTTTTCCTGGTGGTGATAGACAGAAAAAATAATCTCATCATCTGCTCTCAAAAGGGGCGGCGGTGTGGTAGCATCACTTCAACTGCCCATAGTCCATCAGGCCATTGGAGTAAGCTTTTCATTAATGGAAAGTTTATAGACAGCCATCTCTAAACAGACCAAGAGTTTGGCAGACAGGGTACTCCTTTGTAAAAGCGATAGATTATTCTGACAAACTCTACATCTGGCCTTAACCATCACGTTCCTTCCTCCACAATACTATCTTCTCTCTTCCCTGCCCTGTTTTTCCCGTCTTACTCACCCTTTCTTCTTCTCCCCCCCACATCTTTGAAGCCAACAGACACAAAATAAGTGCTATACATGCAATAAGCATGATCAAACCTTACCTTCTTTCCTCTCTCATACTTGTCACCAGTGGTGCCTGCTCCCGGGCAGTAGTAGTGAGGCGGGGAGAGCAAGTGGTTAAGAAAGAAAAGAAAAGATCACTTACCTGCTAGTCATCCGGCCAGCCGCCGCCTCTCCTCCATCCTCTCCTTCTGTGAACCAGAAGCACACAGGCTCCCAGACTCTCCTAGCCAATAACGACGCTGCTCTCACCAGCATGACAGCAGCATCGCGATTCGTCTGAGTGCCGCGGTTTGGCACTCAGACAGGAAGTGGGAGCCTGTGCATGTTCTCCGCCCTGACTGTGCAATACAGCCAGGTGGAGACAGCCTAAGTGTGCATGACTGTTTCGCAGGCCCAAGACAGCCGGCCAAAACGTCATGCACACATAGGTGCACTCATCACTCCTTCCTCTGCTGGCTGTGATGACAGCCAAGCCCCCCCCCCCCCAAACCCCTCAAAACTGGCTTCAGAAGGGAAAAATAAAATGATAATAGCATTGTGTTATTATCAATCTATTTTTCCTTTTTTGCACTGCTGAAAAGCAGTGGGGCGACACCCCTTCACCTAAGCGGGAGCTTGTCACTGAAGCTGGCTTCAGCATGGAAAACCGCTGTGAAGGGAATGGCGTGACAAAACCAGGTAGCAAAAGCAAAATGGCAACCCCAAAAGCCCGAAGAGCATCATTTTCAAGGACGTCATCAACAGTGAGAGTAAACTTTCACCAGTGAGCCATTCTCCATGCACTACACTGGTGGCAGGCAATTTTGTCCTGGTCTGGGGACTTTTCTGAAGTGGCGAAGAATTTTACAGTGACAACTGAATAATAATAATAATAATAATAAAGGGGTTTTATAAAGCGCCTGGCGACGCCTTCACGGCGTGTCCCCGCGCTACGGAGAGGAGAGACCAAAAGGAAGGCGACTGAGAATTAAGAGCGGAGGGATGTCTAGTTTTTATAAAGGTGGGTCTTTAACAGTTTTCGAAACTTGCTTTCAGATGCTTCTAGCCTAATATTGATGGGAAGTTTATTCCAGTTACTGGCTGCCAATAGTCTGAAGGAACGTCCTCCCATTCTAGCTCTTCTGACACGGGGAGTTTTTAGCAGCCCTGCTCCAGTAGAGCGTAATTCTCTGGTGGGTTCATAAGTCTGTATCAGGTCAGAAAGATACGAAGGAGCCTTATGCCAAACAATTCTGTGGCATATTAGGAGTGCTTTAAATAGCACTCTCTTTCTGACCGGAAGCCAGTGAAGTGCGGTCAAGGCAGGCAGAGAAGCAGATCTTTTCGGGAGTCTCAACACTAATCTGGCCGCGGTATTTTGGAGGACTTGTAATCGTTTAAGATTTTTTTCAGAGGTGCCCAAGAGTAACACATTCCCGTAGTCCATGCGGGACGTGACTAGGGCTTGAGTCAGGGTGTGCCGTGCCTCTAGTGGTAATAAATCCAGGGTACGATTGAGGGTTTTCAGTATGCCGAAGCATTTTCCCACTAGGCGATTAACATGACCCTCATAGGATAGGTAGGGGTCAACCCAAATTCCCAAATTCTTTGCCTCCTTACTGGGGTTAGGTGTGGGGCCCAAACATGCTGGCCACCACTCTCCTGTCCAACTAGAGTTGTTCCCCCCAATCACCACAACCTCCATTTTGGAGCCATTGAGTTTTAAGCAGTGTGAGTTCATCCAGCCCGCTAAGGCCTGCATACAGGCCTTAAAATTGGAGGCAGCTGTATTAGGGGCTTGGGACAGGGAGATCAGCAGTTGGGTGTCGTCGGCGTAAGAAACTAAATCAACTCCAAACGCCTGCACCACTTCTGCCAAGGGGGCCATGTAAAGATTGAACAGGCTAGGGCTTAAAGCCGAGCCCTGAGGCACTCCCTGTTCAAGTGCCAAGGCAGAGGATTTAAATGAGCCATTTTGGACCTGAAAGCTACGGTCCGTGAGGAACGCTTTCAGCCATCTTAGCGCTGACTCCGTAAACCCGGCATTATTCAGACACTGTAGCAGGATGGAATGAGCTACAGTGTCGAACGCCGCGCTAAGGTCTAGCATTATCAGCGCCATGGTATGTCCTGAGTCTGCCTTTTGACGCAAGGTCTCAGTCGCTTTCAACAGGGCCGTCTCCGTAGAGAAGCCCGGTCGGAACCCAGACTGAGACGGATGTAGGAGTTTGTTTTTCTCCAGGTGGGCCATAAGTTGTACATTTGCTACTTTCTCTGCCACTTTAGCTAGGTAGGGCAGCAGAGAAATGGGTCTCAAGTTTTCTAGCACTTCCTGACTAACATTGTTTTTTTTTTTGATGGGCAGGACTATAGCCTTCTTCCAGTCACCCGGAAGAGTACCGGTGGTAAAGGAGATTTGAAGAACATGCCTGAAAAAAGGTTCCAGTACCAGGATGGCATCCCCCAGCACCCTCGGAGGTGCAGGGTCTCTGGGGGAGCCAGATTTGATACTCCGACATATCTTAATTAGGGGTACTAAAAAGGTTCTAAAGCAGTTCTCTACCTTGCTTACACCTGCAGTTTCCTTGAAATCACGTCCACTGATTATGTCACCCGAGAACGTAGTATAAATATCTTTGACCTTTCCTGAGAAATAATTGGCTATTCTGTTGCATTCCTCAACAGAGTCTTTTCCAGGAGCGTTAGCGTTAGTTACTACCGAAATTTCTTTAAAAATGTTAAAAAGTTCACGCGAGGAGTTTTCTGCCTCTTCTATGCGGCTTTTATAATGCACAGCTTTAGTTCTGCGAAGTGATGTTTTATATTTCCTTTGTGCTTCTTTATACGCGTTCTTGGTTAGGGGGCAAAAGTCAACCCTCCATTTACGCTCTAACTTCTTGCATTCCGATTTGGCCATTTGCAATTCCGATGTGAACCAGGGGGCAGACTTTTTTTCTCTGGCTTTGGTCTTTAAAGGACAAATAGGGGCTGCCACATTTAGTGCGTCAAGAATGCGCTTTTCAAGATTGCTATTCGCGCTTTCACAATCATCGCCTCCTGGAGGGCCTCCCATCTCTAGAAGATGACCAAAGGTGTCAGATGAGAAGGCCTTCCATCTACGTCTGGGATAGCAGTTGTTTTCGCCTCTCCGACTGTCTATATTCGGACAGTGAATCTTAAATGGAACTAGGAAGTGGTCCGACCAGGGGACAGGGACGGGCTGTTTAACGCTCACACCATTCCAGCTACTAAAAACAGGGTCTAGAAGGTGGCCATGTATGTGGGTGGGGTTCTTATTTTTTTATTTTTTTTTATTTTTTTTAACAAACTGCCTTATGCAAAGAAAGACGTGGTTGTGTACCAGTTGTGTGGTATACATGTCAGCTCAAGACTGATGTAAAATTGCCCACTAATAGTGCAAAATTGGCTGACAGCAGTGCAAAAGTGCACTGTGCTAATGCAATATGGATGAGTTCAGAGGCCAATATTTGCAGCTAGTTGTTCCTGGTGGACACCAGCACTCATTTTTGGAGAGCTGAAGTTATTTTTTAACAAATGAAACCCACAAAATCTGCTGTCACTTGCTGCATCTGCCTGCAGTGGGATATCTGCCACTCTTTCGAAAACATGCAATATGCCACCTGCACTGTGAAAGACAGACTCGCTGCTTCAATCATTTAGCCTGCTTTTCACTAATTTGCTGCTCCCAGGGTTCCCGTGGGTGCAGCACATTATCTGTAGTAGGATGCACTGACCACATCTGCATTGGGCACACCTATTTATAGTTGCACTGCAGCACGGATCACAGAAGTACATCGAACATATAATACTGCCCGGTATATTTTATGAGTTTTGTTTCAACTTACCTACTATATGAATGTTATGCCTCCATGATCGGAATTGTGTAGACCCCTTGTTGAACTCTTACGTGTGTTCAAGGTATTCTTAAATTACCTATATGTGTTGGCTTGCTCCAGAAACAGTGAGACATTAAGGGACTAATCACAAGTGGCGTGTTAAATTGTAATCCTGTGGTTCGGTAACCTGTTACCGAATCGCAAAATGGGTTTGAGTTTCGCTATTTGGAAGGGGTGTGTTTAGGGCATCCCTTCCAAATAGTGAATCCTAATGGTATTTATGAATGTTTTGTGACCTTGAATGCGGTTGCAAAACATTTGTAGTAGGTGGACACCCATTCCCAAATGAGAAGGGTTCCCCAAAAAATCCCTTCCCCTTTGGCAATGGCAGCGAAAACGTTTTTTCAGAGCAGGCAGTGGTCCCAAGCATCATCCTTTAAGGAAAACAGAATGCATTAAAAAAAATTTGCTTTATTTAAAAGCCATTACGGACATGGTGGCCTGCTGCCCCCAGGAGGCCACCATCCCTGTGATTTTAGCGATCCCTAGGGGGTCGCAAAATGTGACCTACATCATTAATATTCATGAGGTAGGTCTTTTGCGACCCCCTAGAAATCTCAGAAAGTGCTCAACCCATTTTTATACATGCCATTTTGCAATCTAATTGCAAATCGCAAGGATTCGCAATTAGGGAATTGCAAAACGGTTCCTATATACATCTGGCCCTAAGCCACTGAAAAATATTTGTGAAGGGGCCCTGCACGTCCTGGCTTCCATTGTCACGTCCTATGTTAAAAACAAAAAAAAATCTTTTATATTTAAAACGGGTGCATTTGACAGCAGTACAGGAGCAGCAAATCCATATTAAGTTTTTCTAATACTTTCAATGCCGAGATATGTATTTACAGCAGTAATGTGGAACATATTCGTAGTGTCCTGGGCTGATGCTGTTTCATATCGCTGTGTAACTGTAAAGTCATTTTTCTAGCGAGAATGATATCCTGATACAGCCCAAATGAGTTTAAAACATACTTTCTGAATCTGTTCATCACATTATAAAAAGCTGAATCAAGAAGCTCAGATTCCTTTTGAATACCCGTGCAGAATTCGTAACATATGTTTCTAACTTGGGTTACCTCATCGTCTCTGGCTGGGAAACGAGATACTGTATTACTTTCAGTAAGTGATATTGTGCTGAGCTTTCAAAGTCAGACATGGGACGGACGTGAATGTGGTTTGAATGGTGACCACTAGGGGATGTACGTACAATTCCATAAATATGTTTCTTCTTCTTTTCAACAATGAATAAACATCACTAAAAGTCTGAGTAAAAATACAGGAATGCAAAGTCATCCTTGAGCCGTTGTTTCGTTCCTTTTTAGGTCTCGCGCCTAGCTTTGCAGTGCGTAGCACTGTTCGCGCAACGCGAGACCTCTTGAAAGGGCTTGAGAAAGCTAACCACACTCTTGTGCGTTTGGTTTTGCTTTCGCCTGCAGTTATTGGCTTTCGCGTGCATTTTTAAAAATAAATACAGCATGAAATTGGGAAAGGCGGGACAATGTCCCTCCTTTGCTCCGCGGTGGCCAGCACGCGCAACAGTGCGCATTCGCCTCCTGCTGCGCTCCCTCCCCCGCTCCTCTGTGGTGCGCGCGCACCTCTACTTTTTTAAAATAATTTCATTCCGAGCGCGGTGCCCGCTTCAGGGACACTGTGCTCCGTTGATTTACTTTTCTTTTGTTATTACTTTGATTCAGAGCGCGGTGCCTGCTTCAGGGACACCGCGCTCCATGTATTTACTGTTTTTTTAAATTACTTTTTTCCCATTTTAGCGAGGGGTCTGCAAAGGCGACCATTGGAGCTCCAAGAAGGGTTTGCGGTCGTAGAGGAGGTGGGGCACCTCATTGATGTAAGAAACGTCAAGATGACCCTCAAGTAAGAAATGTCAGGGCCCCTCCGGTTAAGTCTGAGCTCACTTGGGAGAAACCGTGGTGGCCTCAGGAGAGCCCCCCCCAAACACCTCCATTTGCAAATAACAGCACTCCAAATGTGTAGCACTGACAAAAGTGGGTATGAGTTAAACTGAAAGGCAGATATAGTGTTTGGGAAGCGCTTACATAGCAACCAGGCGCTCTAAGCGCTGTGGCAGAGGTAACAGTGGCCGGGGATTTAGAATCACTCTGTGACGCAGAATACTAGTACTAGGGGGCACGTGAGAGTGGGTAACTCTCTGTAGCGTCCTCAGGTGTAAACTTCTGCGAGGACACCCTGGCTCAGAAGACGAGCAGCAGGGCCAGAAGTGTCTGGGTGCATAGGGTTCGGTGTGTTGCATCTGGCACACACTTTACTGCCCCAAACCTGCGCGTGTGGCGCAGTGCGCGAATGCACAGCTCCAATTGGTCTTCGAGGAGCACGACGGCCTGCAGCGGACTCGGATGGGTGGTGGCAGTGAGAAACGGTAGCGCGATACACATTGGACCCCCACCCCACAGGTTTGCACTGTGTGAGATGTAAAGATGATTGAAGTGCATGAAAAAAGGCAAGGTGCGAGCAGTGGCTTTGGGTCACTGTGCGTCGACAGTTCAGCAAGGATCTGTTTACAGCGTCCTCAGACTTGTGATGGCGGCGCTATAAAAGGGCAGCACTACCTCCTAGGCTTAAAGTGTGGGAGATGTAAAGATGCTAGAAGTGCGTCTACCTGCGTCCTCGGAAGGGTGCAGAGGACTGTTGTCAGTGCAAGAGAAAAAGCTCTTCTCAGCCAGGATTTATTACGATCAGTGGGAGGGTACCAGCACTTTTCAGCAGAGATTCATTACTATCTCTGTAAGTTTACAAGCACTTCACAGCAGTGGGAGGATACCAGCACTTCTCAGCCAGGATTCAGTACTACCAGTGGGATGCTACAAGCACTTCTCATCAGAGATTCATTACTATCACAGGAAGTTTACACGCACTTCTCAGAAGTGGGAGCATATCAGCACTTCTCAGCCAGGATTATTGCTAGCAATGGGAGGCTACATGCACTTCTCAGCAGAGATGCATTTCTATCAGTGGGAGGCTTCAAGCACTTGTCAGCAGAGATTCATTACTGTCATTGAATTTTACCAGCACTTTTCAGTAGTGGGAGGATGCAAGCACTTCTCAGACAGGATTCATTGATACCAGTGAGAGGGGACCAGAACGTCTCAGCAGGGATGCATTACTAGCAGTGGGAGGGTACCAGCAGTTCTCAGCACTCAAAATACGATTGGAGGAATGCTTGCACTAAGCATACCCTCTGGCAATTGGTCGGGGTAACATTCCGACCCATTCTTTTTAGCCCACAGTGCCACCTCAGTTTAGACCCAGCCAAATGGAAATTAGTCTTGACCCTGCTACAATAGGAATAGTCAAACCCGAAGAGCCAGGCCGGGTCCTCTCCGAACTGGAGCACAAGTAACCCAAGACCATTTTCGCCCTGATTGTTCCTCTTCAGTCGGGTGTAGCTCGACTCCATTGGCACGGTGAGCGCAGACCCACATCAGGGCATATTCTTTGCCTCTTAGGGAGTTATGTCAAACTCAAAAGATGATGGGAGGAATGCTTGCACTAAGCCTACCCACTGGCAATTAGTTGGGGTATCATTCCAACCCATCGTTCTTCGGCCCACTATGCCACCTCAGTTCATGTGGTGATTTGCATATGGTGGGTCTTTCTCTCAAGTGGCATGGTGGGTAAAAACAATGGCTTGGAATGGAGCCTGGGTGATTCACAGTGACTTAGGTTAATACAAGCATCCCATCCATCACCTTGTTGTTGTTGCAGTGGCATTTTAGTAGCACTTCTCAGCAGAGATACATTACTATCAGTGGAGGCTACCAGCACTTCTCAGCAGAGGTGGACTGCTATCACTGGACGTTTAAAAGCCCTTCTCAAGAGTGGTGCATTTTTATCTCTGGTAGGGTACCAGCACTTCTCAGCAGAGATGCATTACTATTGGTGGAAGTCACTAGCACTTGTCAGCAGGGGTTAATTGATGTTACTTGAACGTTACCACAACTTCTCAGCAGAGGTGAATTGCGATCTGTGGGAAGGTACCAGCACTTCTCAAAAGGGAATCATTGCTATCATTGGGGAGGATACCAGGACTTCTCAGCAGAGATGTCTTGCTGTCAATTGGAGGGACCCAGCAGTTCTCAGCAGGGATACATTGCTATCAGTGGGAGGGTCCCGGGACATGTCAACAGAGATCTCTTGCTGTCAGTGGGATAGTACCAGCAGTTATCACTAAAAACACCTTGCTGTCAGTGGGAGGGTCCCAGGACTTAGGTGTGCATTACTTTCAGTGGGAGGTTTCATCAGGGATACGTTTCCATAAGTGGGAGTGTACCATAAGTTCTCAGTAGGAATATATTCCTGTCAGTGGGAGGGTGCCAGCAATTCTCAGCAGGAATAAATTGCTATCAGTGGGATAGTACCAGCAGTTTTCAGCAGGGATAGATCACTATCAGTGAGAAGGTATCAGCAGTTCTCAGCAGGAATAAATTGCTATCAGTGGGAGGGTACCAGCAGTTCTCTGCAGAAATGTATTGCTAACAGTGGGAGGGTGCCAGAAGTTCTCGGCAGGGATACATTACTGTCAGTGGAACGGCACCAGCTGTTCTCAGCAGGAATATGTTGCTATGAGTGGGAGGATACCAGCAGTTCTTAGCAGGGATACATTGCTCTCAGTTGGAGGGCCCCCGGATTTCTAAGCTAAGATGCCTTGCTGTCAGTGTGATAGTACCAGCAGTTCTCAGCAGGGATACATTGCTATCAGTGGGAGGATACCATGACTTCTCAGCAGAGATGTCTTGCTGTCAGTGTGATAGTACCAGCAGTTATCACCAATGACACCTTGCTATCAGTGGGAGGGCCCCAGGACTTCTCAGCAGAGATGTCTTGCTGTCAGTGGGATAGTACCAGCAGTTGTCACCAATAACACCTTGCTATCAGTGGGAAGGTCCCGGGACTTGTCAGCAGAGATGCCTTGCTGTCAGTGTGATAGTACCAGCAGTTCTCAGCAAGGATACATTGTTATCAGTGGGAGGGTCCCAGGACTTCTCAGCCGAGATGGCTTGCTGTCAGTGTGATAGTACCAGCGGTTATCACCAATGACACCTTGCTATCAGTTGGAGGATACCATGACTTCTCAGCAGAGATGTCTTGCTGTCATTGTGATAGTACCAGCAGTTCTCAGCAGGAATACATTGCTATCAGTGGGAGGGTACCATGACTTCTCAGCAGAGATACCTTGCTGTCAGTAGGATTGTTCTAGCAGTTCTTAGCAGGGATACATTGCTATCAGTGGGAGGGCCCCATGACTTCTCAGCAGAGATGTCTTGCTGTCAGCGGGATAGTTCTAGCAGTTCTCAGCAGAGATACATTGCTATCAGTGGGAGGGCCCCAGGACTTCTCAGCAGATATGTCTTGCTGTCAGTGGGATAGTTCTAACAGTTCTCAGCAGGGATACATTGCTATCAGTGGGAGGGCCCCAGGACTTCTCAGCAGAGATGTCTTGCTGTCAGTGGGATAGTCCCAGCAGTTGTCACCAATAACACCTTGCTATCAGTGGGAGGGTCCCGGGACTTGTCAGCAGAGATGCCTTGCTGTGAGTGTGATAGTACCAGCAGTTCTCAGCAAGGATACATTGCTATCAGTGGGAGGGTCCCAGGACTTCTCAGCCGAGATGGTTTGCTGTCAGTGTGATAGTTCCAGCGGTTCTCACCAATGACACCTTGCTATCAGTGGGAGGGTCCCGGGACTTGTCAGCAGAGATTCCTTGCTGTCAGTGTGATAGTACCAGCAGTTCTCAGCAAGGATACATTGCTATCAGTGGGAGGGTCCCAGGACTTCTCAGCCGAGATGGCTTGCTGTCAGTGTGATAGTTCCAGCGGTTCTCACCAATGACACCTTGCTATCAGTGGGAGGATACCATGACTTCTCAGCAGAGATACCTTGCTGTCAGTGGGATAGTTCTAGCAGTTCTCAGCATGGATATATTGCTATCAGTGTGTGGAGGGGGTCCTGGGACTTGTCAGCTGAGATACCTTGCTGTCAGTCGGATAGTGCCAGCAATTATCACCAATAGCACCTTGCAGTCAGTGGGATAGTTCTAGCAGTTCTCAGCAGGGATATATTGATATCAGTGGGGAGGGGGGGGTGGAGGGGGGGGGGAATGGGGGGAGGAGTTCCCGAGACTTGTCATTCATCCTACTTAAAGCCCAGAATCTGCTCTTCGTGGAAGCGCTTAGACTCGATTCTGCAGTTGTGTGTGTATTCGTGTGGGGTGGGGGGGGGGTTAATCGGCCCTAATGAGAGGGTGCTGGACATTATTCTACCGTAATGTCGGTGTGTGTTGATTTATTCTGTTCTGCCTTTATGAAGCTCTGGTCATTAGCCTGCCCCCGTGAGCGTGAGGGGCATTCATCCGGGGAGGGCGATTCGTTATTATCTGCTTCTGTGAAGGTGTTGGGGGGGGGGGGGTTGCTTGCAGGGGGGGGGGCTGACCGAGACATATATCAATCCTTCTTATAGCATCCGGGTCTTTACTATCATAATGCATTTATTTCACATTGTTCGGCCTTCACGGTCCATACATCACTTACATAACAAGAATTTGCAATGCATTAGGTCTGGCATTATTAAAGTTTGAGCTATTGGTGTTGCATTATTTAGCAATGCCAATAGCTCAAACTTTAATAATGCAAGACCTATTGCATTGCAAATGCTTGTTCCACATGCCATGGCGGAAGTGCAAACAGGTAGAATATTATATAAAACAGTTTTTTTTCATGTGGGTTACCTTAGGTCTACAGAAAGATCTACACTAGGGTTCAGTAATAAATGCACACCCGTGCCGTATAGAGTTGGGAGGAGTTCTTTGTGGCGATTCCTAACAGCTGGGATTACCGTAAAGGGGTAGTATCGCCACATGGAATTCAGCCTATTTTCAGGAATGAGGAATAACTGTGCAGAGACAGTCTTACCAGGTAGAATTCCACATAATGGGCCAGATGTACGACCCTTGTAAATTGTGCTGTGCAATTTGCGCTTGATTGCGAGTCGCAAATTGTGAGGCGCAATTTGCAATATATTACAGTGTCAGAGACACTGATTGCGATTTCCAATGGGGTCGCAAAATGCGAGGCTCATGAATATTAATGAGCCCTTCGCAATTTGCGACCCTATTGGGAATGGCTGGCCATCCCATGGATGGTGGCCTGCTGAGCTCAGCAGACCACCATGTCTTGGACTGCTTTTCAATAAATCAGGTTTTTTTTAAATGCAGTCCATTTTCCTTAAAGGAAAACAGGATGCATTTAAAAAAAAGAAAATGAAATGTTTTCATTTCATTTTCTAAGGGCAGGCAGTGGTCCCTGGGACCACTGCCTGGCCCTGAAAAATATATTCCACTGCATTTGCAAAGGGGAAGGGGTCCCCTGGGGACCCCTTCCCTTTTGTGAGTGCTTTGCCACCCTTTTGAAGAGGTTGGTAATTTGCGAGTGTTTTTGCGACCACAATTGCAATTGCAAAACATTCATAAATGGTATTGAGGTCGCTATTAGGAAGGGAACGCCCCTTCCTAATAGTGACTCGCAATTCCTAAATAGCAAGTCGCAAATAAATTGCGACTCGCTATTTAGGAATTGTACAGGCCCTGTGACACTTTGCATGCACAAACGGGTCTCAAACCCGTTTGCGCATGCAAAATAGGGTCGTACATCTGGCTCAGTACTTCTTATTCTGAGGACTTTATTCGCTCCTATTTACTACGTGCTGTCAGTAGGTAGTAAATGGAAGCAGTGTCTTTACCGCGCGAGGGCAGGTGGAGGGGAGTGTGCTGGGTGGGTAGAGAAGGGAAAGGAAAGAATAGTTTTAGCAGGGAGGAATACTGAAGGACCCCCCCCCCCCCCTACTAAAGAAAAAGTTTGTCAGGCACTGAGGCAAGAAATGTGCTGGTGCAAGCCACTTCCTGACAAGAGCCCCAGCACTTATATTTTTTTCAAATTAACTACTGGGTAATTCTGCTGTGCCTGACTCGTAATCAGGGTCATTGCATGCTACTTTTATTGACATGCCTAGAATGTTAGAAAACCCAGTGCATTTGATTTGTTCTTTAGTGATCAGAGACAATGTCCTAAAAAAAGACCAGATTTACTTTAAACTGGTTGCAAATGACACGCTAACATTTAGCATTCCGTTTTTCTATCACAGCCGGACTAGGAAGAGAAAGCAGCCCTGGCAATTCCACTTGACCAACCCCCCAGGGAATTGGTGCTGCTTTTAACAATATGTTCCCATTTGAGAAAACAGAAAGAGGTTCACTGGACCACTAGTACCACCCCCATGGCTGCTGACATGCTTTTCGACATGCTTTACGAATTGGATACCTTCTCCTTTGTGAATGAGTTACCACCCATCACACCCATTTTTGTAAACTCACTCACTGATCCTTTTTCATGTTTATCTGCACTTCTTAGGTACCCAATTCACTCTTACGGGCTCGACTAGTGGAGTGTGCAGGTAACGCCTGGATTATTCTGTATAAGTTAAAACATCTAGCATCAATGCAGATGACTACTTTATGGACATTAGAAAAACTTTGTATCAACAAAATGTTCAGTATTTTGGGTGCTGCAAAGTGTGCACAATTCTTTTCACCGGGGGCTGATTTGGACAAAAATTGTCCTACACACAGGGCCGGACTGAGAATAGCAACCAGCCCTGGCAGATTCCTGCTCGATCGGGGAGGGGAGGCAATGGGGGGGCTGTGGGGGCATTAGTAAAAAGCACCGCTCCCACATTTGTTACAGGGGGCTGATATTGCAGCACTGCTGCAAAACCTGCTCCCAGTCACTAAACCAACCCCCAGGGGCAGAAAACTGTCCCCCACCCCTCTGGCTCACCGGGGAAATGCCTGGTGCCCGCTACAACCAGTCATGCCCTGCTTATAGGAGACTGCTTCAATCCGAAAACCTCTTGGGGGGGTGGAAATGTATTAAGTAATCAATCTCCTTATCAGCATCTTGAATGACTTTTGAAGGCAAGATGTGCCCTCTCTTTCACTTTTCAAATGAGATACCACAAGGTGAATTGCACATTTTTTGTGTGAGAATTTACAGACATTCATGGAATTTTGCAAACGTTCAATAACAAAATATGCAGTTTCACAAACTCCTGCTCTTTCACTGGCAGCCTAATTGTCTTCGATGGGTGGATACATCTGAATTTCTTATTAATAGAAAGACACTCGAGCACACCTTACAATTGTTGCTTTTATCCTAAATGCATTTAAGCACTGTCCCCAGAATCATCCAACGTCTGTTGGTGCAAGGTTTCGATTATCAAGTCACGAGACCAGTTCCCAAATGAAAGTTCACAATGATGAAGTCAATCCAGTTCAATATTGTTAGAACTGGGATTTCTGGTTGGCTAAGGCTTACGGCAAAGCCAGGCAGAAACCCCCATTCTATTCAGGGCAAGGGGGTCACACGCCAAGATAACCCCTGCTCACCCCCTTGGTAGCTTGGCACAAGCAGACAGGCTTATCCCGGAGGCAATGTGTAAAGCATTTACGCACGCACACAACAGCAATAACATCCTAGGCACACTACAAAAGGTTATATAAAGGTTATATAAAAGGTTATATAAAAATAACTTTTGTATTGTCAAAACACATCAGATAGTAATCACACAATATACATTGTGCCAACTGGCACGGGCAATATTCACAAGGGATTATTTACACCAGGACAGGGCCACGTGGGCCACTGTCAGAATCAGCACTTAGTAGAACTAGCACTTAGAATAACTGTAACACCAAATAACAATTATAGATCACAACCAGTAACCACTGGTAACAGGTATGTACGCACTGCGCAATACTAATAACCATAGGCCTAGATCACGCATGGACACATAACCTCTCTAGTATAACATACTAGGCAAAGCAAACTTCTAAGCATGAGCACATTTAGAAGTATAACACAAGCATAAAGGCAACGCACATTATGCAGCGATCACATTTAGGCCCAAATAGTATAACTACAGTAGGCTATCTCTCACTAGTCTAAACACATTAGACTCTGCCTCCTAAGAATAAATCACATTTAGGGGCGTCAAGCACAGAGTGAAATATCATCTCACTAGCATACACCTCCATATTCATAAACCACAGTTTAGAGGTATAAAACACAGGGTGCGCAAAACATACTAAATGCATTACATTGCTTAGCACCACACCACTCTAGCACATAAATCACATTAGGCAATTATCAGCACAAACATAGGAAAATCACATTGCGCTAAAATCACATTAGGGCCTTGCGCCCTATCCACATACCAGCCCCCTGGCCAACTGACCATTCAAAAAGGGGCTCAAATGCCCTGTGTCCAGAATGTCAGGGCGCGCTGCCAATGCAGCGCCAGTCGGGGTGCGCCACCTGCGCAAACCTAAACGTTGCAGCTGCCCACTAATTGCTGGGCAGCGGGGAACAAACACAAGGGCCTAAACGCTGCAGCTGGTACTAAGTGCTGCGCAGCTGTGGAAGGCCTGGCACCTCTGTGCCACCTCTGTCCCTCTCAGGGACTCCCAAATTGCGCCTAAACGGTGCAGCTGCCCACTACTTGCTGGGCAGCTGGAAACAGAACTGTGACAGGGCCCTCACTGGCCCTTAGGAGCAAAACTGCGCAAATGGTTGGAGCCAGCTGGGCTCTGAAACAGCTGAGGGGCGTTTGGAGCCATCTGGCTCTATAAATACACATGCCCCCTGAGGGAGTTATCTGGCTCTCAAAATACCTGGGGCCCTCGGAAGCAAGAACACGGGCCCCTCTGGCCCTCGGAACCCCCACTGGGGCTTTCAAACACAGATGGCCCAGTCAGAGGCACACAGGCTCTTTAAACAATTAAAAGTGCCCCCAAAACTGGAGCCACGCGTAGGCTCTTGAACAAATATGCCCCCACGAGCCTCTCGAGGCTCGTCAACAAATGGGCCGCCTGAGCCTCTCTGGGCTCTGAAACAAATATGGCCCCCTTAGAGCCTCGTGGGCTCTACAACAAATATGGCCCCATGACTGTGGAGCCTTTCAGGCTCTGAAGTAAACAATGCCCCCGGGAACCGTGACAGGCTCTACACACTATGCTGCCAACGGGGGTGGGGGGGGCGGGCACCGGCAATGTGCCCCAACGCCCCCCTCTCTCCACAAGCACACCACGGGCCCCCACTCACCCGGACCTGTGGCGGGGGTTCCTCCTCGCATGCTGCTTGGGCCAGTACTCCTTCTCCGGGCCTTCTCCTTGTCGAGCAGCGCGGGGCTCTCCTTCTCCACCGGAGCCCCGCCTGCACTCCCAGCCGCTTTCCTCTCGCTGCTGGGCCCCCGGCAGTCAGGGGCTCTCCCGCGCTTCACCGGGATGGCCGGTCTCTCGCTCTTGGACCGCGCGGTGATTGGGTGGCCGCGCAGCTTCTGGGTCGCCTCTAAGCCCCGCCCGCGTCACAAGAGGCTGCCTGACTTCCTGGGGAACCGGGCTGCGGCCGTGATTCTCAGGCAAAGAAAACACGGGGTAGGCTCCCGTTGTAATTAAATAAATAAAGGCAATTATGCGGCGTGGGCAGCCGCTTGGAATCTAAATAATCAAAATAGCTGCAAGGACCCTGGCAGTGCAAAATGCAGGGTGGGCACCTGCCTGGAACATAAAGCGCTCCCAAGCGCAAGGGGGATAGAGACTACCAAGCCCCCAGTAAGGACCCTTACAGCAAAAAGCGGGTCCCAGCAACAAGGTCCTAGAGAAGTCCTACAGGACAAGTCCATCAGGTATCCAAGGGCTGGTCAGGGCCCAGGGAGGCAAGCCTTCCCCTGAGCCCAAGCAGCAGCACACCCCTGGCAGGATTCAAGTAGCAAGACAAGAACATCTTCAGGGTGTCACAGCACTCTTTTTATACAGCACAATCCTTTGTCTAAAGGTGGGGCAAAACCAGGCACAGCTGGTTTGGGAGCACTCTTGATGAGCTCAGCCACCCCTCCCATTCACTAGTCAGGCTAGGGTCATCAGTCGCACCACAGGGGGCGGAGCCAGCATTGTTTGGGGAAAGCCCAGCCTTATTCAGGTCCCAGGTGCACCCCTCCCTCACATCAGCATGCTAATCTCTCCACTCACCACCGGGGCAGACCCATCCAGACTCCTGGAGCCAGGCTCACCAGCCAGCTTCAGCCAATCACAAGCCTGCACCTTCACTGCACAGGTACACCAACTTCTAGAAGTGGCACTTCCACACTAGACGCAATCATGCCACATACATCATCGCGCAGCATTCAATCTCACGAGTTCGCACATACCAAACTCGACCCTGCACTCCCCACACATCAGGAACTACCATGGTCACACATATTCCCCATGCATTCCTATGGGAGGGCAGGTCACTCACCACACATACACAGAGAGCTGACGCCCTTTACACTGTACCACAGTGAAAAAGTGCGCAGAAGCCTAAAATCACCATCACCAGGTTACAGAAATAGGCTAGGAAAAAAGCAAAAAGTTTCGGGGTGAAACTGCCAAAAGGGCCAGGTCCAACAAATATTTATTTATTTCAAGATAACACTGCAGCCGACGCGCGTTTTGCCCAACTGGGCTTCCTCAAGGCTCGCTA